>NW_024038991.1:681977-1363955 GCF_016077235.1 Cyprinodon tularosa | reverse complement strand
GCTTTTCAGTCTCTCCACTCTAGAAGGGTGGATTTTGCTAAAACTTTGTGGCGCTTGAGGTCTGATTATACAAAAACTGTAGCAGTTATCAACATGCCGTCTTCAGTTTTAAATAGACGAAGGATTTATCTACAAACTGAGCTTTAAACTGTTTTTCTACATGAATGTATGCCGACACAGTGAAGTGCTGTTTTTTATGCTTTTTTTTTCCCTCTCCCCATTCATTTCCTATGGGATTTTTTTTGCGACGTTTTCGCTAATAATTCGCGAACCTTCGGACTAATGAGAAAGTTTTATACAAGCACGCATCGCACCATTGGTCCCGACGCGTGTGCCAACTTTGGGCCCGATCCGCCAAACCGTGCGGGACTAGTTAGGTGCCGAAGTTTTGGTGGCGAGGAGAACTATAAGCTATAATAAAAATAATACGCGGAATAAATATGTGAGATAGTAGTAGGTGGGCCATGCCTTCGGCATGTGGCCCCCCTAATTAGAATTGCATCGAGGTATAGAGGTGTGGTTGTGTTTGGAGGTGGGATGGGCGCATTGATTTCCATTAAGGTGAGAGGAAATTAAAGGCTTCCGTCTGATTTGTTTACTGCTCCAGTGAAGCTCTTATGCATTTGGATGTGGTGCCAATACTCTATGCATTCCTTTACTTACACTGCTTCTTAAAAATGTCTCCTCTACTATTCTAATCCTACTCTCAGAGGGATTGCAGTGACTCCAACAGTTCGGAGGAGTTGCTCACACAGGAGGTCTGCAGAAGACCTCACCTCTCCAGTTCAGGGAGTAATGGTGGCGTTCAGGAGTGCAAGGATTCTATTCATCCACTTCTAATTCCTCCTTTGCCAGAGCGGCGAACCTCAGCACATGAAAAAGGTACTACAGTGCATTGAAGTCTTGTTTGACCTACCTTTTGGATTTTTGTTTTCCTTTTTTTTTTTTTTTTGCCATTGGGAAGTACATTTAGTACAGTCATTTAATTTACTGAATTTTGTTATTTATGTCAACACACACACACAAGTAGGTAACCATTACTGGGAGGGAGGTTACATGGCTTTTGGTATTATAGCTCAACTGGGGCATTATTTACAAAATATTCTTTGTCACTGTATTGTTATCGAGAAGTTGTCTCTCCATAATTAACCATGCAGAAGGTTGTGAAGGTCTCCACACTTCTCTAGCCAAAACAAAGACAGGCAGTTTGGAGAAATAGTCTAGGTGTCATGAAAACATATGAAGTACAACAAATGATAATGGTTTAGGATATGGCGACAGTTCCTTAAATCGACCAAGAAGATACAATTATGTGATTCTCAGTAGTATATGATCACACATCACACATGGAAAAATAGTGACTGCGCACCTTGAATGCAACCATTGGTGACAACACACCACATGTTACAGACATCCTAAGTTCCAAAAGACTCATTTCAGGGAGATGAAATTAGTTATTAACAGAGAAATTAAAAGTACCACTGTATGCTTTGCTATTGGTGTCGTGTTTAAATGGCACACCATCATGCTGAAATCTGGCATGTGTTGCGATATAAATACGGTCGGTGTGGTCAGTCACCTTAGTTTCAGGTGGGTTTGAGAGGAATTCTTTCGCACCATTACATCTGCAATGAGACATCCTAGTCTACAATTGCGTAGGGGGCCAACCAGGTGTCACTGATGGGGCCCCTAAGAGGTTGTGGGCCCGTGAGCAACTGCTTTCTCTGCTTACCGATATTTACGCCATTGTGTATATTACATATATATATATATATATATATATATATATGTAAAAGGAAATTAGTAGAAGATAGATTTTTTTTTCACCACAATGACTAATGCAAAGTACCTAAATTCATGTTACTGTACATTTAAATAGCCAGCTGACCAGTGTTATTTCGGTGTTATCACTACTTGGTGGCCCATGTAGTGATTTTGACACACTCAGTCTGATAAACAAAGCTGCCACGATAACAGTCCCTAGGAGGTGAGCAGACATTATTCTGCATTGGGCTCGCTGTGATATCACAACTTATGTATAAATTCACTGAAATAAGCATTTCAGTGTGATTAATGCACAGCTGGTCACTGTGTGCTAATCTGTGGTACACATAGCTCCTGTGATCCTTAAAGAGAGGAATATGAGGATGAGATTTAACATTTAAATATCCACCCATCCATTTTCTGTCACGCTTATCCCAAGCAAGGTCGTGAGGGGTGCTGGTGCCTATCTCCAGCTGTCTACGGGTGAGAGGCGCGGTAAAGGCTGGACAGGTTGCCAGTCTATTGCAGGGCAACACAGAGACCAACAGGACAAACAACCATTCATGTAAACCTGTAAATCAAGAGAAGCCAATTAACCTTATAGTCATGTTTGGACAGTGGGAGGAAGCCTGAGTACCTGGAGAAAACCCAACCATACTCAGGAGAACATGCAAACTCCATGCAGAAAGACCTTGGTCTGGGAATCGTAACAGGAACCTTCTTGCTGCAAGGTAGCAGTGCTACCCACTGCCCCACTGACCAGCCTATTTAAATATCAAATAGGAAAATAAATAAAGAATGAAGGAATTCCCATCAAAAAATATAAAAACTTCCTTTTCTATGTTATTACTCTCAACTGGTGTTTCCTTTATAAGGATGAAAGGAACTAACAAGGAAACGTTGCACTAAATTGGTGCTATAGGGATGGAAACAACATCCAATTTTAGTCTAAGTATGCCTTTTCTTCTGTCCGTTAATCCGTAAAAATACACACAAAAGTTTACATAGCTGTACTATATAAACCACTGCTGTTTGTTTACATTTCTAATAAGAGTTTATAATAATAATTGAACTTTATTAAGCTAACATTGGAGAAATTTACCTCCGCATTTAACCCATCCCCTTGGGGAGCAGTGGGCTGCCATCAGGGGGCGCCTGAGGAAGTTCAGGTTAAGAGTAGCAGTCTGTGGGAGTGGGGATCGGACTCAGAAACTTAGGATTCCAAGCCCTGTTCCCTAACCAATTGGCCGTCACTCCCTGTTTTTACAGAGAACACAGAGTGCTTTATGGCACTGTATAGTAAATCAACATAATTATGACTTTCCAGTGGATAATTTTTGTAAACATGCTTGTACTTTGCTCAGATTTTCAGTAGCCATACCCTATTTTGCCATTTATCCATTTATAGTCGTCATGAAGCACATCTTGTGAAAGGATCCCAGATTTATATATTTCTGTGTGCGCTCACAGACAGTGGATTTCAAGGACGATAAAAATGTTGTCCTTTTTGATGCCACTTCTATCTATTATAGATTTTCGACAGATTTAAATAAACATGCGGAGGTTGAATCCATTGATGTCACTCTCTTTTCTGCATTTTGGTCCACATAAAATCCTGACAGCTGTGGATTCTCTGTGATTTTTTTATGATACATGAAGTACACCACAGTACACCTCTGTACAGTAATGAACAAATTAAACAGTTTCTAGAGTATGTTTTGGAGAAAACTATTTTCGGTTTCTTTTAAGAAGAATCAAGTGTTACCCTTAAAAAGAATAAAACAATAAACATCCTTTGGTATGGGTTTATGATTTTACTGTAGTTTCATTTAATTCACACTCAAATAGTATAACTTTAAATCTGTTTGATTTCAAGACTAATAAAATGTCTTCCCTCTTTACAGAGGGTGATGAAAAAAGATGCAGTGGATCCCGTGATGTCACTTCAGCCATACTTCACCTACCAGCAGATTTTTTCCATCCAGCTGCCGCAGCACACTCAGATAGTCATGGGGACAGAACAATTCCTAAAGACACAGGCCCAGCCATGCTTGCCAACCCAGCCTCCTGGGCCTCCCTGCGCTCTCCTGGAGCTAATAACAAGCATTTGAGCTCTCAGGTAAGAAGACAAAGTTTTACTGTGTCCAATCCAAAAAAAGACATGCAATCCATGTCTTTCATAAGGAACATTTCTTATATCCATTTAATGAAGAATTTTAATCCACATTGAAAAAACACTCCCTTTTCATTGGCTGCATAAAAAGACCAAGAATAAAAAAAAAAAAAAAAAGCTTTTTTGGGTTCTTGCTCTTTTTGTAACCATGGAAACAGATATTTTTCCTTGTCGTGTACCTGCTTAGTTTGTTCAGCTCGTGCCTGAGTGCCTCTGTGATCCTCAATTGCTACAGCAATGCTCTGGGGCACTCACCTAATTAGTCCTGCCAGCCCCAAGCCTGATAGTGACGCTGTGCACACTGTTGTTCTTGGCTTGGGGTCCTTAGAGTCTCTTATGTAGCCTTTGCTTTTGTTTCCTTCATTTTTTCCTTTTTAGTGGCCTTTGTCTTTTTATACCTCTTTCAGTTCACTTTCAGTTTATTTTTTTTCCATCCTTTTATCCACACTCCTTTTTCTATCAATATATATGAAATAGATTGTGTGTACACATTTTACTGTTTGCTTTAGCCTAAAATGGTCTCTTGCAGTCTGAATAAATATAATGATCATTAAACAGTAAATCAAAAACCAAATTTTTTAGCTGGAAATGCTTTACCTAACTTTACCAGACCAGTAACCTTTGCTGATTTGCATTTTAATCAGAGAAGTCTCCAAAGTTCAGCTAAGCTTAACTTGGATTTGTAGCTGGAGAGTCTAGCTAGTAGGATAGGCGTGCCCTTCGTTGGTACCCCTGAGTTATGGTGCAATCACAACAAATGCGGAATTCCTCCTGATGATCCAAAGCTATTCCATTGGTGGGGGAATTTGCACAGCAATTTAAATACTACACTATGTAATTGAGTCTGCTAGCTGTCGATTTCACCTCAGCATAGCGGAAAGCTATTTTCTCTGAAAAGCCGAACAAACCTGCTGGTGTCCCTGGGTCCTGCAGATGCTCCAGAGATGTTCCCAGTTTGGGGAGATTAAGGTTAGGTGACACAGCATTCTGGAGCTAAGACAGGAGCACAGGATCAGAGAAGGCAGCTGGTCAGACAAAGGGGCCAGAGCAGGAAGGCCTCAGTTTAGAGGCTTTTTAACGTCACCTAGAAACCTCTTATGCTACTTCCACACAGCAAGCAGCAGAAGCAGCAAAAACACGTGTGCTGCTTCATTTTTGATGCTTGTACAAGCTTAGTTCTGTGCACGGCTGAAGCATCTTTGCTGCTGCGGCTGCTCAGTCAGAAAGTCGGTCTGATGCACGTTGGGCAGTGGTGTCAAAAGTACACAAATTTATTACTGAGGTCAAAGTATAGATACTGCAGTTTAAAAACACTGGTAAAAAGTTGAAGTATCAACTTGACCTCTTTACTCAAGTAAAAGTGAAAAAGCATGTACTCCAAAAAATACTTTAAGTATAAAAGTATTAAGTAACCTTTAAAAAAAAAAGCCAGATGCCACTATATGAACTGAATGCTAAATTTTTCCGAATATTTCGAAAAATTCTTTGAGATTAGGGCCAAGGATGAGGGGGTCCTGTTGGTCTCCATCTCTATCTCCCGATACGCTCTCACCTGTGTCTGACCTTTCAGACATTTCGACATTTTTTTTTTTTATCTGACATTGTCATAGACAATTCACCTTTGCAGTTTGAAGAACACCTGCTTGCTTCTCAAATTTCCTTAGGCGTCACCACAAATTTGACAAATAACTAACCAATGACTGTGTTATATGACTCATCCAATTACACTAGTTTTGACTAGAGGTGGATGGCACCAATGATCTGCAGTGGATGGCGCACAGGAGGTGAAATAATTATTTATAAACATAAAACCGAAGCCAAGAATAATGAGTAATCTTTGTTTTAAAATGTAAGGAATAGAAAGTATATTTACTTGTGTGAAAATGTAATGAGAAGAAGTCAAAGCTAGGAAGAAAAATAAGTAATGGAGTAAAGTATAGATACCTAAAAAGTCTACTTAAGTATTTCCCTTGTCCTTTCTTTGCCTGTAACAATGGCAGCGATATTTGCTGCGATCCTAAAAAGTAGTTTTTATTATCTTTTAAGGGAGAAAGTCAACCCAAAAAATCCTTCTGTGCAGTCATTTCATAAAGATTACGATCCTGCCTTCAAATATTATTTCTCTACCGGAGCTGCTAAGACCCCTGTACACCAGCGAAGCTCTGTCACTAGGAACCCAGTTCAACAGCAGCCTCTGGCCCGGTCGCCTCTTTGCAGTTTTCCGCTACCGTTCACAGCGGCTGAAAGGCATTTTTCCCACATACGTAATCCAAACTGCAGGCATCAGAATAATAAAATCGAACATACACTATATTGCCAAAAGTATTTGCTCACCCATCCAAATTATTGGAATCAGGTGTTCCAATCACTTCCATGGCCACAGGTGTATAAATTCAAGCACCTAGGCATGCAGACTGTTTTTACAAACATTTGTGAAAGAATGGGTCGCTCTCAGGAGCTCAGTGAATTCCAGCGTGGAACTGTGATAGGATGCCACCTGTGCAACAAATCCAGTCGTGAAATTTCCTCGCTCCTAAATATTCCACAGTCAACTGTCAGCTGTATTATAAGAAAATGGAAGTGTTTGGGAACGACAGCAACTCAGCCACGAAGTGGTAGGCCACGTAAACTGACGGAGCGGGGTCAGCGGATGCTGACGCGCATAGTGCGAAGAGGTCGCCAACTTTCTGCAGAGTCAATCACTACAGACCTCCAAACTTCATGTAGCTCAAGAACAGTGCGCAGAGAGCTTCATGGAATGGGTTTCCATGGGCGAGCAGCTGCATCCAAGCCATACATCACCAAGTGCAATGCAAAGCGTCGGATGCGGTGGTGTAAAGCACGCCGCCACTGGACTCTAGAGCAGTGGAGACGCGTTCTCTGGAGTGACGAATCGCGCTTCTCCATCTGGCAATCTGATGGACGGGTCTGGGTTTGGCGGTTGCCAGGAGAACGGTACTTGTCTGACTGCATTGTGCCAAGTGTAAAGTTTGGTGGAGGGGGGATTATGGTGTGGGGTTGTTTTTCAGGAGCTGGGCTTGGCCCCTTAGTTCCAGTGAAAGGAACTCTGAATGCTTCAGCATACCAAGACATTTTGGACAATTCCATGCTCCCAACTTTGTGGGAACAGTTTGGAGCTGGCCCCTTCCTCTTCCAACATGACTGTGCACCAGTGCACAAAGCAAGGTCCATAAAGACATGGATGACAGAGTCTGGTGTGGATGAACTTGACTGGCCTGCACAGAGTCCTGACCTCAACCCGATAGAACACCTTTGGGATGAATTAGAGCGGAGACTGAGAGCCAGGCCTTCTCGTCCAACATCAGTGTGCGACCTCACAAATGCGCTTCTGGAAGAATGGTCAAAAATTCCCATAAACACACTCCTAAACCTTGTGGACAGCCTTCCCAGAAGAGTTGAAGCTGTTCTAGCTGCAAAGGGTGGACCGACGTCATATTGAACCCTATGGATTAGGAACGGGATGTCACTTAAGCTCATATGTGAGTCAAGGCAGGTGAGCAAATACTTTTGGCAATATAGTGTATTTTACCACACCAAGATGCACGTCAACCATTAGCTTTGCATGAAAACTAGCTGCTTCTGCTGCCTCTTCTGCTCGCAGTGTGAACGTAGCATTAAATACATTACTTATTTCCTCCTTTGTCAACATTATTATATCTATATTCCATTTTGATTGAAAAAAGCTTGTCTACACTGAGCTCCTTCACCCTCTGTCACAACCATATCTAGTCCCTGAATAGTTTTTGCAATGCAAACATAGACAAAAGTAGATTTTTAAACTCCTACCAATGTCATCTCACATAGGTCAAATGTGCACTGGTGCTCTTCACTGTATTGACCAAAATCGTCCCATTTGCCACATTAACATTGAGACCTTTGCCTCACTCCATCTAACACTGACCCCCTCTCAACATAGGGATAACATGAAAATGGTTTGCTTCGGCCATTAAATTTGCACTTGATGTGATTGCAGCTTTACTCATGTTAACTCAGAGAGAATGTTACAGACAATCTGCTTTGCAGCAATCAGGTTCTGAAATAGCCAGCTGAATATTTAAAGTCAACAGGCTGAAAAGTGTGGTTCCCTGGCCATGTTGTCCCTGGTTCTGACCTACTCATTCAAATGGCTTCGCCTCATTTATGGCTCCTCTCTCTCTGATGTGTTCCTGTGAAAGTGTCTAGTGTTTCAGCATGGGAATTGGTACTTCAGGCTTTTGCTGAGAAGCCTGCTGGCAGTGCAGATTTAATTTTCCATCAACACTTTGCACTGGCACACAACTCCAGTAACAATACCAGATTTAACCACCATGAAATTCTTAATTAGCCAGAAACCCCACCTAATCTAACCCTCAACCCAATGATGCAGTTGAGCTGAACACCTCAGCAGAGACATTGGTTTAGCCCCTCAAAGTGCCATCAATACAGTAGTTAATATAAACAAAACCCAGCGAAATATTAAGTACATATACTTTGAGTTTCAAAAGACCAACTTTTGTGTTTTACAAGATACTTTTTTACAGTTTTTTTAAAGATTCTTATTTTAAATAATTACAAAGATAATACTAATTTATTGAGCACTTTACATGCAAGTATCCAAGTGCTACAAAGTAACTTAACATATAAACAAAGTGATGCAATATTAAAAGAAAAATATAAAACCAAGGTCAATTGTTCAGTTGTAAAACATAAAAAAAAAAAAATGTTTTCAATTCTTTTTTTTTTTTTAAGAATTAATACTCTGTGGTACTCTCAGGTGTATCATAAGCCTCATCCATAAGCAGGGCGGCGACTGAGACAATCTTCATTGCTACCAGTCACAATCAAGATTAACAGAAAAAATAGATGAGATCATATTATTTTGTGTAGTTGAGCTATACATGAGTTTCATTTGTTTAGCTAGAGTTACTGAAATACATTAACCTTTCAAAATAAATAAAAAATATTCAATAAATATTTTGATTATGCAGAATCCATCCCAGAGTGACTCGTCCTTGGCCACGGGCAGTTCAGATGGCAGCCTGCAGGCAACGCTGGATGAAAGGCTCAGCCTTGGCATCTGCCCACCTCAACACCTAAGTCTCCCTGTGCCTCTCCTCTGCCCTGTCCCCAGCCTTGTGTTACACCCTCGAGAAACACAAAAAGCAAACCAGAGGTCGCCATTGCTAAATAGACGGAGTTCTGCTCTTACTTTGCATGCGACTCGCAGGAAACAGAGGAGTCAGAGCAGCAGCGGCGGTGGAAGCACCAGCCCCGGATTCACCCAACAGGACTCCATGGACCCTTCAGATGAAGAGGCGGGGACAGGAAGGGATGGCTGCCACCAAGCCCTCTACAACGAACATTTGTCAGAAACACTGAACAGTCTCTCCCTGACATCGCTGCTAACACCATGCACTATGGCTCCTACAATGATAAAGAAATGTAACAGCACGGGCTCTCTAGATCAGTCAAATCTATCTGCCCGAGGCAAAGATGGCCGACACTTATGTGCCATAGATCCTCATGGTTTCTTGTCCAACCCCTGGACTGAGGGAAGGGGAAAAGGTCCAGGCGAGGACAGTTATATGACAGGTTTTAGCAGGAAAAGCAGCACTCGACAAAACAACACAAGCTCCAGGAAAAAAAGATGAAACGCCTGTTGCCCTTTTGTTTTGGCATAGTTAAAAAATCTGAATTTCTTCTGTTTGAACAGAATATGGGGAGACTTATTGATATGTGTCTTGTGAAATTATTCTTCAACTTTGTATAGTGATCTGTTGTATTGCTTTTCTCCTCAGATTCGGATTCATAAGATCAGTAATTTTCTAAACGAGGGCTGTTTTTCCCTTTTTGCACAGGACTTGGTCACTGTTGAGAAATTGATTGCAAACTGATTTACCTTTTAGCACAGCCATGATTTGGCTTAGAACTACGCCAGTCCTGGGCTTTAAATCTGAATAATCCTGATTGGACATTTAAAAACACAACTCGAGAAAAGAGGTCTGAATGGGCAGTGATTGGCAAATATTACTAATGCGACATTAAATCATAAGATACTGGGTTTGCTTGACCATATGTGCCCTCATCCTTGTGGAAAAACAAAACATATTTTACATGGCTGATGACAGCTCATGGAGCTCCTTCTTGAGGATAAAAACTGAACTCTGTATAGCTAGTCTTTTAGGTTTTTTTATATCCATGGATAAATGTAGCATTAAATTTTTCATTTTTTCTGTCAATTTTGTAGGTTAAGAAATATCTTTTTTTGATTTTAACATAATTCTTCATATTTCAAGAAGTATCCGTCTCCATTTGTGGAAACTAGAAAGAAGAGATATGAGGAAGCATGTCTGGAGCCTGACAAACCTCAGATTGATTAAGTGACTCAGTAAAATGAAATAATCCATGAATGCTGCTGAGAGTTAAAGTGAGGAGTGGGTGGAAGCATTGTTCACTTTAGGAGAACTTTTCCTTTCAAGTGCATATGAAGGGCTATAATGTACTGAGTGCAGACCTGGGCTAAATACTGTTGTTAAATGATACCTTATTTAGTTTTATTTAAAATATACACTGCCTGACCTAAAAAATGACACCTTTATTTACCTAAGCAAATAGGTATCAGCCTCCCATTGGATAATTACTGAAGGGGTGATTATGTTTCAACAGACAACAAGTATTTTAAACTCAACTGATGTGTCTGGTCTCGTTTAAAAAAAAAAAAAACCTGTTGAACGACACATCCCCTGGACATGGAAAAGATAATAGTCTGCTTCAGAAAGTCATTGGCTGCCATCAAGCAGAGAAAACATATAAGAGGATTGCAGACACTCCCAAGCAAAAACTCCTTAATGCATTATTAAACACTGAAAGGATAGTGGGGACCCATCATGTCCAAGGAAAAAAAGGTACTTGAAAGAAATCCTGAATGATCATGATCAGTGATCACTTAGACATTTGGTAAAATCAAATCAAAGAAAAAAGACAGTAGAACTCCGGCCTAACAGTGAAAGTAATAGGATTTCCACATGCACAATGTGAATGGAACTCAAGTAATTGGGACTTAACGGCTGTGTAGCCTTAAAGGCACACTATGCAACATTTTTCAGTTAATTAATGTGTTCCATAACGTTTTGGATGATTAAATGAATCATTTCAGGTTGAACAAAGGTATTCTTGGCCGCCCTGGTGGTCTGTGGGGGAAATACCGCACTTGCAATTGCAGGAGCACCGACCCGCACCCACAGGCTCAGAAGTCTCGCGAGAGTCAGTCTTGCTTTACGGCGAGAACTGCTACACCCCCCAGTTAAAAGCATTCTCGTTGCTAGCACAGTGGCGATCTTTGTGCAGTTATGCTACGTTCACATCGGACGCAGCAAAATCGCGTCTGCTGCTTCATTTTTGCTGCTTGTACCAGTTAGTTCTGACGTGCGGCTGAAGCAGCTTTGCTGCTCTGGCTGTGCGGTGCAAAAGTGTGTCTGACGCGCGTTGGCCGGAGCTTCACTATCCTTTCTCTGCCTTGCAGCTATATTTGCTGTGATCGGTGGGAATAAAGTAGATTTAATATGTGTTTAAGTGAGAAAATACACCTGAAAACGTAATCAGTGCCGTCAGTTCATACAGATTATTATCCTGCCTTCAATATTTTTTCTGTCGGAGCCGCTCAGACCCCCACATACCAGCGGTGCGCCGACAGTAGGAATCACTTCATCAGCAACCTCTGGCCGGGTCGCCTCCTCGCGGTTCACCGCGGCAGCTGGTAGGTGTTTTTCATCTAAATAATCCAAACTGCATATTCTGCCGGCAGATTTCTGCATTTTATGTTAATTTAGGCGTCAATAAACTGTTTAAGAGGAGTGATCATAGCCTCTGATCATCAGCGCTGTGTCTCTCTTCCTGCGTCAGATGATTAAACGCGCCTGACGCGCTGCTTCAGCTGCTCAGACGCGCTGCGCCTGCTGCTCAAAACGCGCCGCGGGACCTTTTGCTGCGCCTTGACGCGCGTCAACCATTGACTTTGCCTGTAAACTCGCTGCTTCTGTCGCGCCAGCTGCGTCCAGTGTGAACGCAGCATTAGTCATTCGTTGCGTTCGCCTGTCTGCTAAGCTCAAAACAACCACGCCTGGCTTGACGGAGAAACCAGGAGAACAGCTGTGCATATTTACGACAGTGCACTTTTACTTTCGCCCTCTGGGGGGAGCCTCGCTGGAAAATCAACACCGGTTGCATAGTGTACCTTTAAGAAAACTGGGTTCTGGGTTCAGCAACAGTAGGCGCTCAAACAATGAGGTTGTCTGACTACTTAAATATACTGAATATACATTTTATTTCAACAATGGATTTTTTTCCTCCCTGAAGACAAAGGGCATATTCCATTATGACAATGGCAGGAAACATTGGACTCAAACTGAGCCGGAGTGGTTCAGGGAGCATAAGACATCATTGTCACACATGGACTGGCTACCACAGAGACCAGACCTTAAGCTAATTGAGAATCTTTGGGATGTGCTGGAGAAGGCTTGGCACTACTATTAGAACCTGCCATGCAAGATCTTGGTAAAAAAAAAAAAAAATGCAACACTGGTTGGAAACAATGAGTGGCAATTTGACATTGCAGAACTCTTTGAAAACAATGCCACAACAAATGCTGTTATCAAATCTAAAGGCAGGCCAACAAATATTAGCATGTGACCTTTATTTTGGCTGTGACTGTGTTTCTGGCAGGCAGTGCAGATACTTTCAATCACCAAAAATATATTACTGATGCAAACACAGAGACAAAAATAAAGACATAATTCTACCCAGACTAAATATGTATACACCCCCAAAATATAAAATAGTTATTTCACCACTTTTATATCACAAAGATGCACACTTTGTCTGCAAGAATGCAAGAGGTTCCTGTTACTTGTTTAGGTTGTTTTTTTTTTAGAAAAGCTTGTTGGGAAAGCATTCAATCCATATTTTATGTTTACAGTAAAACACAGCAACATATCCATTCAACACCTTTCTCCTTGCTTTAGAGGTTAACAGTATTTTTTATAATCTACTCATAGTTTACAGCATAAATTTGGTTATATGACTCCAATATATAGCATCTATATTTTCGAGATTTGGTTACATGTTGCCTGTTGTTTTAAGGCTGATTTATACTGTAGAAACCATGTGGTCTGTGTGTGTGTAGCAGTGAATGCAAATGTACCCCTGCCCCTCCCAAAGACACTCTGGTGCACCTCTCTGAAATTGTAGGTGACCGCAGACAGGAGGCCTCTGATTGGTCAAATGTACGTCCACTCTACACTATGCGTATTTCCTCTTTGGTACCTTACCGGCTTGTTTTGTTTGTATGACCGCCAATGTGGAAAACGACTCGTGAAGATGAACCAGCAGAAGAGCGAGGTGCGCAAAAACGCTGGGCCCCTTTTTCCACCTGGATCCCTGTTCTTTTTCACCCTCGTGTCCCTCCATTGTCCCACAAACTTGCCCCTTGCGTTTTTCCACTTCCTCACCGCCTCGGCCGTATCTAGACCCACAGCTAGTTCGTGACTGTCCCTCCTGCATTGTTGTGTGGAATAAAATAGCGCAGACCATGCTTTAATATTGGACGTAAATCAAAAATATCTGCGTCATACCTGCGACAAGCTCACTGCGACACACTGCTGCGGGAGTATAACCAGCCCTTTAGGGTACAATCTTGTTTGCCAAGGGTTGTTTTAAAACGAACCATTCCTAATTCCATTCCTCTTTTAGGAACATCTTACAAACACTTGGCAACTACCTTATTTTGAAATGTGGTTATGTGACAGGGCTGGCAGTTAGGAGTGGAATCATACTACAATTAGAAATCTGTTGACTTAGATCCTTCACCACCAACCACTACATGCCCTTGGGCAATGCTCTTAAACCAAAGTTATAGAACCATACAGTGTGTATTTTAAGTAAGGCATGAGAAAATGAGACCTAAAATGTATTAGTTATTTGATTGACTGGTGATTTTATATACATTTACTTTTAGTTGTTTTGCACCAGTCTATTTTAATTATGAAATGGAATTCTTTGCCCGAACCAATTCTATAAATATTAAGCAAAAATCATTTATGATGATTTCTATGATCTAGTCCTCTAATTCAAATAATTCTGCATGGTGACACAATGGATATCTCTCAAAATACATACAAAGATTTGTTGTTTAATACCTGACTACTTCAGATTTAAATCCTCTATTTCAAAATAATGTGCTACAATTGTTTTGGCCTCGCTTGGTTCAATTCTTAGTGAGTGAGTAGTTATAAGATAAGCTAGTGATTTTGCTAAAAATTACTAAGCCAGTTCTCCACTGTACTATGGGGGATACAAAGGCTTATACTGTAGCTCTCATTCTCTCTCAAGTATTACTGTATTTGAAGAATACCTGTCTGGTAAGGTGTGACACTACAGCACAATAGGTAGATTGAATTTGATTAGGAGCAAGCTCAAACAAAATATAAAAAAGAAAAACATAAGAAACTATGGCGAAGTAAATCAGTTGAAACTTTATAATGAACATTTAAAGAAACATGTTTAAAATTATTTTGACGAATTGGAGACTGGTGCCATTTTGGACAATTGATTATTATTGTTGTGTTAACTAGCCATTACAGTTACTGATTGAAAGGAATAATAGACTAACAAGACTGTGAAAGAACAATTATATGGTCCAACAATGGCAACTACCAGAATTGACAAAGACTCTCTGATAGAAGGGAGGTTTAAGTCTGTGCCATGACCCAGACGACTGAGAATATTTACAGGCAACCTCTGTTATAAAACCTGGACAAGCATTCTTACTTATTTATTGAAATCCTTTGCTGCTTAGTTATTCAATTATTTGACCCAGGTCTGCTGAGTGTAGCATGTTTTTTAGAAAACAGTTGGCAAGCAATGTTGGTTAAATTGATGTTGTGTTCTTTCACTGAGGACTTGATACCAGGATTTAAGAATGACTGTCCATATATTACATTTGTGTTACAGTCCATAAATATTCAACAAGGTAGACCTCAGGTGGATGAATGCACACAAATTGTATGTCATACATACATCCACATCACCCATACCAAGATGTTGATATCAACACTATGCAGGATTTATTTCTGTTTAAGAAAAGACAGAGAAAACCCTCAGTGTTTATGATCCATACTTTGTCTTCATCCCCTTTATTAAGTTAAGCCAATCATATTACCTCCCTTCTGTGAGAATATTTCTATGAGAAAGATTGAGTATTAAATGACTACTCCACCTCTGTTTGAGATATGCAATATACTGCGATGTGATGAGGTACAGGTAGATGTATGAGATTCATAGAGATAGGCAATATAAAGAGAGAAGATTGTTATTTATGAATGTATGTATTAGAATAAAATGTCACCAACATTCAAAGGTCACCAAAACGAAGATTGTGTATTCATGTATTCTGAATTGTGTGTTGCATTTCTCCACCAATTTTAGCTTTAAAAGGCATGTTTTGTTTTATTTTATTTTTGTAGTTTTCTTAAATGTCAATATTATGTCATAAAAATGGAAAAGGTTTTCAACTGCGTCTGACTCCTGTATTTTTCCATGATACTGTTTAAACAGATGTCTGCGTGTGTGTATAGGCTTTATATGTCACTGTATATGCAGACAGTGATTACAAATTTTAGAAAGAAAAAATATTTTTGAAGTTGTACTTTACTGTAGTTTTACTTAGGTAATATCCCTGTAAGAGCATGACTACTCTTACATGAATATATTTTTTGTAACCACGCCCACCACTAGTTATTTGAGCTATTTGAGGTCAGGTTAAAACACAGTAAGCAGTATCTATTTCAGGTTGGAGATCTATATACTCTCCTGACATATGACCTACTGTTGCAATGAGTTTGATATGTTTATGTGGAAAAAATCACTTCGGGAAAAGTGTTTCTTCTGCCCAACTCTTTTTTTAATAATGTTATTAGTATCTTTTACTTTTTTTGTCATAATGGGCTTTAAAGATCTGACCCACATGCAGAGAACCACTCAGAGACCAAGGGTAAAAGTTTAACAGCTTTATTGTAGGTTAACAAACACTGATGGAGATTAAAACTCTGTGGGGAAACAATACTGGAACTCAGCGGACTGGTGAACCGGAACCGGAAACTCTGAAGGGGAGATCACAGTGATCAGTTCAGGGACAGTGGGAAAATTGACTGAGGTTTGAATATTGCTGGAGAGGCACTCACTTTTGGGGGGGCTATTTGTTTATCCTTGGATCCAGTTTGTGGGGGGTTTAACCCAGAGAAGAGGAAACTTGTTGGAGAGCGGACAGGCAGACATACGTTGGACCCAGAGGAGTAAAGTAGCGGACTGTCACTTGGTTTTCCAGGAGTGGACTTGAACAGATCATGTGGAGGTTTTCCCCTTGCTCAGTGAGACTCAGTAAATCCTTCCAGGGGTAGAAGGTCCAGGCTTATCCAGTAACACAGGAAGTCTTCCTGCCGAAGAACAAAGACAAAAAACAAGTTCAGACTCAGAGAAACAATGCTAAGGTTAGACTCTGCTAATCTCAGTTTGGCTAGAGTACCCAATACTGGCAAACACTCTGGCGTCGAGGTGGTGACAGCCCGCTGCTCAAGTTCTCCTCTGATAATGACCCAACGAGCCGCAGGTGTGCAAGGAGGCCCAACGAGGACAAGGCATTGCCTGGCGGTGGAGAGAGGAAAACACAAAAAAACAACCCACACAAACTGGAATCCTAACACTTTCATTACTTTGCAATGTTAGAATTTTCAAATAACTTTCTTTGATGTTATAATTTTAAGCATTGGATCAGATTTTACGAGTCAAGGATTACTTGCATAGCAATTTTACAAAGCACTTTTTTTTATTCTTACTTGAGTAATTTGTTGGATTACTACCTTCTAACCCCTTAAGCTCGGGGGGCACATCTGACACCTGTTCATGTTTATCTATTTATAGAAATGACCAAAACACAGTCACATGGTATTTCATCCACATGCCTTTCAAAATGGGACTTTAAAATTTCTAAAACATGTATTAAATTATTTTTTTTTTCAAAAATATGTTGTTTTTTTTATAGCTGTGAAAAACTGCAAACCAGGTTTGTCCCGCTACACCTGTGACTGATGGTGGGGACATGTTTCATAATTATTTAGCAAATTCTTTGACAGAAGCTTCTGAAGCTTCTAATCGATTTTTACATTTTTGTACAGTTTTTGGATTTCTAATTATTGTTTTTAGTAATATGTTTAGTAATTTAAATGTTTGGTGACAAAAATTATAAAATGAATCTTAATTTATATTTAGTTTGGTGATTTTATTGTCTGTTTTATGGTACGTTTCAATGAAACGAAGGCTAAATCAAAGGCTTTATCTTATACAGAAGGTTAATAATAATGTAAATCAGCATATTTGTCTGGTCAGATTCCCTTTTATGAGTTGAGAAATGCATTTGGCACAATTTGGCCACTTTTGGCCCCACTCAATCACATTTCCTAGTACACTGCCCGCTAAAACCTTTGTGGAAGAAACATGCTTCATCTCATTCAGTCCAACTTTGCTTGAGTTATAGTCACGATATGGATCTATAAAGTATGAAGCGTCATCCAGAATTTCAAAGGGTTTTTCATTTTGCAGTGTTTATTTTGGAAAAATATTAGCGAGGCTAAATATTTTTCATTGTTCTTTCTTTTATCACCTATGAATCAGATATGGTGACATTTAAAATAGTGCTCCCATCTGAAAAATATTCATTAATGCCTTTACGTCATACAAATGCAAACGATTGTATTTCCAATTTATAGTTAGGAAGCTATACTTGCTTTAATTCACAGATGTAATTTCAGGCGGAATTTGCTCCTAAAACCCATTGGGCTTAAGGGGTTAAGTAAAAGATAAATCTATTAGTGGTACTCTTACTTGAATAAAATTCTTTGGAACTTTATTCACCTCTGCTCATATGATAATGCCTTCTAATTGGGGGATCAAGATGATAGAGGGAAACACAAAAAATAAATATAGAAGCACTTATCCATGAACACTTTTTATGTTTGAGAAGGTCATGTAAACTAACTCCACAGGTGGCTCTGTCTTGGAAAGAAACAGTTAAGGCTGGGCATGAACTGTAGAAGATTTTCAATCATTGTACTCAGTATGATAAAATCGCAGGGTTTATAAGTTCACAGCTCACAATGTATGTACTCCACGGCCCGATGCTCTAATGCGATGTACCTGCTCACACTGCATGTCCAAAAACCACATGTTGGACTCAGGGCTGAGAGATGGCAATGATCATTCTTGGCAATTTGGAAGGAAGAAGAAGAACTCCCTTATTTGCAAATCCACAGTGCCAGAGGTTCTGATAAATTAGCCCGTAGACGCTTAAAATGCTTATAATTTTAAGCATTATTTGTTAGTTCAACTGCTAACAAATAATGCTTAAAACTGCAACTGCATCCTGCTGTTGAAGCTCTGCTTTTTTTTGCTCACATTTACCTGATTTGCTCACAAACACCTGAAGAGGGCCGACTGAATTTCAGACATGTTTTGAGATGTTGATTTTCTCCTGACCTTACGATTCAGGATCGGGAGGTGGCCCCTGTAACACCTACATGACGCAGGACGCACGATGAGGCTGAAACTTGGCCTGATTGAAAATACAGTATGATCAAACAACTGGGAAATCGGCCCGAAAAGGGCTTACATTGTATGCCCACCCTAAGCAGATGAGCTCAGAGTCAGTTTTCAAGTGAAAAAGATGAAGAGAGTGCACAGTTAGTCATAGTAAGAGAGCTCATAGCTATGCCCAGGAGATAACTGAACCTAATACTTAAAGAAAACAACAAACAAACAGCACAACTCTGTCATCTTTAGCTGTAGTTGTTTACATCAACAGCCAAGCTGATGCCTACAATGAGAATGGTGTCACATATAAACAGAGCGGATGTACTGTAGCTACTATAACGAGAAAAAGCAGAGAACACAATTAGCAGTTGAACTAACAAATAATGCAACATTGCAGAAATTAAATAGAATGCAATAGAAGGAGGAAATATGGTCCAAGTGTCCTACAGCAGCCTTACCCCCCGGTTCCACTAAATGTAAAAGCATTGCAGTTTAGTGGCTTGCCATACTTTCTGGTAGCTACCATATTCCTCCTTGAGTGTTTCAGAGCTGAGCACCTTGAGTTGGACTCAGAAGACAGAATAATGTGTCATTGAGCCATAGTAGCGTAACCTGGTAGAAACCAGATTGATCCATGTATTTTATTTTGAATTCTACACAATATCCATCTGAAAACTGCCCCTACAGAAATGTTCACAAAAGGAAGGGACATGCAGTACAATTCTTTAAGCTGATTGGGTAAATCACGAAGTGGCACATGCCTCCCATTTTGAGCTTTTAGCCAATCAAAGCAACAGAAGCAGCTGTGAGTTATCGCTTTGGACTGTTCTAATTTATTTGGTGCCCAAGTTGAGAGTGCCTCTTTGCCGCCCCCTCATGCATAGCTTGCACTCTTGTCAAAAAACAACTCCACAGTTATCTCTAAAGAATGAATGTAAACCTGAAAGATAAGTACTCTGGGAACATACAACAATAAATGTTTTGCAGATGTCTTGGGGTTGAAGTAGAAAAATCTAATCCAGCATAAAGCTTTGCAATAAACTTCAAAACTAAAAATATAAATGTGTCATTGTAAAGAAACAATAATGTTGTTGTTAATAAAACTTTAAAAAAATTACCAGGATGTGCAATTGAAATGATCTTAAACAATGGATTACTAAGATGTGTCCTCATAGAAGGTTAAGATATAAGTTAAGTGCCTTAATTTTCGGTTTCTGGTCAAGTTAGACGTTGGAACTGTGTCCAATTTCCACAAAGAGACAATCTAAACAGCAAAACATCCGTAACATCCCCAATGTTCTTCAAAACTTAAGTTCTCCGGACTTCCTATCAGCAAAGGCATTGATGATTTCATAAAACACATATTTACACATAAATACTCACGTTAAATTGTTTTGAATTCTTAATGTTTTCATTGTACAATTTTGCACCATGTCCAGCAGATGGTGCCCCAGGCAGCGGCCCGTGTCACCTGTTGGCAAAGCTGGCCCAGTGAGAAAATTTGGTGTCCAATAAAAGACGAAGCTTGGCTTTTTGCAGCATTATACGTGGGAAGTAGAATGTTACATTCCAACTAAATTTGACAACAAGCCAAAGAAGGGAAGATGTATTAGGAGAAATATGATGTGTCACCCCAGGAGGATGATGTCTCAACATTTTGCAGTATTCCCTAGAAAAAAAAAAATAAAAATATATATATATATATATATATATATATATATATATATATATATATATATATATATATATATATGAGTATATATGCATGTTGAAATAAGGATGGGATGATTAATTTCACTAGTCTGATCTCAAATTAGTCTGGTGGTATTACAATTTGTTTAGCAGTTACCTAAATTTCATGACTGTATGGTTATGCAACACATTTATACTAGTAAAATATCAACATTTACAGCATATTCATAAAGTAATGGTAGGTGATTGCCACTGTAAGGACTAAACCAGCTCCCTGAGAGTTATATTCACAAACATGGAGTGCAGGTGAATACCCAAGCAGATCCAGGGTAAAAAGCTAAGGACACCAGAGATATCTAGAGCTGCTATTTGGACACTATCCTGGTTCATTACTAAAATATCACAATAAATTTCACATAGAAGATGTTTCTTTTAAATGCAAATGTACTTTTATTTTCCTTATCAATATAAACCAAAACATTCTCAGTAAGGGTAAAGGAAAACCAACTGCAGGTTTTTGGCTTTGAAGTAGATTGTCATTGCAATAAGTAAATTACAAACAAAAATATAAATTACAGTTTGCCATACATGTCATATGCTAAGTATGATATATTCAAATCTGTAAAAAAAAAAAAATGTAAAAAAAAAAGAGAGAAAACTGTGAAACCAGACATGTATAAACTGTATAAGAAAATAATAAAAAAATAGTATGAAGACAATAAAAATATATTTCCTAGTAAAAAAAAAAAAAACAATAAATAGGATATTAACCTTGACTAATACAGTTAGACTGTTTCCTTTGCAGGAAAGAAGCTCACTGACAGTGCCTTGGGGTAGGGACACTCTTTTTAATTCTCCATTCACCGGACCAGATCACTGTCATGCATTCGTACTGATCCCATTTCCCTCTGCTTTTTGATGTGCTCTTCCTTTACTTCTGCTCTGGTTTTATAAGCTCCTTCCTCCTCTCTGGATCTGTAGTTTTTCCCATGACACAGAACTGCTTGGGGTTAGGTTCAGGAGTTCGGGGTTCCACCTCTTTCTTCATCCATGTAGCAGTTGCATATTGTTGTTTGAGAGAGAACAGAAAAATTGATTAAAAAAAAATTAGAATTTTATTGTATGTTGTGTGTGTGTGTGTGTGTGCGTGCGTGCGTGCGTGTGTGTGTGAGTCATGGAGAGATCAAGAATAAGACAGGGTGATTTCCTCTTTTGTTTTTTTTTTGTTTTTCCACAGGGCTCTGTCTTATTACTTACATTAGACACCTCTTCATCCATTCCACCTGCTGCTTCAGTCTGGCATCTCAAAAATGTGTGGTCTTGCTCCTCCTCATTTAGAAATGGCAATGCCTTAAAACATGTACTGACAGCTGAGGCGAAATACTGAATGTCCTTCTGGTTCACTATCTGGAAGGGTCAGTGATTCAGAAGGGTTATTTGGTTGCATACAAAGTTGCATGTTGCGTTGGCGCATTATGCATCTTTGTGTGTAACGCATTGTTTTTTTTTTATTGTATATAAACCCTTTTATATTTGCAATACAGTAAAAAAAAAGATGTACAATACTGTGCATGCTCTCAGGTGGAAAACAAGGAACTGTACTTTTAAAGGATTAGATGAGCCTGACAGAAGTCAGACACAAGAAGAGTGCAGTGGATGGAGAACATTACAACATACCAGGAGGGGGCTGTTTTGATACATGAATGAATCTGACATGCATTGAATGTGAATATCAGCATGGTAGAATTGCAATGCATAATGGAGAACACACTGAAAGTAGTTAGAGTGAACAGCTATGTATAATAATTGTTAAGGATCCTAATGACAAAATTTTGACTAATCCATCAAATGTCTCTCTAGTATATTTTTTTTTTTCTTAAATGTTCCCAAAATTAGTTGTTCAGAAAACTGGATCCTGTTAATCTATTGATAGTATCATAACCTTTATTCCTAATTAACAACCTTTGCTGCAGATAGCTAAGTCCAGGAAGATATGTTCCACCGTCCACTGACTTCCACTTGTCTGAGATTGGATGAGGAGGAAACCCCAGACACCTCTCTCACCAGTGACATTCTTCGGCTTATTTTGTGGGTTCCCAAGGCTCTCCAAGGTCAGAAAGAGCATATTTTCCTTTAAGCAGGTTCTAAGTCTTTCTGTTTCTCCTGTCAATGGTATTTGTGTAAATAACTCCCAAAGGGTGACATCCAGGGTCTTCCAAATAGGATGCCTAAGCCAAATTAAAATGAATCCTTTTAATGTGGATAGGGAGCTTTGGCTCCCCACAATATTTTAAGGGTGAGTCCAGCCACCTCCAGCCCAGTTCATTTGAGCAGCTTTTATGTGGGATCTCATCAGGAAAGGTAAACATACAGATAATATGGGTTTCTGTCCAGTCCCCAAGAGAGCACCTGAATTCCAGACCCCTACATTTTTTTAGATGCACCTCTGCTTCAACACAACTCACTCAAAGTGACACATGCAAACATCCTCATCTTTCTATGTTTTGGGTTTTATAAATAGTATTCTTGTGACATCACATGTTGAAAACCTTGTCCATTTTGAAGATCAAGTACTCACTAAAACAGCACACATGCAACTACAGAGACTTAGGAAAAATTGGACACAAAAAGGGTTGGCATGACAAGAGCTTTAAGCTCAGACTTCCACCAGTAAAGGATGATTTTTTTTTTTTACAGTGTCCTGTCTGGCAAGGTGGCAATAAGAATAATTGCCAAAAGGAGCCCAACAGATTTTACTTTCACAAGTGTAGCGGTATGGCAATTGCCATACTGCTCCACTTGTTTCATGTATATAAATTGCTTTATTATAATTATGCAGGGAGTTTTACAGTTCATATGGACACTGCAATATAAGTAGAGCAGAAAAACAGAAGAAAAAGAAGGAAAAAGAAAAAGAAAAAAAAAGGACAAAAGATGAAAGAAAGAGGAGATAGAAAGGAGACAATGACAAAACATTTTCAGTCTGCTTCATCACCTGCAATGAGATGAAAAAAAAGAACAGCACAACCAAAAGACATGGTACGAGATATACAATAAAGCAAACACCTTGAAACTATCGCTAAAGTAATATTATTAAGTCTGACATGTACTCTGTGTTACCTGAAGATATGAATGTGGGATTTCTGTTTGGAAGTGAATCTCTAAGTACCTGAAGCCTAGCACCTGTAGTTGTTTGTGAGGGTGAACTTGTGCATGTAAAGTTTTAACCATAGAAAAAATGCTCAAGAGTGGTTGTGGAGAGCCGGAGAGGCACACCCCCCAGAGCACTGAGTCCAGCGCCGGGAGACCCAAAGCCCCAGGCGCCCAAAGGGACCCCAGAAGCGAAGGCACCAAGGCGGGGCCAGCCCCGGAAATCAGACCCCCACCAAGGGAGGAGGAGAAACAGCCACGAAGAAGCCCCCCAGCCACCGCCATGCCGGCGCCCCGGGGAGCCGCAGGGACGAGTCCGCGGGCCCCGCCGGCAGCCGGCCACCCCGAAGTAGGGCCGGGCACCGAACACCAGCCCCCCCACGGCACCGACCGAAACGTCCCAGCCCCACAGAGCACCGAAACACGCCCCGGCACCAAGCCCCGGCGACCGGCCGCAACACCCACCGCAACCGCACCACCCAGGAAAAACACTCAGGCGGCCCCGCCTGCGGCCGGGGCCCACACGCATCCGCCGCGAACCGGCCGCGAGCTCCGCGGGACCCCCCCAAAACGCCCCCCCGGCCAAAAGCGCAGCCCCACCCCCCCAAGACCGATGCCAACAGCGCGCAACGAAACACCCGCGCACAGAATCACCCAGAGCAAAAAAGCCGCCCGGCCAAAACCCAAGAAGACCAACCGCACGGCGAAACCCCCCCCCCCCCCAGCACCCCGAGGGGCAAAACAAAGCCAGAGCGGAGCGAACCAGCCGCCCCCCCCCGCGAACCCAAAGCAGCACACCACGTCCGCCGCCCACCCCACCCCCCCCCCCCCCCCCCCACCCCCCCCCGCCGCCGCCCGCCCAGGCCCTGACACGCTCCAGAGCAGTCCGCCGCCCGGCCCCCCAACACGCGCCGGCAGAGCCATCCAAGCCCCCACCGCCCGCAGCCTCACCCGCTGCGATCAGCGGGAACAGAGCAGCTCCGCCATGCCTCAAGAGGGAAAACCCACCCGAATACCCAGCAGCGCAGCAGCCGCCCACACCCCCCCCCCCCCACCGAGGAAGAGAAAAAAAAAAAAAAAAATGACAAAAAAAACATAAATTTTTAAATTAAAAAATGTTAAATTGGGTTTTTAAATAAATTTTAATTAATTATAATTAATTTATTACTAATTAAAATTTACTGCAAGATAGCTAAGTGCGAGGGAAAAAACCAGCCCAAACAGGCCATGTCGAGTGGATGGAGGCCCCCCCCCCCGCACCGGAACCAAATCTCCACAGAAAGGCATATTAAAGGAAAGAAAAAAAATACTCCCAAAGGGTGCATCCGGGGTTTAAAGGACCAGAACATGACCATGGGAAAGTTTTCACAATATTTTAAGTGAGTCCAGCCCCCCCTCCAAACCCCGTTATTTCAGTCCTTTAGGGGATCCGGAAGGTACCCAAGGGCTGTCCATCCCCAACGAGAGCCCTGAAAGCCACATGGCACCCTGCCAACAGACCAGCCAAATGACACATGCAACATCCCCCTTGGCATCAATAGTATCTGGGACTCACCAGTGCACCGTGAAGTCCCCAAAACAGCACCAGCCAGAGGACGGGAGAGCAGGCCCGGGGGAAATGGGTTTTCCGACTTAAGAAAGGAGACTTTTTTTTTATTTACAGTGTTGTGGCGGTTTGGCATAGAAATAAAAAAAACACAATTTACCATTCTCAATCATTGCCTTTACTCTCCCTAGTTGCCTCACTTTCTTACGCACAGAGAAAAAAAAGAAAAAAAAGAAAAGAAAAAGAAAAAAAAGACAAAAATAAAGAAAAATAGAAAGGTGGACAAAACACACTTCACACATAAGACACCACATCCAAAAGAATTACAGGCACCGAAAACCCGGTTTGACAACTCGTGATGGTTGGTGGGCGGGAAGTAATCTGCATGACCATAGGGAAACCAAAAGCATGATTGTTTGTATGACTTCAAAAGTTTTAAAAAAATGCACAGAGTGTTCGAGACAAGGATGCGGGTGATGCAAAGGCGCAGGACCTGAGAAGGGAGGACCTGGGGATGCACCCGGGGGGCCACAAGCCCTTATGAGTCATGTCCAGGAGATCCGCGTCGACAAAGTGAAGGGCTCTGGTCCCGAAACCACCCCCCCCAGCCCTAAAATGGGCACCGGCCCAAGGCGATGCCCGCAACACCACGCAAAAACCAGAAAAACATGGCGGCCCTGTGGGCCGGGGCCATGAGATTGGATTGGCCTCTGGCAGCCAATCCAAGTGCAATATCTCCAGTGCTTTCTTGATTCTGAATTATTCAAAACAGTCCAGTCTCAGGGTTTAAAAGTTTTGTCCTCAGTATCCCTTAGCAAAATGCACACCCAGAGTGTGGGTCCAGCAGGTGTTTGATAAAAAAGCCCATTAGAAAAAGTCTGTGCGAACACAAATAATATGGATATCAATGCACAATGCATATTTCTATACAATGTCAGTGAAATTAATTATTTTTTAATCAGGTTATTATATTTTAATTGTGGTGCAGAGTGAAACATTTATTTTAGATCTCCATATTCTTATTCTGCCTGTTCAGTATTTGTATAATTTTGGCAATTAAGAAATGTATTTCAGATTATGAATACACATTCAGTCAAGCTAGTAAATGTCAAAACGGCCACTTAAAATGTGTAAGCATTTCTACATATAGAAAACTTAATTCATACTGGTACGATTTTGTTTTTTACTTTCTAAACTTTTTTAGTTTTTTTTCTAATCAAAATATAATATGGAAAAAACATATTTATTAACTTCAGCAGCAACTTTTCCTTCTCCATTTTCAATTCAATTCAGAAATACTTTAATAATCCCAAGGGGTTATTTTTTATCCAGGTAAGGTAGATGTTGATAAGGTAGATGCCTTTAGGCAGGAAGGATCTTCGGTAGCAGTCTGTCTTGCACCAGATCTGGAGAAGCCTCTTCCCATGAAATCCCACATCCTCCGTCAATGCCCCGCTGCACTTTAGACTGCCGGTACAAAGCAAAGCCTACAGCCTCCACTGTTCCTCCCGTCTTGCTCCACTCCCACTTCCTCGGAGTTTGAGGAGAGCATGCGTGAAATTATTGCTAAAATTCATAGGAGAAAAACATGCTGAAATGAACGTTTAATTTAATATGACACATAAAAAAAAATCCCCATCAGCATCCAGTATATCTTCAGTTTCTGCCCAAATGTTTTGTTTTTGTTGGGGATATTGTAACAGGGATAATAGGATAATACAAATAGTTTTTTTAATAACTGTTTGTTCTCTACTTCCAAACTCTGCATCTTCATCCAGGCCTGTGATTAGAAGTTTCTTTTGACTGGATTTGATTAAACTTTTAAGCCTTTCGGTGTAAAATAAATAATTTGATGAGAAATCTGCTTCCTGGTTTGTTGAAGTACCAATAGTTTGCATCCAATCTTTTAATGAAATGGCCTTAGTTTTGGAGAATTCATAAGAATTATGCTATAATTTGTAGTAACCAATCTGTTGCAAAAAATTGCTCAGTTCTGTATTTTGACAGTGACGGATGGAGAAGACATACGTGGACGGTGACATGTGGAAGGGTAACAGTGGATGTGGAACAGTTCATTCTCATTGATTAACATGACAGACAAGTATTCGGCACGACATATGTGAGCGGAGCAGAATGGAGCACTGACGGAGTATGTGGAATCTGGGGGTTACTTAAGACAGCCATTTAAAATCTTTTGAAGAGGATGCTCACCATTGTCCATTAAGTTTTTCACTCTATGAAGATATCTTCTTGTCAAAATAGTACCCAGAGGTTCTAGAGAGAGGTTATTAATTAGGTTGTGGAGCTTCTTTTAAGTGATTAGCTCCAATACTGTTATCCCAGCTGATGAAGCACTCCTCTATCCGCGATTGTACCTGAGGTAGTCATGGAATCTGAACCGGGTTTAGACTGCTTTGATCCAGTTGAACTCTCTGAATTAGCAAAATTATTGTCTTCATCTAAGCCTTCAACTTGTATGTTAGATCCAGTTCCAACCAGGTTATTTAAGGAGGTATTCCCTTTGATCTCCTCCTCCATTTTAGATGTGATTAATCTATCTCTGTTACAGGGATATGTACCTAAAGCTTTTAAGGTTGCTGTAATTAAACCTCTGCTTAAGAAACCGTCTCTTGACCCAGATGACTTGGTCAATTATAGACCTATATCCAATCTTCCTTTCTTATCCAAAATTCTTGAGAAAGTAGTTGCCAAACAAGTTTGCGATCACTTCCACCATAATGAACTTTTTGAAGAGTTTCAGTCTGGCTTTAGAGCTCATCATAGCACTGAAACAGCTCTGGTGAAAGTCACTAATGATATTCTCATGGCCTCAGATAATGGACTTGTATCTGTGCTCGTCCTGTTGGATCTAAGTGCTGCATTTGATACAGTTGACCATAATATTCTTTTAGAAAGACTTGAATATTTTGTTGGAATTAAAGGAACAGCACTAGACTGGTTTAAATCTTATCTATCTGATCGAATTCAGTTTGTTCATGTTAATGATAGATCTTCAACACGCTCAAAGGTTACCTGTGGAGTACCACAGGGATCAGTGCTAGGACCAATTCTCTTTACTTTATACATGCTCCCAATTGGTAGAATTATTAGACAGCATGGGATTAATTTCCACTGTTACGCTGATGATACCCAGCTATATCTGTCTATAAATCCAGATGAAGCTAACCCATTACATAGACTACAGACATGTCTTGAAGACATAAAAACCTGGATGACTCTTAACTTTCTGCTCCTGAATGCAGACAAAACAGAAATTATAGTCTTTGGACCAGAGTCTCTGAAAAAGAAGCTGATTAGCCAGTCACTTCATTTGGATGGGATTAAACTGATTTCAGATAATAAAGTAAAAAATCTTGGTGTTATTTTTGATCAGGACCTGTCATTTAAATCCCACATCAAAGAGGTTTCTAGAATTTCCTTCTTTCATCTGAGGAACATTACAAAAATTAGAAATATCCTGTCCAGGGGTGATGCTGAGAAACTAGTCCATGCATTTGTTACTTCAAGGCTGGACTATTGTAATTCTTTACTATCAGGAAGTCCACAAACTGTAGTTAAAAGCCTTCAGCTGATCCAAAATGCTGCAGCCAGAGTTCTAATGAAAATTAAAAAGAGAGATCATATCTCGCCTATCCTGGCTTCTCTTCATTGGCTTCCTGTTAAATCAAGAATAGAATTTAAAATCCTCCTTCTCACATATAAAGCCTTAAATGGCCAAGCTCCATCTTATATCAGAGATCTGATTGTTCCTTATGTTCCTAACAGAGCACTTCGCTCTCAATCTGCAGGTTTACTAATGGTTCCTAGAATTTCTAAAAGTAGAATGGGAGGCAGATCTTTTAGTTATCAGGCTCCTCTCCTGTGGAACCAACTACCAGTTTTAGTCCGTGAGGCAGACACCCTGTCTACTTTTAAGGCTAGGCTTAAAACTTTCTTTTTTGATAAAGCTTATAGTTAGGGTGGCTCAGGTTATCCTGAGCTATCTCTATAGTTATGCTGCTATAGGCTTAGACTTTTGGAGGACATAGGGACCCCCATTTCATCATTCTGCTTCATTCTCTCTCTGTTCTCCTATTCTGCAGAATCTGTTAGTTCAATCTCTAACCTTCTGCTCTCTCTGCTTTTCCTCAGAGTAGCTTTGCCTCGTCTGTTCCTGTTTGGCTGTGACGTCATCCTGGAAAGAAACATCAGCTGTGCTGCTTCTATCAACACCCTTGTTTATAGATGTTGGAGATCGGCCTGTTTTCCAGTGTGGTCCTGTTTCTCTGACCGTGACTGAGTGGATGTGCTCTCTTCGTCCTCTGGCATGGGAGCTGCCTTGGAGCTCGTCTGCCTGGCTGCGTGTTTCTTGGACGGGGCCGCCTTTTACAGCTGCTTTCTGTATCTCTGCTTCTGTCTCCTTGAACCCCAGTCGGCCTCGGCAGATGGCCGCTCACACTGAGCCTGGTTCTGCTGGAGGTTTCTTCCTGTTAAAAGGGAGTTTTTCCTCTCCACTGTCGCTACAAGCATGCTTAGTGTGGGGGATTGTATTTGAGTCAATGAGTCAATGCAATCAACTGGTTTCCCTTAGATAGAAAACTTTGTATCAATTTGACTGTATGATCTGGTTGAACTGTAAAGTGCCTTGAGATGACATGTGTTGTGAATTTGGCGCTATATAAATAAACTGAATTGAATTGAATTGATGGAAGAGTTCACAATCTGCTTGACAGACTGATAGAAGATATTTAGTGTCTTGTTGCGAATGCCAAAGGAGCTAAACTTCCTGAGGAAGTATCTGTTCTGTCCCTTCTTGTAGACAGCTTCACAGTTGTGTCTGCCGCCTAGTTTGTTGTCCAGGTGAACAAAATGGTATTTATTCTCTTCCTGCACCACCTTCAGTTCTTCTCTCATGATGTTAATAGGTTTCAACTTGTTCTTGTTTCTTCTGAAATCTACAATCATATCCCTTGTTTTGCTGACAGTCAGGATCAGATTATTGTTCAAACACCATGCCAGAACCTAGTTCACCATTTCTCTCTACTAGGTTTCTTGTCCACCTTTGATGCACCCAATTTTTCTCTCATTTGCTGCTGTTACACCCTGTCTTTTAAACACAAAGTACATTTATTTCTTTCATTTCTGCATTAAAATCTCCTACTTCCAGTTGTGACAGTAACATTCTCTGTAGTACCATTCTCCCTACAGCTAACTTGGTGAGGAGCAGGTTTTCCTTATATGTATTATATATACTCAATGTCCTCTGTACCCATCCTGCTTAAAGCTTCACATGTCATTTAATTCCATGATTCAGACAGTAGAAGTTTGTAAGAGTTTTGTGCAAACAGTAAAGAAAACATGTGAGGAGGTTTGGTAGACAAATAAAAAAGACAAAGCACATTTACTTGGATAAGAAAGAAATGTATTTTAGATATCAGAAATTCATATTCAGCCAAGCTGTTAAATGTCTAATTGGGAACTTAATACATAAGTATTTCAATGTATCTGAAAGTTATCTTTTATAGGAAGAGTATTTTTTTTGACATTCTGAAATTCTGTTTCTTTGGTTCAAAAAAAATCGAATCCAGGAAATCTATTATTACAGTTTTCACTAGTAATTTAATTCGAACCAGGAAGAATTATTTTCTAGTGATCTACAAATGGAATATTAGGGAGGAGAGTACTTTTTATAAATGTCAAAATGCCCTGCCATAACAGACTACTTACAGTGAGGAAATAAGTATTTGAACACCCTGCCATTTTGCTAGTTCTCCCACCTAGAAATCATGGAGGGGTCTGAAATTATCATCATAGGTGCATGTCTACTGTGAGAGACACAATCTAAAAAAGAAAAATCCAGGAATCACAATATATAATTTTTTAAAACTATTTATTTGTATGTTACATCAGCAAATAAGCATTTGAACACCTAAGAAAATGATTGTTAATATTTGGTACAGTAGCCTTTGTTTTCAATTGCAGAGGTCACACATTTTCTGTAGTTTTTCACCAGGTTTGACACACTGCAGGATGGGGTTTGGCCCACTCCTCCACAAAGATCTTCTCTAGATCAGTTGTCGCTGAAAAACACTGAGTTTGAGCTTCCTCCAAAGATTCTCTATCGACTTTAGGTCTGGAGTTTGGCTAGGCCATGCCATAACCTTGATATGCTTCTTCCAGAGCCACTCCTTGGTAATCCTGGCTGTGTGCTTTGGGTCATTGTCATATTGGAAGATCCAGCTTTGACCCATCTTCATTGCTCTAAAAGAGGGAAGGATGATGTTCCCAAAAATCTCACAATACATGGCCCCAGTCATTCTCCCCTTAATACAGTGCAGTCACCCTGTCCCATGTGGAGCAAAACACCCCAAAGCATGATGCTACCACCCCCATGCTTCCAAGTAGGGATGGTGTTCTTGGGATGGTTCTCATCATTCTTCTTCTTCCAAACACTGTGAGTGAAAGTTCTATTTTGGTCTGATCTGACCACATGACTTTCTCCCATGACTCCTCTGGATAATCTAAATGGTCATTGGTAAGCTTTAGACAGGCCTTGAGATGTGCTGGTTTAAGCAGGGGAATCTTCCGTGTGTCACAGTCTTGCACTTTTTGGTTTTAAGATTTATTTTTGACTTTTCATTGGTTTAATTTTCATTTTGTGTTATTTTCAGGTTGTATTTAAGTTCTTATAGTATTTGAGTTCTCCTAGCTCGCTTTGTCATAAAACAGACAGATGGACCCAGTATTCAAGGTAAGACAGCCAGTAGGAAAGTTCAAAATGTTTATTAGATCAAAAACATAGACATACGGAAACTAAAGTGGAGTAGGATCTACGGCTCGCGGATACTGCAGGAGAATCTCAGACACTCTGTGGGAGACACACTGGTAAGTGATCACGATTGTCTGACAGAAGATGAAGATCTCAGTGAGTCACTTACCTGGTTTAACAGTTCAGTCCATCACCCTTTAAGGGGGTGCGATCCAGCCGATTGGTTGACAGCTGACGCGGCGCGCATCACCCAGAGTGTCCCCGGTGCAGCAGCTCCAGAGGATTTGCAGGATGTTGATCAAGGTCAGGGATACATAACAGGCAGGAACAGACAGATGAGACAGGATCCAGGCATCCTAGAGCTCCCCGTGTAAAGAGCCAAAAACCCTGAGGACTCAGCAGGGGAGGAACAGTGGACGATTAGGAGACCAGCCAGACACAAAAACCCTCTTTCCACTGGCCGCCAGGATCCCAGACAAGAACCGTGGAATAAACTGAAAAAAAAACACTAGACAGACTAACAACTGGCTTATTGGTTCGTGCTTTTCTCCTTCCCAGCTCCACCCAGTTTCTCATTACTATTCATCTTATCGACCTGCTCCTACCTGTATATAACCTGCTTGCTCCTAGTCATCAATGCCAGATTATTCGAGCCTTTGGTGATAGTCCTCAAACATACCATGTTTGTTGTTCTGATTGCCTGATCCTGACAAGGTCTGCCCTTTGGACCTCTGAGCCTGCTTGCTCCTGTTCTGATCTGTTTGCCTGACTTGTCTTTGGACTCCTGCAGGATTATGCCTGTTTACGACCCTGGATCTGTCTCCTGACTTTGACTTGGATTTCCCTTATGCACCTCTTCAAATCTCTGATCTTCTTACCTTGACTCCTGTTTACCTCTTCTACACTGGCTTTGGGTTCGCCTTCTCGAAACTCATGCCTTCTTTAATCTACGTGATCTGCTCGTCAGCCAGTTCAGCAGACTTCTTGGTTTTGGCTCCTGGAACTCTCTGGGTGGTGTTTGCCACGTGCTGTTGGAAGCCATCCGGCTGGATTCCACTCCATCTTCTGGGCACAGACTGAACTCTAAAACAAGGTTAGCAACATACACGCTCATAACCTGAGTTTTCCCTTTACAGAGATTCCAGACTTTGATGCTCTAGCTGCTGACTCACAGATAAACAAATAAACGTTTTTGTTAATCACATCTGTTTGTCTGCTTCAAAATTCCGGGTCCACAGTTCTGAGCCTCGACAAAAACATCCCTCTGGTGTTGCCACAGTGGTTATTAGTTCACCTATCTGGCCAAGTACGAAAGGGCTAAGGGCAAAGAGCCTGAAGCCCTTTAGGAACTGTCTAATGCAGTTGGTGGTTGCAGTTTATGGTTGCTGGAGAAGTCCTTCATGTTGACTGTGCAGCTGACAGCGCTGACAATAAGTGAGGGTGCACTGCAAAGATACAAATTTTAACAGAAGTTTAATTGATTTTAGAAATGTGTGCTATTTAGTATTTTTACTGATTCTCATAAAACTATTACATTTCAATTTTTCTAAAATTCCTTATTAGTACAATAATTGAAGGTAGCAGGAGGGAAAGGTTGTCATGCCTGGTCATAGAATTAGAAAAATTTGGTCCGAAAAGTCCTTGGAAATTCCTCGAATTCAAATTTCACCAAGGTTTGGGAACCCTGTCTCACTTCGGGCAGAGGTCTTCAACCCTGGTCCTCAAGGCCCCTGTCCAGCATGTTTCAGGTTTTCCCCCTACCTCAACACATCTGTCTTATATAAATTAAGGTTTCTTAGGAGGAAATGCAATCATTTGAATCAGGTGTGCTAATGAAAAGACACATCTAAACATGCAGGACAGTGGTCCCCGAGAACCAGGGTTAAAGACCTCTACCCTATGGTGCTGAAATAAGCAGAGTGTGCTGCTTCTGCTTACTTCCCATCTCTCTCACTGTGCACATCATAGGAAATGATGAAAAAAACATTAGATTCCATCTGGGTGGGTCTGACATTTTCAATCATAGAAGACCAGACATTTTTTTTGGGAGCTGAATTTTGTAAGGGACTCCCATTACTGTTGATTTAAAAATGCATTGAAAACCTAACGTCTGCACATTTTATGAACTATGGAGTACCCTTTCATACACACAGAAAGCTAAGTTTTTCAGAATTACACACATACTATTTGTGTTTTTGCCAAGCAATTTTTCTTCCCAGAACTATTTCAGCACAGAATTGGGACCTGAGCCACCACCCCCACCCCTATGTGCTGACACCTGGTTATCTTCAGTAAATGCTGCACTCCATCAAAGCCAGTATGTAAATGAACAGCTGGCTCATATGTAATCCAGCTTAATTTACCAACCTGTAATGAGGACTAGATCAAGCGATGAGGCTTTAGAGTAGTGTGTAATATGGATCTTATAAGACAAAAAGTCATATTTCATGCAAGTCTTAAAGCTTTATGTTTATATATAGAATCCCCTAACATTAAGAGCATTGATGAAACATGAGAACAATTTGTATGCAAAGAGATTAGAAGTATAGACTTTATATTGTTTCGAAGTTGTTTAATTGTCTTTTAGAGTAATACATTTGAAATTATAGAACTAGATAGGCAGAATGCACAAAGTCAAGCTAAACTGATGAATTGTCTTTACCACTTAAAACTACTGACTTTAATTTCAACATCTGGTCAGACATTTACCATGCAACATCTGTATATGTTCTACATCTGACACAGAGTGATTTTTAGGTTTCTCTTGTTTGTTTAGTTTAATAAGCTGCCATCACCGTTAAATGTTAAATGCCATACGGTATGGTAGGGTATTACACAATTTTAGATTTCAATCCTAATGCAATCAGGAAGCACTGATCCAGAGTCAGTATGGGCATTTTTTCTTGAAAATATTTTAATTGCTATTGTAATGATATGAATGTGTGGCTTTTAATAGCCCTAGAGAGAACAAGAAAATGCACCAATATCCTAATTCCTTTCCAATAACAATCCAACCATCTGTTACTCTTCAGTTCAGTTCTAATAATAAAAATTCTATATTCCTAAATGGGGTGCACATAGATTAGAGTTGGGTGTTATACAGTACATGTTTTATGGTATAATAGTATTATTGTCTGCCTTGAAAAGCTCAGTTGTTCAATATTGCTTATCATATAGTTTATTTTAAGGCTGTAATTTATAACACAGTACAAAATGTCTAATCAACAGTTAAAAAATAATATAATAAATTAAAATGTTTTGAATGTCATGGTTAGTCCACTGCATTGGGCGAAGAACATCTAAACTGAAAATACGATCTGTAGATGTGCCAAAAAGCCTGGCAGTGTAGCATATTTGTTAACTTTGGAATTTCTATGATATTTGAAAACTATCTGTCTATCTTTCATTTTGCTTCAGAGTCTGTGCTACCAAAGTTTGTTTACATTGTAGCATTCAATTTTAATAGTTTTCTCCTTATCTCAGGGGTGTTCCTTCTCCTGTCTAAAAAGCAGCAAAGATTCCAGTTAGAAACATGCACACATTTTCTATGGGTCAAGCACACTCTGATAGATAAAGTCATTAAATTTTAATTAAAAACTATTCCAGCTACAACTTTGCTATATGGTGAAATAATGCATTTTGATTCTTCTTTCCCTGCTTCCTATTTGTGTCTGCATTTGAACGTCGCCTCATGGTGATAAGATTTAGATTGAGTTTACAATTCTTACAGTTCACACTACTCTTCTAGATGACAAACACTTTGTTATGATAAGCATGGGTTTGCTTATAAACACAATCTTTTCTATCCTAAATGTTGAGGTTAAAAAAAGAAGGATATCAAAATCATAAGATTTCTTGACAATAAATTAGAATATTTTCAGTTTCTCAACAAAACATAGAACTTGTTGAATTTAAAAGCCAGACTCAGTCGAAAAATATGTTCAGAGAGAGGGGTTGAAGACTGTGAACAATAAGGCATATAGTGCCAAGCATCTGGACTGCTAGTTTCTTCCTTTTGCAGCCAAAGTGGTCTGAAAAACACCAGATGATTGGTTTCTAAATTGTGGCAGGGATAAATGTAATGACTTGTGTATTTATGGAAATACTGCATGTGTACTTTCATTTAACCTACAAACTGACATCTCATGAAACAACAGTGTTGCTCTCCTCCCCAGTTACAGGACTTGCATCTATGAAGGGATATTTTACATTTATATAGCACCTCATAGTAATCTTCTGTTACTTTGAATATCCCAGATAAACTACTCTTGGCTAGTTAATACCTAGTGCATTTAGATAAATACATCCTTAATACCTTCTGCAATAACCCTATATATATATATATATATATATATATATATATATATATATATATATATATATATATATATATATATATATATATATATATATATATATATATATATATATATATATATATATATATATATATATATATATATATATATATATATATATATATATCTTTGCTATTCCTACAAATGAACTTTTTTGGACCAAGATGTTTGATGTATTTATTTATATGATGTAACCACTCCTTAAGTTTGGGGGTCACTGCCCAGAGACCCAATTACCACGGGTACCACTGATGCCTTGACCTTCCAGGTTTTCTCCTGCTCTTCTCTGACGCCCTGGTATTGTGGAAAAGATGGGACACCACCAAGTATCACCTTCAACCTCAAACAAGTGAACGTTACTGTGCAATCACATATTTATAGTTTTTACTCAGTTCAAGTTTAAAAGTTCGTGTTTAATATTTGTTTTCACTGCATGTTACTTCTCCTTGAGGAAAGTGTTGTTTTTGGTTGATAGATTTTTGCACTTTATTTTATTGGATTTCAATCCAATTATATTTTAAAAATATTTCAGTTGAGTGGATGATAGAAAATTGCTATTATTTTTTTCTTTGAAGTAAATTTAGCCCACTTTTGCTAAAATAGAAAATATAGGCTACTGATGGTGCCTTGAATAATACAGGTTTCTTTCATTTAATGTTCATGTTATGGGGATTTTTATATAAAGGAAATTTGTCTTTTGTGTCTGTTGAAAATTAAAGATTACTGACAGAGCCATAAGAAAATATTGCTTTATTCATCTGATCATATTGGAATTTGTTAGGTTTTCAGTAGGTTCAATTAGGTTCACTAGACTATATGCGTCATTTAAAAAAATTTCAATGAACATTCGATCAGTCCGGCCCTCGGCTTGTAGCTAAATTTTTTATTTGGCCCTCCGTCTATTTGACTTTGACACCCCTGATGTAAGCTGTCTCTGCTAGCATCTTATAGCCTGCAGTTATGTGCTGGATTGTCTAATGGGCCTTTTGCACAGTCTGCACCTGGGGTCTTGCCTGGTGTGGTAGATCTGGGCCTCGATAGATCTGGTGCTAAGGGCCTGCCCCTGTGCAGCCATGATGAGTGTCTCTGTGCTGTCCTTCAGTCTGGCTTTGTCTAGCCATTGGTAGGATTACCTTATATCTGCCACTTCGGTTATGTTTTTGTTGTACATCCTGTGTAGTGGCTTATCCTCCCATGACGGAACTTCTAGCACCTCATTTATCGTTCCCCATTTTCACATTCACTGACACATCATCTGTTGAAGCCTTTTCCTTGATGTAGTTTTTATGTATCTTGGATGTTTCATCCGGATAGTGGCTCTCACGCTCACTAGTCCTCTGCCTTTTTCCTTTCGGCTAGCGTACAGTCTTAAGGTGCTGGATTTGGGGTGTTACCCTCTGTGCATGGTTAGGAGCTTTCATGTCTCAACATCTGTGGCCTCTATCTCATTCGTTGGCCACTTATTATTCCTGCAGAGTATCTGATTACTAGAAAAGAGTGGCTATTTATTGCTCAATACTTAATCTTGCCATTGAGCTGGCTTCTTAGGACCTGCCTCAGTCGTGGGAGGTATTTGGCCATCGCAGCTTTCCTTGTCACCTCTTCAAGGTTGCCATTTGCTTGTGGGATTCCGAGGTACTTGTAACTGTCGTCAATGTCTGCCAATTTTCTATCTGGGAGTGAGACCCCTCTGTCTGGACTACCTTCCCTCTCTTAGTCACCATCCGACAACACTTCTCTAGTCCAAATGACATCCTGATGTGCTATAGTTCAGGATGATATGGATCAGTGAGTTGATGTCTCGCTTATTCTTGGTGTTTGATGGAGAATGGTCCTTTCTTGGATGTCTGCCGATGTGATGGTGACTGGATTCTGTTCAGGGAGGTTGCTGAGGACTTCTCTCAGAGCCAACAACCACTGTGCATCCCTGTTGTGTGCTGCGTCCTTCTCCCATATGGCTCTCCAGTACTGTTCAGTTTCCAGCCTTAGTGGGGCTCTTCTACTATTGCTCCCCTGCCACTGAGCGTACACTTTCTCTGGTTGAGTTGTGAACGGTTGGTGATGGTGATGGTTGATGTAGGAATTGTTTGTAGGGCTAAATTCACGTGTTATAGTAGACTTTGTGATTGTAACTCACTTAATCGCTGTGACTAGCTTCGCTGTTGACTGGTGGACATTTGCGATGTACCCATCTTTTGATGGCCTCTTTCAAGGAAATATTTAACAGAAAGTAATATAAGTAAGAAATATTAAAACAGAAAGTATTTTTAAATGATTTAATTATTATGAAGAAAAATGTGAAAAAAATGTGTTTTAAAAACGGTGGCGAAGATACTCAGTCATCAATATCATAGTCATTCCAAAAAAGTTAAAAAACAATCTACTGGACTTAATTTCGCTTGAATGAATGTGTGAATGATTACATAAAATTCTGTGCAGATAAAACTATGACCTTTAAAACACTGAAATGCTCCAGAATCATAAAACCTGGATCACCAGTAATCCGAAGGATCTGCTAAATAATAAAAAAAAAGCGTTCAGAGAGGGAAAAGGGAACTCTTACAAAATGAGTTCATTTGGCTGAGTTTTTTTTACAATTTCGAGTTACCCAATGTGTTGACTCAGCTTAGTTATGTCAATTTATCGACAAGTCAACTTTTTGATGAAAACCCTAACATAAATACACAATTGTTATTTTTCACATTTCCATTCTTACAGGGCTGCAGGAGTTGAATGCTGTCTGTTGGTTTGTGGGGATCCTTTTATTGCAGAATCCACTGAATTCACTTCGACTTGATATAAATATATTATTATGTGGCCATGGACAATATTTAAATTAAAACATTGTAGATATTTGAGATTTACCTGGTAAATATAATAAAACATAACTGTGCAAATTGGTTTTTAGTGCTTATTTTAAATAAATAATACAGTTTAAGAGTAAGTCTAGCCAGATGAAGGACTAATACAAGTTTAAAAGTCAAATAAACTTTTGATAAAAATGTAAATGTCAAACTTTTTAAGTTTAGGGATTTATTGTTAGCCATTGGAGGTAAAGGGAGAGCTAGTTGTAGGTTCTTATTACCATTACCCACTGGACTGAAGGTGTGGTGCAGTTTACAGGCTGATTTTCTGTAGGCTTCCAGAGTAAAGGGAAAGCACGCTAAAGATTTACTTGTGATTCTTATTACCTGGGGAAAAGGGGCTAATATTAGAGATATGTGGTCAGGGACAAGAAGATCACAGGTATGGTGTTTGGAACTGGGCTCTTGTGCTCACCTTTTTAGCCATAGAGAGAAAACAGGATTCTGGATCAAATGCACCTTTCTGATCAACTTTCTAGGGCAGACTTAGGAAGGTGTCGTCACAGTGATCAGTTGGACCAAAGAGAATCTATTGTGAATTTTTAGATCAAGCTAGGAGACATCAATCCTTGGAATTTCTGAAGGTTCCTGGTCTGAACCCATCACTACACATAGTTTCCATGCCTTATCACTGGTTTCTTTCTGAAGCTTAAGCTGTGGTCTTATCTTGTTTTGACAATTACTGTACTTATCCTTCGGGCCAAAAAATATTATCACATCCAATCATTTATTTCCTTCTTTGCATTTACCCATTGATTTAGTAGATGCTAATTAGGAAAATGAGTTAATCACTATCTTTTGGACTTGTTGTCGTTTCAGTCTTTGTGGTTATTTTAGTATTTGGTAGTGTCCTTCCATAGGCTAGTGCCTCACCTTCCTGCTCATAACTGTTTCTCATGCTTAGCACCTAATGTTTGTAGCATTAATTTATGAAGGAGTTAAGAATTAACATATTTTGATTCTGCCATTCATTTGGCAGAGTTTTTTTTTTCTGTCACTAATATGTTCCTGTTGCTGTCTTCAGCCTGTTTTCTTCTCTCAGTTTTGCACATATGTAAATTCTAAATAATCATGTGCATCCCATCATTATCTCAGCTTTTGGCTTCTTATCACACCATATCATTTTGAATAAGGGATTAAAAATCAACCAAAAACTACTGATTATTGTTAGGATTATTTTGATAATTTTTGTATGTGCTTGTTAAACCCTAATAATACCCCCCCTTTTAGTGTTAATGCTATTGTTTAAAAAAATGGGGAAAGCTTGGTATCTTAAATTATAGCAGATAACGTTAGAGGCTGGCTTTTTATGCCTGACACAGATACATAGCAAATGTCATGTAAAATGACCCTCCCTAAAACCTTGCAATCTGTCTCCATACTTTCACTATTAAGTGTGAGCAGCACCAGTGACACAGCTTCTTTTAGGAGATGCTGATTAGGCGTATAGGAAATGCAGTAGAGAGGAGCCTTGTCCTCATTAGTAACTGGACCAAATGTTGGCAGTAAAAGTGTAAGGTGTTTGTTAGGAGTGAGTCCCTATCAGTTTCTCTTAAAACTTTAAAGACAAAAGTTCAAACTGCTTAACCATAAAGTTTATTAATCAGTTTTTATGGAAGAATAATCTAAAGTTTTTCAGGTCTTCTTATTTGTATGTATTTGTGGCTCTTGTTATGGCATTAAATTGGTGCAATAATTTGCTAGGAGCTTTTGCTTTTCGTATGCACCCACCTGAAGGATCCAACATCTCTTGGTCATTTTACTTTAACCAACCTCTATGTGGCTGTTTTCTGACAGGGAAATGTCAGCCCCTACATATGCTGTGTCAGCTTGTTAATTACCGGCATGTGCTCAGGCAAAGGGCCTCAGAATGAGGAAACTGACCAACATCCTCCACCCCCGCCACCAGACTGATGGATTGGCCAAAGGTTTATCACTGTGCACTGCTGCATCCAAATCTGCTAAATATTTCTCAATCTTGATGCATTGTCATCAAGTTTGTTGAACAGTAGCTCCAAACATCAAATATCAATTATATTTTAACATTATCTGGTGTCAAAAGAAACTTTATCTTAAGACAAGTGAACAACAAAATCTTCTCTCATCTTTAATTGTAGTGTAAATCAGGAAGTAGAACATGGGTTTTTAATTCCAGTCCTTAAAGGGAAAGTTTGGTCATATTCGGAGTTCAAACTTCTGAAACACTTTATATGTGTTTTTAATTAAGAGTAATTTAATGTGACTGTGCTTTACCGGAGACATACATGTTTGTCAAAGAACACTACTGCCCCCTACCGGTTTGTGACGTCACGGTGCGGAATCGGCTGTTGAGCAAGTCCCAATGCATTATCTGGTGTGTGTCACAAGCCGCTATTATTCAAGTTATCTTGAAAACCTTTCTTCCAAATGTTGGCTATATATTAGGTGTTTTTTTTTTCTCTGGCAAGAAGTTCGATGGCAAATCCTCCCAACAACCAGTGTTGGGAAAGTTCTCTTTCTACGTGAACTAGTTCAAAGTTCAGTTCACACATTTTAAAATGAACTAGTTCAGTTCATAATTCATAATTCAAAATTTTGAACTAAGTTCACAGTTCCAAAAAATGAACTAGTTCATAGTTCTTTTTTTTTCATATATTCCTCAATTACACCATAGCCTACTGTAGAACCACAGACAGCAATTATTTTATCAGTTGTAACACTGAAACTGTGCGTCAGATTTCATCTTCATATCCAGTTTTGAATCCTTATCCAACCAGGGTTTACTTTAGCATTGAGGGGACAGCATTTCCCCAATGTTGCTTTAACACTTTGTTGCTGTCCATTCACTTCACACTAGTAGCAGCTGCAGCTTTCACCCCTACAGTATATTCTCAAAAACATCAGGGAAAATGTGCTGCTTGAATTGTCTTTTTTATGAGGAATTGTTAAAAGAAAAACAGGAAAGTAGTCTTTAAGGTGCAAATGTTTTTTTTTTAATTTTAAAAATATTTTTCATTTGAAATTTCATTTCAGTACATACTAAAAAGGAATACTGGAATCCTGGAAAATTATACCAGGCAGGTTTAAGTGCGGATTTTTTTTACTGAAAGCCGTCGGGCAAAGTTTGCAGAGAAATGTAAGATTGTTGCCATAATCCTTACCGACCACCTGGTCATAAAACTGTTTTAAGTGATCATACTGCTGCTTTGTCGCCTCCACGGTCGCCTCCATGCTGCTGTGGCTTCCACGCTGCATTTTGTTTTGATGACGCACGCGGCTGTAGGCTACGACACTGGTAGCTGGTGTTGCCAGATTGGGTGTTTTCCCCGCCACATATTAAGACCTGTTTACGGTGTGATTTAGCCGGGGTTTCGCCTGGAGTGCTCTATAGAAATTTGGCAACCTATTGAACGGAGTTGAACTGAGAGAGCGTGCTGTTCACAGACACCAGAATGAACGAGTTCACAATAACGTTCATCAGGCAGTAATACAGTACGTTCAGTTCACGTTCGCCCAAAATATGAACGAGTTCATGAACTTTCGTTCAATGAACGCGTTCAGGCACAACACTGCCAACAACGAACCTGTCCTTGGAGGATCATGAATCGGAAAGGTTAAATGAGTAATTATTTTCTGTCCCTAAAACAACATGTATTACAACATCCAACTGCCATGCACTTGGGCATTGTGAGTTTAACTATAGCTCTCACCAATTTCAATTGTGAATTCTTCTTGAAATCTTAAATAACTGTTTTTGATTGCAGACTTGTCTAGTAGCCCCAATTGATTTTGCTTGTAAAAGCAGGGAGAATGGTGCTAGGCTTACCGCACTGCTGGAAGATGTCAGGAGTGAGGTGTTACTATATTTGGGCCAAAATGGCCGGTCCTGGACTCAGTGATCACAACGACAATTATTGTTTTTAATTATTGATTTAGATTCATTAAATAACGGCGAACATATTAGTTTTAGGTATAGATATTGAACCATTCTTAACATCCACCTCATTTTGGGTAATCTTCGCCTATTTTGCATACCCAAATGGAAAAGCAAATAACTTACGAACTGTAAACCCAAATTACATGTGCAATACATTATTTGAACCCTCTGGTTTCCTTATATATAAATTAAAATTAGGTGAGTAGAACACAGACCAACCTGCATCAGTTCAAACACGATCTATTAATTGACTATAACTTCCAATTCAATTTCAAATCAATTTCAATTCAGTTTATTTATATAGTGCCAGTTCACAACACGTCATCTCAAGCTACTTTGCAGTTCACCAGATTATACAGTCAAATTGATTCACGTTTTTTTATCTAAGGAAAACCAGCTGATTGCATTGACTCATTGACTTGAAGGCAATCCTTTAAACTAAGTATGCTTGTAGCGACAGTGGAGAAGTAAAACTCCCAGGAAGAAACCTCCAGCAGAACCAGGCTCAGTGTGAGAAGCCATCTGCCAAGGCCGGCTGGGGTTCAACGAGACAGAAGCAGAGATACAACAAGCAACTGTAAAAGGCGGCCCCGTACAGGAAACACACAGCCAGGCAGATGAGCTCCAAGCCAACTACAAGGTCAGAGGATGAAGAAAGCACACCCAGCCAGTCACAGTCAGAGAAACAGGACTACACTGAAAAACAGGACAATCTCGAACATATCTAACAAAGGTGTGGATGGCAGCAGCACAGCTGATATCTCTCCAGGATGGGGTCACAGCCAAACAGGAACAGAGGAAACAAAGCTACTATGAGAAAAAGCAGAGAGAGTATAACATTAGAGATTGAACTAACAGATTCTCCAGAGAGAGAGAATAGAGATAGAATGAAGCAAAAGGATGAAATAAGGGGTCCATTTGTCCTCCAGAAGTCGAAGCCTATAGCAGCATAGCTATAGAGATAGCTCCGGATAGCCTGAGCCATTATAACTATAAGCTTTATCAAAAAGGAAAGTTTTATGCCTACCCTTCAAAGTAGACAGGATGTCTGCCTCACGGACTAAAACTGGTAGTTGGTTTCACAGGAGAGGAGCCATTCTACTTTTAGAAATTCTAGTAACCACTAGTAAACCTGCAGATTGAGAGTAAATCATGTCTCTGATATAAGATGGAGCTTGGCCATTTAAGGCTTTATATGTGAGAAGAAGGTTCTATTTTTGATTTGATAGGGAGCCAATTAAGACAAGCAAGGGTAGGAGAGATATGATCTCTCTTTTTAATTTTCATCAGAACTCTGGCTGCAGCATTTTGGATCAGCTGAAGGATTTTAACTACAGTTTGTGGATGTCCTGATAGTAAAGAATTAAAATAGTCCAGCCTTGAAGTAACAAATGCATGGACTAGTTTTCAGCATCACCCCTGTACAGGATATTTCTCATTTTTGCAATATTCTGCAGATGAAAGAATGAATTTCTAGAAAGCTTTTTGATATGGGATTTAATTCCAATACTAGTTATTTAATATATTCATAATCTTCTGTTAAACTTACACAACACAAGAAAATGTTAGTGTTTTCAATTATATAAAAAAATATTTTATTGATCTCAAAGGGAAATTAAATGTTGTTGTATCCTACAGTTTTTTATGAGTTTTATATGTTATAGCTTTAAGCAGGAAGGATCTTCTATAGCAATCGTGCACCAGATCCAGAATGGCCTTTGGCTAAACACACTCTATTGTTTAACAGTCTTGTTTAAGATCATTCTCAGAATTTCTAAGAGTGTAAGAGTTATTGTCATGATTGTTAAAACAGAGAAATAATGGACAAAATGCAAAGTCCCTGAGCAGAATGAGAGCCATCAAGCTTTACCTGTAAATACCACTGGAAAACGAATTATATTCTGTACATTTTAAATTGGCACAGTGTTTTTCTTTAACTGTTCGATACAACTACACTGTTGTCTTCGATTAATCAAATTTAACTAAGGTCTATTTCATAAAGCCCGTTTATTGAAAATTCTACATTTGTTAACCACAAAATCTGGGAAACTCAGTTTCCCGTTTCATGAAGATAGGTTATTCAACCTCTGCATCTGTTAACGTAGTAACATTATCCATAGTGTAGGAGCATGTTTTTCCAATATACCGAGAGTGTCCTCTTTCCCCACCCACCTTAAAGCTACTCAAGCCATCCTTATTTGGATAATTTCAGGAAGAAAATATCACAATTTCTAAAGTACCATGTTTAACCATTTTGAATTTTTTTATTAATTGATAGGAATGATAGAGAGGGAAGTATATTAAATGGTTCAACAATTATACAAATTTATGTCCTGACTGGTGAAACCGAGTCCCACTTTGGATTCCCATGATCAAGAGGGTGTAGCCTGATTAAATGTCATCTTCTGTTGTTTTCTCTGTTGCATTGGTTTTGATTTCTCTTGCCATCTATGTTGTTCTAACAAGCTTTCTAAAATGCTTGGCTCTTGCAGATGTTATTGTAAGTGACTTTTAGTTTATTTTACCCTAATTTTTAATTAAAGAAATGTTATTCTTGAATGCAGCTTTATCAAAAGTGTAATTACTATTGTTAAGAGAGATTTAAAACTTTTCTGTGTACTCTCTTTAAGTGTATTACTTATTACTAGATTCATAGGCATTGCTTTAAATTAGACTAAAGTTAACTACATTTAGTTTTCCAGAATTTCCAATTTTTTAGCATGGAATTATAATTGTAATGGCATAAATTCATACACCTACATGTATGATACACACATCTAACACATATTCAACATGCCCATGGGCCAGTCCCTTATACCTTATATTTTTCTTATAAGCAGATTTTCAACATGTCATGTAGGATTTTAAGCTTGGCCACACTACATATTCAGCTTTATTTCTCATTTTAAGAAGCATTTATCGGTGCAAATGAATGTCTCTGACAAGGAGGATGCTGCTACTCCCAGTGTCTTATCCAGTCATGTTGATGGCCAATCATTTTTTAGCCACATTGTGTATCTCAGATAAACCTCTTAACAATGCTGTGGTTTTCAATACAGTATATAAATTGCTAATCTGTGATGATGGCTTCTTGGCTGATGCTACCTGGTTTTAATTTTCAGTAACAGTTCACATTTTAATTTTTAACAAGCTGTGAACACTTGTAGGATCCCTTTGAAGGCTGTGTTTGGAATGCTGATTGCCTGGTTGCACTTGCATATCACAGATTACACAGTAGTTAGCTTTTGTGTTGTGTATTTTATGTGTTATGTAAGCAAAAAGTTTTTCACATTTTGAACAAATAAAACTTTTAAAAGCGTGATTTGCATCTGTGTTAGGCAACTACCAATTTGACCTCTAAGGCTTCTGAGATGTTGTGCAGATGAACTGTGTGGTATCTTGTGCTACATGTTCAACTTAAGCCTGAGGCCAGGAGAAGTACCACTGATTTGGAAGACCTTTTTTGTGGTACCAGTGCCAAAGATAAAACATCAAAAGGACTTCAGCAGCTATGGGCCGGTAGCACTGACCTCACACCTGATAAAAACCCTTGAATGGTTGGTTTTACACCATCTACTCCCCAGGTGAAGACTTCATTGGATTCACTGCAGTTTGCCTACCATCCTGGGATTGGGGCAGTTAATGCCATCATCTCCCTCCTGCACCAAGCTCTGACTCACCTAGAGAAACCTGGAAGCACTGTGAGGATCATGTTGATTTCTCCAGTGCTTTCATCAACATCCAGCCAGAACTCCTAAGGGACAAGCTGGGGCTGTCAGGATTGGACCAGCACATGTCCAAGCGGATTCTGTACTACCTCACTGGCCGCACACAGTATGTGAGGGCACAGGGCTTTATCCCAGATAGGTTGGTTTGCAGTCCTGGGGTCCTACAGGAAACAGTGTTGGCACTGTTCCTCTTCACCCTTAACACTGCAGACTTTTTCATCAACTCCCCATGCTGCCACCTCCAGAAGTTTTCTGACAATTCTGCCATAGTTGGCCTAATCACAGGTGGGGACGACTCAGAGTACAGACAGTGGATCCAGAACTTTGTGGTCTGGTACCAGCGGAACCACCTTCTGATTAATGCAGGGAAAACCAAGGAGCTAGTGGTGGACTTTCACAGAAGCAGATCCAACTCACTGACACCGGTGAATAGACATTGAGATAGTGAACTCTTATAAGTACCTAGGTGTTCATCTGAATAACAAACTAGACCGGTGTTGGGATCCTCAGGCTTGCCCACCAGAGGGCGCCGAGAATCCTCTTCTGTTCTGTGTATTTTTCCCGTAGGGCTGGAATCTTCCTGCACACCTGTTGCTAATCCTCTCATCAGAAGACTGCTCCTTTACAAGCTCCTGCCTGACCTTGCTTCCACGCCGCAGTGTTGATCTTAGTTGGTTAGCTTCCCGAGCCTTCTGTTACAGATTGAATCTTGGTTGTCTCTAGTGTGAGATCTGATTCTAATCTCTCCTTTGTCTGTGCCTCACAGGAAACCTGTGTCTGGTCTGAAGCTCAGGAAGAGCTGCCTCACTGGAAACCTGTCTCCGGTCTGAAGCTCAGGAAGAGCTGCCTCACTGGAACCCTGTCTCTGGTCTGAAGCTCTGGGAGAGCTGCATCACAGGAAACCAGTCTCAAGCCTGAAGCTCTAGGAGAGCTAACCTGCTAATCTGCCCTGGTGAGCCAACCCGAAGATTCCTACGTGGATGTAACCTGATGACTTCTATGTGGAGTTTCCCTGGAGGTTTCTATGTGGAATCAGCTTCAAGAATCCAATGAGGATTTTCCCCCGTTGTTCCCTGCTAAGAGCTGGAAGCTCGGCCAGAAGAATCCTTTGTGTTTATCCCCTGTTGTTCTCTGCTGTGAGCTGGAAGCTCAGCCAGAAGAATCCTTTGTGTTTACCCCCTGTTGTTCTCTGCAGTGAGCTGGAAGCTCAGATCAAAGCCAGCCATGCTAAGCATGAAGCTAGATGCTTAGCCTATTCATGAACTCTGCTAACCTACAACCTCCCGTACCAGTCTTATCTCCTGTTAACCTGCTCCCCTGTCTGAACCAGTTCCCGTATCACTTTCATGTTTGTGCTTTAATAAACTCGTTTGGACTTTTACCCAGTTTCCCGTGTGTGTGTGTTCTGCATTTTGGGCTTTACTCTAGAACCCATCATGACAACCGGACTCACAATACTGAGGCTCTGTATAAGAAAGATAGGAGTAGAATCTTCCTGCTGAGGAGACTGAGGTCTTTTGGAGTGCAGCGGGTGCTCCTAAAGACCTTCTATGTCTCTGATGTGGGATCAGCCATCTTCTGTGGAGCTGTCTGTTGGAGCAGTGGCTTATCTGTTGCTGAGAAAAGTAGCTGGATAAGCTGATCAGTAAGGCCAGCTCTCTGATTGGATGTCCACTGGGCTCAGTGCAGCAGGTGGGGAACAAAAGGATCCTACATCTCTGTTGGATAATATTTCCCACCCCATGCATGAAGCTGTTGCAGTACTGGAGAGCTCCTTCATTGACTGACTGCACCAGGGAGTGTTATCACAGATCCTTCCTTCCAGCAGCTGTAAGTCTTTTTAAATCAACCACTGTTCCCAGCAACCTCAATAAATTGTTACATTCATGCTAATTTTGCACAGTCTCTACCTTAGTCAGTTAAATAACATGCTGCAAATCTTTGATGTTGCATATTTAAAAAAAAAATCCATTACTGTAAAAATTTCCATAGCTGTATATTGGTTATTTATTCTCCTGGCGTAGTTTTTTATATTGTTAAAAAACGTTACAGTACAGTATTTTATTGTTTATCTTTTCACTATCATGTTAGTCTTATACATTTTTCCAAGGTCCACATTTGTGTGACCATTTTTTTCTAGAATCTTTTTGCTGCTGTAAACACCAGATTTTCCCTATTGTGGGACAACAGATGGATTTTCTATTTTATTTTACTCCATTAAAGGGGTAGAGAGATATAAGTAATCTAAACAATGTATGTATAAAAATGTATAAATATGTATAAAAAAATGTATATATCAGCAAAATCTCTTATATTCAACAACAAATAATACTTACTTAATAGCAATTAAAGAATTAAAATAATATCAGATTTATAGACCCCACACTAAAGACATATTAGAATCTGTCCTTTAATTACAGCCAAACCTATTTACACAGTAAACGATAAAAAAATTTAGATAAATTGAACACTACCCACTTATCTGACTTATTAACCATTAAAATAACTATTTTCATTAATTTCAGACGGCACTATTCACATACTGGTATTATATTAAAATGAACTTCCAATATTCACCACTGTTCGGCGCCAAGTACCTTTTTCCTCTGATCAGGGAGCAGCAGACTTTCTGGGTCATAGAACACACAGGACCCATCGTTCAAATCGGGAAAAAAGAAGGACGCCTTTGTAGGCCACATAACGAGGTGTCTTGGAATCCAACCAGATCTCGGTGCCGCGTTATGATGTAATCGGCCAAGCTAAGCAGGGAAAGCCTGACATGATTGCGGATCAGGACTCTGGTGCAGCAGCATTTTTTTTTTGTTTTTTTTTTTTTTTTCTTTTTTTTTTATATTTACAGTGTCCTGTCTGGCAAGGTGGCAATAAGAATAATTGTCTTGATGCCAAAAGGAGCCCAACAGATTTTACTTTCACAAGTGTAGCGGTATCGCAATTGCCATACCGCTCCACTTGTTTCATGTATATAAATTGCTTTATTATAATTATGCAGGGAGTTTTACAGTTCATATGGACACTGCAATGTAAGTAGAGCAGAAAAACAGAAGAAGAAGAAGGAAAAAGAAAAAGAAAAAAACAGGACAAAAGATGAAAGAAAGAGGAGATAGGAAGGAGACAATGACAAAACATTTTCAGTCTGCTTCAACACCTGTAATGAGATGGAGAAAAAAAAAAAAAAAAAAAAAAAAAAAAAAAGAAAAAAGAACAGCATAACCAAAAAACATGGTACGAGATATACAATAAAGCAAACACCTTGAAACTATCACTAAAGTAATATTATTAAGTCTGACATGTACTCTGTGTTACCTGAAGATATGAATGTGGGGTTTCTGTTTGGAAGTGAATCTCTAAGTACCTGAAGCCTAGCACCTGTAGTTGTTTGTGAGGGTGAACTTGTGCATGTAAAGTTTTAACCATAGAAAAAAATGCTCAATAGTGGTTGTGGAGAGCCGGAGAGGCACACCCCCCAGAGCACTGAGTCCAGCGCCGGGAGACCCAAAGCCCCAGGCGCCCAAGGGGACCCCAGAAGCGAAGGCACCAAGGCGGGGCCAGCCCCGGAAATCAGACCCCACCAAGGCAGGAGGAGAGACAGCCACGAGGAAGCCCCCCAGCCACCGCCATGCCGGCGCCCCGGGGAGCCGCGGGGACGAGTCCGCGGGCCCCGCCGGCAGCCGGCCACCCCGAAGTAGGGCCGGGCGCCGAACACCAGCCCCCCCACGGCGCCGACCGAAACGCCCCAGCCCCACAGAGCACCGAAACACGCCCCGCCCCCCCGCACCAAGCCCCGGCGACCGGCCGCAACACCCACCGCGACCGCACCACCCAGGAAAACACTAAGGCGGCCCCGCCCCCGGCCGGGGCCCATGCGCATCCGCCGCGAACCGGCCACGAGCGCCGCGGGACCCCCCCCAAAACGCCCCCCCGGCCAAAAGCGCAGCCCCACCCCACCAAGACCGATGCCAACAGCGCGCAACGAAACACACCGCGCACAGAATCAGCCCGAGAGCAGAAAAGCCGCCCGGCGCAAAACCGCAAGAGGAGCAGACCGCAGCCGGCGCAACCACCCCCCCCAGCAGCCCGAGGGGCAGCACAAAGCCAGAGCGGAGCGAACCGCGCCGCCCCCCCCACCGGACGATGCCAAAGCAGCCCAGCCACGTCCGCCACCCCCCCCCGCAGCCCGCACCAGGCCCCGACACGCGGCCAGAGCAGCTCCGCCGCCCCGGCCCCCCACCACGCGCCGGTCATAGCCACCTCAGGCCCCCACCCGCCCCGCAGCCCCACCCGCCGCGATCAGTGGGAACAGAGCAGCCCCGCCATGCCTCCAGGAGGGAAAACCCACCCGAATACCCAGCCAGCGCAGCCAGCCCGCCCAGACCGGCCCCCCAACACTACCCCCGCCGGAGCCGCCCGGTGTGTGGGGGTCCGGGTGCAGCAGCATTTAAGTACAACAGGAGAATAAGGGTTTACTTGAAGGGTTTTATTAATCAGACTGAAACAAAAGTACAAAACAAAGGAAATCCAATGCTGAGTCTCACTGAAAAAACAGGGTGACACAAAGTGATAAGTACCATCAGTTCCAACTGATGATGAGAGGAACAGTGAGTGCGGACTTACTCCACTGGGCTTGGAAACAGTCTGAGGAGGGTAACTAGGGGAGCGAAATCCATGGAGCGATTCTGTTGTTTAGTTTGTGTTGAGGGTGGACAGACAGGTGAGCTCGCTTGTAGAAGATCTTGGAAGGAAGCTTTTTTGGGAGGAGTGGAAGGCGTCAGTGACTGAGGACCAGGTAGATGACAAGGAAGACGTAACCAGGAACCGGCCTTAAGCAGAACGTAAACTAAGGAGGAATCAGAGAAAGATGACTGTTAAGTAAGAGGATGAAAACAACTACAACTGTGACTTGGAAGTCTTTGACAAGGAACCCAGTTGCCACTGGTGTTAGGTAACCAGCGGATTCCCCTGTCTGCCTCGGGGAATCCACTCCTCTAAATACTGCTTCCTTGATTGTGGCTGATGAGTGCCAGCTGGGAGCTACCCCTTCCTGGTGCTCCCTGAAAATGAAAGGGTGAGAGAACACAGCTCTGTGGACACAACAAAGCCACGTTGTAGATGAGGTGAAAGGGTGACTACAGAGAAGGGGAGCTTACCATGCAGAGTCCTCCTACAGGTATTGTGAATAGCAGGAGCCTTTGCAAATTGGGTAATGTTGCAGGCAGAGATGATTGTTTGTTGTTACTATATGAGGGCAGACAGGCAGGTGAGAAAACAGTCCTAATCATCCAGTCAGAGGAATTATTTGAATGGTTTAAGTCAAAGAATATTCAGGTGACAGAGAGATCCCTTCAAACTTAAATTTAACTAAAAGTAATGACAAGACTTAAAAAAGGCCATCTATCCATTCTGCAGTAACTAAGATAGTTTGTCTAAAGAATGGACATTTGTTTCATTCTCTAGATGTGCAAAGCTGCTAGAGACACAAAATTTCATTATTGCATTACTTATTTTCTCTCACGGATATAGCAAGACATTAGTAGTAATATAAATGAGTCAACTCTTCAAATTAAATTAAATTTTTATATTAGCAGAACTACTGGGGGAGGAGGAACAAGTATCTTTCAGTCTAATTTATGGATCAGTCCAAAGCTTAATAATAGTTGCAACTCTTTTGATTATTTAATCATTAGATTCTCCCGTCCAACCTGTATAGCACTGAAACCACTTCAGCTGATTATACTGTATTGTATCCTCAACTAGGCTCATGCTCCCAATATTTAGATCAGTTATTAGCAAGAGGCAATTTTTCATTTATATGAGGGAGGTTACACCCCCCCTTTGAATAACAAACAGCATGATATAGATAAATAAAGTTGGTCCTGTTTTTCAATAGTTTGTGCTATTTCTCCCCTAGACATGGATATTGGCTTAGCTTTTACTACCACAAAGTGTATGTGCTCTCTTTTGTCCCTTTAACCTAAACACCATATCAGAGTTTATGTGCTATGTTTATTTCCTAGACAAGCCACCTACTGTAAAGAGCTGGTCTACCATTCTCTACAATAAATTGTACTCTTGGATCACTGCTTCTATATTCCTCTTGTGAGTCCACTCTGTCTTTAGAGACCTCTAGTTTATCGCAATAGATAACCATTCAGAGACCCTAGTTCTGCTGGAAGTTTCTTCCTAGAAAAAAAAAAGTTTTTCTCTCCATTATCACTACATGCATCCTCAGTATAATGGATTGCAAAGTCAACGGCACAATGCAAGCGATGACGCTGTATGCTCACTTGTGGGGAATGTATTTTTCAAAAGCAACCACTTTAAGCAATCTCCTGGGTATGTCTAGGTTGAACATTTTTAACCAATCAGTCTGTATGATTGGATGTAATTAACTCTTCAAAGTGCCTTGAGACAATATATATTGTGATTGGCGTTATGAATGAATCGGAAATTCCTCAAGACTGTTTCAGGGACTTCCACACCAACCTCACAGAGAAAAATCCAAGACTTTGCGAAGCAGTGATCCAAAACAAGTGGTGGTTAAATAATCTAAAATATAAAATGTGCTTTAAGGTTTTTTTTATTTTTTTGGTATACATTATTGCATAAGTTTACCTTTTCATTTGTATGTATCAATTAGATATAAGAAAAGAAGAAAGTCATCAGAATATGGAAAAAGCCATTTAATCACAGAATGCCACATAATGGCCCCACATGTATTTTTGAATTTAAATGATCTACTAGTTTGTGCTTTAATACCCTAAAAATACAATTCTATAACTAAATTGGAAATTGGGGGGATTTACAGGGTATGAATAGCTAGTATTTAAATGTGTGTTATATTTCTACTTTATATTACCCTTACATTAATGCATATTGGGGAAAAAAAGAGAAATTTTCCAAATCCTTAAAAAAGAAATTCAAATCATTACCACCATTATTGAAAGGCTGATCATTGATAACCAACATTTCCTCAGTTCACACAAGGGTTCACAAAGGTCAACTTTTTTGACCTTTTTAAAACTAGCTTGATAATGCACATCATCCTCATGTCATCATATACTTTAATGCAAACAAAAGGTGCCTGATTAAGTAACACACCATCATACTGCTGGTGGTCTTTTCTGTCATTAATAATGGAAGGCATTGTAATGAAAATGAAACACATGTCAGTGACTATGAGGCTGTAAGAAAGTGAGGCCGTATTGATGATAAATGCATCAGCCAGGGGCAAAGCAATTATTCAGCTGATGTGAATATTACAGACATCCCCCCGAACCTCAGTGCAATCTTTTTTATCAAAACTATGAGACAGAAGACAGGAGGAGATCTAGAAAGGTGGGAGAAACTTATATCACTAAGCCCTCTGAGAGCTACTGATATTAAACCATGTAAAAAAAATAATAATGTTTTAACTTTGCATCTTAGTGACACAAAATCTATTTGCCTCATTAATGTAACAATTAGCAGCTCTATAATTCAAAGTATACTGTGTCTTAGTATGAGTGTGGTAAGGGAGCTGCATGGCACAAAGAGGAAGGGCTTAGAACGGGTGGTGAAGACAGCAGATTGTGGAATGATGACCATCAAATCTGGTGTCTCATTCAAGGAATGTGTGGAATCTATAGCAAGAGTATATACACATGGCCAAAAGCATGAATAACGGAGGAAAAAATTATATTTAGAATGATCAAACTTGGGCAATCGCAATAAGAACATTTCATTAAACCTTTGAATCCTGGCAAAAGCTTCATGTTATTTAGTAAACCTAATGGAAATGTAGATGTCAAAGTTAAAATAGATTTGTTAGAGGTGGAACGAGTGAATTAAATTAAATTCTTTGGTGTTATTAACAACAATAATACAAGCCTCACATCAAATATGTTCAGAATAAAATACCTACAGACATCACAATTCCTGGTAAAGCATTACGATTTCTGAACTATAAAGCATTTCAGATTCTTTACTCTTCGCTTGTCAGCTCGTCTTACACATAAACACATAAAATTATGAAAAAAAGATCAAAGCCAAATTATTTATAATATTTATAATATAATAAGCTGGCTAAAGGGTGAGATACAGGCCACAAATAAGACACAAAAGCTCCTAACCATGCACAGATGGCACCACCCCGAATCCAGCACCCTGAGACTGTATGCTAGCCAAAAGGAAGAAGGCCGAGGACTAGTGAGCGTTAGAGCCACTATGAAACATCCAAGATCCATAAGACTGTCAAGGACAGGTAAAAGCTAGGACAAACCTAAAGCCATTGGAAAAGAATGAAACAGCACAGTAAATTGATGCCTGTATTGATGTCTGCCAACAAAGACCCTTGAAAGACCATGCACCCAGCCTTCAGAATACATATGCCTCCCCTAGAAGGAGCAACCCTACATTCGTCCTCCACAGGGCCCCCTGTCTGGGAGCCTCCTGATGCCAGAGGCCTAGATACACTCCACATCAGCCAGAGTAACCCATTGAACTGAGCCACAGGCCTCACACTCCCACTAGGAAGCCAATCAAAGGTGTCCAGAGGGATTGATATAATGTTGACTCAAAGATTTTTAGATTAATATAATGTAACAATGTCTCTGTACTGGTTAATAATTAGACTCTTTTTATTTTTCCAGTTCATGAGGATAGTTTTCTTTGTGATACATAAGGCAGTGAAGATGGCATAGAAGGAATCGCTGTCTACAGTGACACCGTCCCAGTTACCCAGTAAACAGACTGAGGAGGAGGGTGAAATGTTACATTTCAGACCCTTTGACAGATCCTTACATACCAGACACCAAAACCTTTGTACAGGAGTGCATAACCGTAGTGGATGTATAAGTCATCTGTTGCATTACTTGAAGACTGATCAGCCATCTTAAACCATGTTGGCCTGTTTAGTGTACTCTGTGAGGGAGGTTATCTGACAGACTTTAGATGAAAAATGGTGATCAAGGCTAACTGATTAATAACTCCCCTTTTCCATTGGGCAGTGATATAGACTCATCTACTTTGGATAAACTCCCTGACTGTAATGTTGAATTATCGAAAAAAAAAAATCAGTCATGAAGAGCAGGGTCCCCATCTATAAATGGTGTGTTTGGGGAAATAATTTTTGGTTGGGATGTTTCATGCTCAAGACAATATCAAGTATTTATATAGATGGATATTGCATGAAAGTGTGCTTAAATATACATTATAACTGGCCCTGCTGTAAGGGTGTGCAAAATAATCGTCATATCGATGCATCGCGATTCTAATTTTTGTGATCTACTGCATCGATTCTTGAAGGCAAGAATCGATTATTTAAAAAAAAATGAACAAATAAAATACATGAATGGTTGGCGCACATCAGCCAAATCAAGTGGAATACAACTTCCAGTCCAGCAGATGTCGCTGCTGGACTGTGTTGACGTCCGCTGCCTTGTGTCACAAGCATTTCCGGCCGCGGGGTACTGTGACGAGTAATATGAAATAAAACATGGAGGACACTATGAAAATTCGCCCCACGGCTCCATCACATTTCAAGTCAGATTCTTGGATGCATTTTGGCTTTAAAAACAAAGAAGGTAAAAACGAAATTCATATGATGCACGTAATTTGCAAAAGGAGAAATATACATTTGAATGTTTTCGTTTCATTGGTTTAAAGGACTACTGAGGCCATGTAAACGGCACTGATTATCCTTATTTTGTTATTTTAGGTTTGATGAATCCTAAGATCTTTTTGTCAGTGTGTCCACGCCAGTAATAGTAATATTTGTGTCCAGTATTTGTTTTCATGGCAACACCTCCAAAAGTTGTTTCAATAAATACAGCTATGTATGAATTCAGTTGCTTTCAGTTATCTATCAATTGAAGACACTATCCAGATCATACCCAGCCAGTCAGCCACTGGTAATGGCTGTATCTTTTTCTTACAGTGTTCAGTGAAAATATCGCAATGCATCGCAATATTTCAAGTATCATGATGCATCGTGATAGAATCGCATCGTAACATGTGAATCGTGATTCTAATCGAATCATGACTCTTTGCCAATACCCACCCCTACCCTGCTGTAAAGGTGTGCTGACATCCATGCAAGCTTGTCCACTTAATAGTATTGGTACAAGGTGTACAAACTCCTCTAGTGCATTAAAATATGAATCCATTGATGTTATACATTTCAATTAATGTAAATTTGCATTAGTCTGTACAGTGATGAACATAAATGTCATGTAAGTGGTCTAAGGAATGATGCCACCCTAACTATAGTATAAAATTGTGTCAATCAGCAGATTGATTCACAGCACCAGTTGTGACTGTTCCTAAAGTTGCCAAGGTGTAGACAATCTTAAATTTGTATAAAAAAAAAAAAAAAAAAAAAAAAGAGCAGCAGGAAAATATGTTAGCTGTGGCCTTGCTAGAAGACACATTCAAAGAAAGATTTAAGAAGGAGAATTCAGAAGGTTGCTTTAAAAGATTTTAAGAACCTGCTGGTGCATTGATCTGTGTTGCTTTTTTGCCTGTTAAGATTGCCCAGGAGAAGGTAATTATTTTTGAGTTCTGCTTGGAAATGGCCCCAGAATTACAGACGTAAACAAGAGGAACCTGTCCCCTTCAAGTTCTTACTATGGTGTAGTTCTTTGCAATCAGAGCTTTTCAGAGAGAACTGGAAAACAGCCAGAGTATTTCACAGTCATCAATAAACCCTGCCATGGCGACCACATGGGACTGCCTCATCCATATAACATCCTACATAACATTGTCTACACTGTAACTGAACAGGCAAGCATCAAATTGCAATTTGCAGCAAGGAGCTGATTTCCAAATGTAATCAGAGGCGCATAATTGACTGTACTCATATTGCAATGATTGCACCATCACTTAATGAATTAGCTTTTGTAAATAAAAGCATTTTTATGCAGTGGATGTGCAACTCATATGTGTGGTGTAAATCTGTCTCATTAATGTGGTGACATGTTTGCCTGGTTCAACTCATGATATTTTTTCTTAAATAAAGACATAACCTTAATAGTGTATTGACAAAAACTTTAGGAAGGGTTCATATACAATGGATGGCTTCTATATAAATCTAAATGTTTTTTGTTAGTTTTTTTGTCTTGTGATATCCTGAATATTCTTTAAGATCTTCTCAAATAGTTTGTGTGGTGACAGACGTCCAAGGAATATGCGAGGCACGTTCACATAATTACAGTGATTTGGTTCTAATCCTTAATAAATAAGTGATGTCACTCAAGAAGTTTTTAGTTTATAGTAGTTCATTATAAATGTCCCTCATGGTGTGGATAATGCCGTTCTGTGGTTGCAGCACATAATTGGAGAGATGGAAGTATAGCCTTCTGGCTCTGATCAAGACATATATAGTACAAGATCAGTTGCCGTGAGATGCCTGCTGGACCATCTCTTTGAAATCCCTGTCCCTGAACCTGCACTCCCCAGTTTGCATGTGATCTATAGATGCTAGCCAAGTTGTTTAGCACGGGTTGACATGGGTCAGTGAGCCATTCTCTCTGACACTGAAAACAGATTGTTTGCAGGTTTAAATTTTTTTTTTTTAGATCAGTGGGAAAGGGGTACAAGTCCTCTATAGAGTATATTCACAAACAATTTTAACTTTTCTGTGTGTAGTTCTTTTATTTACATTTGTTGACCCGAACACTTTTAATGTAACTCCATAAAAAGCTCTCAAAACTGTATAATTCTCTATAAATACCAGATACAATTTAAACATTCTGCTTATGGTATGTTGATTTCTTTTAAATAAGCATGTTGCCATGGCCACTATAGCAGCATAGATGGTATGACATTATGCATAATTGTCATTGTAGACAATTAAAAAGACCATGACAGACAAGTTATTGTACATAAAATGTAATAAAAATATGACACAGAGTAACAATATACACCAATAACAGCTTGTTTACTGTACAACGCACACATGGTAACTGTCATAGGGTAAGGTTTTTCAGGTTTATGAGTAATATCTCAGTAGTTCCTGGCCCAAACCATATAAAAAACTGTCAGCACACTACTTTATCACCAATTACCAAGAACAACATTTGTGAATTTGCTTTTTGAAATTTCCATCAAAAAATGTCAGTTTCCCATAGTGTATTGGTCCCTGCCCTCCACCCAAAAAAGAATCCTAGAATGTGAATGGAACGTGAATGGAACATGAATGGAACACTCTGGCGTCGAGGTTGTGGCAGTCAGCAGCTTAAGAGTCCTCCGGTAATGAGGCAATCATCCGCAGGTGTGTGAGGAGGCCAACGAGAACCAGGCGCCACCTGGTGGTGGAAGGAAACAAACAAAAGCACAACCCACTCAAACTGGATTCCTAACAGAATAAACGTGAAACTGAAAACTCAAATAAAACTTAACAGAACCAAGACCATGACAGAATAGTTATTGTAAATAAAATGTATTAAAAATATGACACAGAGTAACAATATACACCAATAACAGTAATTATATACAAATTCCTATAACACACATCAAATATGTGCCTAAACTTAACTATTTAAAGGTTTTGACTGCATGGTTATTAAATACAGTTTAAACCTTTATTATCTAAATAGTCCAATCTATGGAGTGATGGGGGCTTAATCCAAATGTGGCACAAATCAATTGCACCAGCAGATTTGTTGAGAATTGGTGTCCTAGAAGGTTGATCAAATCCTTACCCATAGTGTCCAGATTTGTGGGGCTTCGAAAGGATACTGCACTGCTCAAATTGTCCCAGATAAACTGTGCTACATTGCGGACAATTCTATGGATGGTGGACCTGGGAATATTGAAAACATGTGACAGCGCACAGTAGGACAGACCATGGGCAAGCCAGTAAACATATATAAGAACTTCCACCTGATAGCCCGAGCCATGGTCCTGTTCTCTCCTCAGTGGGCACTGCAGGGCATGCATGGCCTTCCTACTCAGTCCGAAGTCCTGGATGAGTTCTATCTCCATATCAAACCACAAGCGCAGAATGGGTACAGTCCTGTCCAACCTACATTAGATTAGTAGACGGACACTCTGGAACAGAATAGGCAACAACAACAAGCTTTAAGACATGTTCATAAGCATAGGAAAAAAAAAGCTTTTACTTTTGTTTTACTTGTATGCATGATGAGAATACATTATTTTTCTTTTAAACGTAATGACTCTGTGGCAGCCAAAGTGCGAGTATATTCCTTAAAAACAATGGGGTGTGGGGCTTACAGGGATTTTTTTTTTTTTTACTTTAGCAGGCTAGCTTCAGGTCTACGGTGGACTGCATTTTGTTTGTTTGTTTCATTGTTTGATTACTTTCTCCTTGTGTCTAGAGCATGTGATCAGAGCGGAGCACTGAACAATTCCTGCTCCGTGCTCACCTTCATTTTCCTCTTTTTTTCAGCATTTGTCACATAATATGCAATCCTCGTCTCAGCATCTTTTATCGCCAGCTGAAGCGGATGGATAGGGCATCTCAAATGTAAACTCGAGGCAGTGAAGTAGGTGTTTTTCATGTATTTTGCATTGGCTGTAACCGCTTCAACTTCCATCTGCGACAGCGCAGGCATATCCTTCTCCTAGGGTTGCCAACTCGCTGAAAAAAAAGGAACATGTCATGTGCATGGCAGCTAACCCGATTGCCTTTAAAAAAAAAAGAAATAAAAGATCTTCCTCTATACTTTTCACAATAAATGGCATCGAAAGAGCGTGGTGTGACCTGGGATGATGCCAGGACCGAGGCTCTCATTGAAATTTGGACGGAGGACTCTACCCAGGCACATAAATTCCTGAATGTTATGTGCGCCGCCATTTCTGTTTGGGTATATCCTGTCTTAAGAGACTCCAATAGGAGTCTCCAATAGGAGGCGAAGAACCGTGCTAGCATGATATGTAAATAGTAATAAGAACCAAGCTCGGCAGGTTAACTGATCCAAACTCTGCTCAGATCGGTTTCAGAGGGGTAGTGTAAATGGGGCATTGGCCCAGTAAATTTTTGGTAACTGTCCAAGCTGTACTGGGACCGCGTACCCAGAAAAAACTTGTCATTGTTTAATTATCAACCAATGGGATGGAGGTCAATCTTGCTAATGCTAATAAGCTACAGAATGGAAGTCACTGGGTTAAAAAGTGTAATCATGAAATAATTAGGCCCTGGAGAAAATGACAGAAATTAGAATTTTTTTATTACATTTTTAATAACAAGAAATTGATAAAAATGCTTAAACAAAAGATAAAAGATGAAAATATGACAGACAACACCAAAAGAGTGTATATAGTACCAAAAAAGCATAAAAAATAATTTCAAAAAGAAAAAAGTTGTAATGTCCTGGAATATGTTTCCCTTAGATATAGAAATATCTGCACAGTAGAGAGCAAAGGGAAGACTACATAGTGTTTGACTTGGATTATTGCACATGCACTGCAGAAATGTACTGACCATATAAAAAAGTGGAAATTAAACAGACTACACAGTAGTTGACTATGATTATTGCACTGGTACTGCAGAGATGTACGGACCTTATAACGTGTTGTATTTAAGCAGTCTTAAGTTACTTTCTGTTGCCCCCTTGTGCCTGTCTCCTTTTCCCTAGCTCCCTTCTAGTCACTTCCATCCCCACCTGCTCCATATCAGCTGATTACCCCAGTCTTTGTTCTGTCTCCCATATATACTCTCCCTGTGCAGTTCTTCAGTGCTGGTTCCTTCTTGTTACTTGGCCCCTCTTGTGTTTTCCCCTGTTTTTTTTTTAACTTCTAGTATTTTGTCCTTGGATTTTGTTGCTTTTGCCTTTTGACTTTAATAAACCTGCAAGAATTCCTCTCTGCCTCCCTTATCTCTGCATTTGGGTCCTCAACCAACCTCCACCCCAATGCTGACACATTTAAGTAACCATTTCATTCACCACTGTTGAAATTGTGCTAATGTGTCAAATTTACCTAAAACAACCACATAAATAGAACTTGTGCTTTTGCTTGTGCTGTAAACTAACATAGAAATGCAGAAGTGTGCTATTTATTGGGCATATATTTAGCATTCTGAGCGCCCCAAATTGACCCACTCCAGGTTCTGAGAGCGACTGAGACATTATTGCTTTCCATAATTAGGTTTAAGGCTCAGCTGTTGCCGCTGTTGATGTTACAGAATGAGAGAGCAGGAGGAAATGAACATTCCTCTAAGTTTTGTGCTGCTTTTAAGTGAAGTACTGTTCTCCCTTCCGCAGCAGACACGCATAGTGAGGCCAGTCTCCCCACTAAAAATGACACAATAGAAACAACTGTTCACATGGTATGAAGATTGACACAGTTCTTCCCTTCTATTTGGAATACAATTGAGCCTAATCCTAAAAAGATCTTCCAACTGGCACATTTGCACAAAGCATTTGTATCATGATCTGTCCTTTATTCCAAATAGTTATGTTCATGTAAAGGTCCCGATAGTAAAATGTTTTCAATGAAAATGGATACAGAAGATTTAAGGCATGTTTAGATTATTAAAATGTTTCTTTTTTTCTTATGTTTTGCTTTTTGGTTGTATAACAAATATTTCAGAAACTACAGTTTATACAGGTGATGATGGCAGCCTGCCAAAGTCCTAATAAGCATTCAAAAATCAAATATATCAAAGCAATTCTTAAAACTTTTCACTGGCTCCTTGTCCACACAAAATAGATCTAATAGAATAGAAGTGGCCTATAAACTATTGCAAAATCTTAGAGTAAAATATATTTCTAAGTTGCTTATCAAGCATCGTACCCCAAAGATCTTTAGAGATGCCCTTACCCAGTGCTAATAGGATAAGAACAAACCACTGATGCAGCATTTATGTTATTATCCCTTTCAGCTCTGGAGCTTGAAAATCTAAGATATGCAAAAACTGTTGTTAGCCTTACATCAGTACTGAAAACATTGTTGTTTAAAGCTTTTGATCAAAGCAACTAATGCAACTAACAATGCAACTAATGAACTCTTTGAATTGTTTGTTTCATTACATCTTTGATATCTTTATTCAACCATCTCTTCTTTTTAAGCTTTTATTCTTCTGATTTGTTATCCCCTCTATATCCTTCCTTTGATAAAGCACCTGGATTTCCATGTGTGTGCATAGTGATATACAAAAAAAACTTGTCTTTCCTCGTGATGGGAAAAGGTGTCAGAAGTTGACAATGATTGTGTAGGATGTTACATAGACATAACCTACAAGTTTGTGTAATATAACATAATGTAATATAAATGAATGTGCACTTATAAAATAGATTATATCTTTTTAACAATAGAAAATTACGAATCTTTATGACAGAAAGAACCTAATCTAGGAATGTATCTTTCCTTGTCATGATATCTATACACATACAAAAATGAATCATGAATCTATTCTCATCCTATATTTTCGAAAGAATGCTAACAAAACCTTGCAGCATCTTTAGTATTCTTGTTGCATCATGTCCTCTGTTCTGTTAGTTCCACCCAGATATCTCTCCAAAGAATTTATAGTTCTTAAAATACATCTCAAATGGAAAGTCTCCGACTGTGAAGTGATCGAATGGTTGTGAAATACAAGTTAAAATAGCTAGATACTAAAAATATTCCAGAGATGTTCTCTTGTTTTTCACATGTAACATAAAGGCAAAGCAAGTCTATTTCACCTGTCAGCAACAAGATGACTCTGAATGTTCGGAATAAGAACAGAAAAAAAAAAAGAAAAGAAAGTACACCACAGTGGCAAGAAAAGGAAAACTGAACGAGAAGTTGGACTTCAGACTCAAATTAATGTTTCACTCAATAGTGTAAATGAAACAAATACAACTACAACTTTTTTGTTTGTTTTTTTCACCTTAATTTAAAGGAACAAGTTGAATTAATAATTAGCAGCTTTCTGAACTCTCTTTTGTTCCAGATTAGTGGAGCATAAAAACTGAATGCTATTTATCTTGGTTTGGATTATGGAGATTTATAAAATACTTGAACCAGAAGGCCTGAGTGGTCTGCAAGGTTGATAAGAAATCATTATGTATTTCAAGACTAAACCATCCTATAATTTATAAACCTCTTAGATAAAGAGAGTTGGTGTAAAAACTTCTGAGCAGAGTAATGTGCTTTATTTTCATAGTTTTATTGAGGGTGTTCTGGATCAGTTGTGGACGTCTGATTACACGAAAAATAGTTTGACATTTTTCTTTGGAGTGTATCTCCTTGCAGAGACACATTAATTTATTCATTCCCTTTTTAGCCAATGACTAGCTGTCACAAGTTAACCTTGACTTTTGTGTTCTCAGCAGGAGCTTGCAGAGTGCACACTATGCCATTACCCCATCACCATTAGACATTTATTATATTCATTAATCATATCAAATCAAATGTGTCAGTAATTTATTGATGTAGTCTGTAGTATATTAATGAAAAACGGCCATGAATTTACTTTAATATTTTTCAATGTATCTTCAAATGCTACTAAATCCAGATATCTGGGATGGTAGAAGATGTGTAGGGATTCTTGTTCTCCCCTGGGTTCTCTCCAGGTAGTCTGGCTTTCTCCAACAGCAAACATCAGTTAGGTTGATTGGTGTCTAAATTGCCCACAAGTGAGAGCATGTGTGCATATCTGTGCATCTCTGAGCACGCTTCATCCCAATTTCATCCCTACAGTGGGTAGGAACAGTGGATAGCACTGCTCCTTTGCAGCAAGAAGGTTGTGTGTTTGATCCCTGGCTCTACTGATATTCCGGTTTCCTCCCACAGTCCAAAAACATGACTGTTAGATTAATTGGCTTCTCTAGATTCTCCTTAGGTGTGAGTGTGTGTGTGAATGGTTGTCTGTCCTGTTTATCTCTGTGTTGCCCTGCGACGGACTGGTGACCTGTCCAGTGTGTACCCACCAGCACACCCCGCGACCCCGCTTGGGATAAGCGTGACAGAACATGGATGGATGGATGCATGTTTACTTTTGTGTAAAAACAATAGCAATGGCATGTCATCTTTTTTCTGTTTTGACATTTGCAGTTTTATTTATCGCTCTTTACTTTGCACTTACTTTTGCATTTTCCAAACCTTTAAGTTAGCTAACAAGATTTGCATAGTTTTTTTATTTCTTTGTATCAAATTTTTTTAAACATCATAAACAAAGAGAATTCAATTTAAGCTTTAAGGATGTTTTAGATTGTCAGAATTATCTTCTTTTTATGTTTTCATCCCCAACTAATCCTTCAGGCAGTAAATATGCATGTACTCCTACATTAAAAATGGAATGCATATTTAAACAAAACACAGACGGACAGGGACCAGGCAATCGCTGACAAGTTGTCTTGCAAAAAAATAAATAAAAAGAGACGGTGGCCCCTGGAGGGAGGCAAAGCAGGGAGTTAATGATCTTTCTGCATGCAGGGATCACGGTTCAAGAAGCAGTGAAAAGATAGAAGGAGGCAAAACCCCATTAACTCTTCAGCAGAGTCTGCCACAAGTAGTATGCTTTATTTCTCTTTTTTTAATGTCTCTTTTTTTCTGTTTCTTGTTAAAAGTGTTTGTCTCATGGCTGTCTTGCATCATCCCTCACTCATCATTCATGTTTCAGTCCTTTTAAGGATCTCCAATTTCTCAGTTTTTTTAATGATATATATATATATATATATAAATATATATGTATATATATATATATATATATATATGTATAAACAATGTTGTGCTAGTTCATAGTTAAAATGAACCAGCTCATGTTCATAGGTCACTTTTTAAAAGAGTAAATTAAATTCGCAAACCTATAAATTACCTAGTTCAAGTTCATTTGGTAAATTAAGATAACCAACAGAACCCTATATTTTTCCACTTTCAATGTGTGATCATAATATATTGAAAGAAAGTGAACCAGTTATTTAGCTGAATTACACCAAACTTCAGAAACATACAGGTATATTCAGGTTCTGCTTAACAGATCTGTATCAAAGATGATATAGTGCATTCCACATTCAGTAGCAGATATTTCCCAAGATTACTTGGATTTTACCTCGATATGTTGCTTTGAATTTTAAGTGGGCTGACATATTGACTTATTTATTTATTCCTAGTCAAAATCATCATCTAAGACATCTAAAATAGCAATCTTCCTATCTAAAATAAACATTTCTGATATCTTAAATAAAATTCTTACTAGAGCAAAAAATCACATCTTCCATTCATGTGGCTTTTACTTCCAAATATCTAAAATTACATTTTTCTTAACTAAAACAAAGATTCTGGATATCTAAAGCTGAATTCTAATGAAGAGGAATTCTAACAACTAGTCACAATGACAATTTCAGGTATCAAAAATGAATCCGATATTCTAGATATCCACATTTCCACTTCTTGATATCAAGATCATCTTAGTAGAATGTCATTGCAGATATCAGCTACTTATTATATGACTAGTTAAATTAAAATTCTAGATATCTGAATTCTAATGCCTATACCAAATGCAGGTTTTGATACATTCGAAACAAAAATTCTTTAGAAAGTTAGTCAAAATATGTTTTTAAGTATCTATCCTCACCTCTGGAGTGACCCTTATGGCTCATATAAAATGTTACTCAAACTTTTGAAAAAATGTTTGGGGTAAACCATCACTGCTTTTAGAAATTCCAAAATAGTAAATTATTTGCCTGTAAAAAAAAACTAAACTAAACACAAATCTGAAATTTAATGATAATATTCTAATTTGTTTTTGTTTTTTTCTTGTGATTTACTAACCCAAATCAGTGTATCAGTCTCATAAGCTGTTAGTTGCTTTACCCTTAGTGCCTGACAAGGTGATAAATTCTGTCAGCTTACAGTATATGTGCGATTTAGTTCACTGAGACTAGAGGTTGGAGGCACAAAAGCTTTAAAGTAAATACCTAGAATGCCACCAATTTCCAGGCCACAAAATTGAGTGAAATTTTTTTTTGAAAACATTTTTTTATGCATCTACAGTATAACTACAGCTCTACCTCAAAGGCAGGGCCAAATGGACGGCATGATATGTCAGGAGCACTTGGCAAGACACATAATAATGGCATTCACCAACTGCCATTTAGTTCCTGTCTTTCCTGCCGAGATTCAAAATGCCATCAACTGTGTGCATATAAATCATCAGATGAAAAGACAGAAGAGAAACACTATGTGCCTTCTGAGCTTCGAACAGTTACACATCCGGTTATTAACCACATCTGCCTAAATTGATCTTTTTTCTTATTCAATCTGAAATCTGATACAAAAACAGTGGACATTTAGCTAAATCCAGTTTTATCTGAACAGCAGAAATCAGTTAAAACTGGCAACTGAACTAAGTAAAACAAAATAACACAAACACACTTGAAGTCAATGATTTTAACAAAATTCAAAATTATAGGAGCATAAAAATCAGCAAAAATATGAAATCAATTATTAATTAGATAATGAAAAGACAAATAAATCAATGGATTTCCAAACAAAGAAGGCAATTTGCAAATTTAGCCAAGGAATTTGTAATGAAAGGGGAACATTTAGAATTGGGTGATTAATATCTTAAATATAGAAAAAGCATTTTAGGTTCAATGTTATGATTTTAAGAGTCTCACAGAGATTCAATTCAGCTTATTTATATAGCGCCAATTCACAACATAGGTCATCTCAAAGCACTTTACTGAGACAATTCAACCAGATCATACAGTCAAACCGATTCAAAGTTTTTTATCTAAGGAAAACCAGCTGATTACATCCATTCATTGACTTGAAGCCAATCCTCACACCAAGCATGCATGTAGCGACAGTGGAGAGGAAATAATCCCTTTTAACAGAAATAAACCTCCAGCAGAACCAGGCTCAGTGTAAGTGGTCATATGTCGTGGCCGACTGGGGTTCAAGGAGACAGAAGCAGAGATACATAAAGAAGCTTAAATGCCATTTGTTTAAAATTGGGGTCATTTTTAGTTATTTTCCAGAAGGCTGTAGTCCCACTTGACTACAGTTTTATTCCATGCGAGTCCATCATGTAATGACATCCTGAATGCTGAAGACTGTATAGACTAAGCACAGCAGTCCGGACTTCCTTTCCTACTCTGCTCTTACTATTGACCTTGCGATAGGTGAATGAATAAGAGCTAGGAAAAGAGGCTACAAGCTAAAATTGAATAAGATACGGGTGGAGTGTTGGTCTTTATTGCAAACCACAATGTAAACAAATCAGTTCTGGGCAGATTAATGAAAATTTAAACATTGCTGTGATTTAAAATTTTACATATTAGGTCCATCAAATGTTTTTAAGGTACTAGAAGTGGAGATGGTAATATATATATATATATATATATATATATATATATATATATATATATATATATATATATATATATATATATATATATATATATATATATATATATATATATTCTATTTGCTATACAGTATTAAAAAAATGACAAGCTCAAAAAGTTTTCTCCATCCATTTTCATTTTAATTGATTTAATTATTTCAGATAATGACCAATGTAACCTATACAAAACATCTGAGTTACACCATTATAGTTTAGCTTTTTTTTTTTATTATTATTCAAGAATAATAATGAAACCTAAAAGCAGTATTCAGGGCTGACTAGTACTGGATTAATAATTTAAAATTAGAATGTACAGACATTCTTTATCTTCTGAAAATTTTTCATTATTTCACCATCATTTTTTTTTATATTTAACAAGAACTGTCCTGTCACCTGTCAGAATCCTATAAAGAATACTTAAACACAAGCAGAGTGTCTTTAATTAAATGCTTCTGTATGCAAGACAACGCTACAAAAGATCCTTCCTACTTACAGCTATCCACATCTTCAACACAACTCGTTAGAAAAAAGCCCATGAATTACAACAACTGTGAATTTCTTTTTGGGGTCATTTAATTATTTTGGGGATTTTAACTAAATTGTGGTCTATCATTTATTTGCACCCTTAGGGTATCAGATGAAAAAGCCCTCACTGGAATTAAGGCAATGAAACTTACCAGGGATAGGTCTTCTTTCTTTTTAGCTAATCTGTAACTTAAGCTGATGAAAAACCTATTAAAAAATGACATGCAGTTATTTTAACTTTTGGTTAACAAACTGACTAAACAAACTAAGCAGTTTCACCTATGAGATCAACATAATTTTTTTTTAATCACCTCATGCAGGCTTAAAAATACTAATTACAAAGAGAACCTCAAAAAGTGCCTTATGATACCATGAGAATTCTGAACTTATTTTTTATTTTTTATGCAACCTTGAATCTTCATTAAAAGGAAAAGAAAGACATATTAAGGAAATACAAGGGTAAATTTACATGCTAATTGGATGGAACAAAACTGGAGAACAAAGAGAGAAAAATATTCAAAGAAAATCTATGTTACTTTTCAGTCTGGTCTTTACTCAAACATATACAGTAAAATAATGAAATATTTCTTCTGAATAAAATATAGGAATCCCTTTGTTAAAACTTGAAGAAAGTTTTTCATCTTTTTTCAAAAGATGGAGGTCAAATCATAAAAGTTATACAAATGGATTTCTAATGTTGGTTGATGGTGTTGTTCAATTACACAGGATAGTGACAGTCAAGCACACAGATGATGTTGAGAGAGTTAGGAGCAGTCTGAGCACACCACAGTGATCGAAGTCCAGCACAGAAACAGAGCAAAGCATGTGCAAAGACCGAGTCCTGTGCAAGGAAAGGTGGTGGAAAACAGTTTGTCAGATTTTAGCGTCCACCAGACAATTAATATTAAACAAATGAGAGATTTAAAAGAATCATCCTCCCTAAATAAACTTTTTAACTTTGAAGATAAAACTATGTAAGTAGATGCATTACAATGCTGTCTACATTTTGCATGCATTCTTTTTAAAATTTACTGCACATTTGTTGAAATCCATCTTTTGTGTCGAAAACTGCTTGTTTGGTGCCCTTTTTTGGTTTAAAAGTGGTTTCTGTACATGATTTTTGCTTTTGGCTTAGTGGGACATCTGATATTACCAAAGGAGAACTGATATCTATTTGACATTATTTTTCTATCGGTCCGTCGGTCGGTCAGTGACATTATCGAAAAAGCATTTTGAAAATAAAAATATTAATTAAATTTTAAAGAGAAATATTAAAACAATTAAAAATGTGTTCAATTTGAACAACAAGGAATTCATTGTCATTTTAGTTTAAAATAATGATTTGGCATTCATTTTTGTATCAATGGGTCACAAGACATGAAAGCTATTAAATTTTGTTTATCAAGAGTGTTTGGATCTGATTTTTTATGCTGTCCCCATTAGAACATCCAATTGTGGGAGGAGGAAGCAACCACTCTGAGCCAGCAGCTGAAATTGGTACAGCTCAGGTTTCTCCTTTATATAGCTTGCATATGTAAAAATGGGGCATGAAATTTGCGTATGCAGACTTTAACGCACATGTTGTGGTCAATTAACAAGGATTGTGGGGAAATGTGCGGTTCCTCATCCATACAGGGTAACCATAATTTGGAGGAAATGTGCAAACCCACAGAGGGTGACTGAGGTGTGGAACTATATAAAAAACTTTAATTGGATCGAATTTATTGGTTATATATGCGTGCACTACTGAAGCCAAACATTCAAACAAAAAAAGGTTTAGAAGCCAGCTTAAAATGTTTTCTTACCCTCATTTTCCTCTCCCATATGACCAACAGGGTGAATCGTACTAGTAACTAATATATACATTTAACAAGTTGTGAGGAATTCACATGAATTACTGTAAACATTTAAATACTCCCAAACAACCTGTGCATAATGGTGTGCAATTAATGCTTTTACTACGCTGGACAAATGAGACTGGGTTGAGACAGACAACTTCTCCAATCACAAATTCTGCTGCAGGCATTTAACATAATCAAAAATAAAATAAATATCTCCCTGAAGCAAATTTTAGGAACAAAATAATTCTATAAAATTATCCATGACACTAAAATATCACAGACAGCGATTAGTGCAGTTCCGCCTGCATGTTCTTCCAAATATAATCAGTCAATATATTAGACTCAGAGGATGTTAGGTGCTAGGGTTATTTCTGACCACCAGGAACCGCTGTTGGACACTTGTCTATCTTGCTTTTATTTTGTTTGTGAGTTTGTGTTTCTATCCTCTGCCACATGTTGTAAATTGCGCAATGAGTCAACGTATTAAGCTCTGGTTTTTGTTTGTTAGGCACTTCAATCCCAGAGTTGGTCCAAACAGAGGGTGTCATTCATAATAATTCCTTTTATTTATCACCCCTCTACTGTGGTTAACAAACATATTTAGAGGGCAAAATATGGCGGAGGTTGGATCCTAGTGCACAAACTTTGAGTTACGGATGTGATTTATAAATGATAATTTCTATGTTTGTGTATGAGTATGGTTTGATAAATAAGGATTTTGGCGGTACTCCATTTTCGGATGTTTGGCATATGTAGACTTTTAGGGATGCAATGGAGTAGTATGTAAATGGGACCTTTCCTCTCTTCCCCCCAATATAAGCCATCTCTGGTAAACATGGTGGAGGGAAATTATTTTCCTCATACAATTGCTGCGTCGCATCTGCCACCATTGGGATTACTCTGCTGCCCATATTTTTGTTGCTGTAAAAGCCAGTGTACTGCTGTCAGTCACAGCTGAGACTGTGCCCACCTCTCACCCCGCTGAACGTTCAGTGATCCACTGGTTTACACCCTACTGGCAGCATTTTTCAAATCGTATATTTAGGCACAAAAGGCAACTGAAAAACATGAGTTGTACTTAAATGCTGAACACCTCAGATTGTTAATTGTGAGTTGAGGTTGGAAGAACAGAGTAGGGCATATTAAAACAGACACCAGGTCTTCCTGGTACTGAATGACACCACTAAATATTCTATAGGTACTCAGTACTTGACCGCTCTAGCTTAGATTTACCTCCATTAGTAGCTTTCCTCACCACCAGTGTGCAACAGATCATATTTTTGCTAGATATCCTTCCTAGTAAGAAAATGTTGTTACCTCCAAAATAGGTTCATTTGTGTCTCTATGCAGATAAGTAAATATATAGAATCATTAAGAATTAAATCAATATTAAATTCTGAAGGGTTTAAAAATTGCAGCTCAACAAACTAAAGAAGTAAAACAATATGTATTTGTAGAAATGAGACCACCTCCAAAAAACAATGTGACTTCAAAAAAGAAATCAGTTTACCAACACACATTCACAAACACAGAATTTGAGATTGTAAACTGAGAGTCCAACTGCAAAAATTGGCATAAAAGATTTAGCTACTGGTATGAAAAAACAGAACACACTCTGCCATATTAGTTTGAATAAATGGGCTTAGTAACAGGGCATTAGCGTTTTGCTGTCATGGAGAGAAAAAAAAATGTATTGCATAATGACATCAAACTCTCGCTGACAGTCGATTGCCCTATCTGTCTCCGTTAAGTAACCAGCTGGGGTAGTAAATGATCAGTTGAAGAATTGTTCTTCAAAGACAAAACAATTTTGCTTTTGTTGTATATATATATATTTCTCTCTCTTAAGGGAACCCCATAGAACTGCTGATTAGCTGCTAGGCAGTATAAATTCCTGCATCCAAAACTGAAAATTTATCTGAGATTTCACAGTTTTCCCTGAGTTGAAAAAGCAAGACTAGTGCAGCCCCCTTTACATCATAAGGTGAAATCTTACAGTACATTGAGGCAGAACAGTAGTGCCACCTACTGATCAAGCATGGCATCAATACTGTTTAAGGGTTAGTAAAAGGCTAAAAGGCATTCACAAACTAGTACATAGAGGTTTGTTTTTTTAGTTTAATTTGTTCTATTTTTTGTGCTTTTCGTTTTTTGAATGGCTAGTTTTTGTGAATTATTTTATATTGTGTAAGTTTTTAAATGTAGACTTCTATATGTTTTATTTTGTGTATCGGTTGAAACATATCCATATTTTAAAAAAGGAAGCATGTGTCGTCATATTACTTGGATACTAAACCAAGTAATAGTTTATTTGTATTTATTTATCTGTATTTATTTATCTGTAGAAAAAAGAAAGAAAAACAGATTATGACATTTATAGGGGTTTTCACTAGCAAACTAATCCATCCATCCATCTTTACACGCTTGTCCCGAGTGGGGTCGCGAGGGGTGCTGGTGCCTATCTCCAGCAGTCAATGGGCAAGAGGCGGGGTACACCCTGGACAGGTCGCCAGTCTATCGCAGGGCAACACAGAGACACACAAACAACCATTCATGCACACACTCACACGTAAGGACAATTTAGAGAAGCCAATTAACCTAACAGTCATGTTTTTGGACTGTGGGAGGAAGCCGGAGTACCCGGAGAGAACCCACGCATGCTCAGGGAGAACATGCAAACTCCATGCAGAAAGACCCCGGGAAGGGAAGACCTTCTTGCTGCAAGGCAGCAGTGCCACCCACTGTGCCACTGAGCAGCCCTGGCAAACTAATGTTAGGTGAAATTTGCAAAGATTTTCTACACTTTAGTCTCACAATCATTGAGCAGAGCTGAGTGGTAAGTATATTACTGATATGGTCCATGGCCAATAATACTTTAATTAAATCATGTCAACACTGTAATAAAAATTAATTTAAATTAAAAAAAACTCATGGAAGCAAATTGCCACATAATTGTTTACATTCTGAAAAACAGCTCATCCAACTTATTTTTTTTTTTTGTTCATACTACTTATATATATTCTTTCTCAATGTTTTCTTTTGTTTGCCTTACTTCTATTTCTATTTTTGTGCTACTACATAGTTCAAAACTATTTGTTCATAATATTGATCTTGGATCTGTTTCTCATATACATTTTCTTTTTGTTGCACAACCAACTTCCTTAAATAAACACAATGTAATTTATATTTTTTAAACTCATCTTATAACTCATCTTAATGTATATTAACACAATGTACTCCTTACTGCTAACTTAACTTGCCTTTCCTATCATTAACACCTGTTTTTTTCCAACCATGGTCCTTAAGAGACAACATCCTTGCATGTTTTAGATGTTACTATTGCTACTTTTACCGATGTTATTCCAAGGATTTCAGTTCAAGAGATGCCTGTTAATCCATCATCAGCTGAAATCAGGTGTGCTGAATCAGGGAAAGCATCTACTAATACAAAAACTGTCATTTACCTTATATGCAATGGTTTAAAGAAAACCATATTGGTAAAAAAAAATAATAACTTTATTGAATTGTCTGTATATTTGCAAAAACAGCCCTGAACATCTTTTAGTAATGAGAGTAAAACAAATGTCTGTCTCTAACATCAGATAGTTAGGAGGTAGCGACCTAATCATACGAGTCCCTCTCAGAGCTTAGGAGGCATTTTAATATTGTGTTAAACCATAAAACTATCAGGGTGACTTACATTCTTCATATAACTATGCCAAAACATTATTTCTTGGTTTTAATGTAAAGGGTGTGGTGGATGCCTCGTAGTGAAGGTGTGGGTCTTGGGAAAAAGTTAATCCATCAGAATACCCCATACAACCAAAAACAATCAATGGCGCACATGTGCAAGTTCACAATTTTTTACTGGATTGAAGCAAAACAAGAAGTTGTTTATTTTCCCAACTAAAATGTAAACTTTTGACCCTTAAGACAATTCATTTATAAATATTTAGCTGTATCAACTATAGTTGTGCAACAAAATTAGTTAATTTGATAGGACAGGGCATATTTTAGTACTTTAATAGGGGCATAATTTAAGTTAGCTTGATGAGATCAGGAAAACCGGTTCCTGCTCAGAACTGGTTCCGCAGCACGACTTACGTCAAGTTTTTTACGCAAGTTACGTACACGGCATTCAGTAAGCAAGTACGACGTTATGGAGAGCCATAAAGCGGTCAAAGCGATTGAAAGACTGGCTTCATTTTAAGGAACAGAAAGATGGTAACAAGGCGCTTTGCAATCATTGCAAAGTGGCAATTACATCCGCGGGAGGAAGTGCATCCAACATGCAGAAACACCTGTGCACACAACATGGCATACATTTTAACGAATGCCGTGTTTTTGATGCTTCTGGACAGAAGCTAAATTTACGACCGGCATGGAAGGCAACTCTGGTAGTAAATAGCTAGTTTTATATCACTGGCTGTGCCTAATGTGGTTCCTAGTAAATAATATGCCATTTCTTGGAAATAAGCCAGTTTCCAACCTCTTTTTGGGGTTATTAAACATGCTACGAAGTTGCTCCGCATTTTAGGGAGCGAGACAAAGGTGATGCTTGTTTATTTAAATCAGGGGGAGATGAGTTTTTTTTTTACAGAAATTGCACAGTAATGCTTTTTAATTAAACGGATGCCTTCTCCATTAGATTTTGATGACTGTGACGAGAGTGGTGTCCTGGCTGGATCAGAGGCTGGCAGCTCCCTTTCACTGCCTTCTGTTTTCGCAGAGGCAGGCAGAAATAGAATCTTCCAGGTGAAGATGAATGTCACTGTGCACTCACCAAGTTCATTGTTTCACAGAATCGATAAGGACTTGAATCGTTTCACAGAATCAATGAGGGAATTGAATTCGTGAAAATCTCTAATCTCCAACCCTAGTGACGTGTGCAGCAGGGCGTGGCAATTGTAGCCCAATTGTTGAAAAACGCATGCTAAAGTGCACTCTCTGGACCAATACCTGTGCTAAAGTGCCCCCTACAGTGGTGAGGACCAACTATGTGCCTTTTTTGAAATTTGTCCTTCAAAAAGTCTGTGCATGCCACTGCTACTCAAGGAGTTGGACATTTACATGTGAGATCTCCAACAAACATGTATGGTGTTGTTATAGTTGTCCTTGCTGAAAAGTAATATATATATATATATATATATATATATATTTTTTTTTTTTTTTTTGCATAATTTCTGTTAAAATAAAGTTACACTTGTTTTCAACCTTTCTTGTCATCTGCGAAACATATCATTTCAATTAAAATCTCACATTTCTTCATGTGGAACTGAAGAATAACATGGATGGTAAAGTGGGGCTTATTCTTGCTGGTGATTGTTTGGCATATTTTAATCACATTCTGTTATTTTCTCACATTTAGCAAAGTGGTTCCACTAATCTAAAGAGAGTGTAGGCTATTATTTACACGTGCAGCAATTATTTATGGTCCTTAACCTATTTCCCATAAAAAAAATTTTATTGCATCAAGATGCAAAGTCAAGGCTATATAAAAAAGCATTACATTGCGAATCTGTGCACAGCTGCTAGAGCGATATGTGATCTAACCTAATATTATGCGGAACAGCTTGATGGAACAACCTCTGCACTTCACTTCCTACTGTGGCGCCCACCCCTCCCTCTCTCAGCACATGCAGTCAGTGTGCAGTTTGGGCTATTCTCTCATTAAGGACTACGGATTACTGCAAAGGTCTACGAATTGACAAGTTTAGAGCATGTTTTTTTTTTTTTTTTTTTTTTTTTATCACCGTGTGACTGGTCAAAGAAGCTGTAATTAGCTTTTTCTTCAGCTGGAGGGATTGTCTGTGCTGTGGCCACACATAGGCCTACCTGTGCGGACTTGTTCGCACCTTAAGGAGGGAGGGTGAAACGCGACTAGACATACCTTTGCCTCACCTCTCTCTCTCTCTGTGCCTCTTTTTTTCTTTTGGCTCTCTCGCTCCATATCCCCACTCTCTCTCTCCCTTTCTCTGCAAGCGGATCTATAAGCTGAAATGTCGACAAATGAAAGAACAATCCGAGCACTAAAAGAGATTCTCCTAAAGCCTGGAAATGACACCTGCGCCGACTGTGGCGCTCTGGGTAGGTGGAAGGAATGCACATCTTATAACTATGCAGGCTATTATATCGATATCTATCTCCAGTTAACGATAACATATGTCGGATGTTATCTAATAATCGTTTATGTTGTTTTTAGTTGAAAAAAAAAAAAAGTTTATGAAGGTTAGACATTCAGGAGGAGGAGGGGCCTCACATGCAGGTGAAGCTGTAGGGGCCTTGTGAAAGTAGAGCAAGCCCTCACATGTTTTTATGTTGGGCAGTGTAGGACTTGCACAGTGCAAACCCTTTTTTCAGCAATGCCCAAAAAAAGCAGAATGTGTTTTTCTAATTTTCCCCACGAAATATTCAGTAATGTTTGAATAGCAAAACATATAATTATCCAAAACAATCATGAAATAAGACAAAGTTCCTATTCAGCTGGTATCCTTTTAATTCTGAACCTTTTTTTTTTATACTACAGTGCTCAACTTTTTCATAAACGGATTCAGATACATAAATGGATGATGGGACTGCTTTCTTTTTGTGTCATACCTTCAGTAGAGGACGTTATTGTTACCTGAATAACTAATTTCTGGAGTCTCTGTTTGTATAAATATCTTGCTGTTTCTGTAATATTCTTGTTTTCTGATTTCCTGGATTGGAGGCTTCATTAGATTTATTTAAACTTTTTTGAAATGGAAAACAAAATTATTTACTGCTTTGTTATATTTCGTTAGATTTACCTACACTGCAATGATAGTGATGTAAATGTGTATTCATTTTTGTATTGCTAAAAAGGGATTTTATTATAGCTTAGTTTCTGTCTTTAATCGTACACTAACTATAATAGGTTCCTACAGTAAACATGCTAATTCGTAAGGATCTTGGAACCAGAAACTGAGTAAATCTGTGCCCTAGGGACTTATATCATAGCCAGACTGTCGATGCACCTGGGAGTGTATTTGTCAGTGCATTACTGAGGAGCATTAAAGGCGTTGGCTATCTCATTATGGTTTAAAATAAAATTTTTCTACTTACCATTTCTACCCAGAATCATACTTTCTGGTTAAGTTTAGCCTCTAGTCTAATTTTTTCTTGTTTCTCTTTTTAAGACAAAAAAATTACCCTCTGTATGTGACTTGGAAGTATAAGCACATTTTTTGTGCAGCTCATATACTGAAGCTTTGAATAAGGATGTAATCAGGAACGACTCTTGACCAGAAAGCCAAATTCACACTGTAATCTTCCAGTGACTATATGGGTTGTTAAAAAATGTCCTGCTCAGACCTCAGTTTTGTTTTTTCAAGGTCAAACTAATTTTAAAAGACACCACTCTGTTGAGATGCTGTTGGAAAAAACAGATTGCTCTAGTCTAGGCAATGAAGGTATTTCTCAAATCTTTTGGCTCAAAATGTTCTAGGGAAGACTGATTAAAATAGGAGACATGTCTTTCTGAGGTACTGTTCCAAGTGGGGCTTACCATTACAGTAAGGTCTATGGATTAAAAGCTTTATCAGTCTAAAAATGTTATTCTTACCGAGCAACTTTAATTTGATGTCTAGCTAGATAAATAACTCCAAAATGCTGCTGAAGTGATAACAGACTTGCCTTAACCTGGTAAAACATTTTTTTGAAGTCATGTGATTCTTCTAGCTGATAACACCTAATACAGTGCATTTCATTTGGCCTATCAAGCCTGAAGAATTATTCTTCCTCCATTATTTTTTTTTATTATTTATAAATTAAAACATATTTAAAACATTTAACATATTTTATTCTCAGCAACAAAATCTGTTTATGTACCATCATGGTTATAACTCACACTCTGCATTCAAGATTTTACCTATTATGTTAATTATCTTGTATTTCTACCACAGGGCCTTTGCTCTGGCCCTGGAAATCCCATTTCCGTTTTAATAATATTTTCCCCTGTGCTGCAGATCCTGGTTGGGGCTCATGCTCCCTGGGAGTTTTCATCTGTCTGGAGTGTTCTGGGATCCACCGCAACATCCCTGAAATCAGCAAAGTCAAATCCTTGAGATTGTCCCATTGGGAGGATCACGAGGTTCAGGTGAGAAGACAAAGGCAGTTTTGAATCGTTTTATCTGTTTGATTGTAAGTAATGAATAAAAAAATTTAGCAGGCTAAATATTGTTTATGCCATGGTCTAGGTTTTCTCTGTTTTTCTTATTATATTATAGTTAAAACCAAAATTAGTTTTAGATTCTAGATCACTGGTTTGAGGTTTCAAAAATAAAATCGTTATGGATTTTGATATCTATTTAAACGTTTCCTCTCTCTTGTTGATTATCTTGAACTTCTACATTATATTATCACCTTTTAAGGAAAGATTATCTCTAGAATATTCCCAGAAATTCTAAAACATGCTTAAAAACATGCTTTGTTTGATTCTGACAAATGTTCTCTTAGGGAGAAGTTAACATTTGTCAAAAAGTCTTAATTTATTTTTCCATGAGAATGTCCTCTAGTTATTATACTCTTCCGCCATGTACTGAGGTATCATTCATACTTAATAATGTTTTTTTATGTTTTGTGCTTTTGATAGTTCATGGCCGAGAACGGAAATGCGGAAATGAAAAAAAAATATGAGGGGGCTGTACCGGTCTACTACTACAAACCAACTCACAAGGACTGCCAGTGAGTATTGACAGTTTCTCACACAATACATTACATCTTACTCTCTGTATTTTAGCCGTGTTTTCATTTATAGAAAAAGTATGTAGTCTTGGTGTATATTTGATATTTGCTTGTCACATGGATTGTCCTTCTACAGTGTCTTGCAAAAATGTCCTGTGTTTTTCCACATTTTGTTGCATAATTTTTTGTTGGGCATTTATGTGATGGGGATAAGTATCACATAATGAGTTGAGTTGGAAAGAAAATATATATTTAAAGAGCTCTAGTCATGCACTATGGATTTCCAAATTCTATTGCGATTAGATCCCTCTGGTTGCTTACAAAGGCCTTCTGAGTTTGCAGCATTGTTGCCTTGCAACAAGAAGGTCCTGGGTTCTACTACTTGCTCATTATTCCGTAAGGAGTTTGCATGTGTGGGCTCTCTTAGGAAACTCTGGCCTCATTCCATAGTCCAAACACATGACAATTAGGTTAACTAGAGTCTCTAAATTGCCCTTAGTTATGACTGTGGGTGTGCATGGTTGTATGTCTATGTGTGCCTTTGTGTGGTCCTACAATGGACTGGTAGTTTGTCCAGGGTGTATCCTGCCTTTCACCCATAGACTGCTGGAAGTAGGCACCTACCCCAGCGCTACACTGATCGAGAAGATGGATGGATGGATGGGTTGGGTTAGGATGGGTTTTTGCTTCCTATGTTTTATTTCTGTATTTTACACTTAGTTTTTTTTATCAATTTGTTACTAAACCATTTTGTGTATTTACTGTAACAAGACTATATTATCAGAGGTACTATATTGCACATGCAAGCAATGAGTAAACATGGAGGAAATGGAAGCCAAGGAGTTGGAACTCGAGGAGAGAAAAGGGAGAGGAACTAAGAATTATGGGGATAGAGAGAGAAAAAGGAGTGAGGGGTCGAGGCAAAGTGAGAGCATAAAAAGAAAAAAATAAATCATACAATTCAGAATAACTCCTAAAAGTCTCCTAGAAAAGAAAGAAAACAACACATAAGCCATGACAAAAGAGTATCCCGTGGACACACAATAAATACTTCTATACAAACATAAAAGTTATACCTGTGAAGATCGCACAATGTCATTCAGAGCTACATGTAGTTGAAGCTGGAGTTAAGCAAGCCTAACTGCTGAATCATGAACAGCGGTATCCAAACATCTGTGGTGCATACAATGTTTATAATGCTCCTTTGGCAGGAAGATGTTGGGGGACCCAGACCTACCCTGAAGAGCCGCAGACTGACAGAAAGGAGAACAGAGCCACAGATATCCAAATGCACCCCAGAGTGAAGAGACACAGGAAGGGCAGACAAAGGAACAAGAGCCCTGGGGCCAGAACCCAGAGGCTATAGTACTGAAGCCCCACAGACTCTGCCGGCAGCCCCAGTTGAGCACCCAGAAATCTGAGCCCGGGGATGGGTGGGACCCCAGGGGACCCAGGCCCAACAGCCACCTGGAACGAGACAGCACCCAACAAAGCACCAAGCCCTGCAAAGAAGGAACCACCATAGATAAAGGCCAGTCCTTACAAGAGATGCATCTGGGCATGCTGATGGTACACCCCCTGCTGCACAGCGATGGCCACCAGCCAAAAACACAACAATGCAAAGCCATGTTCCTCATTTCCACTGCATACCTCCCAGCCAACCCCCATACCAGAAACAATAATTTCCTAAACATTATTTAATGTTAAGAGGGATAAGAGATGAGAAGCACTTCAAATAGAATATGAATATTGGTTCACTGAAGTGGGAGCTAAAGACGCAGAAGATGCCAAGTTTACTAATGCATGAGAAACTGTCAGTTTTCTTAGGCAAGGTACGTGACTTGGCCCTGCTAAATAAAAGTATTCATCTAAAACATGTCTCTTTCCTCTCGGTTTGATCTGTCTTACAATATGACGCCCCTGAATAAAATGTAGGGTACCCAGATCCCATTGACACATTATTTTAGTGAAGAGAGATTCTGTACTTATATATATTATACTTATACTTTATATCAATCTGTGAAGTCCTTAGATATTTTTGGCTGAAAAAAGTAAGCAACTACAGTAAATGAGGCCAAGGAGGCAAACCTGAAAAATTAGGCATAAAGCCATAAGGAAGCTACAGTAGGATCAGATTAAGGGTAGAAAACAATATTCCAACCTTTTAACATGTCATATTGTTTAAAGCACTATTTAATTTGTCTACAAATTTAAACCTATTATATGGTTGGTCTTCAAACTGACAGGTCTGGCTAAAAGAGAATATTAAGGATTTCTTGACCCCTTCCTCATTTGGTTCTTTTTAAATAGACCAAGATTTGTTTCCTACCTTGAGACCTACTTTTGGAGATGTTTTTTTTCTACGTCCAATGGACTGAATTATATTTCAGCTGCTGTCTTTAGCTTAGCAATGCTTCTGGGGTGGGGAGCAAAGAACAGTGTCTCCTTTAGGTTGCAGCATATATTTGACAATATTGTTCCAAAATGAGTTTAGGTCATTCTATTTTGCAGTGTTCAAGCAACATTTCAGGGTTTAGATATGCAAAGGTGGCGGAGGTAAACTTTAAAAGACTTGCCTGGCATACACTTAAATGCATATAAGATGTGGTTATAACATGTAAAAAAGATTGAAGACTATGAAAACCATTCAATTATTTAGTCTGAGTTGTTTATTTCTGGCCTCGGAAATGGTTCCCAACGGAGAAAGGTAGACTCCCCTCTTCCGGTGGGTGGAGAGTCCTTTTCTCAAGTGGAGGAGTTCAAGTATCTCGGGGTCTTGTTCACAAGTGAGATTGACAGACGGATCGATTTAGCGTCGGCAGTGATGCGGTGCACTGTATAGGACTGTTATGGTGAAGAGGGAACTGAGTCGGGAGCAAAGCTCTGGATTTACCCATCCATCTACGTTCCCACCCTCACCGGTGGTCATGAGATCTGGGTAATGACCGAAAGGACAAGATCACAAATACAAGCGGCCGAAATGAGTGTCCCTCTGCAGAATGGCTGGATGTAAACTTCGAGATCGGTTGAGTAACTCAGTACCCGGGATGGGCTCGGAGTCGAGTCATTTTTCCTCCATGTTTAAAGGAGCCAGCTGAGGTGGCTCGGCATCTGTTTTGCATGTCTCCTGGTGGCGTCCCTCGGGAGGTGTTCCAGGCATGTCCAATTAGGAGGAGGCCTCATGGAAGGCCCAGGACACGCTGGAGGGACTATGTCTCTGAGCTGGCCTGGTGTCGCCTCTGGGTCCCCCCAAAGCAGCTGGAGGAAGTATCTGGATCGGGAAGTCTGGGCATCTTTGCTTAGACTGCTGCCTCCGCGACCCGGCCCTGAATAAGCGGAAGAAAATGGATGGATGGATGGATGTTTATTTTTGCAGTTAACTAAATTGTAATGGTCTATTCAAAATCTGAGTTTGTAAGAAAAAACAATTAAATATAATCTGCTTTCCAGTTTTTTGAGCTACAGTTCATATTGGATCTAAGAAAAATAAATATTGCATTAAGGTTTGTTCAGTTGAAGGTGTGTCAAGGTAAAAGTTATGTCATTTAGTTGGTTTCAGGTAACATTGATATCAACGGTTAAGCTCAGCAGTTCAAACCGTTTTGATTTTGTATCTGGAAGAAGTTATTTAGTAAGAGAAAAAAAACTACCACTGATTAAACCAATGACTGATCAGCAAATTTATAACATTAACTTGTTTCTTAATATATATGGTCTTCTTTAAGCATTTATCTTAATTTTTTTGTGTTTGTTCAGGGTACTAAGGGAGCAGTGGATAAGAGCAAAGTATCAGCGGAAAGAGTTTACCGAACCTGGGGGAAACATAACGTATGATTCAGGTGAACGTATGCAGATTGAAACACAATTACCATCATGTGTCATAAAAAGTCGTTGGTCTTGACTAACCTTTGCTTGCAACCTGCAGGAATGAAAGATGGTGTGTTGATGAAAAGGGGGCGGGACAATGGGCAGTTTCTTAGCAGGCGATTTGTCCTTTCGGAGAGAGAGGGCACTCTGAAGTACTACACCAAATATGATGTAAGCTGCTGTTAATGAATATTATTTAAAATACATGCTGGAAAAAACACAAACTTTTAGCACATGTTCTACTTTAGTCTGCATACATGTGGAACCACAATAGAAATAACCTAAATACAGTTGACGTTTATAGATAAGAAATATAACACTAATTATTTTTTTGTCATTAAGGCTTTTTTCTGACATACTCACTTTTAAGCTGTCACTGAATTCCATTGTTTCAGTTGAACCATATTGTGCCATTTGACAGCAATTATCATCCCTTTCTTTACCAGACAAATACTTCCAATCATAGCTAGAAATATTTAATAAAATCAATAAGGAAAATGCTACTCTGGCAGACACCATTTGTAATAGCAAATGTTTGTATGACTTGTTGCAGAATGACAAGACCAAATTTATCTTTTATAGAGGGTGAGCATGGCCTTATTGGCAGCAGTAGCTCAGCTTATAGCTATTTCCAGGAAGAACATATATAATATTGTAGAAAAATCTGTCCAATGTAGCATCTATGGATATAAAAAAAAATCCCAATATTAATGGTTAAACAGCTGATTTAAAAGTATAGATTATTTTCATGATACATTGAGATTAGTATTTTTCTACTTCATTTTCTTTTTGTGGATGTTCAGATAAGCTTACTGAGGAGTCTGTTTTTTGCTTTACTGAATTATGCATCATTTACAAAGAATATTCTCAGAAGCTGGGAAAAGCTTCTTGTATAAGATAGAAAAGAACCGCTTCCATGGCAACAGGATCTTTGTTTATTTTTATATAACATATATAATTATATGTTTAGTTATGCTAATTAGGGTTTCCTTTAGGCATGGTTTCATTAAAAAAACAACTATTTAACCTAATTTCCTCCAGGTGAATTTAATATGTTGAATATTTTGATATAGTGACAGGTTAATGGATGCTTCTCTTTGATTCAGTCCAGAGGTTGGGGTTCATATCTGTAATATGTTCCAGTGGCAATTCATTAACTCATATGAAATTCTTAAATTTTTGTTTAGAGACCAAGTTATCCTCTGGTTACCAAAGCAAGTCCAATTTCTATTAAACACTAACAGATTATGCTTAAAACTACAGACTGGTACTTTTTTATTTGTGCCTCTAGTTTAATGAGTCAGAAGTGAGAATAAACTGTATAATCTAGTAAATAAAAAGTAAGTGTGTCTCACTGCACTCAGTTGGCAGTCCACCCACTTTTTAACAATTTTACAAGTTATGATTTGGACTTTAAGGGGGTTCAATTTAAGTTTTTCAAATTTGGGAATGCTGACTGCTAGTGTACATGGAACACAGAAAGAGTCCAGTAAAATGCTTTTAATTAAAAGGTTTCCATCTTTGTTTTCTGTTAGTATAAGCTTTACCTTAGCATAGCTTATTCTGTAGTACAACATATAAATATTAAATTTGGCAGAGCTATGTGAAAAGTTAGCAGTTTTTGAGTGTCTTTTAAATGGAGCACTCTTTTTTTTTTATTTTATTTTTTTTTATTGTACTTTATTCAGAGCAAATAGAACTGCATTACCATTTTCATTTTGCACAAAACTTCAACTTAGGGATTAAAGCACATCTGAAGACTAAAACTGTTTATATTTTGTTTCCAAATGATGACTATAAGTGATGAAGGCTGTTGATAATTGCTTTCGATGTTTCTGTATGACCTCAAGAGTTTTGAACACTTTAATTTGTGTCTAATATGAACATCCGGTGTTACAAGACTGTCTAATTGGCTAAATATCACATTACAAATGTGAAATGCAAGATCATAACACTTAAAATGCATTAGCCAATATTTATTGCAGTCCCTTTACAATATTTATGTTAAAAACTGATATCACTATGAGATTATATTAGAACAGAATGTAGAAGAACTTGGCCCTGTTATCCAAAATCAATGGTTCTTTAACCTGTTACAACAAGTAACTCAACAAGTTCAAACTAAGTTTTTCCAAGTAAGACCATGCTTACAAAAATCTGAAAATCTGTCCAAATATGACTATATATATATATATATATATATATATATATATATATATATATATATATATATATATATATATATATATATATATATATATATATATATATATATATATATATATATATTTTTTTTTTTTTAGATAAAATTCTTTAAAACTGAATGAATGTTTAAAAGATACAATTCAATTATCTATTATTTCTTACTCAGTTAGAATAAAAATAAAGAAAATGTACAATGATGTGTAAAATTCAGAGGTTTTAACCAACCCTGCCTTAAAAATGCAAGATGTCTCCTTACATGAAGCTGCTGTTAAAAAAAAAAGTTCTCTTTTTTACTCCTGATGATTTACTTCTCAATAATCTGTCAAACTTAGTGATGTTGTAAATCCTGTATTGTACCTGTTCTAACACAGCTTCAGAGTATAAAAGTAGCATAAATACTTCTTTAACTTATTTTGATAGAAGTATACGTAAGGCTTGAAAACTTCAGTTTAGGCAACTAGACATGAAGTTTTCTAGAAGAAGTTTCTCGTCTTATCCAAGAGGCTTCTTCTGTTCTAACTAGTGGTGGAGAGGACTGAGATTACTATACTGTAGGCGTAATAAGGAATCAGGGGAAAACAAAAGGTGGCTCTCATCATTCCCATTGGATTGGCCATGGAGCTCACTTGGGGGGTGGGGTGGGGGTTTTAATGGTTGTTAGGGGGTTCTGATGGAACAATACCTGGAAGATTCACCTCTCACCTGACCCACACTTCCATGAGGCATGTGACCAAAACTACTCTTATGAACGACCCATCAGAAAACCCCTAACGGCCATTAACACCCCCCAGGTGACTTCCACGGCCAATCTAGTATATATCTACAGTATATTAATCTCAGTGCTCCCCACCAAAAGTTAGAACTGAGGAAGACTCTTTGATCAGAGGTGAAACGTCTTATAGAAAAACTTCATGTCCAGTTGCCTCGACTAAAGTTTTCAAGCTTGACCCTGACCTGAATGACTGAGAATATTCTCTGATAATAGTAGCAATATGGTCATTTAGCATATACCAGTGGTTTTCAAATAAATGAAATACATTTAGCTTGAGTTCCAAGTCATTTTTATACCCAGTTTCTGAGCCTAGAGGTAAATGGGACCCAGAATAACCATTAGTTACATGTCAACCAAAATTGATGTGTTGGGTTGAGTTCTACACATTTTTAATCTGGGACTGCTCCTAATGCATCTGTAAAACCCTTGCTGTTCCTCTTTCAAATATATCATAGATTTTAACAAAAAAATAAAAAAAATTTGATAGTAGCAGCTGCTGTCATGTTTATATTAATTCGGCTCTGAGCTTGTTAGCTCTTGTTTTCGTCACTGCTAAATGGACGCCTAAACATGCAAAGTGATTGGCTGGTTTGGTCTGTCTCGAATGTTTTAAGCAGAAGTTATAACAGCTTACCTGGTGTACAAATCTTTTAAAACTTTTTTTTTTCTTATTGTCACAACTGAATCATTCCTATTTATATTGACTATAACTGAGGCCAAAATTCCTAAGAGTCCCACTAAAGGTAACTCAACAGACAGCAGTGGTAACAGCTTGAAAACCATGATAGTAAACAGGGATTTAAATAATCATACGGTGTGCACATTGTACTTACATCAAGCTTCCATTTGCAACCAGCTAAGTACACTTTGATGTAACCTCTCCTTTCACTGTCTACTTTAAAAGAAACTTGCCTCAACTAGTTTCAAAATATATTATAAAGTTATATAAAGACATTTACCATTTCAAACTGAATGTATTATACATCAAAATTAAATGAATTAAACCAACATTCACCTAACTATGAACTTACATTTAAGTTTTATTTAATTTTCTCCTCATTTTTTTAGGCTAAGGAGCCCAAAGCAGTGATTAAGGTGGACTCTATTAATGCAACGTTCCAACCAGAGAAAATAGGAAATCCCAACGGACTGCAGATCACTTACCTCAAAGACTACAGTACCCGGAATATCTTCCTCTATCATGAGAGTGGCAAGGTGAGAGTAATACATACTTTGTCTTTGTGGGTCTTTTTAGTATTGACTGTAAACATGAGCCACGCTTAAACAATGTAAAGTGTAATTTAAAATATCATTCTTTTTTATTAAGACATAAAGGTTTTGAAAGTTTCTCGTTTATGTTGTTGTTGGAGAGGCTCTGAACCTTTACCAAGTTATTTGCATCAGCTTTTGCTTCCCACTGGAACCCATTATCATATGATATCCAAGCATCACATCTATGTTTCTCCACCATCCATAAACACAGTGAAGTATATCGTGCAGCTCCGTGTTTGTATGAGATTTATTTGTTGCTGTGTGTCATGTGGGAGTGGGGCATTTTCTGCAAAATTCACATTAGAGTCATATTACTGGAGCTCTGCAGAGTCCCTTAGCTGGCTTTTCACTTCAGGGAGTAACATAGGGGAACTGGGTAGCAATAATATACTATATACAATGATATACTGTGGTATTGTAGAGATACCACACTAGGTTTTCCTCTATCCTTTTTTATTTTTGAGGGAGTAATTTTTGGACACTTTATATTGAAGTATAGTTTCAAATTTCAAGCCATTGAAGCCTGAATTAATTAATATTATTAATATTATTTTTCAATTACATGATTACATTAATCAGCATTGGCATGTTTGTGTGCATATACAGGGGGTTCTAAATTTGCTAATATGTGTTGTAGAGATGTACAGGTCTGGTGGGTGAATCTCTTTCCAGGGCAACTAACAGTTGCTTAAACTCAAGCCTATCTAGGAAAGCATAGGAGAAAAAGCAATTCTATAAAAAAAAATTGCTTGAGATGTTATATTTGTCGTTAACCAAAAGTCAAGTACCAGCCACAGCAAATTAGATAAATTGTCTGTTAATAAAGATTTGTGACTGACTGTTTCCGTTTTGGCTTCTCTGTTTTTTTTTAGGAAATTGTTGACTGGTTTAATTCAATTCGAGCAGTTCAGCTTCACTACCTAAAAGTGGCCTTTCCGGGTGCAACTGATGCTGAGGTAGACAAACACCAACACTTTAACCCATCTGAAAGAAGCTAATGGATTTATCTCTTTGTCCCTTTTCAAAATGTTTTCTTTTATAATACTGAAAATATAGCTTTTTGGACAACCATTTGTTTATGCTACTGAAAAACTGTACCTTCATGATACTTTTTCAGCTCATACCAAAACTTACTCGAAACTTTCTCAAGGAAGGATATATGGAAAAAACAGGTCCAAGGGTAAGAATGCCAATTATTTCCTGTATGTACCTGCACAGCTCCCACTTTGTTTTACTGTAAATACTCAACCCATTACTTTTTTTAAATTTCAACTTTAGCCTGTTTACAATTTAAAACCAAAAGAACTAGATAAAGAGGAAAAAAGTTTGTATCTAAATTTGTCCTTCATTCTTTTTTAAAGACAATTCTCTGAATTCTTATATATTCTCTAAATTAACTATTAAGTCTATTAAGTTATTTGATCCTCTGAATTACTTTAAATAAACTGGACATTTCAATTAAATTTTGTCCAATTGGTCAAAGAAAGTACAAAAAAGCAGTCATGTCAGTCCACCTTCTGCCTTCTTGATAAGTATCTAACTGGATAAACACACTTCAGTTGCTTCCTTTTACTCCAGCTTTTGCTTTTCTGTCTTTATTTGAAACAAACAGAGCTAAATGGATAGCTAGCTTAGCTGTAAGTATTACTGATTTTTAACCTCTGTCTGACAGACTGGCATGCAGCTGAGATTATCCACTGCCAAACTGTCCGCTGTCTCTGCATCTGTCACTCAATCTAAGGAAATGAAAGGCTTCCTTCTGAGAACTTCTTGTCGACTTCATTTGATATCTCATCTAAAAACATAGAAGGCAGACAAACGCAGTGGAGATGCACAAAGAAGCACTTGTAAAGACTTGTGTAATGATGCACAAATGCACCAGTGCTGTAATGTTATATATCTAGAACTAGCGTCACACAGAGAGTACAGACTCAGGCATCTTGAAAGGAAACATTTGAAGCACCTAATGCTATGTGGCCCAACCTGTTTTACCATCTCTGAGAGACAAACTGCTAATGTAACCTCTGTAATGCAAACATGAATTCACAAACCTGCTGCTCTGAGTTGATTTAGTTAGATTTGTATTTACAAATTAGAGATTTGTTTGTATTTACCTACCAGCAGAATGTGAAGGTAACTTATTGTTTTTTGGAAGTTAGGCAGGAATTAGTATTTTTAATATTTGGTATAAAGAATTTTGCTCTAACAGAACTCAAATGTTAAGCTTTTCCTGAATCTCTCTGTATACACAAAATGTGTACACAAAGATTTCTGAAACATTATTATTTTATTCTTATTGCACATTCTTCAAACAAATCAGAGCAGAGTGCACTTTAGTTTAAAAGAAACAAGCAGCACTACGGATGCAAGCACTAGGTGGAGTTTTTTTCTGTGTCACTTATTCTATTTGTGGATTTGTTTCCCTGTTCGTCTACATAGCAAACAGAAGGCTTCAAGAAACGTTGGTTCACACTGGATCAGAGACGGCTGATGTACTTCAAAGATCCATTGGTATGCCAATCTTTGTGCTCACACAGGTTGATATACAAGCATGAAAAGTGAATGATGAGAATCACCAATCAAAATGTCATGGCTGATTTCTGCTCTTTCTTTATGTTGTAGGTTCTAAAGCTTTAACTTTGCAGGAACTACTTACAGAAAATATCTTTAGGAACTATTGAATAATAATAAAAACAACAAATTAAATAATATTTTAAATAATATTTTAAGCCTGTCTGCCTTCAGTAGTCACTATATTCCGACTATATATATAGTCATTATATATCTTTACTGATCAGTGGTGACGTCACACTGGTATGTGGTAGACCAAAGCCGGTAAAACAGGATAGGAAGGTGGTTTTTCCACCACTTTAACCTGTTGTCGGCACTCATGGTTAACTGTGGTAGTTTTTCTCTCCATGCATTTGGTTGTAGGCACTGGGCTAAATCAACCAACAAAGGATAGAAATCTACTGTTAAAAAAATGTCCCTAAAGGAAAATGGTGCTTAAACTAAAGGTGGAGCTTCATTGTGGGATTTTTTTTGTATACTTTTAAGTTCTAACAGAAGGGTTTTATTTTAATTGCAAGCACATTTTTCAAGAAACTCACTTATACAGTGTTTGCCAAAGTTTCCATTAAAAAGATTTACCAGTAAAATATGGCCAAGTGAAGTGTTTTCACTGTCGCCAAAGAGAAGACTATTGTTGAACATTTTTAGTGGAAAAAAGTCACATAACTAAACTTTAAGAGAAAATAAAACTTTTGATTAATATGATCGTGTAAAGAGGCATTAGCGCTAAAAAAAAAAAAAAAAAAAAAAAAGAGGCATTACCGAATTTTCTAATTGTACCGCCACCTGTGGCCAAAACACAGAACAGCAGCACACATGCTTGTTCTTGTAAATTCAGGAAAGATAGATGCATCGGTGATTAACTGCCGTCATTTTGCTCATCAAACAATGTTTTAGTCATAAAATGGCCAAATAAAAAAGCTGTTTTTAGGATATTTTTAGTAAAAACTTACAAAATGTCTCTTTAAAATCATGTCTTGTTAAGAGTGTTACATGTGCTACATACATTGCCAGCTTTAAACATTTAAAGATTTTCTAAGAAGTGAAATTCAATGGTTTACATTTTGGCCTTTTGTCACATTTTAAATAATTTTTATGTACATGTCAGCTGGATTAGAGCTACATATGTTTAAAAAAGGGCTCAAAGTAAAGTAACATGCTGAAGTTGAGGCTAACGTCAGATTTTCCAAGGAGGCATTGTTAATGATATAACAGATTAGTACAGCAGTGCAATAATAATAATAGATGCGTTGAGACTGGGAAGTTCATCTTAACCCCTGAGTGTTGGACAAGAAAATTTAAGGTAGGTAGAGGAAGTCTTGGTAAATTTTGTGTTACTGCAATACTTTTAGGTAGCTGTTTATGGAGATGTGATCTAACTACTTAGTTAACAGAATTATACTCTACTCTTTGACTAAAGGCTTACCAAGAGATTACATATAAGGTAGCATTTTTCTTTTCATAAATTCCTCAAGCATATACTTGATTTAGAAACTTACATTTATTGATGAAGCCATTTTCAGTGGTTGATATAATTTTTGTATAAAAAAAAGTTGGAAAGCACAGCTAGGATGTAAAAAATGTACCTGTTGAGATGATTGGACTTCACCTTAATAAAAAAATAACAGTTGAATTGCATTTTTTTACACCCTATAGTGATTTGAAATAGATTAGTTATATATCTCCTTTAGGCATATAAATATATTGACCCATTTATACTTGCTTATACCGTCAATCATATCCAATCAGAGACAGAACGGCAAAAAGTAGAGCATAACCGTAAAATGAAACGGAGAAAATTCTGTTTTTTAATTTAATTGATTTTTTAATAGTATCCATCTATGCTTAGCCAGTTTCTTGAGAAACCACCTCTCCCTTCATTTAAAGCTGCAAGAGGGTAACTGCTCACATTGCCATGTATATAGATTTAGTTTGACGGGAAAAGGGCAAATGTTCGATATGAAGAAATTAAGTTTGACATTTAGATCTTGGTAGGTTTTGGTTTCATTTAATTGTCTTTTTATTTCTATACAATGGATTCAACAGGAGGCTGTACAGTGGGTAGCACTGGTGCCTTGCAGCAAGAAAGTTCCAGGTTTGATTCCCGGCCCGGGGTCTTTCTGCATGGAGTTTGCATGTTGGTACCCTGGCTTCCTCCCACAGTCCAAAAACATGACTGTTAGATTAATTGGTTTCTATAAATTCTCCTTAGGTGTGAGTGTGTTTGTGAATGGTTGTTTGTCCTGTTTGTCTCTGTGTTGCCCTGCGATGGACTGGTGACCTGTCCAGGATGTGCCCCGCCTATAGGCACCAGCACCCATCAAGACCCCAGCTGGGATAAAGTGCAACAGAAATTGATGGATAGATGGATGGATAGATGGATGGATTAAACAGTGCTCATGGTGGTCTTTAAACCCAGAGTAATTCATGATATAGCGTGTTCATTGTGCAAACCACTGAGACCTTTATTGATCAGTTTTTCTTTTATATTGGAAGAATTTTAAAAACACAGGATACTTAAGCAACTATATTGAATTTATTAAGAAAATAACATGTAACTCATTTAGATGTTGCATTTACCTGAACAACCTGCATACTGGTTTGCCACATGATTACACGTTCAAACTACTGTTTAGTTGGCATTATCTTTCAAATTTTAGTTTTAACCATAATGAAGGCATATTTCTGTCATGTATTGCGTATTCTCCCTCATTGTGGAAATAATCGTGTACAGATATAAAAAATAGAGCAGAATTATAAATAAAGCAGGTAAATGTAGATTCATTTTGTGTCAAAAATGTAGGTTGGGTTATATGGCATGATAAAGAATGTTTCCCCTTTCTTTCATATTGCCTGGAAGGATGCCTTTGCTAAAGGGGAAGTCTTCCTGGGGAACAGGGACAATGGTTACAGTGTCTCTGCTGGCTTGCCAGCTGGGACCCACTGCAACGGCGCTTGGCAATATGGCATCACAATCGAAACACCTGACCGCTGCTTCCTGTTTACTTGTGAGACAGAGAGTGACCAACAGGACTGGGTGAAACACTTCAGTGATGTCATGAGAGCTCAGATGTCCCCTCAGGAATACACAAGTAAGGATACACAAGCTTTTGATAGTAGTGATATCTATGGGCTAAATCACAGGATTTCTGTGTGTTTAAATTTGCAAACCCTCACCAGCAGGAGTTGTTGCTCACTCGTCATCTTTGTCCGCATAGACCTGTCCGCTCAGTTACAGATTCTCCTAGGTGCATTCTGTCTGCACGGATGCTGCGAAGAGAGGCATGAAAGCCCAAAATGACATCATTTTGCCACATCCAGCATAAACCTTTTATACCTTATTATTTAATTAGATTGCTGATACGAAAAAAATGAAATCACTTACTCTCTAGTTATGTGATATATTACTATTAGTATTATATTAACATTTAACAGCAAATAAAAAAAGTACAGGTAGTTAATCTGGTGAACTGTAAAGTGCCTTGAGATGACATGTTGGCGCTATATAAATAAACTAAATTGAAATTAATTAATGGCATCTGTAAATACCAAACCATCCTCATAAATACAATTTAAAAAATCATACTTTGTTCATAAGAATCGATCTTTTGGAATTAATAAGCGAATCAATTCAGAATAAGAAAATCACTACTTTTTAAGACACATCAATCCCTGGGCTCCCTCCACATTTCCACCCAGACTTTCCACCCAGACTTTTCTGCAGCAGCAGTGGTCACTAATTGCATTGTTCATACCTTTTGCACTGTTATCTCTTAGCTCCAATTGCTCAAGAGATATGGTTACATTTTAATGTGTTACTATTCTTTACAATTTTGCACTAAAAATAAGAGCATTTTTTCCTTGAATTTAGGAGATAAGTGAGACACATAACTCTCACTTATCTTCAATGGAAAAAAACAATTGTGTTCTTATTTCAAGCACATATTTAATTCTCTTATTTTAAAAGTAAAGATATGGCAAATTCTATTGGCAAATCATCTTATTTACCTGCTCAAACTAAGGGTAAATACACTTGATTGAAGAAATGTTTACTATTTTTATATTGTTTTTGCAGTGTGGTTTATCCAGTACTGCATACTCCTAGGGCTTCAGCGGAAACACGTTCACGTGTCTCCCCACACCACTGCTAAAACTAGGTGGCTAGAAGACTAACATATGGTTACTGCAACAGACTGATTAAGGAGCAAAGGGTGGAAAATGAGAATGTCTGATGTGAAAGTGCCACGCTGTGGTCAAGGCACTACTTGGCAATTTGTCAATGAGTTAAAAATATATAGAAATGCATTCAAATTAACTAGGAATTCAAGAGTGAATAATATATTTAAGAATTATGGGTGATTTATTTCTCTTTTTGTTTAGGTCGAAATCCATATCTTTGAACAGCTCAAAACATGTATAACAACCTCCAGAATTGCAAGAAATAACTTGAAAGAAAAAAAAAAATGACCATTTTGAATTAAGGGATTTTTTTTAAACTAAAAATTATAAAACTGAGTTAAATGAACTGTAACCCAATTTACTTTCTATAAATCTTGATTAAAAAAAACAATCCTGAAAAACTTCTGGCTTCCACCTAAAAGCTTGGCTAACTCAATGATGGTAGAAACACACAACCAAAAAAATCCATACTGAGAGATGTAATTGTTTACCACTACAAACATTTGACAGAATTTCTAAAGTTTAGGAAAAAAAACACCATTTTCCATATAACAGCCACTTTATAAAACAACATTGGCCACTATATAGAGATTCAGGTTGGCAGTGTGAGTCGATTATGTCCCAATGTAATCTGTCATGGAACAAAAGTGGATAGCGAAATGGCCTTTCTAAAACTAAAGCCTGGGATAAAAACTAAAAAGTTGGCTATTTTCAATTACTGTATCAATCAGGTGTTGAAAAATCAACTAAGCGGAGGTATAAAGATCTATTCAATTCAATTCAGTTTATTTATATAGCGCCAAATTCACAACACATGTCATCTCAAGGCACTTTACAGTTCAACCAGATCATACAGTCAAATTGATACAAAGTTTTCTATCTAAGGAAAACCAGTTGATTGCATTGACTCATTGACTCAAATACAATCCCTCACACTAAGCATGCTTGTAGCGACAGTGGAGAGGAAAAACTCCCTTTTAACAGGAAGAAACCTCCAGCAGAACCAGGCTCAGTGTGAGCGGCCATCTGCCAAGGCCGACTGGGGTTCAAGGAGACAGAAGCAGAGATACAAGCAGCTGTAAAAGGCGGCCCCGTCCAGGAAACACACAGCCAGGCAGACGAGCTCCAAGGCAGCTCCCATGCCAGAGGATGAAGAGAGCACATCCACCCAGCCACGGCCAGAGAAACAGGACCACACCTGAAGACAGGCCGATCTCCAACATCTACAAACAAGGGTGTTGATGGAAGCAGCACAGCTGATGTTTCTTTCCTGGATGACGTCACAGCCAAACAGGAACAGACGAGGCAAAGCTACTCTGAGGAAAAGCAGAGAGAGCAGAAGGTTAGAGATTGAACAAACAGATTCTGCAGAATAGGAGAACAGAGAGAGAATGAAGCAGAATGATGAAATGGGGGTCCCTATGTCCTCCAAAAGTCTAAGCCTATAGCAGCATAAATATAGAGAGAGAGCTCAGGATAACCTGAGCCACCCTAACTATAAGCTTTATCAAAAAGGAAAGTTTTAAGCCTAGTCTTAAAAGTAGACAGAGTGTCTGCCTCACGGACTAAAACTGGTAGTTGGTTCCACAGGAGAGGAGCCTGATAACTAAAAGATCTGCCTCCCATTCTACTTTTAGAAATTCTAGGAACCACTAGTAAACCTGCAGATTGAGAGCGAAGTGCTCTGTTAGGAACATAAGGAACAATCAGATCTCTGATATAAGATGGAGCTTGGCCATTTAAGGCTTTATATGTGAGAAGGAGGATTTTAAATTCTATTCTTGATTTAACAGGAAGCCAATGAAGAGAAGCCAGGATAGGAGAGATATGATCTCTCTTTTTAATTTTCATCAGAACTCTGGCTGCAGCATTTTGGATCAGCTGAAGGCTTTTAACTACAGTTTGTGGACTTCCTGATAGTAAAGAATTACAATAGTCCAGCCTTGAAGTAACAAATGCATGGACTAGTTTCTCAGCATCACCCCTGGACAGGAGATTTCTAATTTTTGCAATGTTCCTCAGATGAAAGAAGGAAATTCTAGAAACCTCTTTGATCTGGGATTTAAATGACAGGTCCTGATCAAAAATAACACCAAGATTTTTTACTTTATTATCTGAAATCAGTTTAATCCCATCCAAATGAAGTGACTGGCTAATCAGCTTCTTTTTCAGAGACTCTGGTCCAAAGACTATAACTTCTGTTTTGTCTGCATTCAGAAGCAGAAAGTTAAGAGTCATCCAGGTTTTTATGTCTTCAAGACATGCTTGTAATCTATGTAATGGGTTAGCTTCATCTGGATTTATAGACAGATATAGCTGGGGATCATCAGCATAACAGTGGAAATTAATCCCATGCTGTCTAATAACTCTACCAATTGGGAGCATGTATAAAGTAAAGAGAATTGGTCCTAGCACTGATCCCTGTGGTACTCCACAGGTAACCTTTGAGTGTGTTGAAGATCTATCATTAACATAAACAAACTGAATTCGATCAGATAGATAGGATTTAAACCAGTCTAGTGCTGTTCCTTTAATTCCAACAAAATATTCAAGTCTTTCTAAAAGAATATTATGGTCAACTGTATCAAATGCAGCACTAAGATCCAACAGGACGAGCACAGATACAAGTCCATTATCTGAGGCCATGAGAATATCATTAGTGACTTTCACCAGAGCTGTTTCAGTGCTATGATGAGCTCTAAAGCCAGACTGAAACTCTTCAAAAAGTTCATTATGGTGTAAGTGGTCGCAAACTTGTTTGGCAACTACTCAAGAATTTTGGATAAGAAAGGAAGATTGGATATAGGTCTATAATTAACCAAGTCATCTGGGTCAAGAGACTGTTTCTTAAGCAGAGGTTTAATTACAGCAACCTTAAAAGCTTTAGGTACATATCCCTGTAACAGAGATAGATTAATCACATCTAAAATGGAGGAGGAGATCAAAGGGAATACCTCCTTAAATAACCTGGTTGGAACTGGATCTAACATACAAGTTGAAGGCCTAGATGAAGACAATAATTTTGCTAATTCAGAAAGTTCAACTGGATCAAAGCAGTCTAAACCCGGTTCAGATTCCATGACTACCTCAGGTACAATCGCGGATAGAGGAGTGCTTATGATCTTATTTTTAATAAGATCAATCTTATTTATAAAGAATCCCATAAAATCATTGCTGTTAAGAGCAGGTGGAATGGACGGTTCAACAGAGCTATGGCTCTGGGTGAGTTTGGCAACTGTATTAAAAAGAAATCTAGGATTATTCTTATTCTCCTCTATTAATGAGGAGAAGTATGCTGCTCTTGCTTTACAAAGGGTCCTCTTATACAGCAGTAAACCATTTTTCCAGACTAGGAAGGACTCCTGCAGGCCTGTGGAGCGATATTTTCTCTCCAGTTTCCTAGCATTTTGCTTCAAAGTACGCAGCTCTGCATTAAACCAAGGAGCAAGCTTTCTATTTTTAACGGTTTTCATTTTCAAAGGAGCTGCGTTGTCTAAGGCAGTACGCAGAGAACTAGCAACCCCATCAACAAAATCATCAACCTGTGAAGGGGAATAAGCTATACTTTTGCACTCTGCAGCACTGCTCAGCGACACAGAGGAGAGAGAAAGTGAAGCCGATTCTTTAAAATGTATAACTGCACTATCTGATAAAGATCTACTAAAATTGAACCTTCTTTTGGGGGAGGAGAACTCTGTTAAAGTAATCCTGAAGGTTATTAGAAAGTGGTCAGAGAGGACAGGGTTGTGAGGAAATACTGTTATTTCTTCACATTCTATGCCGTATGTCAGCACAAGATCCAAAGTATGAAGATGAGAATGTGTGGGACTATTCACATTTTGAACAAAAGCAATAGTGTCTAAGATAGCATTAAAGGCTGCTCTTCAGCTATCGCCTTCAATGTCAGCATGGATGTTAAAATCTCCCACTATGATGACCCTGTCAGTATTTAATACCAAATCAGAAAGGAACTCTGAAAACTCATCTAAAAATTCAGAGTAAGGACCTGGCGGACGATACAAAGTTACAAAAAGAAGAGGTTTTCTTACCTTGAAATTTGGATGAGGGAAATTAAGGGTTAAATGTTCAAAAGAGTTGTAGGTGTTAACTGTTTTGGGAGTAATCAGTAAGTCAGACTGGAAGATTGTTGCTACTCCTCCTCCTCGCCCAGAACTTCTGGGTATGTGAAAATTTAAATAGCTTGAAGGAGTTGCCTCGTTTATGCTCACATAATCCTCTTGCTGCAGCCAGGTTTCTGTAAGGCAAAACAAGTCAATGTGATTATCACAAATCAAGTCATTAACTAGCAGACTTTTAGAGGAAAGCGATCTTATGTTAAACAGACCGCATTTAATTGTTTTAACTTTTTCCCCACTTGGAGTTATTTTGATTTTAATTAGATTATCATGATTTACTCCTTTGGGAATCTTTGCTAATTTATTAGATTTTGGTCGTGGGCAAGACACTGTCTGGATGGAGTAAAGAGTGGGTAACAGTAGAGAAGCTGCAGAGATGTGTGTTAAACTACAACTCTGCTTCCTGGTCTGCACCCTGGGTGGTCAGGGTTTTGGAGGACTAATAAATGTGGCCAGATTCCTAGAAAGAAGAGCTGCACCATCCAAAGTGGGATGGATGCCGTCTCTCCGAATCAGACCAGGCTTTCCCCAAAAGGATTGCCAATTATTAATGTAGCCCACGTTGTTTTCAGGACACCACCTAGACAACCAGCGGTTGAATGACGACATGCGGCTAAACATGTCATCACTGGTCAGATCAGGGAGGGGACCAGAGAAAATTACGGAGTCCGACATTTTTTTGGCAAACTTACACACCGAAGCAACACTAATTTTAGTGACCTCCGATCGGCGTAACCGGGTGTCATTACCACCAGCGTGAATAACAATCTTACTGTATTTAACCTTATCCTTAGCCAGTAGTTTCAGGTAGGATTTGATGTCGCCCGTTCTGGCCCCCGGCAAACATTTGACTATGGTCCCTGGTGTCTCTAATGCCACGTTTCTGACTATGGAGCTGCCAATCACCAGAGTGGGCTTCTCAGTGGGTGTGTCACTGAGTGGGGAAAACCGGTTAGAAACGTGAACGGGTTGGTGGTGACCAGTGGGCAGAGATCCACGACTACGCTTTCTGCGTACAGTTACCCAATCGCCTGGCTGCTCAGGCACTTTTGGAGGACAGCTACGTGGGGGGCCTACTTTAACTCCTGGATGTTCAACAGCCTGAAGCCTGGATTCTAACTCTGATACCCTCGCCTCCAAAGCTACAAAAATACTACACTTATTACACATCCCATTATCACTAAAGGAGGCAGAGGAATAACTGAACATCTGACACAGAGAGCAGGAGAGAGGAGAGGAAGAAGGAAGAGTTGGAAAAGAGAGGGAGGGAGAGAGAGAAGCCATAGCAATGCTAAGCTAGCGCTAGCCTAGGCTAGCTACTCCTTGCTATCAGAAATAAAACCGTGTGAAACTGACAAGTGCTCAGTAGAAAAGTGCAGCAGAAGGTGCTATGTTTTAAAGTAGTCAGTTAGAGTTACTTAGATACAGAGATATCACAGAGAAAATAACTTAACGTCAGATGGAGTTCCTCTGGACAGCTGCAGCAGCTGCACACTCAGTTAATCCAAACAGGAAGTGAACAGGTCCAAACAGGAAGTTCATCTAGGGAGCTATTTAAAAAGATATAGTGTATTTTCCACAAATAGTTAGGTATTCCCTGATTCATTCACCTTTTAAGAAAGTGAGAGAGATAAATACCGGTACTTAAAGAAAATATGGCTGGACAGAGCAGATGCTTTTATGAATGGTATGCTGAAAAGACTACTATGAAGTATAAGATGCACAAACGTAATATGTGATATTTCTTTCTTTGCTTGTTATATACTAGTAAAACCATATTATACAGTGCTTGTTCTTGCAGTTCATACAGTATGCCCTGAGATTGCATCTCCTAATGCCATCAATAAAAGACAGAATATACATGTAAAATGCAGTTATTCTATCTATATTTTAAGTTGTTTTTTATGGTGCAGATCAGTATTGATACAGTCAAAGCTTGTCAAAAACAGGAGGTGGGAAATAAATACAATCCATGTCTCTGTATTGGCTATTCTTGATTAGTATTGTCTTGTTAATGTAAATTTAGAGGGGAAATAGTACAGATTTGAGCTCAGAGTAACATTAACAGACTAACATAAAAATGTAATGTTTTCCTTTTGAGCAATGATTTTTGGGAAACAAAACACACACATATTCAATTTATTTCAAATGTTTGGTTTTTCTTGCTTTTGTACAGTAGCACACTTATGTAAAAAAAAAAATGTATCACCTGATTATATCTGAAACGTTTCATCTGCTTATACAGTCAATGATGGTAGCTTTTCTCCTTGATTAAACTTTATTAGTTCTCTAACCTTTTTTTTTTTGCATTCAAGTGGAGGCCTTGTTAAGGCACAGACACTGACAGATCAGAGGCTTTTGAGATGTTTCCCTTGGTTCTTCGCCAGTCAACAGTCTGCAAGTCCAAAAGTGACTCTTCTGCTAACAAGCTGGAGCTTGTTGCGTGTTTAGAAAACTATGGACACATAGGATAAATAGCACATTAATTTCATTATCAGATTTTTATTTCATTTAACATGTTGAAAGATTTTTACCTTTGAATGAACTGAATATTTGAGACTGCAGACTAAATATGAAAAGCATTCTTTCTACATGCTCATATTGAATAATATGCAAGAATTTGTCTGGCAAACAATATTTTTAGAGACAAAGCTTTCATGAAACAGTAAGTTGTATGAAATTGTAATAAAAGTAATTAATTTAAAGCTAATAAGCTCTGTAACTGATTAAAATAAACTTTCTTTGTTAGTTAAGTAGCAGGTAGTAGAATAAGTGAGGCTATATGAAACACTGTTTTCTTTAAAGAGAAGGAAATAATTTTTTTGAACTAATGTCTGTACTGCAATGTTGCTACAGGTAAAAAAAATTACAACTTCTAAAATAAACATACTATATATATATATATATATATATATATATTTATATATATATTACGCATGCTTGCATTTTTATGTGCTCCAAAAATAAAAGTTACTGAAGCCCACTTAAACTTTTCCAAGTAAAGTAAAGAAATGCCAGCAGTTGTGTGTTTTAGCCGCATCTCCATGTAGCACAGCTTTTTATGAAAACTGAAACTTTTTGATAATCTTTATGTACCAACATGCCAGATAGAAATCCTGGGGATTATCTTTCATATATTCTACACTGACTACTGCATGGAGTGTGTGTATATATATATATATATATATATATATATAATATGTGTGTGTGTGTATTTGTCATGGCTTTTTTTGTTTTATATGGCAACTTTTGTGTTGAAGATGACATACACAAATTTCAGGCCCATTTTATGTGCTTATAAAACCTTTATTAATTAGACTCCAGATCTTTCACCCTCTACATGCATCTTTAGGAGTCGGTAAAGTGATCCCAGAAACATCTGGAACTTCACTATGTTCTAAAATTATCTAACTCTGATCTCAAGCGTCAACACACCAGAGGTGTCATTTATAAAGCTTGCACATGTACAAACCTAGGCCTGAAATTTGCGTACACCAACTTCAAATTAAATACCCTGTATTAAAGAGGGCTGGGCATGATGTGGAGTCTTAGGTAAAACATTTGAGACACAGCTGGGATTTATAAATGAAATTGACCAGCGTACACCTGGTTTAATAAAGATAAAAAAAAAAAAACTGTGTATGGGGTACTCCATTTTTGGGTTTTTGCATACTGTACATACTATACACTTTTATTTTGTATTCCACACAATGTTTTATACATGAGAACCCAGATTCCACCATTTTATTCTTTTTTATAGAATGATAAATCAAGATAGATCACATTTTAAAAACCTTACTACACCACATTAGACACCACAATTGTTATTTCTGTTTACCACGACTACAAATGTTATCTTTTATTACTAAGCCTACATGTGATATTTCAGTATTTTCAAAATGTTGCTTTTCAATAAAGGTACTTTTTGTTTCCATGTTGCCGATTGGCTGAGTATTAACTATTAAAAATCCATAATAAACACTTTTTGTTTTTTCAAAAAGGGGTTTGTGTGTGTAATTTGTGTTCCAGATGGTCCACATTCTTTTTAAAGATGTTTTTAGGCACTAGTGGTCTTTGCTTTTAGCATTTTTGAAACTATGCAAACAGGACTTGCAGTGAGAGAGGAAGGGACAACATGCAACAAAGGACAATGGGTTGGGACTTATGACAGCTGGGTCAAGGACTACTGCCTCCTTAAATGGGTCTAGCTCTTAACCGCTGCACCATCATACCTAGGATTGTTAGAAAATCGAATCAACACTTTTTAAAAAGAGGATAACTATGACAAATGGATGTCCCAACTTGACAAGATGCCAAACTGTGACTCCTAAGTCTGAAATTGAACTTGTAGTCTATAAAAATATCTGTACAAGTATATCAGTCAGTTTAAATAAACTCCATTATTTGAGCTAATGGAGAACCTAAAAAAAACAGTGAGCCAATATTCCCTTATACTGGAAGTTACAAAAATGAAATGGATTCTGTTCAACTTATAAATATTAATTTAATAACCAAACATCAAAAAAAAAAATATATACACATATATATATATATATATATATATATATATATATATATATATATATATATATATATATACTGTATACTACCGTTCAAAAGTTTGGGTTCACATTGAAATGTCCTTATTTTTGAAGGAAAAGCACTGTACTTTTCAATGAAGATAACTTTGAACTAGTCTTAACTTTAAAGAAATACACTCTACACATTGCTAATGTGGTAAATGACTATTCTAGCTGCAAATGTCTGGTTTTTGGTGCAATATCTACATAGGTGTATAGAGGCCCATTTCAAGCAACTATCACTCCAGTGTTCTAATTGTTCAATGTGTTTGCTCATTGGCTCAAAAGGCTGATTGATGATTAGAAAGCCCTTGTGCATTCATGTTCACACATCTGAAAACAGTTTACCTCGTTACAGAAGCTACAAAAAGGACCTTCTTTTGAGCAGATTGAGTTTCTGGAGCATCACATTTGTGGGGTCAATTAAATGCTCAAAATGGCCAGAAAAAGAGCACTTTCATCTGAAACTCAACAGTCTATTCTTGTTCTTAGAAATTAAGGTTATTCCATGCGAGAAATTGCCAAGAAATTGAAGATTTCCCACAACGGTGTGTACTACTCCTTTCAGAGGACAGCACAAACAGGCTCTAACTAGAGTAGAAAAAGAAGTGGGAGGCCGCGTTGCACAACTGAGCAAGAAGATAAGTATATAAGAGTCTCTAGTTTGAGAAACGGATGCCTAACAGGTCCCCAACTGGCATCTTCATTAAATAGTACCCACAAAACACCAGTGTCAACATCTACAGTGAAGAGGCGGCTGAGGGATTCTGGGCTTCAGGGCAGAGTGGCACAGAAAAAGCCATATCTGAGACTGGCCAATAAAAGAAAAAAAGATTAAGTTGGGCAAAAGAACACAGACATTGGACAGAGGAAGACTGGAAAAAAGTGTTGTGGACGGATTAATCCAAGTTTGAGGTGTTTGGATCACCAAGAAGAACGTTTGTGAGACGCAGAACAAATTGAAAGATGCTACAAGAATACCTGACGCCATCTGTTAAGCTTGGTGGAGGTAATGTGATGGTCTGGGGTTGCTTTGGTGCTGGTAAGGTGGAGATTTGTACAGGTTAAAAGAGATTCTGAATAAGGACGGCTATCACTCCATTTTGCAACGCCATGCCATAACCAGTGGACAGCACTTGATTGGAGCCAATTTCATCCTACAACAGGACAATGACCTTAAACACACCTCCAATTTGTGCAAGAACAATTTAGAGCAGAAGCAGGCAGCTGGTATTCTATCGGTAATGAAGTGGCCAGCGCAGTCACCAGATCTGAACCCCATTGAGCTGTTGTGGGAGCAGCTTGACCGTATGGTACGCAAGAAGTGCCCATCCAACCAATCCAACTTGTGGGAGCTGCTTCTGGAAGCGTGGGGTGCAATTTCTCCAGATTACCTCAACAAATTCACGGCTAGAATGGTACAGGTCTGCAATTGCTGCAAATGGAGGATTCTTTGACGAAAGCAAAGTTTGATGTAAAAAATAAGTGAATAAGTGTGACTTTTCAGGAAACCACAAAATTGTTTGGGTGACCCCAAACTTTTGAACGGTAGTGTATATATATATATATATATATATATATATATATATATATATATATATATATATATATATATATATATATATATATATATATACATATCAACCTATGTGGATTACAGAGAAATTAACACTGACTTTAAACTTGTGTTTAAAATATTCATGAAGTTCTTATTTGCTTAAATACAACGTTTCCCCCAGAACGTTGTTTTAACTCATAATCAAAAGCTCGAAATAACTGTTAAAACTTTGATGGAAGTATATTAAACCCTGACTGGCTGTATACAGTAGTCACTTACTGTTGACTCTGCCAGCAGTTTGTGGTGTCTAAAACCACACCTTGGTGTTTAGAGACATTAGGTTGAGGCCTGAGAGGAATACCACGTAAATCATTAGGCCCATGTCAGATTTACACTTCAGTGAGAAAGAGGGAGGAAAGATGGGAAAGGAGATAGAACACTACAACCAAGAAAACTTCAAAGGCAGTAGTGGTTTGTCAAGGCTTGATTTTCAGAACCAAGGAGAAATAGCTGGTTGATCAGCTACTACGGGAAACCACTTGGATTAACAAGACCAGCAAGAAATCATCATGGATTATATGGAAATAAAGGATTTTTGACATTGATAACTCAAATGGCAATTTTGAAAAAGAAGACCATGACAAGAGTAATAAGCTAGACTCGGAATGGGTGTGGAACAACTGCTCATATAATCTAATTTGTCTCCAAGACATTTTGAATGACTGGATTTGACTGAAGTTTCAACTAGTTAAATAAATACATGGATTTTCTTTTTCTCCATTTCTCCAATTTTCTGTTTCTGTGATATTACCAACTGGAGTCATCTCAAGAACCTGTTAGGACTGTGGGAGTTCACTGTCAAAGACGTGAAGTACAGTTTGACCATTTTATGGGCTGTGGTTTCCTACTGCTTATACATTGTGTCATTCCACTTTAATCTTGCCCCATTGGGAGCAAGTTATGCTGTCTGTCAGTGAAAACATGTATTCTTGAGGTCTCCTTGAGATCACACGATTGAGGGCATTAAAGAATTGGGCATCTCATACTAGAAGAAACAAGCAGTTTTGGGACTTAAGATATGTAAGTATTGCATTTAATTTTGCTCTCCACATTACCATTTTGTCCCTAACACTTATTGTAGTTTCTTTGTTTTCTCTTTGATTAGGTTTTACTGGTCCCAAACACCATAAACTGTCAAGAAATGTATGATTTTAACTTGGATTATTTAGAAGATTTCCTCATAAAGTCAGACAGAGACCCTGTCCACTTCATCTCTTGATACATAAACCTGCGATGAACTGCACTCCCAATGCCACCATCATCACCGAGCTGGGACTTGATCTGATCCCAAGGACTGCAAATGAAACTTCCATAGCTGGTGGCAGTGGGGCTGTTACCAGTGGAGGTTTGTGGGTGACCTCCTTGCTTGGTGCCACACTTTTAGTCATGTGTGCTGTAGGATTGGCAGGCAACATTTACACACTCATCGTTACGCGCTCAGCTGCTTTGTGCCGCAAGGGTTCTATGTATGTTTACATTGTTAACTTAGCTCTGGCTGACCTGCTTTACCTTTCCACCATACCCTTTGTTGTCTGCACCTACTTTTCCCATGACTGGTTGTTTGGTGAGGCAGGTTGCCGCATTCTGCTGAGTCTGGATCTTCTAACAATGCATTCCAGCGTCTTCATTTTGGTTGCAATGAGCTTAGAACGTTACCGAGCCGTGGCCAAGCCCTTCAGCGCCCACAAATCCTCTTCTCGCAGTAGAAGACTCAGTGCAGTTATTATTTGGGGGTTGGCTTTCATCCTTACACTTCCCATGATGGTAATGATACAGCTCCGGGAAGGCAAGCCTACAGTGTATGGCTTTGTAAAAAGAATCTGTTTCCCTACCTGGACACCTGAGGCCTTTAAGGCCTATCTCACAGTACTGTTTTTCACAAGTGTTTTAGTCCCTGGATTGATAATTGTTGGATTGTATGCTGGACTAGCAAAGCGTTACTGGACAGTGCAGGCTAGTTTGGGGGGCAGTAGCCTCTCAACCAGGAGGAAAGGACTCAAACAAAAAGTGTTGTCAATGATATTAAGCATTGTAGTAGTATATTGGGCATGTTTCTTACCTTTTTGGGGATGGCAGCTCACTAAACTTTTCTCCCCAGATTCCCTCAAAGCTTTGTCTGCAGCTGCTCATAATTATGTCAATTTCTTTGTCACATGTCTCACGTATGGAAACAGCTGTATTAATCCATTCCTTTACACTCTTCTGACTCGAAATTATAAAGATTATTTAGCTCAAAAAGGTCAGTCGGGGGGATCGACCAAGGCTGATCCTGGAACAGCTGTTACGACACCTCTTCAAGAACTTTAATAGATCGCTGTCCAGTCAGGTTACATTTTAGAATTATAAGCCAGAGAGAAGACATTTCAGTTATAGTAAAATCAAAAATACAATTGAAACCTTGTAGACACATTAACCAAAACCTGATCATGTAAAGAATCAAAGATGTCTAAGAATAACGAGGCATTCCTAAATGAAAGACAGAGAATGGAAATGGTACAGAAAAGCCATCAATCCGTTGCCCAAATGGAGGCGGCTTATAAGGTAGCTCTGTTCAAAAGGGTACATGCTAAATATGTTAATTGTTTTTATTTTGTTTATTCTGCAAACTGCTCTTCTTGTTCCCAGATCAACTACTTGAGATCTTAAACATTTAACCTTTAATTTTGAACTTGTAGACTTATGACATATTCCTCTAATACCTCAGTTGAAAATACTTCCCCTCAGCCTACTTATGATATTAAAGTAGAGTTTTACAATTAAACTAGACTATAAATATTAATTTAACTATACCCATTATTAAATGCAGTTAATGGATGATTTCTGTTTCACATTGATAAAGGACACCTATAAAGGGGACAGACCAGCAGATATGGATATTTGATAGACTAATGTGAGACTGTGATTGCTTCTGAAGAAAATGACAAATACTAAAATGTTATTTGTATGTTATTTGTAAGTTGTTTTTTTCCCACGTTTTTTTTATATAATCATGAGTTTAATAAATCTTCAAAAACTGCATCTCTCATTTGGTTAAGGCTGTGTTAAGCATAGTTTTTATCTTGTAAATAAAGATATCTCCCCTACCAGGGAATGTGTTTAAATTGTGTTACATTCCTCGGCCTCTCTACAGGGTTCTTTTGAGCCCCACTGTAAATTGTTTCTGACAGAGGATCCATCTAACATATGCTAAATTCAGTCCCTTTTTCCACTTTGCTGTGCTTTATTCTTCTTTGTCTGGCTTTTTCTAATGTTAATGTTTTGTTAATGATGCTCAATGCTGAAAATAAAATGGAAGCCTATTTCAAAGTTGTTGTTTTTTATAGCTTCCTTACTATGTTTTCCTTACAATACAGTATTTTTGTTGGTAGCAACCCGCGATTTGATAGAAGACATTACATTTCTGGAATAAAAAATGAGCACAGTTTTCACCCATTTTTTTATGGTAGGCAGGAAATTTCTCTCTCTTCACATTTTGAATATATCATGGGTATTCTGTGAATTATGTGTACAATTAAGAACAAATAACATGGAATCTTTTTTTTATTTTATTATAAGTGCAATGATATTATTACACACTTAAAGAGAAAGAGTCCAAAATTTTAAAGCTTTTATTGAAGACATTCAGCTAGCAACAGCAGGTAAATAAGATATGCTTTGGCTCCATCTTAAGGCCTTCTTCTCTCATCACAGCCGGTATTCAAGTTACCTCAGCCTTACAGAAGACAAGCAATCTGGGCTGGAAGAGCACTCTAAAACACTATTTCTGCAGCTTGAAAATCATGTGAAAGGTGTCAGATCAGAATATATTCTGAGGAGTTTATCCTCTACTTGATCTTAATTCCTACAATTCTTGCACCGCCAGTGACTTCAAAGAACTGGTACTTCACATCTCCCAGGCGGTTGGGGAAGTTCATCATGGTACCATCTGGAAGTTTGATGTAAAACTGCTCATTGTTAAAGTTGATGTAAAACTGTAGATTGTTTTTTAAAAAAAAAGAGAGAGAGAGAGAGAGAGAGAGAGAGAGAGAGAGAGAGAGAGAGAGAGAGAGAGAGAGAGAGAGAGAAAAATTGTTTAAATGAGAGAAAAAAAATTTCATTCTTTGGTTAAAACTCTTCACGTCCCATTTACCTTGTTCATTCATCTGTTATCATTTAACATATTGAACTAATGTAACTGATGAAGCACAAGCCTACTTATATCAACTTTGTTTCATATTGCAGCTAAAGAGGAATTCAGTTCAGAAAAATCCTGTTAAGTATTTATTTTATAAAAAAAAACAATGATTGATCTATATGTCCCTATCATTATAATTAAATAAAATATATAGAAAATGACTTGGTGGCACTTATCTTGTGTTTACCTGTTGCAACTAAACTTAATCTCACTTGATAATATACTTAAATTACAGAATATTTTCCAGATTTTACAGAAAGAAAAGCTGTCATTCTTTTGACAGCTTGATATTTCATATCTTATACAATGGACTCTTTTATTATGTTTCTGTACTAGATAATGTGTGCTTAAGTCTAATTTCACAAATTTCTGAGAGATTTTATGTTATTTTTATCTATGTATTTGTTGATTTTTTTGAATAATTCTATAAACATACCTTGCATTCTTCCCCACGCACAAATGGGAAAAAACTGTCTCGCTGCTCTTCACCCCAGCTCCCTCCAGACATGGAATTGCAGACGATAATGTTCTCGGCTCCTCCATAATCGAAGCGAGGGTTGAAGTGCATTGCAATGTTCTCAGGATCATGACCGATGTTGATTGCAAATCTATGGCAGAAACAGGTAAAAAAGGGGAAGAAGCACATTGCCATAAACTTGTATTATACTGTGCTTCTTCCTCTTGAGGAAATTTGAGCTTAAATCTACATATCCAAGCAGATAAAGCTTTATTGAACCTATAGAGAAGTACTTGCATACCTTTCAGAGTCGTCATCAGGCCTGACTCGGACCTTTAACTCCTGCCCCATCTTGAATGTCATGTCTTTGACTTTCTGTGAAAAAAGAGGTGAGAAATTCTTGCAATTGATAGTGTATTTATTTTATTTGGGCAAACACCAAATTTATAGTTACTACAGATGAAAATCATTTATCATTATAAAGTAGAACACTTTTGATGAATGCTTTTTCTTCTTCAGAAAAATCTAATTTAAGCTGATATATTAATAAGTAATTTTATGTCACTAATATATCAATAGTCTTTTTCTTAGTAATGCTGTACACCTACCCTGATAAAAGGGATGTGTAGCTCTGTTCTTATCTCAGCAGTTGATGATCAACTACTGTTAAAACTATGTACCCACGGTTGTGAAAAAAAGTAGAAACAGGAAGATGCTTTATTTGTTCAGAGACCTGTGGCCATCATGCAGATGCAGTAAAAACATAAAAGCAATGCCCACTTAATGACTCTTTGCAGTACAAAGTTCTACAGTCTATACTGTAGATAGATCTGGGGAAAAAAAATAATATATATATACATATATATATATATGGGTAAAAAAATATATATATAGATATATTTTTTTCAAGGGCCATGTTCAATTCTGGGCATTTTTTCTTGAAAAGGTCACCCTGACTTTCCAAGAAAGTTCAATGAAGCCGTTTATCTGGTCAATAAAGCAATAAACCCCATTCATAGGGGTGCTTGCTGTCTAGGTGCTGGGCTCATAGTTTAAATATGAACTTCAGTATTCAGCCCCTATATCTGTACCACACCTGTTATTGCCTCATTTTATACAACCCCTTGTTGTAAGATTAGGTTTATCATTGACTTTGCAGAGAAGATGCTGGAAAATATTCAGTGGGTTTTCCTTTAATTGTCCCTGTGCGGAAGTTAGTTAGTTAGATTTTGCAGAACATTGCCTGTCCTCCCTTCCCTGGGCATGTCCTAAGTTACAACTTGTAAAGGTTGCATTATTTGACAGGTATTCCTATTACTTAAATGATATAACTGCATGGGAAATTACAGCTTTTAAGAAGCAGCACTTGATGCCAATGACCATTTTTGTCTGTCTTTATTTAAAAGAATAATACTTAAGTCTAAAGCAAGATTTTTAAAGTAAATAATAAAAAGACATACCAATATTGTTAAATATTAACCCAGCCAAAACAGGTCATGCATAGGTTTGTGATGTAAAAAGCACCTTTTCTCAACGTTTATAACTTAAATAGCGGAGAAAAAAAATACCAGTACAAAATATTCTTAATAAGTAATTTCTTTCTTTTGTCTCAACAACTTTTGAGGCAGGCATCCTGTAAGTTTTTATGAGCGTAAAAGGAAGTGTCCGAAAAAGGCTTTGCACAAGAATCGCACAGATTTTAAACACTCATTTGCTAAACATTTGCTAAAACAATAATGCACAAACACTGAATCAAAACCAAATACACTTATTGATCCTTTGTGTATACATAGTTTCAATCATTTTAAAGGGACAAAATCTTTAAACTTCAACACATATTACTAAATAGATTTGAATTAAGCCTTAAATACTTACAAAATTAAGGATGTTTAAATACTTTTAAGTCTAACCCCAGATATATGTCAATGTCAAAAGTTAAGCCGTTAATCTCAACCTAACTTTTTGTACTACTTACCATCTTGGCTGTCTTCAATGGGCTTCCCTTGGGTGACAAAGTTCCTCATGCTGACTTTTATATAAGCCTGCTGACGTTAGGGGGAGGAAGGAGCCAATTGGGTGGGTAATAAAAGTAGGCAGGTAGAGTAGGTACATTTATGATTGTAAGTTTGTAATTCCGAAGGGCGTAAACATTTTAACATGCTTTATGCTGTTAAGGATTTATACAGATAGATATATTTTTTTCCAGGGATGCCAGAAGTCATTCTTTTGACATTAGACTCAATATTTCTCAACTTAAAACTAGCTTTTAATGTATTGTTCTCATTTCAGCAACCTTAATTTTCAATGCAATAATCCTGTTGTTTTCCTCTTTTTTGTGTGACATCAGTGATATTCTGGTCTATCCCACTTTTTTTTTTTTTTTATTCCACCTGATCCAGATCTCACCGCAAGCTTTTCTCAAAACTTGAAAACTCTGATTGTTGTTAGAACTTTAATACCAGTAAATGAGGGTTAGTATTATTGAAAGTTTAATGCTCAAAGAATGAAATGCCTGTTCATTTGTAAATTTAAGTGAAATACTTTGATATGATAAACTTTTCAGCCAAAGTTAAATAAAATGTTGCATTTCTTTATTTATTTTAAGACGACAAAAGACATAGCTTCTCTGTATTTTTTGTAATCCTAATATCCAAATGACCTATGTAACATTCTCAAGCAAGAATATAAATATGTTTTAGGTTCAACTGGTTTTACTTATTAAAAATAAACAGGTGAATACTTTATTTCCAAGTTTCTTAAATGCAACATGCGTATGACGTATTAAGTTGGAGCCAATCCTTGCCTTCATTTTCCTTATGGGTGGGACAAACGTTTTGAGCCCAGAAACCGAAGGCAAATAAAACTAGAAAAAGCTGATTCAGAGAATCAGCGAAGTGTGAATGCATTTTTCTGCTGAATGAAAAAAGAAAAATTTGCTAAAGAATCTGAATAAAGGAGAAAAAAAATAGCTGAAGAACATACGACAATGTGATAGGAAGTCATCAGAAACTTCAAACTACAGAAAACAATTCAATCATCTGAAGATTTTGTAGGGTAAAATCATTTTGCAGAATTATGGCAGAATCCCACTCAACCTAAAAGAAGAACATTTCCTGAAATTTGATGTACCAGAAAAAAAAGTCTAAAAGTGTCTCTTAAGGTCTGATGATGATATGTGCCAGGTTTCATGTTTGTAAATCAAACAGTTTGGAAGAAGCAGTGATGTGTTGTTAAGCTACCATCTCCCATTAATAGCATTATAAAATTGAAAACCTGAAAAATTTTGTGTAAAGTTTGAATCCCAATTTTGTAAAAAAGAAAAAAAAGTTAAGAGTTAAAACTGAATAGCTGAATCTTTGATGAACATTTAAAAAGTTGGATGGTGTTTCTAGCTGAATGTATGCTGAAGTAGTTAAAGGTAAAATATGGTGAAGTTTTAGCTGAATTGTGCTGAAATCTGTGAATTCTACGTGCATTTCAATGGGACAAAAAAAAAAAAACAGAAAAAGCTTAATATAACTTGATAAAAAACAAAGTTAGCTGTTCTGTGAGCTTTTATTTACTGGTATGCCTTTAACTAATTACAACATTTAACAGAGTCTATCTTTCTTTACTGGAAAACAAAATTTAAAAGTCATTTACATGTGGATGATATGTCGCGTCTCTTAAGTTTTAAATATTGTTTTTTTTCCAAGTTTGGTGTTTGGGGAGTGTTAGCCAAGGCTAGTTGATAGTCAGGCAAACTTTTCAGCTTATATATTTTGCTAGTATTTGTTCTAGTCATACCCCGTTATTTATAGCTGAGGAACAGTTTAATTACTTTTATACTTCAACACCATCAGAGTTGGCAGTACCAGCTTGCATGTTTGCACCGGACCGAGGATGTTCTGATGATCCACATTGCATTGTTTTGTTGTTGTTGTTTCTTGTCTGGCTCTCAAATGATAAATTCACACTAGTAATTCAAACCTGTAATCGGATCTGCTTAATCACTGAAATTTAATCCAACTGAAAACAGTGTAAAGTAAGATCTAGTCTATAAAAATGATTAAATAAGAGAATTAAAACAACCTTTCCAAAGTGTCCCGAGGACATAAAAGGTCAAAATAAAAGGAGGTAACAAGAGTCTAAATATAAGGAAACAACACATAAAAAGTGAAAATAATTGGATAAATTAGTCTAAAAACATAAAAGACTAAACAAAAGGAAGAAAGTGATCACTTTTTTTTATCTGCAAACGACGTCTGCTTTCACTTGTAATTGTTACTGCGTCCCATTTTCTAATATCTGAGCTGCATTGAAACAATGGGTGTCCATTTATTCATCCAAACTAGAAAGGCTTAATTGTGCCCAATGTTTAAACATATTTGGTCGATAAGTTGTTAATTATTACAAAAGTTGTTACATAAACTGTAGATATAAGAGAAGTTTAAAAATTTGTAAGGCGACATTTAAAAGCTTCAAAACATACATTTTTTTTCTCTCTCTTCCTCACTGAGGCAAACAGGCTTTAGCAAAAAGCCCCCTCCCGTTTCTTCCTCTCCCTTGTCCTATGAGCCTGTTGATCTGTGTGAGCTGACACACACAAACGCTGGAAGCTTAAAAATGCCATGGCATTCTGTATCTGTTTAAGTACAGAAGCAGGTCTATATTATTATAAACAAAACCATGTTAGAAGCCGGCATGTGTCTGTCTTTATGATCATTTTCTGTCTGTTTGTCTGTCTGTCTGTCGTATGTCGTTTGTTCAATGTCTAAATGTCTGTCTGGGGTATAAAATATTTGCCCTATTTTGTTTCAGTATAAACAGATTATTGGGTGAATTAAACAGCAGATTATTAGATTTTAGTTATGGTAAAGCATAGATTACTATGGCAATAAACATAAAAATCCCATGGAGAACTGGACTCTCTCTATGCATCCAAGACCGGACATATGATAAGAAAGGTATGCAGGAAACCTGTTGCTAAAAGAGTCGAATTTCTGCACGTTAGTATAATTTGGATGCGTTTTGAGTAATTCAGTAATGCATGGGACTAAATTCATAAGAAAATACTACAAGATAAAAGATGACAAAACTTTCTAAAAAAGAAAATACAAATAATGTGCGCAAGAAATATGATCTGGTCTAGATAATTTCTATTAGAAAGTTATATTTAGTTTCTGTTGATATGCAATTGCTATCAATGTTTCTGTGATTTTTGGAGGTGAACTTTGGAAAGAAAAGCTGAAAATATAAGCAAACTGTTGATCTTTCTCTTCAAATGTGTGCAAAAAAGGAAAACTATGGGTAATTTTATAGGAAATATATTGATTAATATATCAACAACTTACTATGTCTTGAAATTAACATGTTAAAGGTTAAAAAATCTAGTACTTGAAGTGCTGTAAACCCCCCCCCAAACACACACACACACACTCACACACACACCCCACCCCCCCACTCCCACCCAACATCAATGAAGCCCCACTAGTGCAACAGTGAAAGAAGACCAGATCCTCAAGCCCTCTTATGTTCTCTTTGTTAGAAAATCTGTCTTGTTTATTTGCTGAATACTATTATATATATATACTTTGGATTAACAGAGGCACTGAGATTACTACAGAAATTTTTAGTCACTAGGCTGCAGAAAGATCCCTGTACTAGTCCAGAACAAGGATGATGTCGTTGTTACAGCCTCCAACTTTAGCTCAGCGAGGTAAGATTCAATAGCAGACACATGGAGATCAGTTGAAAATTACAACCTGCTGATTTAGATGTGTTGAAAGGATAAAATATTTGCATTAAAGATATAAGCAAAGATGTAAAACATCTTATTGCTTTCATATAATATTAAACATGGTCATTAGCTGCTAGTTATATTGTTGTGCTTGAAAGTTTACATACCTTCCGATTAAAGAAAATGATAAATTCACACTAGTATTTCAAATAACACAAAACTGAAAAAAGTAAGAATTGATAGAAATTTACTAAATTATAATGTAATAAAACAAAATATTGATTATAAATTTTTGTTTAAAAATGTATTCTAAAAAAACAAACGCTGTGCCGGAACATCCACCCTAACTCGCATATTTCTCAATCACTATATAGAGCAGGACTATATAGTTGACTTTTTAGTAAACTCAGTTAACACTCATTCGAACAGATGATAACTACTTTTCACTCACTGTTGGTCACGTAACTCTGCCTCCTCGCACTGTGTCTGCACAAACTATATAGTGCCCTATATAGTGATTAGGACAGAAAAAATGTCCCAGACAACTTAAAGTACCTTGCTTATGAATCAACATACCTGTCAACAGGTGCAGAATTCTGCCTGAGAATTTCTTGAATATTACAGTAAACACCTAAATTCAGTGATTGCCTCAAAGTGTTTCTCAACAAAATTCTAAATCAGGAAATCCATCAGGCTGTTTTACCTCTTTCATATGTAGATATATATACAAAATCAATGTCACGATCTCCATTTTTTATAATTTGTGTTTAGTGTTACTTTTGTAAATTTTAATTTATTATATTGGCAGCTCTATTTTTTGTTCTGTCTTTAAAGGAAGAGAATGTAATTTTCAAGCAAGCTTTATAAAGGACAGTGATAATGGTGTCTTGACAGCATTTATTTGTTGTTGTCTATTGTTAACTGTGCAGAACATTTACCCTTTTTGCTTTTCTGCTCTTTCTTAAATAGCCTCAGTATTAGAAGCTGATATTAACTTGATGAATAGTTGAGTTTCATGCACAGGTCGCTAGTGTTACAAATCCAGTTTGTGTGGGTTGTTTGTGTGTTTTTCTCTTTCCACCACCAGGTAGTGCCCTGTCCTCGTTGGGCCTCCCTGCACACCTGCGCTTTTTTCCCAGTTTTTGGTACTCTAGCCCAACCCAGTCTCATGGGAAAATGTACCCCCACTACGTTGGTCCACACTGCAAAACGTAGTGGAGGTACATTAATGGCCATTTTTTTGTGGTACTGTTACGTTTCTTCTGCCTATACGCTTTCTATTGTTTTACGTCCTAGTCACGTGACTTTCAAGATTCCAGCTGGGAGAAGAAAAAAATATATATAGATGGCCGACATTCGCTCATTTTTTTGTGGAAAGATTAATAACTTGAGTTTGTTTTTACATTAAAATGAGTTTTGATTACATTTCTAGTGAGAAATGTATAGTTTGTTGCCAGAATATTTACTCAGGGAATGTACATATTCACTTGCTTGTTCGTTTCTTGCAAAGATTTTTCAAGATAATGTGAAACTGAAACGTTTTGGTTTAAACATGGCTGAGATTTCTCTAACTTTTAGTGGGAAAATCAATAATTTCAATCAGTTTCTGCATTTAAATGGGTTTTGATTACATTTATAGCGAGAAGTGTAGGGTTTATTTACATAATATTTACTTAGTGAACATACATAATCACCCGCTTGCTAGTTTTTGCTACGGTTTTTCGGATCTCGTCAGGATTATGTGAAATTGCAACGTTTTGGCTGCTACCCATCGCCTAGCATTTAGCTGCCGCCCCGATTCAACATTGAATTCTTTGTGATTTAACTCCATCTGACGGATCAAACCCTCGCCACTGCGTGCGTTGTGTCTGAGGTTGATTTTCAGATCAATGCGTTACGTCGTGGCATACGGGAGAAACTAATTAAACTAGTTAAAAAAAGGATCATGGGTTAAGATCGGATGTGTTTTATTTGGAAATCTACTGGATCCTTTGTGCATTTAACTTCCTGTTTGGTGCGATCTCATTGATGGATTTTGACCAGATTTTGACCAATAAGGAACTAAAAAAAAAAAAAAACAATTTAAATACACAACCAGCATATCTGGAATCAATGACAGAGAGCATACATAATCACCCGCTTGCTAGTTTTTGCTACGGTTTTTCGGATCTCGTCAGGATTATGTGAAATTGCAACGTTTTGGCTGCTACCCATCGCCTAGCATTTAGCTGCCGCCCCGATTCAACATTGAATTCTTTGTGATTTAACTCCATCTGACGGATCAAACCCTCGCCACTGCGTGCGTTGCGTCTGAGGTTGATTTTCAGATCAATGCATTACGTCGTGGCATGCACATTATTGTACTGCCTGGTCAACCCTAAGAAAATGTTCTAGAACTGCCACTGAACTGACACCCAATGCATGGAGGGTAACCCAAAAACGGCCATTGTTAGAGAAACTGGGTGCCTACAAAGTGCTGTTTTCAAGCTAATTAATGGAAAGTTAGGTGGAATGAAAAGTAGACAAATAACAATTACAATTCCTTTAGGGAAAGGGGAAGGAAAATCGTTTATTAAGAGGAAAGACATTGAAAAATGGCAAAAAAAGGTGGAATGAAGATAAAAAGGAAGAAGGTTATATAAAGTACAAAAGTCAGTATTAAAGAGAAACATTAATGAGAGAAACCGAAGGGAAGAAATAATAATGATCAGATTAAGAGTAGGTCATACTTATTTAAATGACAACTTATACTTAATAGGGAGGAAAAATAATGATAAATGTGAAGGATGTGGAGAGATAGAAAATGTAGAACATGTATTGATGAACTTTAAAACATCTGGACCTGAAAGGAAGAAATTGAAAAGAGTTGAAAGGACAGGCCAAGAATGGAGTCTTAAAGGATTATTGGGAAATAAAGGAAATATAAAATATATTTATAGATTAAGGAAAGCATTATTTATTTATCTTCAGAATACAAAATTAAAAAATTTAATTTAATAGATGTAAAACAATGTTGCTACACACTCATGAACAGTAGGTGGTGGTATGCACGCCCCTTCCCTAGAGCCCGGTGGGATCGAAAACATTTTGAATGGAAATCAATGGGGAGAAATTAATAAACTTCTGGTCCCAGTCGCTCTCTGTCACTGATTCCAGATATGCTGGTTGTGTATTTAAATTGTTTTGTTTTTTTTGAGTTCCTCTTTGGTCAAAATCCATCAATGAGATCGCACCAAACAGGAAGTTAGAAGAAACGTAACAGTACCACAAAAAAATGGCCATTAATATACCTCCACTACGTTTTGCAGTGTGGACCAACGTAGTGGGGGTACATTTTCCCATGAGACTGGGTTGTCTAGCCAAACTGAGATTAGCAGAGTCTAACCTAAGCTTTGTTTCTCTGAGTCTTAGTGTCAGGACTCCTGTCAGTCTGTTTGTATTTTCAGTGTTTGTCTCCCTTCCTCCACCAGGAAGCGCCTGGTTCTGGTCCGCCTCCTCACACACCTGCTGATGGTTACTTCGTTAACGGAGTGTTCTTAAGCTGCTGACTGCCACTACCTCGACGCCAGAGTGTTTGCCAGTTTTGGATACTCTAGCCAAGCTGAGTTTAGCTGAGTCAAACTGAGTTCTTGTCAACCTGAGTTTTAACATTGTTTGTCTTTTGCCTCTCGGCAGGAAGTCATCCTGCTAACTGGATTTTCCGGACCTTCTCTCCCTGGAAGGATCAACTGAGCTACAAACTGAGCTGGGGTTCAAACAGGAGGTTAGGATCCACTTCCCCCAAGAGATCGTTTGAGCTTCACACTGAGAAAGGGATTAATCTCCACTATGACCCATTCAAGTTCCGCAGGAAATCTAAGTGGCAGTCAGTTTTCTCTGTTCACCTATTAACAACCGCATTCTGAGTAAACCCTGTTCTGCCCTCCACCGAATCAGACAAACACTGGAACTACAGCATACAGACTGGAGTCAAGGATTCAACAACTTCTCTGGAAATGTGAGTCAGCAACCAAATCCTCTTCTCCAAGTTCACGAGTCAAATTTCCCACTGAGCGTGAACTAACCGCTGTGTCTTCCACTCACTTTTCAGTTCCGGTTGAGTAGTGTTCAGAGCAACACTTCACTCTGAATTATCTCTTCAACAAAACCTGTTAAACCTTTTCCCTGGTCTCCCTGTTTGGTCTTCTGCATTTGGGTCTGAACCTTAGTAAAATCATGACACTTATCAAGTTTTGGTCTTTGCTCTTCGGCAAAAACCTTCCTAAGTAACTGGGTACCTGGACCTTCTCCCCCTGGAAAGATTAACTGAGTACACACTGAACAGGGGAAAACCTCCACATGATCTGTTCAAGTCCTCTTCGGAAATTCAAGTGACGGTCCCCTCCTATACTCCTCTGAGTTCAACGCTTGCCTATCTGTCCGCCCTCCAACGAGTTCCCTCTTCTCTGGATTAACCCCCACAAGCTGGATTCAAGGATTGACAAAAGCCCCCTCAAACGTGAGTTCCTCTCCAGTAATATTCAAGCCTCAGTCAAATTTCCTACAGTCCCTGAACTGATCACTGTGATCTCCCCTTCAGACTTTCCTTTTCCAGTTCACCAGTCCACTGAGTTCCAGATCTAACTTCTGTTATGCATCTACATTTAATAAACCTTTTAAACTTTTTCCTTTGGTCTCTGAGTGGTTCTCTGCATGTGGATCAGATCACTTAAACCAATCATGACAGAACACTCTGGCCAAACCCAGCAGAGGTAATTCATAGAGCACTCCAACAGACTGTAATTCAGAAACATCACAACCTTCTCCACGATCTCAGTAACCAACAAACGCTTAACACACACGTAACGGACCTAACCGAGGCTGTTGGTTTTTCTCTCTAGGCTCCTGGCCCAGCCGACGAGCTAACCTGTTCACTCTCAGGTTATTCGCTGGGGGCACTCCTCTAGGTTCTCCGGTAATCCTGGCTCCAGTCGCACCATCGCCTTAATTCGGCGACTGCTTTACCTTTCCACCATACCCTTTGTTGTCTGCATCTACTTTTCCCATGACTGGTTGTTTGGTGAGGCAGGCTGCCACATTCTGTTGAGTCTGAATCTTCTCACAATGTATTCCAGTGTCTTCATTTTGGTTGCAATGACCTTAGAACATTACCAAGCCGTGGCCAAGACACAAATCTTCTTCTCGTAGTACAAGACTCAGTCCAGTTATTATTTGGGGGTTGGCTTTCATCTTAACACTTCCCATGATGGCAATGATACAGCTCCGGGAAGGCAAGCCTACAGTGTATGGCTTTGTTAAAAGAATCTGTTTCCCTACCTGGACACCTGAGACCTTTAAGGCCTATCTCACAGTACTATGTTTTAGTCCCTGGATTGATAATTGTTCGATTGTATGCTGGACTAGCAGGCTAGTTTGGGGGGCAGTAGCCTCTCAACCAGGAGGAAAGGACTCAAACAAAAAGTGTTGTCAACAATATTAAGCATTGTAGTAGTATATTGGGCATGTTTCTTACCTTTTTGGGGATGGCAGCTCACTAAACTTTTCTCCCCAGGTTCCCTCAAAGCTTTGTCTGCAGCTGCTCATAATTATGTCAATTTTTTTTCTCACATGTCTCATGTATGGAAACAGCTGTATTAATCCATTCCTTTACACTCTTCTGACTCAAAATTATAAAGATTATTTAGCTCAAAAAGGTCAGTCGGGGTGATCAACTAAGGCTGATCCTGGAACAGATATAACAACACCTCTTCAAGAACTTTAATAGATCGCTGTACAGTCAGGTTACATTTTAAAATTATAAGCCTGAGAGAAGACATTTCAGTTATAGTAAAATCAAAAATACAATTGAAACCTTGTAGACACATTAACCAAAATCTGATCATGTAAAGAATCAAAGATGTCTAAGAATAACAAGGTATTCCTGAATGAAAGAAAGATAATAGAAATGGTACAGAAAAGCCATCAGTCCATTGCTCAAATGGAGAAGGCTTATAAGCAGAGGTGTCAAGTAACGAAGTACAAATACTTCGTTACTCTACTTAAGTACACTTTTTAGGGATCTACTATACTTTACTACATTACTTATTTTTCCTACTACTTCTACTTATTACATTTTCACACAAGTATCTGTACTTTCTATTCCTTAAATTTTTAAAACAAACGTTACTCGTTACTCTTGGCTTCGGTTTAATGCAGAGATCAGGGATTAGAGGACCGCGGTCCGGTGTTATGCCGAAAAGTGCATGCCTACCAAGTTATGCATACGGGTGTTATGAACAACATTAAATCCAAAGATTTTGTCCGAGGTACGGCTAATTTATTTCTTCTAGTCTCTTGTTATTAACACACAACAATAAACACTGATAGCCAACGTGAGTTTTGAAACTGCAAAGCAGGAATACAATCATACAAGTGTCGGCTCCTCTGAGATAGCATGGGATGCAATTTTTGTCAATTTCTATTTTTTTTTTTTCAAAATTCAATGTATAACATGAATGCATAAATACCTAATTTTATTTCAATGTTAAATTCTGTTTAAAGTAACAGATCATTACAAAATGTCTCCAGACATTTTGTCAGATGATTTTCTTTATTCGGACCCACTGATTTTTAATTGGTTACCCCCGGTTTAATGTTTATAAATATTTATTTCATGTTATGTGCCATCCAATGCAGATCATTGGCACCATCCACATCTAGTGAAAACTAGTGTGATTGGATGAGTCATATAATGCAAACACTCATTGGTTAGCTAAAGGAAATCATCAGAAGCAAGCAGGTGTTCTTCAAACTGCAAAGGTGAATTGCCTATGCCATGCTACAATGTCGGATTCAGAAAAAGATGTTGAAATGTCTGAAAGGTCGGACACAGGCGAGAGCGTATCGGGAGATGGAGACGGAGACCATCAAGACCTCCCTCATCCTTGGCCCTATCTTAAAGAATTTTTGTTAAATAGTCCAAAAAAGTGAGCTTTTAATTCATGTAGTGGCATCTGGCGGTTTTTATTTTAAAGGTTACTTTATACTTTAAGTAGTTTTTGGAGCACATAATTTTAACTTTTACTTGAGTAAAGAGGTCAAGTTGATACTTCAACTTTTACTAGAGTGTTTTTAAACTGCAGCATTCATACTTCTACTTAAGTAACTAATGTGTGCACTTTTGACACCACTGCCTATAAGGTAGCTCTGTTCAAAAGGGTACATGCTGACTTTTTAATTATTTTTCTTAACAGTCAAACCTTACAATTTTTCGTAAGTAACGTTTTAATAAAAATATCTTAGTTGTTTTTATGTTGTTTATTCTGTAAATGCACTTGTTTTTCATAGATACTACTTGAGATCTTAAATATTTTACTTTAATTTAGAACTTGTAGACTTAAGACATATTCATCTAATACCTCAGTTGGAAATACTTCCCCTCAGCCTACGTATGATATTAAAGTACAGTTTTACAATTAAATTAGATTATAAATATTTATTTACCTATATCCATTATTAAATGCAGTTAATGGATGAGTTTCACATTGATATGTCATAGACTAATGTGAGACAATGACAAACAAATACTAAAATTTGATTTGTTTTGATTGTCATTTGGAAGTTGGATTTATTCACATTTTTGATAGAATCATGAGTTTGCCAGATATTTAAAATCTGCATCTCTCATTTGGTTAAATCTGTGTTAATATAGTTTTTTGTTTTAATATAGTTTTAGTTAGCATAGTTTTTAACTTGTAAATAAAGATATCTCCCCTACCAGGGAAAGTGTTTAAATGGTGTTACATTCCTCTGCCTCTCTACAGGGTTCTTTTGAGCCCCGCTGTAAATTGTTTCTGACAGAGGATTAATCTATTATGCTAAATTCAGTCCCTTTTTCCACTTTGCTGGTATTTACCCTACTTTGTCTCTGTTTTTCTAATGTTAATGTTTTTTAATGATGCTCGATGCTCAAAATAAAATGGAAGCCTTTTCAAAGTTTTTTTTTATAGCTTCCTTACTATGTTTTCCTTATAATACAGTCTTTTTGTTAGTAGCAACCAGCGATTTAATAGAAGACATTACTTTTCTGGAATAAAAAATTAGCACAGTTTTCACCCATTTCTTTTATGATAGGCAGGACATTTCTCTCTATTCACATTATGAATATATGTAATGATTATGTGCACAATTAAGAACAAATAACATGGAATCTTTTTTATTATGAGTTTAATGATATTATTACTCACTTATACAGAGAGTTTTTTTTAAAGATTTTATTGAAGACATTCAGCTAGCAATAGCAGGTAAATAAGATATGCTTTGGCTCCATCTTAAGGCCTTCTTCTCTCATTACAGCTGGTACACAAGTTACCTCAGCATTACAGAAGACAAGCAATCAGCGCTGGGATAGCACTCTAAAACAGACTATTTCTGCAGCAAGCAAATAATGTGAAAGGTGTCAGATCAGAATATAATCTGAGGAGTTTATCCATTACTCGAGCTTAAATCCTACAATCTCTGCTCCGCCGTGGACTTTAATGAACTGGTACTTCACATCTCCCAGGCGGTTGGGGAAGTTCATCATGGTACCATCTGGAAGTTTGATGTAAAACTGCTTACTGTTAAAGTTGACGTACAACTGTAGATCGTTTAAAAAATGAGAGAAAAAAATTGTTTAAATAAGAAGAAAATGGGAACCACAAATTAGCACTGTTAAAATGTGTGTTTTACAGCAGAATATTAAATTAAGTTTCTGTTCTATTTAAAAAGAAAAAAAACTTTGTTTCATATTGCAGCTAAGGAGGAATCAGTTCAGAGTATTTGTTATTTTATAAAAAAAAAAAAAATGAATAATCTATATGTTCCTATCGTTATAATTAAATAAAATATATAGAAAATGACCTGGCTGCACTAATGTCTTATGTTATTTTTCGGCACTTATCTTGATAATCTCACTTGATAATATATTTAAATTATGGAATATTTTCCAGACTTTACAGAAAGAAAAGCTGTCATTCTTTTGACAGCTTGATATTTCATATCTTCTACAATGGGCTCTTTTAATATGTTTCTGTACAAGATAATGTCTGCTTAAGTCTAATTTCACAAATTTCTGAGAGATTTTCTGTTATTTTTATCTATGTATTTGTTGATTTAAAAAAAAAAAAATGATTCCACAAACCTTGCCTTCCTCCCCACGCACAAATGGGAAAAACCCTTCATGCTGCTCTTCACCCCAGCTCCCTCCAGACATGGAATTGCAGACGATAATGTTCTCGGCTCCTCCATAATCGAAGCGAGGGTTGAAGTGCATTGCGAGGTTCTCAGGATCATGACCGATGTCGATCATAAATCTATGGCAGAAACAGAAACAGGTAAGGCCAAAGAAGGGGAAAGAAACACATTGCCATAAACTTGTATTATACTGTGCTGATTCCTCATGAGGAAAATTGAGCTTAAATCTACATATCCAAGCAGATAAAGATTTATTGAACCTATGCAGAAGTATGTGCATACCTATTACAGTCATCATGAGGCCTGACTCGGATCTCTAACTCCTGCCCCATCTTGAATGTAATGCCTTCGAATATCTGTGAAAAAAGGGGTGAGAAATGAATGCAATTGATAATGTATTTAGTTTATTGGGGCAAACACCGAATTTATACTTACTACAGATGAAAATCATTTATCATTAAAAAGTAGAACACTTTTGGCGAATGCTTTTTCTTCTTCACAAAAATCTAATTTAGGCTGATAAGTAATTTTATGTCACTAATGTATCAATAGTCTTTTTCTTAGCAATGACTATAAACAAACCCTGATAAAAGGGATGTGAAGCTCTGTTCTTATCTCAGCAGTTGATGATCAACCAATGTTAAAATTCTGAAAATATTAGCACATTGTGATAAAGTTCATTATTTTCCATAATGTAATGATAAAACTTAAACATTCATATAGTTTAGATTCATTCCATACTAACTGAAATATTTCAGCTATTTTATTGTCTTAATACGGATGATTTTGGCATACAGCTCATAAAAACCCAAGATACCTATCTCACAAAATTAGCATATCATGAAAAAGGTCTCTAAATGAGCTATACACCTAATCATCTGAATCAACAAATTAACTCTTAAAATCCTGCAAAAGATTCCTGAGGCCTTTAAAACTCCCAGACTGGTTCATCACTCAAAACCCCAATCATGGGTAAGACTGCTGACCTGACTGCTGTTCAGAAGGCCATCATTGACACCCTGAAGGAAGAGGGTATGACACAGAAAGATATTTCTGAACCAATAGGCTGTTGCACAACGAGAAGAGGTGACCGGACCCTGAGGAAGATTGTGGAGAAGGGCCGATTCCAGACCTTGGGGGACCTGCGGAGGCAGTGGACTGAGTCTGGGGTAAAAACATCCAGAGCCACCGTCCACAGGTGTGTGCAGCAAATGGGCTACAGGTGCCGCATTCCCAAGGTAAAACCACTTTTGAACCAGAAACAGCACCAGAGGCGCCTGACCTGGGCTACAGAGAAGCAGCACTGGACTGTTGCTCAGCTTTGCATGTAATTTGGAAATCAAGGTGCCAGAGTCTGGAGGAGGACTGGGGAGAAGGAAAAAATGCCAGAAGTCCAGTGTCATGTACACTCAGTCAGTGATGGTCTGGGGTGCCATGTCAGCTGCTGGTGTTGGTCCATTGTGTTTTATCAAGGGCATGGTCAATGCAGCTGGCTATACCAATATTGTTAAATATTAACCCAGCCAAAACAGGTTATTGTATACGTTTGTGATGTAAAAAGCACCTTTTCTAAATGTTTATAACTTAAATAGCGGAGAAAAAATACACCAATACAAAATATTCTTAATGAGTAATTTCTTTCTTTTGTCTCAACAACTTTTGAGACAGGTGTCCTGTAAGTTTTTGTGAACGTAAAAGGAAGTGTCTGAAAAAGGCTTTGCACAAGAATCGCACAGATTTTAAACACTCATTTGCTAAACATTTGCTAAAACAATAATGCACAAACACTGAATCAAAACCAAATACACTAATTGATGCTTTGTTTTTTTCGATCAGTGGACAAAATCTTTCAACTTCAACACACATTACTAAATAGATCTGAATTAAGCCTTAAATACTTAACGAATTAAGGATGTTTAAATACTAAAGTCTAACCCAGATATATGTTTAAAGTTAAGCAGTTAAGCTCAACTTAACTTTTTGCACTACTTACGATCTTGGCTGTCATCAATAGGCTTCCCTTGAGTGACAAAGTTTCTAATGCTGACTTTATATAAGCCTGCTGAGGCTAGGGGGAGGAAGCGGGGTAATAAAAGTAGGCAGGTAGAGTAGGTACATTTATGACTATGAGTTTTTAATTCCAAAGAGCATAAACATTTACATCTGTATTTTTTTCCAGGGATGCCAGAAGTCATTCTTTTGACATTAGAATCAAGATTTCTGAACTTAAAACCAGCTTAAAACCAGCTTTTCATGGATTTCATGTATTCAGCAACCTTAATTTTCAATGTAATAATCCTGTTGTTTTCCTCTTTTTTGTGTGACATCAGTTTTATTCTGGTTTATCCCACTTTTTTTTATCCCACCTGATCCAGATCTCAGCAGAAGCTTTTCTCAAAACTTGAAACCTCTGATTGTAGTTAGAACAACTTTAATACCAGTAAATGAGAGGTGGCAGCATTTGAAGTCCCTAAAAGGAGAGTGTGCTCCAATGAATAGGCCTACTGTAAAAAGATGATTTATTGCCAGTGCTGTAAATTCAAATCTTAGTTTTTATATTATTTATGTACGCATTTGAATTCTCGATATGGCACCCCAAATGTTGTGTACGTGTCATGGAATTGAGATACAATAACATATAATTGTGCAGCTGTCAGGGGAAGTCTACTTGAGTGGGCGTGGTTTTAAAGTCATGCTGCACTCAGTTACATTCGTTTATTTGTTTTCAAGTCCCAGTATTGGAAGTTTAATGCTCAAAGAACGAAATAATATTCTTGAGCATTTTCCTGTTCATTCGTAAATTTAAGTGAAATTCTTTGATATGATAAACTTAGTGGAAATTCGCTTGACCTGAGAAATTTTTCAGCCAAAGTTAAAAAAATTTTTGCATTTCTTTATTTATTTTCAGACCAAGACGACAAAAGACAAAGCTTCTCTGTATTTCTTTTTAGCCTTAGTATCCAAATGGCCTATGTAACATTCTCAAGCAAGAATATAAATAGCATTTAGGTTCAACTGGTGTTACTTTTTGAAAATAAACAGGTGAATGCGTTATGTCCAATTTTCATAAATGCAACATGAGCTTTCTGTTTTATGACGTGTTAAGATGGAGCCAATCCTTGCCTTCATTTTCCTTATGGGCGGGACAAACATTGTAAGCCCAGAAACCGAAGCCAAATAGAATAAACAACAAAGTTAGCTGTTCTATTAGCTTTTATTTACTGGTATGCTTTTAACTAATTACAACATTTAACAGAGTCTATCTTTCTTTACTCGAAAACAAAATTTAAAAGTCATTTATATGTGGACGATATGTCGCGTCTCTTAAGTTTTAAATGTTGTTTTACTTCCAAGTTTGGTGTTTGGGGAGTGTTAGCCAAGGCTAGTTGATAGTCAGACGAACTTTTCAGTTTATATATTTTGCTAGTATTTTTTCTTGTCATACCCCGTTGTTTATAGCTGAGGAACAGTTTGAAGTTTATTTATTTTTATATTTTTATCGCTGTTTGTCCCTAGACATGGCAGCGACGGAGCCTGCGACTTGTCCAGGCTCAACACCACCAGAGTCGGTAGTACCAGCTTGCATGTTCGCACCGGACCGAGGATGTTCTGATGATCCACCAGGTGAAGAAGGCTTTGAGGACTGCGAGGGTGAAAATGGGGTTTCTGTGGATTCTCTCGATTTAAGCAACAAGGTAGGATCAGTAATAAAGTGAAATATATATTCTGCCGAGTAAAAGTGTTTTTTTCCCCCCCTGTAAAAATAAATTGGATATCAGTAATGCCAATCCCTGGATCGATGTTACAAAAATGTAACTTGAGTTCCATGTGCATAACTTAACTCCTCCCCCGACATATATAACTTTATATGTAACTCACATGGCTGTACGTTACGTAGAACCATTATATCTTAATATTTAAAGGGACAGAATTTTAAGCGATTACTTGTTTAACTTAATTAAAGAGTTTTACGTGATTTGTTAACAAGACGCTGCATTGTTTTGTTGTTGTTGTTGTTTCTTGTCTGCCTCTCATTTTCAGCTGGTTCTTGTGAGCCCAACAGGAGAACAATATGATTCATTACTTCGACAACTAAGAGAGCGGATAGAGGAGGGCTGTGGAGAGACCATCTATGTTGTTGGGTTGGGCTCAGGTAATATGGATTCATTTAAAGTTAGTCTGTGTTTAAGCTAAAGAACAGCAAATACAGTGGAATCCATTCATAGTGATCACTTTGGTCCAAAGCCAATTTGAACACTATAAGTGGTCGATTACTATATCCGAATTTACCGTTATTTCACGTATTTTTTTATGCAAAATACCATCTAAATGCCATCTGTATGGTTTTTCAATGAGAAAAATGAAATGAAACGGATAGCTTCCGCATTTACTGAATTTATTACAGTACGTACCATGCAACTTTAATTACATTTTTGCGGATCTGCGTTGCATCAAGAAATCTCTTCACATATTTATCCATGATTCCCTGGATCACAGTGTTGTCCAACACAGAGTTCAGTTCTCTTTCAAAACGATGTAAAAGGTCAAAGTTTTTGAAACCAACATGCAGGAGACCAGTACCCTGACAACAGCCAGATGCATGTCTCGCTCCGCCCAGCTCCACTCACATACATCTGGGAACCCGCTCATTGAAAGTGATTTCCCCAACCGAATTTATGGTCTGTCCAATCAGGACGCAGGGTGGGTGTGTCCTGGAGTGGAGAAGCGACCGTGAGATTCCAACAACAATGGCGGCTCGCATTGAGGAAGCAAGCGTTAGCATTGATGCTGCTATTTCTTCTGTGTTGTCCAATCTATCTGATATTGTTTAATTAAAAGAACATCAGAGAACGGCTTTGAAGGCTTTTGTTGGTGGAAACGATGTTTTCGCCCTTCTCCCGACCGGATTTGGTAAGAGCTTGATCTACCAAATGGCTCCTCCTCTCACAGCGTCACGGGTTAGCTTCTGTGTGAGTGGTTGAAATAGCACGTCAATAAAGATGACAGACAAGTGGCTTATCCAATCATATGCAAGGAGTTCTGATAAGGCCCAGCCTTCAGTAAAGGCAATTCCTATGGCGGGTTCCCAGATGTATGTGAGCGGAGCTAGGCGGAGTGAGACATGCATCTGGCTGTTGTCAGGTTAGGAGACCAGTCTTTAAAATGCAAACTGCATTCCTACACTGTTACCTGCACCAAAGCACTCTTGTACCTCTGCGATGGCACTGGAGTGCTCTCATCACTTACAATCCACTTATTAATTATTTTTGCACATGTTTACATTCATAAAATGGCCAAAGAATGAACACTATAACCAGATTTCTTAATGACTATAAAGAAATTATTTAAACAGCATTTGTATAGAAATGATTCTGTCCCAAGCATTTTGAACACTATAAGCGGTTGATTACTATATCCGTGACCACTAAAAAACGGATCCCACTGTAGTTAGGTCCCACATAGGTCACGGTTTTCAAAAGATATGATAAAATGTAAACATAATTTTCGTATTTCCCTAATGGTGACAGATTCTCTTAAGTGTCATAAGACTTTATTTGAATGATATATATACTTGTAACAACCCAACATTAATAAGTACATGATTACCTCCATTCATAGACTGGAGCATATGTCTCTCCATCTATTTCATGCTGTTGAATACATCATTTAGGCACCAAAAATACTGGGAGTCCTTAGTATTGAGGATATAATACAAAAGGGGAACTCAAGATTTTTCAAATATCTTCTCAAGATGAGAGTCAAATTACCTGATTTTAATATCCATATATTCTAATATCCAAGCTATAAAATCTGGAATATATTGTCATAATTATCATAAATCAACAGATAAAAGTTTTTTTATATATCTTAAAACAAATTAAAGACCTCATCAAAGTGGTTAAGTCATCACTTTTGTCAGCTCTGCCACCTACATGCTTATTCTTATCATTTGTTTGGTTTTTGGCTTTCATTTTTTTAACACGCATATATGAAGGCTTTTGTTGGCAGCTAGACCCTTTTTTTTTTGCTTATTACAGCAGCATGTCTGCTCCGTGTGGCATTCTGGAGGAGGGGGTGGGGCAGTAGTGCATATGGAAAAAGGGTATCATTTGTCAGTGCTTTGCAGAAGGACTACCACTTGTTCAGCAAAGCATATGTCAATATCTATGCCTCATTTTCGGGTTGGATTTGCAGCTGAAATGAGCAAATGTCTTCATTTCTGAATGTAATGCAGCTTCACCCATTTACACCTGGACATCCGCAGATCTGTAGTGGCTACAAAAATGCTAAAATGTTATACCTTTCTGTCATGCAAAAGTACTCTATGTTTGTGTATTGGCTTGTAGGGATTATTAAAAAGTTCAATAAACCTGGTTTTGTTTGATTCTATTTGAAGGTAATACATTGCAATGAAGTTGTTTTCTAGTTTATTTATGGTCACAGTCATTTAGGACTTGAAATGTCCAAACTAAGTTATTCTTCTTGGGCTCAGTTAAGTTTAGCCCTTCCTAATACTGTAGGAGTGCTATTCCACTTTTGTTTTTCCTGTCATTATATATTTATTTTTCTAAAATGTCTTAGTTAAGCATCCCTATTGTTCTGTTCCTTCACTTTCTCTGTAGATGGAGGCGATTATGGTCTGGATGAGAAGGACATGGAAGCGTCCGTAGCCACAGTGCAGTCGCTATGTGAACAGGTTGAGGCTGACTTAATCCTGCTGAGAGACAGGACAGAAAGTGGTGGCAAGATTCGGGACTACCTCATCCGTCGACATGTGGGGGAGCAGGATTTCCTGGAAGTCAGGTATAAGTCACTGATTGTCAGATGTTTTGCAGTTGTCCAGGCATTGTAACATTTGTTCAGATGAGATTTAAGAACTTCTCCTGTAGTGTACCACTATTCCATCCTCTGCTGCCAACAAGAAGCTTTTATTTAATAGTCCCAATTGCTAATAGTCTCTTCCCATTGTGTTAGTGTGGTGGAATGGATGTTCTTTTTATGTTTATGTCTTTTATTAGCCAATAACATCTAACCTATATTAGACAGGGTACATTGATATCTATCTATTGGCTTTGTGGAAGAGTAGTCCATGAAAGTGCATGAAACAACAGTCATTCATTGAAATACCAAGCCTCTTACTTTTCTTATAGATGGCACAGGTGGTATCATTTCACCTTCAAAACACAATTTTAAACAACTCAGACAACATTGTCAGGAATGAAGCAGGTTGAATGACTACTGTTGGTGACTGGTTTCAACCAGGAATGAGCCGCTTATTTCTATCAAGGTGTACAATTTCTCTGGGTTTTGTTTTTCTAAGAATGCAAAACTAAACCAAGCCACTTTAAAGTTACCCTTAACATTATTTTTTTTTTTTCAAAAAACACATATTGAGTGTTTTGCTTTGTAATCACAAACACACAAGGAGTCATCTACAAACCAGAAGTATGAACCATCACTTATGTTTATGGCCTTGTTCAGACTTGGTATTATTATTCTTCCTAGCTGGCCAGAAGGCTAGTAGCCGATTATAGCTATTTATAGTATTGCCCAACCAATATAGGATTTTAAAGGCCATATCGATTTGGGTGCTTTAAAAAAACGATATGCGATATTTTGGAAAATCTCAGATATTGACCAATACACGATATATATCATCCAAAATATATATTAGAAAAAAAAAACTGAACATGGACATACACTGGACATGCATTGTCCAACTATAGTCCAATTCAAATTCTTATAATAACCAAAAATATGATTCAAACAAAAACAAAACAGAAAATGGAAATATATGATTAAAGTAAGCAACTTTACGTTGAACAGTGTCAACATAAGGCATAAATACAAGAATTTTTTTGGTTCTGATTTAGATATTGCCTCAAATTTGTGTTGTGTTTTTTTTGTTTTCTTTGGCCATACTGGTGCTGGAGCCCTGACTAACTTTAACACCACAGATGCTGCATTCAGCAGCTGTTAACATCTGTCATGAAGTTAATCCAGACCTGTTTCTTTCCCGCTGCCTGTAAAATGACTAAATATAAATTTAGTGTTATTCCCTAATTAGGTTTCTATTCTACTGATGAGCATTTATGCTACGTTCAGATCGCAAGCGCTGGAAGCAGCAAAAAAATTTCTGCTGCTTCATTTTTGATGCTTGTACACTCTAGTATATTTGATGCTCCTGAAGTGCGTCAAGTAAAGTGTGTCCAGATGTGTCTGATGTTTCACTGCTCCTGTGTTAAATGGCAGAGAGCGGCTTTGCTATATTTGCTGTCATAAGTGGGTAGAAAGTAGTTTTGACATGTTTTTAAGTGAGAAGGTCCACCTGAAAACTAAATCTGTCAGTTCTTCAAGATTACGATAATGCCTTCAAATATTATTTCGCTGTCAGAGCCGCTCAGACCCCCCATACCGACAGTGGTCTGTCAACGGCAGCCTCTGGCCCGGTCGCATCTTGGGGAGTTTCCGCTACTGTTCGCGGTGGCTGGAAGGCGTAATCATGTATGTAATCCAAACTGCAGGGACCAGAATAATAAAAATGGACATGTTTTGCTGGCAAGTTTCAACATTTTAAGTTAATTTAGGCATTAATGAACTGTTCAGAGGAGTGATCAAAACGATCTGTATCTACAGCATCTTTTTCCCTGCCAGCTTCTCTGATTGGTTTATGTGACAGCAAAAGGTCTGCCTGGTATCACCTATTTCTCCCCATTGTTTTAGACAAGACATAATTTTTTTAAATTCATATTAGGAGGTAAACAATCAATATTCAATTGGGCGGTCCTAAATCGTTTTTTTCCCCCGTACATTCCTAGTCTTTCTCGAGTGGACACAAAGACTAGATTACTTCTCACTTAGATTTACCGTACTGATATGTGAACATTGAGTACTACGATAAATGCATTTTTAAATTTTTATATGATTATAAGTTAAACGCATTTCAGCAGCAGCTTCATTTATGTTAAAACAACAACAACGTAGTGACACTAATGGTTTAAATTTATAAAGCACAAGGCCTGATGTTTCTGGCGTCCTGTTGGTAGACATTGTTTATTTTGATCGCCATGTTTCTTTTTTCTTCACTGTGCCTGACATACAGGGTGTATTATTCAAGAATTTGTTCAATTTAAATCTTTGATTCTGTGCTTAAACAGATGTGTGTTAATTCATATTACCCTTTTCTTACAGTGTAATGGAAATGACAAATAAAAAAAAAAGCTTTTTCTATAGAATAACAAAAAATAAAGAAGTTTATACTTTAATATGGGACAAAATTTTTCAGTGCAAAAATCCTAATTCCTAATCCTCTTGTCTGCAGAGTTGCAGTTGTCGGCAACGTGGATGCTGGGAAGAGCACCTTGCTTGGTGTGCTGACCCATGGCGAGCTAGACAACGGCAGAGGCTTCGCTCGACAGAAGCTCTTCAGACACAAGCACGAAATGGAAAGTGGCAGGACCAGCAGCGTGGGTAATGACATCCTGGGCTTTGACCAGGAGGGACAGGTGAGTTACAGTAGTAGATCTTTTTTTTTTTTTTCAGTCGCCGTGGTCAGTTGTATATTTTTGCATTTGCCAAAGCTATTAGTTGTAAGCAGGGTACAAAATAAATTTATGGTAATAATCATGGGATGAAGTGAAAGCCGTCTCCACTCACTGTAGAAATATCGGATCGTAAGACATTAGAAAAAATATTTTTTTCTCTGAATTTCATGAAAAACTAAGGCTGAAATTTCCTAAAAAAGACTATGAGAAGGCCAGCGGCAACACTGATAGGGTTGCTGGGTATTTCTATAAAGTAGTTTGTTCTGCATGTAACTACAAGCTTTTCTTTCTCTATATGTCTGGACTAAAGGTACATTCGCAATAAATGCAAATGTGGTGAATATAGCATGGGATTGACATGTTGTTAATATGTAAAGGCATGTGACAGAACAAATTAATGGTTGACAATGTGAAGGATGCTTTTCAAAAGATGCAAATTAAATTGGTTGATTAAAGGGAAGACAAACATAGATTGCCGCAGAGCAAAGAGAAACTCCAAAAAAGGTTAAAAAAACAATCCACTGGACTTGTTTTCCATGTTTGAAGACGTTTAGCTTTCCATCCTGTCTGAAGTAGCGTTGAGTTTCAGACTTAAAGATAAACTTGACTGTAGCTGAAAAATCTGAACTTTCCAGGTTATTTGCGTTGTGTTAACTAGTTAGGTACTGGACATGGTTGTGATGTAGGGTGATTGAGCCCTGCAGAGACTCTGCTTTTTTTTTTTTATTGTCAAAACCTCAGTGGATATAAATCTGTCCCCTTGCTGTGGGACAGTCGCTCCTGATACTGGGCCATGGATAGAAGCAAGTAGCACTTGAGGCGATACTCTAGCTGCAGTCCCTGGAGCAGGTGGAGGAACTAAGAGCGGATCTGGTCGACCCAGGGATACGAACCCTGTTGTTCAGCTTATCAAATTATATGCAGCCTGGTGAAATTCTCAGTAAAACCCAAGGTCCACTGTGATTAGTTGAACAGACAAGGGGAACTTGCAAGTGGATGGATGCTCCTCCTATTTGATGATATGGTGATGTTGGGTTTAATTTAGCATTTTCTGTGTTGGAAGAGAGAAGCAAAATAACAAGCAACCGATGACTGGAAAACCATGCAAAAGATGCACCCTGTGTGCTTTCATGTTAACGCACATTCAGGAGTGAGAGATACAAGACCGAATAGCAGGGCTGGAAAACTTGCTATGGTCTGATGAAACTTGAACTTCAGTATTTTGCCATGATAAAATGAGATGATATCACCATCATGCTTAAGAGGTTCATCAGGTTAATTCAAGGGTGGACAATTGCAGTTCCTGAGGACTAGTATCCTGTAACTTTTCAACGTTTTCTTGGTCCAACACACATTTTAAAAGTAACTAAATGATTAAGGGGAATGAGAAGAAATTGAGTACATAGCAAGGAGGTAATTCATCTATTCGAATTAGGTGTTTTGGATCAAGGACTAATCAATAAGTTGCTGGATACCAGCTCGCAGGAACCAGATTTACCCACCCATGGTTTAATCAGATGAAACGGAGTCAGAAGGTCAATCTGGATTAAGCTACGATCGGTTCCAGGTTTTGGTGTGGCCCAGCCATAAAGTTGGTACAGAAATTCTGTTGGAATTATATGAAAATGGCTCTGAGCAAGTGACGTGCCTGTAATCTGACAAGTGTGGAAACTTTCTAAGCCGGAGTAGTTAAATCTTGTCAGGCCAGTGTGTGTGACGGTGATAGACTCCTACCAAAGTAGACCTGTCTCTGAAATCGAATCAAATTATTTTTTAACAGTTTATACTGGTGTTCAAACTTGTGTAATTGGGTAATTTTCTTCTGTTTCTTCTTTTCTTAATCAAATGTAATTTTCTCTTTATAGCAGTTTTTTGGCGCCTTTTTCTTCAAATGTTGGTCAAATGTTGTTTAGTAGTAACGACTGTTTCTTTAGGTGGTTAACAAGCCAGACAGCCATGGTGGGGGTTTAGACTGGATAAAAATCTGTGAGAAGTCCTCAAAGGTCATCACCTTTATTGACCTGGCCGGCCATGAGAAGTATCTCAAAACCACTGTTTTTGGCATGACAGGCCACCTGCCTGATTTCTGCATGCTTATGGTGAGTCTTGTGTTGCATTCAATTCCTTTTCAGATTGTATTTTTTTTAAGTAACATCTTGCTTTTTGACATTTCTTTATAGATTGGCAGTAATGCAGGGATAGTTGGCATGACTAAAGAACATCTTGGTCTGGCTTTAGCCCTAAATGTACCCGTCTTTGTAGTTGTTACAAAGATAGATATGTGTCCAGCTAACATCCTGCAAGGTAAGGAGACGCACTGTAGCATGAATGCATAAGGAGACATTTTATGCCTTTCTTGGCTGCACTGAAGGTTTAATTCAAACTCGCTGGAGGTACACTCTTGGTTTAAGCCTGCTGATTGCCTGAAAATGGCCAGCTTCAGATTAAAAATGTTGTATATAAGGGAAGCGTACACCAAAGTTAACATGGTTAGTAGTTGTTGGGGCTGTGTTAGAATACCAACCCAGAGGACTTTGCTACATATCTTTCAGTTCAGTTTAGTTTATTTATATAGTGTCAATTCACAACGCATCATCTTAAGGCATATCTTTACCTTCTCTCTCCACCATATTTCCTGTTTGTCTACTGATGGTGGCTTCAATAGAAAGAACGGAGTTAGTTAGGATAGTCTTTGAAAAGATAACAATAGAGAAAGGAATCTAGAAAGAAATCTCTATGTGCTCTTGTAATTAAGGTAAATACCAGAAACCAAAATTTTTTTTTTTTTTCGGACCTATGGGTTTTTTTGTTGTTTTTTTTTTTTTTATTTTCTTTTTTAAAACAGCCGAAACCAGAACCAGAGGGTGGCTTTTTTTAATATTGTGTTTACAGGCCGCTCCTTCTTTTACAGATTTGATTTTAATACAACAAATACAAAATTAAATAATAACAATCAAAAATAAAAATGCCCTCCTCCAGTGAAGCTTTGGGCTTTCTAGTAGAAAAAAAATCTCTGCCCCAGTTTTCAGTCTGTTCGATTTTGTGCATTGAGATAAATGAATAACGAACAAAAAACTATAACGTCTCATAACATAGCCAGACTATCTGGAAAAGAGGAAATTATTCCTACTTGATGAAACTTTTTTCACAAGGCAACAAGCCTGTTTGCTTTATTGGGTTTTAGCAGTGTTTGAAGGTGGTTCTGGTCTTTGCCTTCAAAGTCACCTGTATGAATATATCGTCCATCGCTATTTGCTGGACTGGCGAATGTCAGTGGGAAATTTTTACATATCACCCAACCTTATGGAACACCCGTCATGTCTTAATTTCCACTGGAAAACTGGAAAGATTCTACGATAACCAAGGTGCCTAGGTCAGGTCAGGATTATGTGTCGATCCACAATATTTCTCTTCTCTACCAAAGCAAAAGCCCTTGAACATAATGTGCTGGTAATTGTGAAAAATACAAGTGCGGCTAGGTGATATGGCTGAGAAATAAAATCTTTCTTTTTTGAATTGATAATTTTTTTTTTTAATAATCACTTATCCCTTCTAGGTGTTGACCAAAATTCATAGAGCATCTCAATACAGTTCAAGCTGTAAAACATGCTTGCTAAACAGCTGCACAGGCCCCTTTTGGTCAATAATAAGAATCATATAACCAAATGTTTGTTACTAGTGGTGTCAAACAAGTTTATCAGCTAGTTTAACAACTTTTACCAGATCTCCCAGCTCTAGTATGTTCTCTTTCTTAGAAAATCTGTTTTGTTTTATGCTGATTTGTTTTTTGTTGTTTTTTTGGATTAATAGAGACACTAAAATTACTACAGAGATTATTAAAGTCACCGGGCTGCAGAAAGATCCCCGTACTAGTCCAGAACAAGGACGATGTCGTCGTCACAGCCTCCAACTTTAGCTCAGCGAGGTAAGATTCAATAGCAGACACATGGAGATCAGCTGAAAATTAGAACATGTGTTAAAAGGATAACATGTTTGCATTAAAGGTTTAAGCAAATATGTAAAACATCTTATTGCTTTCATATAATATTAAACATGGTCATTAGCTGCTACTTATATTGTTGTGCTTGAAAGTTTACATACCTTCCGATTAAAGAAAATTATAAATTCACACTAGTTTTTCAAATAACACAAAACTGAAAAAAGTAAGAATGGATAGAAATTTACTAAATTATAATTTAGTAAAACAAAATATTGATTATAAATTTTTGTTTAAAAAAACAAATGCTGTGCCTGAACATCTACCCTAACCCCCGTATTTCTCAATCACTACATGGAGCAGGACTATATAGTTGACTTTTTAGTAAACTCAGTTAACACTCATTCGAACAGATGATAACGGTCTCTTTGGGAATTCTTAAAGTGAATGAGTTTGCTTCTTTAATTCTACTCATTCAAACTCATTTAGTTGTTTCTGATATCTGAGACCCAATTGAGTTGAACAAGTTAAGACCATTCCTCAACATCTATGCTTTTTGACACAAACAGTGTTTTTGACTTTTTAATTAAGTAAACACATAATTTCTGCTCACCACTGACATTTTCTAACCTTTTAAGGATGTGTCCCATTTTCCAAATCTCAAACGTGACGGGGGAGAACATGGACCTGCTGAAGATGTTCTTATAGAGCAGGACTATATAGTTGACTTTTTAGTTAACTCAGTTAACACTCATTCTAACAGATGATAACTACTTTTCACTCACTGTTGGTCAAGTAACTCTGCCTCCTCACACTGTGTCTGCATCAACTATAAAATGCCCTATATAGTGATTAGGACAGACGTTCGGAAACAAAAAAAGACATCCCAGACAACTTGTAAAAAGTACCTTGCTCATGCATCAACATACCTGTCAGCAGACGCAGAATTCTGCCTGAGAATTTCTTGAATATTACAGAAAACACCTGAAAAGCTGATATTAATTTGATGAATAGCTGAGTTTCATGCACAGGTCGCTAGCCTGTAGTTGGCTGAATAACAGAGATGTCAGAGATAAAATATAAATTTAAACAATAGGGCTGGGAAACTATTACATTTTTTATCACTATTAATCACATTGTATTCTCAAACTCGAACAAATTCAATAACACTTTTACAAAATAAACACATGTAAGCAACAAGCTTTAATGTGCAATAAAGTAAATATCGGTGATAATAGTGTAACGAAATGTCATGAAAATAAAGAGTTAACTTGCACAGCCCGAGAAATAAGATTACTTTAGCTTTTGATTCCGTGTTTCTTAAGAGTTAAATCTAGCAAGTGGAAATATTCAGATCTTTTATGCAGCCAGCTAACTAGCAGTACACAGGAAAAGGTGGGGAACTTCGCTCCACTCCATGCCTATTCTAAAGCCTTCTAATGGAAAGCATCTCAACTTTCTTCTAAGTGGTGTATGCAGATGTTTTACCTTTTTGAAAAAGGAATCAAAAAATGTAAAGTTCTTTATGTTCCACCACCAAGTCTGTTTTGGGCATTCTTATAGTGAATGAGTTTGCTTCTTTAATTCTACTCATTCAAACTCATTTAGATGTTTCTGATATCTGAGACCCAATTGAGTTGAACAAGTTAAGACCATTCTTCAATATCTATGCTTTTTGACACAGTGTTTATGACTTTTTAATTAAGCAAACACATAATTTCTGCTCACCACTGACATTCTCTAACCTTTTAAGGATGTGTCCCATTTTCCAAATCTCAAACGTGACGGGGGAGAACATGGACCTGCTGAAGATGTTCTTAAACCTCCTCTCCCCAAGGACGACTTATAACAATGATGAGCCAGCAGAGTTCCAGATAGACGACACATACTCAGTACCGGTATGAAATGTGATCCACAGTTGGCTGCTCCCACACTTTTTATTATAGATTTTTTTTGCCCCTTTGGGTATTTTCAGCAGGGACAGCAAGGGAAGAAAGTGGCCCAAACATTCAAGGTCATCCAATTTAGAAACGGCAGAGAATCAAAGGTTTATACTCTATTTGGTGTAGGTGTCATGTGGAAAACAAATAAAACTCTGGATTGCATGAATGCATTCAGTGTCATTAACATTAGCCTGTGTGTTTCTATGTGACTTTTACAGCAATGACCTAGAAATTTTGATCGACCAAACCAGGCAGTCACTGTGTTTTAACTGCTGAGCAGAATCTAAGAACCAAGGGCGTTTTGTGCATTTTCTCTGTCCATAGACAGCAATAATATTATGATGAAACGAAATGCTAAAGACACTCTGAAAATGAAATAGAATTTGAACTAGAGGATCAAATGCCATTGAAACTTAGTAAATAAAACCTATGCTAAATGGTTATTTAGTTTAGCATTAATGTTGAGCTCTAAAGCAAACAACCCTTGGATTCATAGCGAACCCTTGTTAAATGAAAATGAAATAGAATTTGAACTAGAGGATCAAATGCCATTGAAACTTAGTAAATAAAACCTATGCTAAATGGTTATTTAGTTTAGCACTAATGGTGAGCTCTAAAGCAAACAACCCTTGGGTTCATAGTGAACCCTTGTTAGCCTGTCATCGTATTCTTACAGCAAAACCTGTAATCTCATGTCAGTCTTCTTCTTTTGCAGGGTGTGGGTACAGTAGTTTCTGGTACCACACTGCGTGGAGTAATACGACTCAACGATACGTTACTCTTAGGCCCAGACCCGCTTGGCACCTTCATCCCTATTGCTGTGAAGTCCATCCATCGCAAAAGAATGCCTGTTAAAGAGGTTCATGGTGGGCAGACGGCATCCTTTGCTTTGAAAAAGGTTTGTAGGGAAATATTTCTCTTCATTGAAGATAATTTAGTAAACTTTACTCAAAAGAACGTAATTTTTTATAAATATTTCAGCTATGTTTCTCTCAATTGTAGGATTTATCTGTTTTTATTTGTTCTTCACTAAAAAAAATCTTTTACTGAGGTTTTTTTTTCTTTACATCCATCCTTTAGATAAAAAGGTCATCAATAAGAAAAGGAATGGTGATGGTCTCTCCAAAACTAATGCCTCAAGCTACTTGGGAATTTGAGGCTGAAATCTTGGTGCTTCACCATCCAACCACAATATCTCCAAGATACCAGGCAATGGGTTAGTGGACACATGTCTTTTGCCTTATGTAAAATGTACAAGTCTTAATAAATATGTTATTTTCATTCCATCTTCAAGTCCACTGTGGCAGCATTAGGCAGACTGCCACTATCCTCACCATGAACAAAGACTGTCTAAGGACAGGGGACAAGGCTTCAGTCCATTTCCGCTTCATTAAAACGCCGGAATATCTGCACTGTGATCAGAAGCTCGTATTCAGGGAAGGTCGAACCAAAGCCGTAGGCAGAATCATGAAGGTAAAATAGAATCTTGATTCTATCATGCGTTCACATCTGAAAATTAAGTGGACCTTCTTTCTTAATCTTTGTTATGGGTTTAGTTGAAGGAACCAACTAACAACTATTTTCCCTATGTAGCTTCTCCAGTCAGTTGGCACACAGGCTGCTAAAGCCCAGCAGTCCAAGTCTCAGGCCAATAAGAAGTTTTCTAGAGACGGGACAACAGGGAATGAAGACGCTGGATCAACTAACCAACCACAAAGTCCAACAACATCAGTGAGTAATCAGTCCCTAGCCTCAGCAGTATCTTATTATAGAAGTTAATCCTGAATAGGGGTCACAGATACACAATGTTTTACATCAAAACAACACTGACTTAAGTTACTAGTATGTTACTTTTTTTTTTTTACATACTGTTAAAATCCTTTATATTAAATTTAGAGATAAAACAGTCAAGAGTTGTAACATTAATCTGATCCCTTCTGAACTCTAAAGCTTTAACAGGTTGAATGTTAAGTTCTTTAAACATTACACTATTGATGCAGCTACTGTAAAACTAATAAAATAAGACGAGGTCTATTTTAATTTTATAAACAGGTTGTGTTTCACCTTTATCATTGCCCATGTATGCTGAAAATATACCTGTTCAACTTGGACTATTCTTGACCTAGCAGCATGTGGGGCATAACTAGTCGGTAAAAACTCAGAAACCAATCAGGCTGTTTTTTGTATTTATTTTTATGAAATCTGCTGGTCTCATTTATGTTTCAACTTAAGTATTTTGAACGTCTTGAGACGGAGAGACTCATGCTAACTTTTCAAAATGTGAAGCTTTTTTATCTTTTGACACTGTTTGAAATCTGGCTGCTAATCTATTATGCTTTTCTCTTTCTTCTACACTTTATTCCCTCCCATAATCCTGAGTTGGCCAACATGATTTGTTTTAATCCTAATTCACCATCTTTCATTCATTCTTCCAATACACCTACGCCCTTATCATATAGGATTTTTTCCCCCTTCCCCTCATTTCTGCCATTCATTCTCTGTGCTTTTAATGCATCATTTTCCTGCTCTTATCATCCTGACTGTCTTTACATGCTGCGTTAGACAGTGGCAGAGGAGGCTTTTTGTAAAGAAGACGACAAAGAAAACAAGGTAAAAAGGTGGGCAGGCCCCGCAGACCAAACCTTGAAGTGGTAATAACTAAAGAGAGAACAAAAAGTGAAAAGATATACAAAAACTTAGGGATGCACGATATAATCGGCCCCCTATCGGTATCGGCCTTAAAACCGAATATCGGACATCGGCCACCCCACTGATATTTAACCCGATATTTGATCAGCTTCTGAGTTTCTAAAGTCTAAAAAAATAAAAAATAAATACTTCTTCTTCTTCCTGAAAAACTTCTTTTTTACAGACTTAAAAACTTCTAAAGACGAGGGAAAAAATATTGATACATTAAAATATCACAATATCTTCATATGCTGATATATTGCCATTAAAAAACACCATATCAATCTCTTTCACTAATGAAGTATTGCTATATGTCATCGTTATGCTACAAAATCCCCCGAAAATCCATGAAATTTTGCCATATTTTTATATGTTGATATATTGACGCGGTATCGATCTATTTTACTAAGAAAATCTCACAAGAATTTGCAAAATATCACGAGAGTTTGTAACAGAACGATGAAATTTCAGGAGATTTTGAAAGTAAAATAGATCGATACTGCATTTTTAAAAATTTTCAAAGTGTCAGAAATGGATAACAAAACTGCTGTTTTCAATGACTACTTATTGTTGTCCAGCATTAACATCAGTATCGGTTATCGGCTACATGAGTTTTAAAATATCGGCATATCGTATATCGGCCAAAATCCCAATATCCTGCATCCCTACAAAAACTGAACAAAGTAAAGTGCTATATCAAGCTGTATTTCACTGATGTTGGAGACCTTAAAGGGTGAGAACATAACATGGATTTCAAATGATCCATTAAAGAACAACAGACCCTGAACTAGGTTGTTCTGTGTTCGGTTATTTGCCTAAATCGGTCAACAACAATGTCAAACAAGGATGGCTTTGGTGTTTTTGCTCTTTTTACTTGCCAAAGAAATTCTGTAAATAAAGGTTTCTTAAAAACAAACAATATTTAACAATTCCTAAATTAGGCTTGAATAGAAAGTCTTTATTATTCGCCTTTAAGTCGGAGTACACATTTGTGCTGGCTAAATGTTTAATTGCTAGTATTAAGCAGTTTGTTTTTAGTAACAGAGTAAATGTGGCTTAGGAGGAACTTTAATACCTGGATCATACTGCTGTTTGTAGACGGTTTTAATATCCCCTTCCATTTAGTGACATAAGCTTGTAATTCTTACCATGATAACAAGTTAAACCCTAAAAGTTGGCCAACTGCTTTAGTCAGAGAACTAATTAGGTTGATATTTGCCATTGTTTTATATCTGCCATCAGCCACATGAGCATTCCTTGTAGAATACTAACGCAGCAAATCTATGAGCAGCAAAGTGTTACTATGTGTATGTTTATGGTAAAAGTGTGCAGCAAATGACAGCACACTCTTATGTCAATCAAATGGCCTACAGACCACAGAGGGCAATCGTCCTGTCTGTTTGTCTCTTGATTATTAGTGAGCCTTCAGTCAGCAGTAGCTCAGTGAGTAATAAGTTTTGACTGACAACTGGTCCCACAGCAAGTAGATTTGTCTTAATCTGTTCCAAGACATCATTCTCTTTGAGAGACCATTTCCAATCAGGTCTCATGCAGCAGATTTATTCTACAGCTTGCATATAAAGCCTCTGATAGAAAGGTCCTTCTATTTTAGACCGAAAAATAGGTTATATAAACAAATAAATTCATTCTTCGTTTTAAACTGACCGTCAAAGACTTTTTTACCTTTTTGTTTCAAATGGGCATATTTTATTTACAGTGTTCTTGTGATCAAGCAGATTTTTTCAAACCGAGTTTAAAGGTTATTGGTTTGCAAATTAGTCATATTAAGCATAATTTCCAACTACTAGATAACTTGGTATGTGTGGAATGGACAACCGATATTTGCAGGGCACAAGTTGACATTCTGGTCTTTCAAACATCTTATCAAATTTTTCTAGAATCAATTCACACCATTTAACAATTTTTCTTAGAGTTCTAATTTTGCCCTTATCTGTATTTTTGTCCAAAAACAACTATCAGGTCACAGTTTCCCACAAAGCATTGATTTCTCTTAACATGAAGCTTTGTGTTAATGTCTGTCTGCAGCTGAAATCAGGAGGCGGGGGCCGTCGAAGAGGGGGTCAGAGACATCGAGGGAAAGGTCCAAATGCTCCTAACATGTCTTCAGGAATGCCAACAGGAGCAGCAGGCTCATCCTAAAAGCTCAAGATTCACTGTATCATCATTATCCCTCTGCTGGTTGTCTAAAAAGAAACAATGGTCTTTCAACTTGCTTTTTTTTAAAGATTCTTATTGATCCACATTGGACTGTTGAAAGAAAACATGTTTGTATTTGTGGATTGCAATAGATACTTCCCTATTTTTACTGAAACTTTTCAGACATTTTTTCAGGACATCCTCAGAGGCATTACTTCTTTTTACCCACTTTCCAGTTTTCAAAACTGTTATTTTCTTTATTTTACTGTACTCTTATGCCCACCTTTACCTGCCTCCACTGTTTATTTGGGATAAAGTTTCTGTAAGTTTGCTGTAAGTTTCCTGAATCAAGCAAATTAGAGCAGACAGAATGTTTTCTGTCTCTCAGTTCTTTAAAGTGAATCTGTTTTATAGGAAGTGGCATTGTCATTTTGGTTTGGAGTCGTCTTGACAGTGAGTAGATGTCGGACATGTTGGCTGTAGCAATCTGACAGCAAGTACTCAATAAACGCAGCTGCTTTGTTAGTTTACACAAATATTACTGTGAAAGGTAGCAGTTTTTATGGAACATGGCTAATGATTAATTTTGCTGTGAGAAAATGGTGTGTATTTGGGTAATATTTCGGAAATGTGGAAGAAAATACCTGGCCCCTGCTCACAAAGTGGGATAAGTACTTAAAAATATTTCTATAACCCAAGTTTTCTATTTCCGAAAGCTACAAAGCTGTTATCCTGAGGCATTTAACTACCTAAACCAGCTCTGGTCTTCAGCAGGTTTTGTTGATCTTACTCTGAGTTTGAAATGTCAGTAAAGGAATGTTTTTCACTGTAGGAGTCTGTAGATCTTGAACAGCAAATACTCAATGCAATTAGATGTATTTTAATATCTGGATTCAAATATATTTGAATATCATTTTCTCGCTAATCAATAATTAACCTGGATAAAATGTATGTTGCAGATTTCTCATATAAAACAAGTACAAGTTCTTTGTATGGCATTTTGGTACTTTGGTTTTATGATAGGCTTATACTTAACTCTATGCTGAGCTTATTCATAACTGAGTTACCTTGTTGATATAAAAAAGATTTGAATATCACTGAGCCAAATAGGACTATTCAGGAGTCTGCTGACAATTCAAGCTAATTTTAGCCTGCTTTCTAAAATGCTAGACACCGTAGCTTTTACTTCATTTGAAATGAGGGGACAGTTGTATATGTTTTATTTTCCTTTGTTTGCTAGAATCTGTCGGTTTTTGTTTGACTCCTCTTAATAGGGAGTCAAAGCACAAAGGAAGAATTTCTTAAAAGTCAAACTACAAAAATTGCCCATAAATTGCTCAGAATAGAGTAACATGACATGCAGATTCTAACAACCACATTCTAAAACTACACCATCAAAAGGAATAAAAATAGAAATCTTTAAAATGGAAAAAAGAATTTAAGAATTTGCTGGCCAGTGTTCTGCATCTCCAGCAACAATTGAGGAGTGTGATGTTTATGAACCAGAACACTGTGATTCATATCCTATTCATAATGAATTCCCTTCCTCTTTGTTTTTCTCCAAATGGCATGCAACGAGTCCCACAGGAAGCTGGGGTATGCCAATCAAGGCTATCAAGCATCCAAATCTACCTCTCTGCAAGATCAACCATCTGCACAATTATGGAATGATTTTCAAAAGAAACACATTGATCAAAGGGAGCAAATTTAGCTACTAATATGTTTTCACTGTTAAATACAATTTCAGAAAATGCCATCTGATTTCTTTTAGAGCTCTATTTTTCTGGCTGGGCAGGGTTGGGTTGCAGTTAGTTTGCCTCTGAGAGGTTTTGCATAGTGAATTCTCCCTGGAAAGTTTCTGACTCAGAGGCTACAGCCATGTTTGCACCCTGTGGAATCTGTATTTTGAAAGCAATCTGCTATACCTTTTTCGTCTTGTGTGAAAGCCCAACTTTCCCACAATGACAGCTTATTCTTTACCATTTTTCCATAAAGGCCAAGACACGTACTGATAAAGATTCTCAGAGAGATTCTAACTTCACCCAAAAATGTATATGAAAGAGTTTTAACTTAAACGTGATTCAGATAATTGCTTGGAGCTACTTTTAGTCTTAGGCTGCTTGATGTCCTCATTCTGATACTGAGAATGTATTCAGACTGGTGTATTTAACAAAGTTCATGTTGAGATGCAAGGATGGAAAAGGAGGGAAGTGATAAACAAACTGAAACGAAACAGGTTGTCAGGACCCAGGTAGGCTAATACAGGCTGAAGTGTAGGATAAGTCAATTGATACCAATTGATGTGCCTTGCGATGTCCCTGCATACCCCTCAGAAAGTATGTAGTTGCGCCCCTGATAAAATTATCTAAAATAACCTTGACCTGTCTCCAAACAGAACTATTGCTAGCATCACGAGTCAAAATCTGATCACCTTGTTTTAGTTTGCAATTGATTCATTTAGATTTCTTGTGCATGTGTCTTAAAACATAATGCATATTTAGCTTAACTGGGATAGTCGGATGGCTCGCAGCCGATGTTGTAAAAATTCCTTTATTTTCAAATCCTAAACTTAACAGGTGTGGGAGTTTGTGAGGAATCAAGCACTTATCCTTGTTTTACTGGCATTTGGTGCCGATACTATTTAGGGTTGCCACAGAAGAAAGTTGACATTAAAGATATAAGGAAGATTATTTTTCTGTTGTGGTGGCTGGCAGTGAGCAGAAAGTGCCAACAGGGAACAGGTTAAAAAAAAACCTGTACTGCTATGCATCTTTGCACTTAGCTTTGTGTCCACACACTTGGTCTGCCCCCATGGAGTCACTTCTTAATAAACTTTATGTGATTGAAAAACTGCATCTGCTGCACATTTTGTCCAAATGTGAGAATTTTATTTCTTCCCCCTCATGAGAATTGGTTTTACATTTTATTTAATTTCTACCGTAGTCTATATATTATATCTTAAATTAATATTAGCTTATATGAAGACCCAGATGAAAAGGCGCATATAACTTCTTGGAATATCTGTCTTGTAATTCCTCTCTATCTATGAAATTAGGATGTTGGTTTCTTGTATTTCATAAAAATAATTAGAATTTTTTTCTAGATGAGGCAGTTTGTGAAATGATTAATGAAAATTAAATTGTGAGTAGTGACACATATTTATTTAATTTAAAATTTTTTGTTGAACAGCAGTTAAAAATATTTTTTTCTACATCTTTCTTAAAAGAAATACCTCTTTAGGTTGCATCAACCTTAGAGGGAGAAGTTATTGGTACTTCGTTTGGCAGCCTGAAAACTAATGCAGTCTATTTTAGTTTCTTTGTGAAAACTCCATTAAATGTTCAAATCCTAAGCATGGTTGTCTATCCAGTATTAATGCACACTCATTTTAACATACTCCAACACTCTGCAAGGAACCTGCATAGATCAACAAATGTGTGTTGCTTTACTTCCAACTCCTCCAATATAGTTCATCTTAGGGTCCTCACAGGTTATTGAAATCCTTTAATGATTGTGAATTTTAGTTCAGGCCTTACCGCCTGAGTGATTGCCCCACATGTGTCCTGGAATGTCTGAAGCTATACAAGATCAACAGTACTCTACCGGCCTTCATTGCAAACTCCATGCTTCTGTGGAAAACCACACTTGAGGCCAACCAAGGGGATGTTCTCCCACCCCCTCCTATATTCTACATAAGCCTGAACCCCCCCAATAATCAACAAGATTGGCTATCAATACTATTTCATATATGGCGACATTATCAGCCACCTCCTGTGCATAACATCAATCTGAATGCTAAAATTGAATGAGACGTGGAATCGCTGATCCACACCACCAGGATCTACAGCAGCGACCTGGAAATGTTATTCAGGCTGGAGAAATGTGGCTGGATGGTGACAAGGAGAGGAAAGGTAATCAACACAGGCAGATGCAGAAGAGAACTACAGGTACCTTGGAATACCACAGGCAAATGGCATCCCAGAAGTAAACACAAATCAGTCAACTTCTGCAAACTCAGCTCAATGGTAAAAACAAGGTACGAGCAATCAACAGCTATGCCTTTCCAGTAATCAGATACCCTGCTGGGATAAGAACTGGTGCTAAGGAGGAAAAAAGAAAGCAACTCATCATGCATGGTGGAACACCCACTAAATCCAGTATCCAGAGACTATAGACTAAGCACAAAGGAGGAGGAAGATGTCTAGTGAGCATCAGAGCCACTATTGAAGATGAAACATCCAAGCTCCAAGAATACATCAGAAAGATGGACCAGAGGGATGAAGCGGTTAGTGAATGTCTCCGGCTATGGAAGCTGGAAATGAAGGAACTGGAGGAACCATCATGGGTGGAAAACCCCATCTATGGGACGTACCACCAACAGATAGCTGAAGTGGTTGATATGACCAAACCCTGCCAATGTCTAGATAGGGCTGGGCTGAAGAAAAGCATAGAAGAGCTGCAGGTCATGACTGCTGGTCCTGAGCATCAGGACAATAGAGAGCCAGATCTACCATACCATGCAAGATCCTAGGTGCAGGCTAGTCAAAAAGGCCCCATAAACAATACTGAATAGCACAGTAGGGTGTAAGATATTGAAAGCAACTGTTGTGACCATATTCATTGGGTCACTTAAAATAGGCATTGCCAAACTTCATAAATTTAATCATTAAACTGCAATAAATATAAGCTAAAATGCACCTGATTTCATGAGTATGTTGCTCATTAATCAGCTGTGGAGCCGCTTCTCCCCTCTGCTCTGGAGCATCAGGATGCTGCCTTACTGTCCCTATGACAACTGGAGGTTTGAGCCTCCATCTATTGAGGTAAGCAGAGAGAAGTAGAGCCCTGATTGGATAACACGCCCAAATGAGTCACTACTATGGAGCAGGGGCAGGGGCATGAAACTAGCTGCTTGATGCTGATTACTTAAGGATTTTTGACTCACAGTGGCCAGACAGCAGTAGTACTTTTGAGAAAGTTTGAGAACTTTTGTAATGCTGAATTATGTGTGAAAAAAACAACCATATTCCGTGATCTCCCAAACAGATTACATAATCATAATTGCTATTAGGAGAATAATTTACTTTATTTTCTTCTTTCTGGACATCCATTTGTGCCAACTATCACTCACACCAGCAAATTTCAAAGCTAGGTATTATACAGTATAGTTGATCCGTGGTTTGTGCTGTTGGCCATCAAAGCATACCTTGTCAGTAATTGGCTTTTGCAAAATGCACTGCAATGGGTTCTGCATTTTCAAATATTTTTTTAATATGTAATGCTTAATTTTGATTTTAAAAATGTACTGTCTGGAAGATATACAATAGACCACAAAACTTCAATAACTTATTTTTAGATTATGTCTTCCCATTATCATTAATGGCTTCTTGATTTGATGTATTTTGCTTCGAGTTTTGGCACTCATAAAAAAAAGCTGCTTTCAGGAGCTGTTTGTATGACAAACACGACAATCTGCCAGGGATGAGCAACAGGGATATAGTGCGGGTAAACCAACTGTTGTTTATGTTGAGTAGAGAGGAAGCACAAACAGGCTGACAGACAGATGGAGAAAAACTGGCTGGCAACAAAATGGGCAGAACGAAAAGTGTATTGATTCAAATACTGTGTGTGTGCGGAGGAAGACAATGAGGCAATAAATGAGTAGAAAAGAGAACAACTGAGCACAATATGGTTGCAGATTTAAGATGAGCTGAAATTTAAGGTAACTGAAGAAGAAACGTTAAAGCAAAAGTTTGGAGAAATTAGATTTAAGTTTTTAACATGTTTTCTTGTACAACAGATTCAGCTCATTGCACAGGTAATTCTCTAACAGATCTGTTTACTGTGGGACTGTAGGTGTGAACAATAAAATATTTTAGTTCATGTATGCCCTCTCCTCATCTTTAGAAATTAATACAGTGTCTTTAAAGCCCAGTCTGTAGCAAGTACATGTACCAGGACTCAGGTTTTATACTGTGAAAGATTTTTGTTCTGGCAAGATCTGTTAGAAGGAAAGGTGTTTTTTTTCTAGATCTCAGTGTTTAACCCTCACTAACTATATCTTTTTTCCTAAAAACTACCAACAATTTTAATGGAAAACCAATAAGATGACATTAAAGATACAAAAACAGAGTTATGGAAAATGAGATTTAAGCCAACCTAGTGCTGTATGAGTAATTCTAAAAGAATATTATGATTGAGTGAATCAAATTCATCACTTAGGTCTAACAGGACATATACAGAGAGAGCGCCATTATCTGAGACCATGAAAATATCATTAGTGATTTTCCCCAGTCCTGTTTTATTGCTATGATGAGCTCTAAAAGCTGACCTTCACTCTTTAAACAGGTCTTACTTTTAAAGCTCCCACAAATGATTATTAACTAGCTTCTCAAGGATTTTAAATAAGAAAAGTTGTAATATGGATAGATTAAACATATATAAAATCGGGATGGAAATTAGAGGAATACTTCCTCAAACAATTTGGTTGAAATAATTATATCAATGCAATACCATATTTTCTTTTTTTTTTTTTTTGTACATCCTCCTTGTTCAACAAAACATCAAATGCAGTAACCATGTCCAGTATTTACTCTTATCTTAGGCTCAAAGAAAATTTGTTGGTGAAGGTGAAATGGCTGTATTGCATACACAGGTGTACTCATGCACTCATGCATTAGCTTTGGTTAGTTTTCTCCTGATAAGGATTTTTGTTGGGGTTCAAAAGTTTCACTTTGTTTTTTTCAGTTGCATTTTGACTTATGTCATTTTGGGTTTTCTAGGTCATTACTTTCATTTTTGTTTAGTGTCATCTAAGTTATTTTCTAGTTATATTTAAGCATTCTTGTGTAACTCTCTGTTGCCACCTAGTGCCAGTCACATTTCCCTTAGCTCCCTTCCTTCTAGAACAGGCATGCCCAAAGTCGGTCCTCGAGGGCCGCTGTCCTGCAGCATTTAAAGGTTTCTCTGCTTTAGCACAGCTGATTCTGATGATTGCAGTTCAGCAAAAGCCTGTTAATCAGCTATCAATGTAAATCAGCTGTGCTGAAGCAAGGAAACCTCTAAAACCTGCAGGACAGCGGCCCTAGAGGACCGACTTTGGGCATGCCTGTTCTAGAACCTTCTGTCCACACCTGCTCCCAATCAATTGTTACTCCATTCATTGTTCTGTTTGCCATGTATGTGCATCCTCTGCAGTAACTTTTAGATTTTTTCATTCCCACCTTAACCCTATATGTTTCCCTTTGTTCTGGTTTTGTTGTGTTACTTTATTATTTTTTTCTGGATTTATGCTTGCCACCATTCTTATTATTAAATCAGCAAGAAACAACCTCTCTCTTTTTTTTTTTTTTTTTTTTTTTTTTTTTTTAAACAGTGTCCTGTCTGGCAATTTGGCAATAAGAATAATTGTCTTGATGCCAAAAAGAGCCCAACAGATTTGACTTTCACAATTGTAGCAGTATGGAAAAACAGAAGAAGAAAAGGAAAAAAGAAAGAGAAAAGATGAAAGAAAGAAGAGAAAGGAGACAATGACAAAACATTTTCAGTCAGCTTCAGAAACAACCTCTCTGCATTTGGGTCCTCTACAAATATCCATTCAACTTGACATAAACACTATATTGGCGCACTATATTGACACAATGGAAGCATTAATCATACTCAAGGAATAGAATAAACATTAGAGATAATTTCGAAAGCAGAATTGAAAACAATAATGATCACAAAATCTCTAAGCCAGTCTTTACTTCAACACATGGTTCTGCCTTTTGTAAATATATATCATTCAATAGACTTTAAAAGATGTTTCACAGCAATACATTTTTTTTTTGGTGGTAAATGTCAGTTTGCTATTACATTTATAGAATATGATTCAAGCTTAGGAGAAAGTCTGCATTTTGTCCAGTATAACCATTTCAAAACATATTTCATACATAGTACTTCTATATAAAGAAATTTAAATTGTACCATTTAACTTTCTTTCCTTGGTAAAAACTAAGTCCTGCAACTGTAGGTTAGTGGTTTTTATTATCTGGGATAATGTTAAGCAGGTATATCACTGGGGTAAATGAACCTAAACTTGCTGATTTGGGAAGAATAGGTCAATGAAAGGAGATAAAAGCTTGTGAGACCAGACACTCAGCACAAAACCAGAGGGAGTCACATTCATACAGCCAAGGACACAGACTTGATTCTCATTCAGGAAAGGATTTTAACATTATTCATTGAACCTTTTCTTTTGTTGCATTAAGAGGATTTGTGAGAAATTAAAGTCATAAAGACTTAAAGTGGTTTTAACCCCAGATTAATTTTATTATTTAGTTCCTCTTTTGATATTCCGATACGGCTGAAGCATACATTTTCTGTTCTTTTTTTTTTTTTTCTAATTTTAATAATTTATTATTATTGGAGCTCCTGGCTTGACAGTCACCACAAAGTTAAACTTGGCTGCCAAGGTGATTATTTCCCTCGCAGAATTCCATTCCTTCACTGCAGCTACAAGGTTTCTTCATTTGCGAATGTTTATACCTCCCTCAATCAAAATGAAGCTCAAACATTTCCAATGGGATAATTAGTCAGGAAGCACCCGACATCAGGAAAAAAAATCAGGAGATGTCTGAGATGATGGAGCAAAAAATAATTTGTTGATAAACAGAGCATAGCAAACCACTGAAGCCAGTAGGTTTGTGCTGTTTTATTGCAAGAGCTGACTCCAGATGATATTTTATGATAAATTTACTATCCTCTCCAGTCTTTCAAAAAGTGTTTCTTTGACAGTACATGATACAATATCACCAGCAGGTGTCATTGTTGTGCAAGTCTTTATGGATTTTTACCTCTATAAGAATCCACCCAGTCAAGTTTTGGCAGTGTTTGGGAATTTGTTTGACTGTGAAGGTACCGGACATTCGGCCATGGATAGAGACAGGCATTGAACATAGAATTTTGTAAATGTAGGCAAAGATGACACAAATATAAAATTATAGAAAAGAGAATTCCTAAACCATGAAGCATTTAAACACATTGTGCACTTACAGACACAAATACCAAACTTAAACAGGGATCTTTTTTGAGGGGGTTGAATCAGCAACTTCAGTTTTGTGTTTACTCAAGCAATTGCATACGTTTGCATGAATACTTGATCTTGCATGTCTGCTGTCACATTGACAGACCCCCCCTTAGCCGATATGTTTTGAATACGTTGCATCAGAGTGTTTTGTGTGGTTTGGCCCTAAACGTTAGCGGGCCTCTCAAACTGTTTAACAGAGAACAGAAATCAATAAAATAGTTTCAATGGTATGAAGCCGTCCTTAGATAGGTAGAACTTGCTAAAATAAATGAAGAATCAAGAAGGAGGTTACCAAAAGCATCATGCTGCCTTAATCACCTTATTATTTTCCTCTAGAACATCCCAACACAATGAGATCCCCTAATGTGTGACATGCACACTCTTGTGATAAAAAGGAAATCCCTAGATTAATCAGAGCACACCGCCTATTTCAATTGTTCTGGGTTCCTATTTTGAAACAGCCCATTTGTGGTACTTTTTGTGGAAACCAAGAGTCAGCATGACTGGTCTGGAGCTATGCAGTCTGATATGAAATTAATTATTATTCAATATGAATTCTACCATCCTTTATTAGAACCAGATTTTTGTATTTACCAGTTTGAAATATGGTAATCTGTCTGTTGCAATGGACCAAAAACTGGACTTCTTTGCAGCAGGTGTTGAATCAGTTTTTATATCCTGAATGTGAATAAACACTGGAGATGATTATAGATTTCACTGGAAAAAGGAAACGGTCAAACACAATTACTATCTCAGAAGAAATTTAGGTGAAGAAAGAGTTTAAATACCTCTGTGTTTATCTTGACCAGGGGTGCCAAAAGGCCCCAGGCTCATGGGAAGGTTTGATCTGGGCAGCAGGATGCATTTGAATGATTTAAAATGCGGTTAGACATTAATGTGTTTTTTTATTGCATGCTATTCCTGCATCATTTGCCTGGGGCACACTGCTTCAGTCAAAGTAAAAGACATGTAACATCACTCGTACAGCTTAGGCAACCAATGGCAGCAATGGACCTTCTTCTGTTTAATTCAGTTGAACACTCTACTCTTTTTCTGCTTAGTCTCATAACCCAATTAGCCAAAATGTCATTATTGAAAAGTAGAAAAGTGCAGTTAGTACAATTTTATATGAGAACATTTTCAACATCCTATTTATTCACAGAAATGTTATGGGTAGCTTTGTGCTTGTTGGCAACAAAAGTTGGTGCTTAACAAATATAATATCTGGTGGCCTTAGGATACTCATCACAACAGAAAATAAAACAGATTGCAAAGAGAGACAAGATTAATGAATTGCTGGGGGTCTGAGGAATCAGTAATCCATTCTCACAGAGGTCAGTGAACAACTGTAAAAGCTAGCTACTTGGCTAACAATTTAGCATCAGCATCAAAGTTGTATACTGGCGATGAGTTCATTATAACATGCATAATAAAGGCCACTAAACTCCTGTGCCCCACATTTCCTTGACGGGTTGCCTTTTACAGCTGCTTTTTGTATCTCTGCTTCTGTCTCCTTGAACCTCAGTCGGCCTCTGCAGATGGCCGCTCACACTGAGCCTGGTTCTGCTGAAGGTTTCTTCCTGTTAAAAGGGAGTTTTTTCCTCTCCACTGTCGCTATAAGCATGCTTAGTGTGAGGGATTGTATTTGAGTCAATGAGTCGATGCAATCAACTGGTTTTCCTTAGATAGAAAACTTTGTATCAATTTGATTGTATGATCTGGTTGAACTGTAAAGTGCCTTGAGATGACATGTGTTGTGAATTTGGCGCTATATAAATAAACTGAATTGAATTGAATTGAAATTGAAATGAATTAGTTATTGGAAAAAATGTTGCAAATGTGACAAAATTCAAATAGAGGGTAAAAAAAATCCTATTTTAATGTGTTTTGTACCAAGAGGCATTGTGTTGTAAGTCTTTTTTTTAAAAAAAAGCAAAGTGGTTGTTTTAACATGCATCCCCACTTGGAAGCAATAGATCACTATATCACTTAATGATGAAATAATCTTCCTTTCTCACCCTAATTAGTTTTCAGATGTGAATTGCAGGATATTTTCCATTCAAGAAAAATTTTAAACAAAGGATAATGTAATCCAGTGGTCTAACTAAGTATAGTTATATAAGTACTAATCATAAATACATAGTTACTGTATTTAGGTAGCTTTTTCACTATTACATTAAAACACAAATATCTGTACTGTATACTTCTTACTTTGTCAAAACTGGTTACCGTATTTTCACGACTATAAGGCGCATATAAACGTCTTTTTTTTCCCTCAAAATGTGCGGCACACCCTATAGTGCGGTGCGCCCTATGTGCGCTGTTACTGCGGATGTTGAGACCACCATGAGAATGTTAAAGGGGGAAGTGTGAGCGTGGATTGTGTATAAAAGAACAGGTATGTGCTTTATGCAGAACTCCTCATCTCCTCATTGAGGAGATGATGAAAGAGTGGCTGAGGGAGGTGTATGTAAGGAGACCAGGTGTTTTTTTCCCACACATCACCATCGCTGTTAATCTGTGACTCCATGCGTGCCCATCTCACAGCCGATGTGAAAAACATGGTGAAACAAATGAACGCTGTGCTTGCTGTCTTTCTGGGAGGTCTGACAAAGGAACTTCAACTGCTCGAGCAGCAAAATTGCGTCTGCTGCTTCATTTTTGCTGATTGTACCAGTTAGTTCTGACCCGCGGCTGAAGCAGCTTTGCTGCTCTGGCTGGGTGGTGCAAAAGTGTGTCTGACGCGCGTTGGGCGGAGCTACTCTATCCTTTCTCTGCCTTGCAGCTATATTTGCTGTGATCAGTGGGAATAAAGTAGTTTTAATATGTTTTTAAGTGAGAAAGTCCACCTGAAAACTTAATCATTGCAGTCAGTTCATCCAGATTACCATCCTGCCTTCTAATATTAGTTTTGTCGGAGCCGCTCAGACCCCCACATACCAGCGGTGCACTGTTAGTAGGAATCCCATTCAACAGCAGCCTCTGGCCGGGTCGCCTCCTCGCGATTCACCGCGGCAGCTGGTAGGTGTTTTTCATCTAAATAATCTAAACTGCAGGCAGCAGGATAATTAAAGCGAATATATTCTGCCGGCAGATTTCAGCATTTTAAGTTAATTTATGCATCAATAAACTGTTTCAGAGGAGTGATCACAGCGCTCTGTATCATCAGCGATGTGTCTGTCTCATGGCCAGCTCCCAGGTTTGATTAATACTTTGTAATAAATATATGAATAAAGCACAAACATACTCAGTTTTGCTCCCGCTCTATTTTTAAATACGCAGTAGAGGTATTTAAACGTGTAGAGGATATGAACCAGTATATGAAACCTGCGCCCTATAATCCGGTGCGCCTTATGTGTGTGTTAAATACAGTAATGGCACACATAACTGAGACTGCGCCTTTTAGTACGGTGCGCCTTATGGTCGTGAAAATACGGTACTTCTTTACATATCGATAACGACATGACCTGGCAGCTGAAACAAAACCGAAAGGGAAAATCAAGTGCAAAGAGAATCTGCAAAGAGCACTTTTTCTTTTCTTTTTTTTTTTAATAGAAACAACCTATAGTGACTGGGTAAGGACAAGTGGCTAGGAAAGATGATGGATCCAATTGTGACAATTGTACACAGTAGTCCAACAGGCAACAACACCACATCCGAGCCAGAGCGGGGCTGTCATGGAGTCTTACACACGTCTGTTCTCTCCGCTTCACAACCTGGGGATGGAGCTGGGCCAATAAGTAGTGGGGTACTACCGGTCCCCTGGGATCTCATCCGGGTCCACTTTGGGCGTGACCGGCCACTGGCGGAGCCCATAGGCTCGCCATTACAGCCCCATTTGACCTCAGCATTATAGCCTCTGGTCTCTGCTCTCGTCTGCCCTTCTCTGTTGGGTGTGGCAATCTATATGTCTGCTCTCCTTGTGTCCCTGTGATCTAGGGTGCATTTGGATATCTGGGGCTCGTGTCACCTCTTTATTGAGTCTGGAGCCGCCCACACCTGCTATTAAGCATTTTCTTCTGAAGAAGCTTTGTAAATCTTTTATACATGAGCATTCCCATGCATACATGCCATGGGAATTTGGTTCCAAGTGTTAACTTATACTCTAATACTAAACAATAAAAGGCTGCAGTTATAGATATATACCTACCTGAATGATATTGTATAATCACCGTAGGTTTAACCTTCCACACACATAAATCTAAGGGATGCCCACTGCGCTGAAAGCTGTTTTTATGTCTTATTTGGTTGTCTCCAGGGAACACAGTCTGTGTATCAATTGTGCAGATAACAGTAAAATTCATGAAAACTAGATGGGATCCTTAATTTCAGAACACTGTATGCTTGTTTTCCCTATCTTACCCTTAGTAAGCATCATAGGCCCTGGGATGTGCTGCATCCTAAGAGAAAGGTCAAATAAAAAGAGTATCTTAACCTGGTGAACAGTAGAGCCTTTTGATTTATTGACAAATGATTTGATTTGAAGTATTCGCAAGGATATTGAAAAAAATTTGGACCCCTGTACTTTCTTTTAGGCGGCTTCATAGTTGCGTCTCCAGTCAAGTTGATTGTCCAGGTAAACCACAGAATTTGTACTGCTCCACCACCTCCTCCTTTTCTACAATAATAATGAAGGAATTCAACTTCTTACTTTTTCTTCTGAATTCCACAATCACCTCCTTGTTTTGTATTCAGGATCAGAGGTACTCAGCTTCTTGTTCTTCTTTGATGCACCCAACAACTGCAGAGCCATCCTAATATTTCTGCAGATGACAGGACTCTATCTTGTACTGAAGGTCCTAAGTGTACAGAGCCAAAATGAATGGAAAGAGTATCATCTACTGAGATGCTCCTGCGCTGCTGACCACTTGATTAGGCAGGAAGCCCTACAGTTTCGAAAACTTTGGTCTGCTTGCCATGTATTCTTTGACTACAGTCTTCTGGAGTATCTCATAAAGTAAGTCAGGCTGAGTCATGTTAAATGCAATGGAGAAATCTGTGAGGATTGCCTTGTCTAAAGGACAGCTGCTTTCTTTAAGTATGTTTATGATGGTATCTTTAACTCTATCATGTCCATAAGAAACTGCAGGACTTGGAGTTCTTCTAACTTACCAAAAGCAGCACAGTTCTAGAGAAGTAGATTAATTAACACTAGAGCCCCCAAGGCCGTCATTTTGACAGTTATGAGATGTTGGTCATGTTAACTCTTCCGTAAAAATTCAAAAAATCCACTGGACTTGGTTTTCAAGATTTGAAGACGTTTCGCCACCTCCCCAGGAAGCTTCAAATGTCTCAAACGTCTTCAAATCTTGAAAACCAAGTCCAGTGGATTTTTTGAATTTTTACGGAATGACTATGACCTGGATGACTGAGAACCTTCATCAGCGTCATGTTAACTGACTTTTCCTATTCCTATATTTCCTTCATTGTCATGTTTAAAAATAAGTAAAACTGAACAGTAAAAGATAAATATGGTTAATTTCACCTCAATCACCCACAGCCATCATTTTGACGGCTCTATTTGTTACATTGTAATATGTTCAACCGTTTATTGACGTTTCTACCTAGAACTCTTTGGCTAATACAAAAAAATGTCTTCCAGAAGAAATGTAACAGCGAAGAAGGCTTTAGAAATGCTTCAAAATGTTGATGATAGTGATTCAGAAGGAGATGGAGAGACTGATCATGATGACTGGTCGGTAGGAAGGGGCTCTGATTCTGACAGAGAGTCAGGGTATGATCAACCACCCCCAGAAACATGCTGAGATATCAGTGGCCCACCAACAGTAGGGAAACTTTTTTTCAAGGTTTGGATTGCACTGCCACCACCTCAGCTGGTACACTCAGCGGCCCAAAAGCCAAACCAGGGCCTGTGGTCTACAATGATCACAAAAAGGTTAGCTAGGATGTGTCGGATCAGATGATTAGAAAGTATTCTGTAAAATTTCCAACACGAAGGTACTTGAGGCTGCATTTTGCAGGCTCCTGCACATAGCAGATATAAAAACGTTGGTTTTGTTCAGGAGCTGTTTGACCATCACCATCTCACACAGAGAATTATCCTTGAACTGGTAAAACAATTGCGTGCCAACCACATGCGATCCAGAGAGTCGCAGGTTACTAACCACTTCGCATCAGAAGAGCCAGATTTGGCGAGTTAAAGAAAACAGTGCGAGGTGCATCAGAAAAACTGCGCGCACAAAAAACTGCTCATATGATCTTTGTCAAAAATGTGACAAGGTGGTGTGCAGGAAATGTTCGGGGGTAATCAATCAATTTCTGTAAATAAAATTGTAATTTCAAACTTTGAACCTGTGTAGTAAAACAGCCTTATTTATTTCATTTATTTATTTCTAATACAAATTTAGAATACAAATAATAATAGCATATAATACAGCCTTTAAAAATATATATATTATGTTTACATATCAACAATGAGTTTATATGGCACAATAGAATTTCAGTTGATAACATCATCACTACTGTTGCCAGTGTTGGGAAAGTTCTCTTTCTACGTGAACTAGTTCAAAGTTCAGTTCACACATTTTAAAATGAACTAGTTCAGTTCATAGTTCACAATTCCAAAAAACGAACTAGTTCATAGTTCTTTTTTTTTTTCTTTTTTTTTTTTTTTCATATATTGCTCAATTACACCATAACCTACTGTAGAACCACAGACAGTGATTATTTTATCAGTTGTAACACTGAAACTGTGCGTCAGATTTCATCTTCATATCCAGTTTTGAATCCTTATCCAACCAGGGTTTACATTAGCATTGAGGGGACAGCATTTCCCCAATGTTGCTTTAATGCTTTGTTGCTGTCCATTCACTTCACACTAGTAGCAGCTGCAGCTTTCACCCCTACAGTATATTCTCAAAAACATCAGGAAAAATGTGCTGCTTGAATGGTCTTTTTTATGAGTAATTATTAAAAGAAAAATAGGAAAGTAGTCTTTAAGGTGCAAATGTTTTTTTTATTTTAATAATTTTTTCCATTTGAAATTCAATTTCAATACATACTAAAAAGGAATCCTGGAAATTTATACCAGGCAGGTTTAACAAACAAGTTACATGGATAGTAAAACCCTCAAGAACAGGGGTCTTCTATGTTTTCCAGACCAAGGACCCCCAAACTGATGGCGAGATGGAGCGGGGACCCCCTATTTATATATATTGTATGAAATTGTGTCCTATAGTCACTCTATTACAGATGGAGTAATGTAAAGAAATTAATTTTTCCCTGGGATTATTAAAGTTTTTCTGATTCTGATTCCTGGTTGTTGTGAAGGAAACGGTGCCCAGCTTGAAAGAGCTCCTGTGTGTCGCTGAATGTGAGCATTGATGACTGAAAGACATCTTCTGCCTCCATTTATCTGTTTACTACAGTGTGTTGATTTCATGTTAATGAGTATTTAAAGACATTTCAATAAGTGGGAAAAAAATTGCAGGGGGGGAATATAAGAATATCAACTAACCATGCAGACCCTCATGCAGTACCTCCATAGACCCCCTAGGGGTCGCGGATCCCCTGTTGAAGACCTCCGCTCAAGAACATTTTACTAACACAAACTGAGGGACCAGGCTGAGGTAGGAATTTAAGGTTACTGAAGTGCGGATTTTTTTACTGAAAGCCGGCGGGCAAACTTGTTGCCATCATCTTCACCGACCACCTGGTCATAAACCTGTTTTAAGTGATCATACTGCTGCTTTGTCGCCTCCACGGTCGCCTCCATGCTGCTGTGGCTTCCACGCTGCATTTTGTTCTGATGACGCACGCGGCTGTAGGCTACGACGCTGGTAGCTGGTGTTGCCAGATTGGGTGTTTTTCATGCTACATATTAAGGATTGTTTACGGTGTGATTTAGCCGGGGGTTTTGCCTGGAGGGCTCTATAGAAATCTGGCAACCTATTGAACGGAGTTGAACTGAGAGAGCGTGTCGTTCACAGACACCAGAATGAACGAGTTCACAATAACGTTCATCAGGCAGTAATGCAGTACGTTCAGTTCACGTTCGCCCAAAATATGAACGAGTTCATGAACTTTCGTTCAATGAACGCGTTCAGGCACAACACTGACTGTTGCATACCATTGGAAAAAATGTGGGAGTTCTAGAAGAATTCTTGAAGTCCCAGTGTTAAATCAACAGCATAAAATCCTAACAAATCACATAAAAAAAACATATTTAATAACTTCCCTTCACCCCCACATAGTCCTTAACACCATCAATCTTCCCAATTCCATTTTAATTGAGTATACACTGCTCCAAAAGTAAAGGGAACTCTAAAATAACACAACGTATTCTCAATCAATACTCTGTGTATTCGTTGAATGTGCTGACAACAAAATCATGCAAAAATCATCAATGGAAATCAAATTTATTAACCAATGGAACCTTGTATTTGGGGTCATAAAAAAATGAAAGTGGAAAAACATACTACAGGCTGACACATCTTTGGTGTAATCTCCTTAAAACTGATCAAAAAGTTAGGCTTAGTATTATGCATGGCGACCAAGTGCCTGTACGACCTCCCTACAATGCATGACCTCCTCCCAGACCTGGATCAAAGTATCAGTCTGTGGTATAACGTAATGTTGGTGGATTGATTGATTGTGAGCCAAAATTGTATCCTCTTCTCTGGTCATCATGTCAAAATGAAATCTGGACACTGGTTCCCAATGTCCAAAATCCATGATCATCGCATTTGGCATAACATATATCCCCCTTTCTGATCTGGAAATAAAGATGCAGTTCTTTGTTTTCAGATCAACAAATAGTTACATAAAGCCATGAGATCTGGATCAGTGATGATTCAGGTTTCTGTTGACAGGAAGAAAGTTCATTTAGGGTTCATATCTTCCCCAGGGTTTGTCCCTAGACGAGGCAGCTGATAGGCTGCTTGGTTGGGGCGTTTTCTAAGATTCAGATCAATCCTGAAAGCTAGTCTGCCTGCAGCAGGTTTGCCATTCAGTGTAATTACCATGGTGACATGTCTTAAAGCTGTCCTCATTCCTATCCAAAACAGTGTTCTTACTATTGATCCCATGAAAGTTTAAGAAATTAGGTACTATTTAAGGAACTATTAGGCCTAGTTACAATTTGCCCAATTTGGAGTCAGCCTGGGTGTTTTTCAGTGCTCAATCGAAAATATTTGTATCCATCATTACCTGGTGTAATATAACATTAATACAAAATAGAAATAGAACTTTATTAATCTCAAAATGGAGAAAATGAACTCTCTGCATTAGACCCATCCCCTTGGGGAGCAGTGGGCTACCATTGCAGTGTGCGGTCAAGGGTCGTGCTCAGAGACCCAAAGTGCCGGCTGTGGGGATTGAACTAGGTACCTGTAACCTTCTCGGAGCACAAGCGCACTGCTCTAACCACTAGGCCAACTTTCCCCCAATATGGTGCATTTACTGATTTAAAAAAAATTGGAATTTTGAGATCTGTTCAGCTCTGTACAACACATTGTTTGAGTAGTCAGGACTCCAATGGCCAAATTGTTCATCTCATTGTATTTTTCAATAACGCATTTTTTGCACAAATGCCATTTTGCACTGAACCACTGCAACTTGCACACTGTCTCTTATCCTCTGCACTGTTCACACTTTGACCACTGCTGCACTTTTTGTATTTTTCTATAACTCGTGCCATTTGAAATATCAATGCAACGTTCATAAGCTGTATGTAACGCAATTTCGTTCTGTATGCACCCTGTGCATACAAAATGACAAATAAAGAAGTCTAAGTCTAAGTCTAAGTCTAAAAAACAAAAACAATTATTCCAGCTGCCTTTCAACTTCTTGCTAATCTATTATCATCCAATGTTTTTGATAATATAATGGACTATAAAAAAATTGCATCTTTATTTCTTCTAATATATATTGATCAGTATTTTAGTCTAAGAAGAACCGTCCAAGTGTTGCAAGAAAGATTCAGAATTCAGTATCTTCTCTTCCTGGCTATAAATGCTGACTGTGAATTAATTTATTGTACCCTTTAGGCTCTCAAGAGATACCCCATGATGGATGAGATGTAGTCAGCTTGCTACAAGAAAAAAAATGCTTTTACTACAGAATTTGACACATGTGTGTCTATAATGCCTTGAGGGCTCCTGATGGCCTATTGCTTTTGAAGCATCAGCTGCAGTCTATAAAATTGGTGTTATCTTGATACTGTACGTCCCTTCATTCAGTTTTAGGTGTTTGTGTTACAGAAAGGACTACAGTATGCTATTGTTCTCTTATTCTTAGTCCTCTTTTCAGAAAATCAAGATTTTGCTTTTTATTTAAAAATCAATGACTTAGCATTTGGGAGGAGAAAAATACATAGCGTCAAAGTTGCTTTAGGCTCAGTATAAAGATGTAAATAATGACCTGGATTGTTATGCAATCCCTGTATTTTGTCTGTGTTTTCTCCAGTCCAAAGTCAGCACAGTATGGTTTGATGACCACTGGTAAGGGTTGGCAAGCAAACTCATGTCACCTAATTCCTACAGAAAATACATGATATATTGTAAGGTGGAATATGAGAGACACCAAACTCAATGATGCAGATTAGCTGAAGGTTGCGACTAAAGCACATTAACCAACCTAAAACCTCAATTTTATTTCAGTTTATTTATATTGCACCAATTCACAACACATAATAATAATAATAATAATAATAATAATAATAATAATAATAATAATAATAATAATAATAATAATAATAATAATAATAATAATAATAATAGAACTCACATTGGAACAATTTATCTCTGCATTCTACCCGCCCCCTTGGGGGGCAGTGGGCTGCCATTTTGCAGTGCCTGGAGAGTAGTGTGGGGTTAAGGGTCTTGCTCAGAGACCCAGAGTGCAGGCTGTGGGAGTGGGGCTCGAACTCAGAACCTCAGGATTCCAAGCTCTATGCCCTAACCACTAGGCCTCCACTCCCATGATGTTGGCTCAAGACACTTTACAAAGACAATTCAACCAGATCATCCAGTCCTCTACTACATACAGTATACAGTAAAGAGAATTGGTCTTAGCACTGATCCCTGTGGTGCTCTATAAGTCACCCTGGAGCATGGGAAAGATTTCTTAATAATGTCAACAAACTGAAATCGGTCAGATAGATATGATTTAAACCAGTCTAGTGCTGTTCCTTTAATTCCTACAAAATATTCTAGTTTTTCTAAAAGAATATTATTATCAACTGTATCAAATGCAGCGCTGAGATCTAACAGGACAAGTACAGATACAAGTCTACTATCTGAGGCCATGAGAATATTATTAGTGACTTTCATCAGAGCTGTTTCAGTGCTCACGAATGAGGGGAAGATGGAGCGGGAGATCGACAGACGGATTGGTGCGGCGTCTGCTGTGAAGTGTGCACTGTACCGGTCTGTGGTGGTGAAGAGAGAGCTGAACCACAAAGCAAAGCTCTCGATTTACCGGTCGATCTACGTTCCCACCCTTATCTATGGTCATGAGCTTTGGGTCATGACCGAAAGAATTTCAATTCAATTCAATTCAGTTTATTTATATAGCGCCAAATTCACAACATGTCATCTCAAGGCACTTTACAGTTCAACCAGATCATACAGTCAAATTGATACAAAGTTTTCTATCTAAGGAAAACCAGTTGATTGCATTGACTCATTGACTCAAATACAATCCCCCACACTAAGCATGCTTGTAGCGACAGTGGAGAGGAAAAACTCCCTTTTAACAGGAAGAAACCTCCAGCAGAACCAGGCTCAGTGTGAGCGGCCATCTGCCGAGGCCGACTGGGGTTCAAGGAGACAGAAGCAGAGATACAAAAAGCAGCTGTAAAAGGCGGCCCCGTCCAGGAAACACACAGCCAGGCAGACGAGCTCCAAGGCAGCTACCATGCCAACATCTATAAACAAGGGTGTTGATAGAAGCAGCACAGCTGATGTTTCTTTCCAGGATGACGTCACAGCCAAACAGGAACAGATGAGGCAAAGCTACTCTGAGGAAAAGCAGAGAGAGCAGAAGGTTAGAGATTGAACTAACAGATTCTGCAGAATAGGAGAACAGAGAGAGAATGAAGCAGAATGATGAAATGGGGGTCCCTATGTCCTCCAAAAGTCTAAGCCTATAGCAGCATAACTATAGAGATAGCTCAGGATAACCTGAGCCACCCTAACTATAAGCTTTATCAAAAAGGAAAGTTTTAAGCCTAGCCTTAAAAGTAGACAGGGTGTCTGCCTCACGGACTAAAACTGGTAGTTGGTTCCACAGGAGAGGAGCCTGATAACTAAAAGATCTGCCTCCCATTCTACTTTTAGAAATTCTAGGAACCACTAGTAAACCTGCAGATTGAGAGCGAAGTGCTCTGTTAGGAACATAAGGAACAATCAGATCTCTGATATAAGATGGAGCTTGGCCATTTAAGGCTTTATATGTGAGAAGGAGGATTTTAAATTCTATTCTTGATTTAACAGGAAGCCAATGAAGAGAAGCCAGGATAGGCGAGATATGATCTCTCTTTTTAATTTTCATTAGAACTCTGGCTGCAGCATTTTGGATCAGCTGAAGGCTTTTAACTACAGTTTGTGGACTTCCTGATAGTAAAGAATTACAATAGTCCAGCCTTGAAGTAACAAATGCATGGACTAGTTTCTCAGCATCACCCCTGGACAGGATATTTCTAATTTTTGCAATGTTCCTCAGATGAAAGAAGGAAATTCTAGAAACCTCTTTGATATGGGATTTAAATGACAGGTCCTGATCAAAAATAACACCAAGATTTTTTACTTTATTATCTGAAATCAGTTTAATCCCATCCAAATGAAGTGACTGGCTAATCAGTTTCTTTTTCAGAGACTCTGGTCCAAAGACTATAACTTCTGTTTTGTCTGCATTCAGAAGCAGAAAGTTAAGAGTCATCCAGGTTTTTATGTCTTCAAGACATGCCTGTAATCTATGTAATGGGTTAGCTTCATCTGGATTTATAGATAGATATAGCTGGGTATCATCAGCATAACAGTGGAAATTAATCCCATGCTGTCTAATAATTCTACCAATTGGGAGCATGTATAAAGTAAAGAGAATTGGTCCTAGCACTGATCCCTGTGGTACTCCACAGGTAACCTTTGAGCGTGTTGAAGATCTATCATTAACATGAACAAACTGAATTCGATCAGATAGATAAGATTTAAACCAGTCTAGTGCTGTTCCTTTAATTCCAACAAAATATTCAAGTCTTTCTAAAAGAATATTATGGTCAACTGTATCAAATGCAGCACTAAGATCCAACAGGACGAGCACAGATACAAGTCCATTATCTGAGGCCATGAGAATATCATTAGTGACTTTCACCAGAGCTGTTTCAGTGCTATGATGAGCTCTAAAGCCAGACTGAAACTCTTCAAAAAGTTCATTATGGTGGAAGTGATCGCAAACTTGTTTGGCAACTACTTTCTCAAGAATTTTGGATAAGAAAGGAAGATTGGATATAGGTCTATAATTGACCAAGTCATCTGGGTCAAGAGATGGTTTCTTAAGCAGAGGTTTAATTACAGCAACCTTAAAAGCTTTAGGTACATATCCCTGTAACAGAGATAGATTAATCACATCTAAAATGGAGGAGGAGATCAAAGGGAATACCTCCTTAAATAACCTGGTTGGAACTGGATCTAACATACAAGTTGAAGGCTTAGATGAAGACAATAATTTTGCTAATTCAGAGAGTTCAACTGGATCAAAGCAGTCTAAACCCGGTTCAGATTCCATGACTACCTCAGGTACAATCGCGGATAGAGGAGTGCTTATGATCTTATTTTTAATAAGATCAATCTTATTTATAAAGAATCCCATAAAATCATTGCTGCTAAGAGCAGGTGGAATGGACGGTTCAACAGAGCTATGGCTCTGGGTGAGTTTGGCAACTGTATTAAAAAGAAATCTAGGATTATTCTTATTCTCCTCTATTAATGAGGAGAAGTATGCTGCTCTTGCTTTACAAAGGGTCCTCTTATACAGCAGTAAACCATTTTTCCAGACTAGGAAGGACTCTCGCAGGCCTGTGGAGCGATATTTTCTCTCCAGCTTCCTAGCATTTTGCTTCAAAGTACGCAGCTCTGCATTAAACCAAGGAGCAAGCTTTCTATTTTTAACGGTTTTCATTTTCAAAGGAGCTGCGTTGTCTAAGGCAATACGCAGAGAACTAGCAACCCCATCAACAAAATCATCAACCTGTGAAGGGGAATAAGCTAAGCTTTTGCACTCTGCAGCACTGCTCAGTGACACAGAGGAGAGAGAAAGTGAAGCAGATTCTTTAAAATGTATAACTGCACTATCTGATAAAGATCTACTAAAATTGAACCTTCTTTTGGGGGAGGAGAACTCTGTTAAAGTAATCCTGAAGGTTATTAGAAAGTGGTCAGAGAGGACAGGGTTGTGAGGAAATACTGTTATTTCTTCACATTCTATGCCGTATGTCAGCACAAGATCCAAAGTATGAAGATGAGAATGCGTGGGACTATTCACATTTTGAACAAAGCCAATAGTGTCTAAGATAGCATTAAAGGCTGCTCTTAAGCTATCGCCTTCAATGTCAGTATGGATGTTAAAATCTCCCACTATGATGACCCTGTCAGTATTTAATACCAAATCAGAAAGGAACTCTGAAAACTCATCTAAAAATTCAGAGTAAGGACCTGGTGGACGATACAAAGTTACAAAAAGAAGAGGTTTTCTTGCCTTGAAATTTGGATGAGGGAAATTAAGGGTTAAATGTTCAAAAGAGTTGTAGGTATTAATTGTTTTGGGAGTAATCAGTAAGTCAGACTGGAAGATTGTTGCTACTCCTCCTCCTCGCCCAGAACTTCTGGGGATGTGAAAATTTAAATAGCTTGAAGGAGATGCCTCATTTATGCTCACATAATCCTCTTGCTGCAGCCAGGTTTCTGTAAGGCAAAACAAGTCAATGTGATTATCACAAATCAAGTCATTAACTAGTAGACTTTTAGAGGAAAGCGATCTTATGTTAAACAGACCGCATTTAATTGTTTTAACTTTTTCCCCAATTGGAGTTATTTTGATTTTAATTAGATTATCATGATTTACTCCTTTGGGAATCTTTGCTAATTTATTAGATTTTGGTCGTGGGCAAGACACTGTCTGGATGGAGTAAAGAGTGGGTAACAGTAGAGAAGCTGCAGAGATGTGTGTTAAACTACAACTCTGCTTCCTGGTCTGCACCCTGGGTGGTCAGGGTTTTGGAGGACTAATAAATGTGGCCAGATTCCTAGAAAGAAGAGCTGCACCATCCAAAGTGGGATGGATGCCGTCTCTCCGAATCAGACCAGGCTTTCCCCAAAAGGATTGCCAATTATTAATGTAGCCCACGTTGTTTTCAGGGCACCACCTAGACAACCAGCGGTTGAATGACGACATGCGGCTAAACATGTCATCACTGGTCAGATCAGGGAGGGGACCAGAGAAAATTACGGAGTCCGACATTTTTTTGGCAAACTTACACACCGAAGCAACACTAATTTTAGTGACCTCCGATCGGCGTAACCGGGTGTCATTACCACCAGCGTGAATAACAATCTTACTGTATTTAACCTTATCCTTAGCCAGTAGTTTCAGGTAGGATTTGATGTCGCCCGTTCTGGCCCCCGGCAAACATTTGACTATGGTCCCTGGTGTCTCTAATGCCACGTTTCTGACTATGGAGCTGCCAATCACCAGAGTGGGCTTCTCAGTGGGTGTGTCACTTAGTGGGGAAAACCGGTTAGAAACGTGAACGGGTTGGTGGTGACCAGTGGGCAGAGATCCACGACTACGCTTTCTGCGTACAGTTACCCAATCGCCTGGCTGCTCAGGCACTTTTGGAGGACAGCTACGTGGGGGGCCTACTTTAGCTCCTGGATGTTCAACAGCCTGAAGCCTGGATTCTAACTCTGACACCCTCGCCTCCAAAGCTACAAAAATACTACACTTATTACACATCCCATTATCACTAAAGGAGGCAGAGGAATAACTGAACATCTGACACAGAGAGCAGGAGAGAGGAGAGGAAGAAGGAAGAGTTGGAAAAGAGTCAAGGGAGGGAGAGAGAGAAGCCATAGCAATGCTAAGCTAGCGCTAGCCTAGGCTAGCTACTTCTTGCTATCAGAAATAAAACCGTGTGAAACTGACAAGTGCTCAGTAGAAAAGTGCAGCAGAAGGTGCTATGTTTTAAAGTAGTCAGTTAGAGTTACTTAGATACAGAGATATCACAGAGAAAATAACTTAACTTCAGATGGAGATCCTCTGAACAGCTGCACACTCAGTTAATCCAAACAGGAAGTGAACAGGTCCAAACAGGAAGCAGGCTCGGATAACCTCCTGTTATCCGAGCCTGATAGAATGAGGTCCTGGATACAAGCGGCTGAAATTAGTTTTCTTCGTTGTGTGTCTGGGCTCTCCCTTAGAGATAGGGTGAGGAGCTCAGTCATCTGGGGAGGACTCAGAGTAGAGCCGCTGCTCCTCCACATCGAGAGGAGCCAGTTGAGGTGGCTCGGGCATCTGATTAGCATGCCTCCTGGACGTCTCCCTGGTGAGGTGTTCCAGGCATGTCCCACCGGGAGGAGGCCCAGGGGGAGACCCAGGACACATTGGAAGAACTATGTTTCTCGGCTGGCCTGGGAGTGCCTTGGGATTCCTCCAGAGGAGCTGGCCCAAGTGGCTGGGGAGAGGAACGTCTGGGCCTCCCTACTGAAGCTGCCACCCCCACGGCCCGACCCCGAAGAAGCAGATGGATGGATGGATGGATGGATGGATGGATGGATGGATGGATGGATGGATGGATGGACGGACTTCCATCAGAGCTGTTTCAGTGCTATGATGAGCTCTAAAGTCAGAATGAAACTCTTCAAAAAGATCATTATTGTGTAAGTGGCCACACACTTGTTTGGCAACTACTTTCTCAAAAATTTTACATAAAAAGGGATGATTGGATATAGGTCTATAATTGGCCAAGTCATCTGGGTCAAGAGACAGTAAAAGTTTAATTAGTGCAACCTTAAAAGTCTGAGGTGCATATACCTGTAACAGGGACAGATTAATCATATCCAAAATGTTTATCTTATGTTTACATTTTATCACTGCTGTTTACATTTTATAACTGCCGCACTTTAAAACTCTTTTGTTCAGTGCAGCTCTTGAGAGCTGCACTGAACAAAATTTCTTTTTGTATATACTTTGTGGGTACAAAATTACAATAAAGTCTGCTAAGTTTAAGTCTAAGTCTAAGTAAATGCATGAGGATATCAAAGGGAATACTTCCTTGAATAAGGAACTGGATCTAACATACAAGTTGCAGGCATAGATGAATAAAATTGTTTTACTAACTCTGAATGTTCAACTGGATCAAAGCAGTCTAAGCCCAGTTCAGATTCTATGACTACCTTAGATGCTGCCTCACCTTCCAGAGATAAACCAAACATAGTTAGAGGAGTGCCAAAGGTCTTACTTTTATTATAATCAATCTTATTTAGACAGAATCCCACAAAATCATTACCTCTAAGAGAAGGTGGGATTGACGGTTCATCAGAGCTATGGCTCTGGGTGAGTTTGGCAACTCTATTATAAAAGATATCTAGGATTATTCTTTTTCTCCTCTATTAACCTCTTACACCCTAAGGGTATATAAATAAATTTCTGCCTGACAAAAACACACAAAAGTAAATAACTTATAGCCTCAAAGCTATTAGATTTAAGAAGAAACTTTTGGTACGTCTGTAAAGGTAAGATGTCATAGAATGGTTTTCTGGTGTCAGCACCATTGTAGCTTTGACCCTGCCTGAAATATTAGGGACAAAATACAAAATATTTTGCATTTTTTGAACCTCGCCAAAATTCTCTTTGAAATAAACATTGCAAAACACTACCAAAATATTATTTATAGCACAAAAAAGTAGTACAGACTTTCAAATCTAAATGTTGTGTAAAAATATACCAAAGTTGGACTCAATCAGATGAATCATATTTTTTTTAGAATGGTATTAGTGAGAAATTTCTTAGGCGGAGAGGCCATTTTGGCACATTTATCCATAAATGTCACCAAACTGTGCCAAATGTGTTTTTTACATCAATACTGGGGGTTTGGTAAAACTACGAGGTCATGTAGCGGCTGGACCCGCCGGTGGGTCCGTAGGGTTCAAGGGGTTAATGAGGAGAAATATCTTGCTCTTGCTTTATGAAGGGTCCTGTTATATAGCAGTATACTATTTTTCCAGAATAGGTGTAGAGCTCCATTTTCCTTCCAGTTTCCTAGTTATTTACTTCAGAGTGCGCAGCTCTGCATTAAAGCAGGGAGCCAGCTTTCTATTTTAAAAGTTTTCCTTTTTCCAAGTGACTTCGTTGTCTAAGGCAGTATACAGAGAACTAGCAACCCCATTAGCGAAATCATTTACCTTTGAAGGGAAATAAACAAAACTTTTGCCCTCTACAGCACTGTTCAGTGTCACAGATGAGAGCGAGAGGGAAACAGTTTCTTTGAAATTCATAACTGCATTATCGGATGATGATCTGCTAAAATGAAACCTTATTTTGACGGAGGAGGACACTGTTTATGTAATCCTGAAGGTTATTAAAAAGTAGTCAGAGAGGAAGGGGTTATGAGTTATTAGTGTTATTTATTAAAATAAACAATAAAACTCATTGTTGACCAAAAGCATTTTGATTCAAAATAGAAGCTAAAGAATTTATTGGGAAATTATTGGGAACTACTGAGTTCATGGAGTATCCATGAAAATGCTTTCCAGTAGGCTGTTTTTTTCATATTAAAGATCACTTATTTTTTTCCCTTTATGGTTTCCTACTTTTCAAGATTTAAAGGGTTTCATTAGTTGGAAGGCATCAGTATAACATAACAGAAATACTCTATGATATAATCTTAATATTATATGACTCTATTTTTAATTGATTTACTGAAATGTGTTAACTTTTTCTTCATTTCTAATTTATCAAAACATACCTGTTTTGAAGTGCATACAGTGTATAGTTCAATACTTTGTTCTTTCCCTTTGAACAGATTAGATTTGCGTTGCCTCCTCTTGAAAGTGCATCAGTAATTCAGTTTGAGGTATGGATTTGATGTAAAATGCATTATTAAAATCAAGATTTCTCTGACATCAATCAGCATTCTGTATTTGCCCCTGCCTGACAATTGATTCAGGTTGGTGAGGAAGCATGTCAGCACAGGGAACGAAAAAGCTCATTAATCTGTCCAATGTTTAGTCACTAAAACCTATAACTTATCTAAGTTTACATGACATTCAGAAGGATTCCTCTACTGCATCAAAAAGCTTTGCTTTCAGCAGAGAAGCAGATCCAAATGATATTCTTTTATCCATTGTGTACCTTTCATTTTAAGACGAAGCACTGACACAGGACAACACCAGTAAAAAAACTTTTTTTAATCTTGATCTTGGAAAACTATGTGTTCTGTTTACATGATGTAAAAGTTTATATTAGATATAGACATGAAAGAAATAAGTACTGGCTGTAAAACCTCTTATTGCCAGATGTCTAATACCATGAGGCAAGCAGAACGCATAAAAAAATGTTCTGCTGACTTGAGCAGATTTTTTTTTTTTACAACATCTTTAAACCCTGATTAATATACAATTATTTATCTAAATAATATTACAATGTTTCCTACCATGATAACCTGATAGCTCAGAAATTAGAATTGATATTTGCAAATTATGTTTTCTGATACAGCAGGAGACCTTTACAGGCTTTTTGACATAAACTAATGAAAGTACATTAATGACAATTTACGTTAGAACTTGCATTGAACTTTGTTGGATGGCTTATTTTTTCCACTTGTTACTTGTCCAGACCTCTGATCCTCCCTTTTAAACTTTGAGAGTTATGGTTTAAGACCTGGTGTGAATTTTCCAGAAAAAAACATTTATTTTACATTTTCCAACCAATTGGGATTGCATACATGTGAAAGTACATGACATATCACCCTTTACATGCCCCGTTTGAAAATGCGATAATTTATCTAAATATGTCTCATCAATTTGTGGAGAAAATGATGACACATTTTGAACTTGACATGTTTGCTAACATAACTACTGTAGACACAGGCCATAAGGGGCTTGACATAAAGTGTAACAGACAGGGCCTGAGTTAACTTTTTTGGCCACCAGCCACTGTGGTGAAAAATAAAGGCCTAAATAAAGGAGAGCAACTCAGGAAATGCTTTAGAATTGTTCTTGAGCTTCTGCATAATACACATTCAAGTACTTTCGAGTCATAAACTAAATCTTATATGTGACAAGACCCACATAATGACAACTATATCTGACCTGGTGTAACAATAAAATAAAATAAAATAAAATAAAATAAAATAATATAAAATAAAATAAAATAAAATAAAATAAAATAAAATAAAATAAAATAAAATAAAATTAAATAAAATTAAATTATTAAATTGAATTATATTAAACTCCAGGAAAACTCCGTTTTAACATGGCGAAACTGGAGCAGAACCAGGCTAAGTGTGAGCGACCATCTACCAAGGCCGAGAGGGGTACAAGGAGACAAAAGCTGGTATACGAAAACTATCAACCAGCTCCACAAGTGGCCCCATCCAGGGAAAACACAGCCAGGCAGACCAGCTGCGGGACAGTTTCCATGTCAGAAGATAAAAGAGAACACATAGATTTATTCACAATGAGAGAAATAGGACCACTCTGAAAAACAGGCCAAGTGCTAACATGTATAGACAAATGAGTCGATGAGACCAAATTAAGCTACTATGATGAGAAAAAGCAGAGAGAGAGCTTACAGTTGGAGGTTGAACTAACCAACGATGTAGAATGAGAGAAAATAGATAGGGGATGATGAAAATGTATCCCTATGTCCTCCAGCAGTCTAAGCCTATAGCAGCATAATTATTGAGAGAGCTCAGAATAACTTAAGCCACACTAACTATAAGCTTTACGAAAAAGGTTTTAAGCCTTGGCTTAAAAGTAGACAGGGTGTCTGCCTCATGTAAGAAAGAGCTTGGCCATTTAAGACTTTATACGTGAGATGGAGGATTTTAGATTGTTTTCTGGACAGGAAGCCAATGAAGAAGAGCTAAGATAAGAGAAATAGGATCTCTTTTTAATTTGCATCAGAACTCTGCCTGCAGACTTTGGATCAGCCGAAGGTTGAATTCTTCAATTTTTTTGTCAAAAGCACATTTGACAAAAAAATACACATTTTGCACTTTTAGCCTAGAAAATACAGTTTCTTACTTAATTACAAACACGTAGCAATAAAATACCAAAGGCCACCTGCTGGTATGTGCTTTAAATATTGATACAGTCGGATGATTTATGCACTAAAACATGCTTCATTTTCACCCTTATGTACATCCTCTTGTTCATGGATTATATTCACCCACCCGCTTTTGTAACCATAAAGCCATAAATTAGTATCTGTTATCATTACTCATCTGCTTGTGGAAAGCATGAGCTCCAGCATCAAATTAATTTCATCCCAGTGCTGCTTGCCCCAAGCCTGTAACATCATCAATGACCCCTCACACCCCCACCATGGACTGTTCTCCCTTCTGCCCTCTGGGAAGAGGCTTCGCAGCATTCGATGCAGGTCCAGCAGATTCCGAAATAGCTTCTTCCCAACCGCCATCAGACAGCTGAACTGTTGAGAAACCTCTAAATCATGTCACGGACTCTGCATCACACTGACAACACCAAACGAAAACACTGCATAAATGCACCATTTATACTTAATGCTCTGAACTTTCATATCAATGCGTTTTTTTTTGCACCATGTTTTTTTCTCACACACTGTATACATTTGATCACTGTTGCACTTTAAGAAATGGAAATGTCAGCAAAGCTGTACAAAACGAAATGTTGGTTTGTACAGTCTAAGTCTAAAATGTTGATTTGCCATCACTGGATTTTCATTGGATTTTGATTCTGGTAAAAGTCTGGGCTGTTTCTTCCTATCATTGGTTTCTTCAGCTTGCATCCATTCTTTTACAAGCCTGCATTCACTCATTTCAGTCATCATCTTTCATGAACTTATAAAACGGCAACCTTTTCTGGCTGAATTTTGGGTTCTCAAAGGTCCTCCCATTACGAGTTGCCTGTCATGATCTGGCCTGTTTGCTCCTTCTTAATTAGTAAATCCTTTCACCTGTCGTTTTTCCTCCCTGCCTCAATTATAATTTATTCCTTTTACCTGTTTCCTCTTGGTTATATTCAGTTCAGCCTGAGCATTCACGGCCAGATCATTACTTGTCTTTCTGTTAGTCTGTCCGTTCAGTTTTTGCCTTGGTACATGTCCTGGATCCTGGCAGCCAGTGGAGAGAGGGTTTTTGTGTTTGTCTCATCTCCTGATCGTCCACTGTTCCTCCCCGCGGAGTCCTCTGGGTTTTTGGCTCTATATGTGGGGGGGTTCAGTTTTTATCTGAGTAAGCCTGGCTCCAGGGAGGAGACCAGTTTAAAGTCCTGCATCAAGTTCTGGTTCCACTTCCTGTCTTGGATACCCTCTTCCACTGAGCCTGCTCAGCTGCACCTGATCCTGTCTGCTCCAATGCGTGGCCACCTGGTCATGCTTTCAGACCCTGTCAGACTCTGAACCCTCCTGGAAGCTTGTGGGTGCCTGGAAGTCTGGATCCTGCCACCTGTTCTGTTCCTGCCTGATCTGGATCCTGTTCCGTTCTGTTCCTGTCTGTTCTGGATCCCTGACCAGGATTGGCTTCCAGCATGTCCTCTGGGACTGCAGCACTTTGGGACATTCTTGGACTGGACTGTTAAACCAGGTAAGTGGCCAACTCAGATAATCATCTTCTGTCAGATGATCGTGGTCACTTACCTGTGTTTCTCCTGCAGAGTGTCTGTGATTGGGCGGTGCCCCGCTCCCCATCCTGCAGTGTCCGCGAGCCAGCTCCACTTTAGTTTTGTTTGTTATTTAATAAACGTTAAACTTTTCAAACTTTCCTACTGACTGTCTCTCCTTGAATACTGGGTCCATCTGTTCTCGGTTCATGACATTGCCATTTAAATGTAATCGAATTTTTGATTGCAGAAATAGAGGGCCCCAAAATGAAATGGTTCTGTCTAAAAGTAATTATAAAACTGCAAATAGGTTCCTCATAAATTTTCTGTAATGATATAATAAAACAAAAGTTAGGACAGAGAAAAATGTTGCTGACAAATTATGAAATATCTTCATACTATTTGAACCATAGAAGTAACAAAATGGTTTGATAGACAAAGATATAGGCTAATGCATTAATTACCAAGCATTTGCACTTTGCTGCTCACTATTTTCAGTGATTACAGCATATTCCTTTGCATGTATTTTGTGTGTGATTTAGGCCCCGTCCACACAAAGTCAAAACGAACACGAAAGGCTAATATTTTCCAGAACGTTTGTCGTAAAGACGGAGACGTAAAATAAATGTGATCGTCCACACGAATGCATGAAAACGCTGCAAAATGTATGCCAGGCCTGTAAGTGGCGCTATGGTGCCAAAGCAAAAATAGGCGACGAAATGTTGATGCGCACTAATATTTATACATGGTTGCCCTGCGGGTCCATTTTTGTGGTTCAGTCAAATTCAGGTGCTGAACTATGTCGTCTATATTGCTCTGTTCTTCCTGGAGATATTCCAGAAGAAGAAGATTCTGTTGTAAGCCCGACAGCAGGGTGAGTAGTGTTAAGGAAGAAATGATTCTAAAATAGTTAACTTTGGAAAAAGGTTGGCTTTTAATTCTTCCTTTCCCAGGTCCACTCGGCGAGCTGCGTGTGGCCACAAGGAAAACCAGCATTGCGTTTTGACGTCACAGAATTACAGAGTTTAATCCAATATAAGACAATGCATAAACTTAGAAATAAGACAATGCACAAACCTACACCAGAAACTGCAGAACAACGGAGACATACATTCAATTACCTGACATAAATGGAGAGAAGGAAAGAAAGCAAAGAAAGCAAATGCATTGCATTTCAAGATGGAAACGTGAAAACGGCGTTTCAAAATCTTCCCACTCTGAAGGCCTGATAAAAAAAAGATTGTTTACAGACCCCCGAAACGCCGGCTTCGTATGGATGAGAGGCTGGTTTGGTGAAAAATGTGTGCATTTAGGCCAGGGTTCAGCTTCGTGTGGACGGGGCCATAGTCTTATCTTCTATTTGAAAGCCTCAGTTTTACATTTGGAAACACGTTTGTGTTTGTAAGCCTCATTTTGTAATTAGAGTACTTTTCTATTTGTTGTAAATTAATGTATTTGCAATGGATTGCAAATGCTGGATCACTGCAATTTATTAGTCTTTTCTTAATATTTCAGAAGTGACTAATAATCAATGTTAGGTTGTGCATCTTAGATTAAAGCAGCTATTGGTCAAAAGCCTAACTTTTTGGATTACTCCATCTGATGCACACCAGACAGAGTCGTCCACCAACCCATATAGGACCAAACCTATAGTGAAGATATGAATGGGAATATGGAATTCATTTAGGATTTGTTCATTAGACATTCAATCATAGTAATGTCTATGATCTGGTTTCTGTTATGCGGTTATAGTTTGCAGCTTTTTATAACTTTTTTAACTTGCTATTGTGCTTTCTATTTTAAACAACATTGCATCAATTCAAGTCATTGTATCGCTTTTATGTATTCACAGCATGCTTACACCTTGCCACTCTGTATTTTTTGTGACTGCAGCATTTCCCCTGCATCGCATTTGTTGCATTTTTCTTTTGCATGTGTTTGTGAGTCAAATTTTGTCTTATCAGTAATTTTAGCATTTGTGGAGTGTTTATATATGCACCTTTTAGCAAACATATATTTGAGCTAAATTTGGAAGAGTAATGAAAAACAGTTTAAAACAGCAACATTGACAAAACAGCTTTATGATTGTACAAAACGTGGTTGTATGCTTTCTTGTTTAATATAATAATGTATAACAATAATCTTTGCATAATCAGTATATGACACTTCAAATATCAGCAGGCTACAACATCCCTTTCTCCAACTACCATGATGCACAACAGACCAAAAGATGTACAGGTGGAGTGACAAAAATAAATTTTTTCTAAAGAGCCTAATTGACTGAAGCAAAATGTGAAGCCAAAAAGAACCAGTTCAAGTGTGTATTTAAGGTGGCCTGGGTGTTTTTCTAAGCAAAAATGTAAGATGTAGCAATGATAAACATTTTCTTCCACCCTTGACCAATCCATGGGTGCCACACATGCAATTTCTGATCTACAGGGGGGATGTCAAAGGAATTGCAGGAAAACTTAGTGTGAAAAAGCTGTTAGCCACAACACAAGCAGGTGATCAGCCAGTAATACAATTTTATGTCAGTTACATGAATGGATTTTAATGAACACTCAAAAATAGCACTGATCAGATTTTGACTATTTTCATCAATCCATGCCCGAATTGACCAATGTTGATTGGAAATTTGGGGAATAGGAACAGGAATACGTTTTCATTTTGGGATTGTACAAATTACTTATAATGTAATAAACCAAATTTAAGGCCAAATTCAAACTATATTGTTGGAAACAGGTATCAAAATGGCAAAGTGAAGATGGCTGGTGAAAGAATTGTTTTAGTTAATCCATTATTTACCCTAATAATGCAAGTAAGCATGTGGGCCCCAAAGGATCATCCTGTTTTCACATTAAAATATGCAGACAATAGAATTAGGTAAGCAGCTTTTTGTGTTTTACTAGTTATTAAGCTCCAGTTACCAGGGCATGAAACTGGCACCCGCCCACACGTCAAAAGCAGTAACTTGTGATTGCAGTGTGAAATTGTCCATCTACCGGCCACATACCTGTCAATAAGACAACATACAACACTGACCATGTGTTGTGTTGCTGACCACTCATGTAGCCTGTTGGTTTTTAAGCAATGTCTGCTATTTTCTTCTGTTTTCTTGGGTTTAAAAAAAAAAAAAAATGTGGCAAAATATGTCTGTTCCTAAAGAGAACCGAACCAGAGCAAACAGGACATCGGCCCTTTCCCTTTACATTCCACTGAGCCAGCAAGTAAACCTTTATCTCCTCTTTTCAACTGATGCTTAAAGAGGTCATAGAATGATTATATAGGGTATTTGGTTCTGCTCCTTAAGGTCTCTGAATAGGGTATGTAACATTGGTTGGGCTGAAAATGGCATATTTGCTGTTCTATGCGCCCTGATGCAAACCTGACTAAAAGCCCTAGAATGAAACAACAGGTTTTCTTCCTTTTATGGTATTCTCATGAATATTTAGATGAGCTGTGCACTGATTAGTTGGTTTACAACGAGCGAAGCTGCTGAGCAAAGACTCATCATAGCAACAAGCACTCACTCAATGAAAAATCAAATTGGTGGTAGGGTGACCAGACGTCCTATTTTTCCCAGACATGTCATACTTTTCATTCCTAAATAAATGTCCAGGGGAAATGTCAAAATCATCTGGGATTTTGGTCAATTACAGTTCAGCATGTAGTCGAAACACACCGGGCACTCGAACCGAGCTGTCAGCTCCGGTGCTGTCCGGGAACCCCGGCGAATGGGGGCAGGGAGCCAGCGGGGGACGGAGCGACCAAATTCGACCCAGTGACGGTGGCCTGGACACCGGCGGCCCAGTGCTTCCCCCGTCTGCCTTATTGGCCCCTCCACCTGCTGAGGATGGGTGCCTCATGGCTCTCTGCTGAGGTCCAGTTCAGTCAGCGGAATTGGATCCTTGGGAAGACTGTGAAAAATTTCTCCTTTCTCCGTGCAGCCTGGAACACCATTTACGCCCGTGGTTCTGGCTCATTATTAATTGAGAAATGGCCTGCTTTGTAATTCTTGTAGAAGTAATCCTAAGTGAAGGCTATACAGCTAAACTAGTGTCTTACATCTTCGCAACCTCTATTCATGTTCTTGGGCCAGTGAACCAGTTGGCTGGTCTTTATGTAAATTTCGGGGCGTGACAAAGGTACAGGCCAGAACTAAATAATGCACCACCCCCGAGTTTATGTCCAGGCTTCATTTGGACTCGCCCGTTTTATGGTGGAAGTTTAGAATTATGAGATTTGCATAGAAAGGAGGTGTTTGAACTTCCATTTCACCCACTGACCTATCGTTATTCATCTATGACAATGTAAACTCGGTTTTGCATTCTATGACCCCTTTAATAGATACTCTGCCTAAATAAGTAGAATAGATATTATTACATGTGGTGTGTGTGTCTTATTTTAAAGAAGCTGTCTGATTCAACTGCTGACGGTTTTTAAGTAAGAGCTCTGAACTGAATGCTAATGCTCACATAGACGACAGAATGATCCATAGTGTTTTTGTTGGCTCATTCGTTCAAGAGGTAGCTCTCGAAAAGACTTTACAGCTAAAAGATGGCGGCGCGCACGGACGCAGCGGCTTACGGCTCTCCATTCCAGTGCTACCGAAAGTACACTTTTCAGTCGCTCTTGGACATTGGATATCAATCACAGATATCTATTTCGAGTGACTTTCTTCGTAAGCACAACATTCCGGACGAGATAGCGAGACCACCCGGGTCTCCGTGGATTGTTGTCGGGTCCTGGAGAAGACGCAGGCGGAGGAGAGAGAGGAAGCAGAAGCGGGGCTGCCGGTCTGGCCTATTGCTAAGGCTACGTAAACAACCACACAAGCCGCCTCTCCCGAGCCTGTTTCTCTCCAACGCCAGATCCCTGCTGCATAAAATGGACGACCTGGATTTACACCTCACTGGAAATCGCTACGTCCGGGACTGCTGTGTGTTTATCATTACCGAAACTTGGCTTAACCCGGACATTCCCGATGCTAGCATGCAGCTAGCCAGCCGCACTCTGCTACGCGCGGACAGAACAATGGACTCCGGTAAGAGCAGAGGAGGGGGGCTTTGTATGTATGTGCATGACAACTGGTGCAACAACGGAACCATCATAGACAGCCACTGTTGTCCGGACCTCGAGTACATGATTGTTAGGTGCCGGCCTTTTTTCCTCCCGAGAGAGCTGACCGTAGTTATCGTCACGGCTGTTTACATCCCACCCGACGCCGATGTAAGCGCAGCACTCTCTCTCCTGCTGAACGCGGTGAGCGAACAACAACGAGCTCACCCCGACGGCTTTCACATCATAGCGGGGGATTTTAATAAGGCCAACCTAAAGTCTGTACTACCAAATTTCCATCAGCACGTGAAATGTGCCACGCGAGGCGAGAACACCTTGGACCACGTCTACACCAGCATCAGGCATGCTTACAGAGCCGTCCCCCTCCCCCATCTGGGAAAATCGGACCATCTGTCCCTACTGCTCTTTCCGGCCTACACCCCCCTCAGACGCAGAATCAGGCCCACCGTAAGGACCATCACCACCTGGCCTGAAGATGCACTTCACAAACTCAAAGACTGTTTTCAACGGACAAACTGGGACCTGTTCGAACACCAGGAGCTGGGAGCACACACAGACACAGTACTGGACTACATCCACTTCTGCACCAGTAATGTGACTGTGACCAAAACTATCCGGGTCTTCCCCAACCAGAAGCCCTGGATGACCAGTCAGGTCCGCTCCCTTCTTAGAGCCCGTGACGCCGCCTTCAGGTCAGGAGACAGAGCTCTGTATAGTGCTGCCAGAGCTGAGCTGAAGAGAGGGGTCAAAGAGGCTAAAGCAGACCACAGACAACGGCTGGAGTCCCAACTGTCCAGTAACAATACCCGTAAGGTGTGGCAGGGCATCCAGGAGATCACCAACTTCAGGGGCAGCGTCGTTCAAACTGAACAACAGGGCGCACAGCTGTCAGAGGAGCTAAACAGCTTCTTTGCTCGGTTTGGAGAATCCCAGCGGCCCTCCCCTGTCCCTGCCCTGTCCCCTCCCCCACCCAGCGCTGACACCCCCCCACTCACTGTCCAGGAGCACAACGTCAGGAAGGTGCTACTGGCAGTGAACCCCAGGAAGGCCGCAGGCCCAGACGGAGTCCCTGGCAAGGTGCTAAAGGCATGCGCGGGCGAGCTCGCCCCCACCTTCACCAGGCTCTTCAACCTGTCCTTGGCCCAAGCCACCGTTCCGTCCCGCCTGAAAACCTCCACCATCATCCCAGTGCCGAAGAAGTCTGCCATCACCAGCCTGAATGATTACCGCCCAGTGGCCCTCACTCCGGTAATCATGAAGTGCTTTGAGAAGCTGGTTCTTCAGCACATCAAGGACTGTCTCCCCCCACACCTGGATCCCCAACAGTTTGCATACCGGGCCAACCGATCCACAGAGGACGCCGTTGCCGTGGCCCTCCACTCTGCTGTGAACCACCTGGAGCAGCAGCAGAGCTACGTCCGGATGCTCTTTGTGGATTACAGCTCGGCCTTTAACACCATCCTCCCGGACAGACTCATCATCAAACTGGGCTCCCTTGGACTCCCCCCTCTCACATGTGCCTGGATTAACAACTTCCTGACCGACCGACCCCAGGCTGTGAGAGTTGGCCCCCACCTCTCCTCCACCCGCACGCTGAGCATCGGCTCCCCACAGGGCTATGTGCTGAGCCCCCTCCTCTTCTGCCTCTACACCCACGATTGCAGACCGATCCACAACCACAACCAGATCATCAAGTACGCCGACGATACCGCTGTGGTCGGTCTCATCTCCAGGGGCGACGAGGCCGCCTACAGAGAGGAGGTCCTGAAGCTGGCTGATTGGTGCTCAGAGAACAATCTGACTCTGAACACCAAGAAAACCAACGAGCTCATCATAGACTTCAGGAGGCACAGCCCTGAGCCAGCTCCCCTCTTCATCAACGGCGAGCAGGTGGAGAGGGTTCACAGCGTCAAATACCTCGGCGTCCACATCTCTGACCGCATCACCTGGTCAGAGAACATCACCACCATCATCAAGAAGGCCCGGCAAAGGTTACACTTCCTGAGAATCCTCAGAAGGTATAACCTCAACTCTGATCTGTTGCTGGCCTTCTACCGCTCCTCCATCGAGAGCTTGCTGACCTACTGCATCATAGTATGGTTCGGCAGCTCCACCGCTGCCGACAGGGAGAGGCTGCAGAGGGTGATAAAGGCGGCGCAGAGGATTATCGGTCGCCCTCTCCCCTCCCTGGCAGACATTTACTCCACCCGGTGCCTCAGCAGAGCCAGGGCCATCTCCAAGGACAGCTCCCACCCTGGCTCCACCCTGTTTGACCTGTTGCCCTCTGGAAGGCGCTACAGGCAAATGAGGATCAGGACAAACAGACTCAAGAACAGTTTCTTCCCCCGAGCCATTGCCGCCCTCAACTCCGACCTGCACTGACGGACACTTTTCACCTGGTTTGCATTATTCCCCAAGCCATTGCCCCCCCTCAACTCCGACCTGCACTGTCGGTCACTTTACACCTGTTTTGCACTATCCCCCCCCCACAATCTGTGCCAGTACTGTTTTACATTTCCTTTTCACTGTTTACATTTCCTTTTCACTGTTTACATTTCCTTTTAATATATTTATATATATTTTTTGTAACTGTTTACATTTCCTTTCCTTTTAATATATCTATATATTTTTTATATATTTTTATTTTATTTTTATTTCACGGTAGCTGTTATGGAAGTCCCAAATCTCATTGTATTTGTCACAGAATATAATGACAATAAAGGCTTTTTGACTTTGACTTTTTTTTGACTTTTTTGACTTTGATTAATCTGAAGCAATAACAAAAAGAAAAATTTGAAGGGGTTTAATTTGATCAATTGCAATAGCCTTGGAAAAGCCTATCCTCTTTAAAGTGGCTGATAGCTTTGTTGAATCATAGGCAGAATGCAGTCTGATTCCACAGACTGTTCTCCAGAGGAGATTTGTTGGATATTTACGCAGCCTCAGCTGAAAACCGGCATATGTCTCCCCTATCAAGGCCCAAAATCCACAGGCAAGAGAGAGTTGAATGTGGTCGGCTTAGGGAAATTTGCAGACATGTGATGTCAGGGGGAAGTTGCTCTCGCTTTGACACTGAAATTTGATGTCCAACAGTGTAATTAAGACAATGGTGCTGATTGCCACACATCGTTGCCTCATTTGGAGCCACAGCAGTAACACTGTGGAAATATGTTGCTATTTCATGATGTCTTCCTTTTCAGGCAAGGAAGTGGATTTTTGTTGTTGACAAACTGTATTGGTTTTTGTTACAGTGCCACCACAGGAGAGCAGGTAAACATGTAGGTTAAATTTTTATTTTTTTATTTTTTTTTTTGATTGACAAAGTGCCTTGTGAATGCAAACCTACCAGAAGAATATATTAACGATGTTGCAATTTTGGTCCCCAAATGATCCTAGTCTACTAAACTACCAGGTGTGAAAAAGACCTTGGATGTATGGTGTTAGCAAAATCACATCTATGTAAGATAGTTCTCAGACTGTTTGTCTGGGAGAAATACATGTGTCTCCTTTTTTCAATGTATATGTAGTCATTCTACATGACTGAAAATATACAGTGTAAAAAAAAAAGGGCAACAGAACAAAACTGCATGTTTTGGTATATTATGGAGAAAACTGCTAGTAACAAACCCCTTCATGGGTTATTGCATAGTAAGAAAGGTGTGGCATATTTAAACAAAAGACACAAAACTAATGGGATGCATCTTCACCAACAACCATCAACAAACGAGCATTATAGAAGCTTTATAAATCACAGATGGTTGAGATAAACTTTATCTGCCCACTTTGTGGTAGGACTAAAGCAAAATAAAGTAAAATATACTGAGAAAAAGAAAATAAATATACACAGTAGATTGTTTCTTTCTTTATGAAAAGTTTTGTATTTTCATAAAATATGTCATTAGTCCAAAAACAAAGTTGGTACAAGTAACAAATAAAAATAAAAATGAAACATAAAACTAAGAAATAAAAACATATTTTAAAAACAAACACATTGTTACTCTTTGGTGCTTTCTGAAAAAATTTCCAGAGATAAAAAATTATTGAACTGCCAATCTTGGGAGAGGAATAAGAAGAAACTAAACAAAAGAAAATTAACTGAGCAACAATTTACAACAATCATAAGCACAGATCAAGGTACTGATTACGTCATGACCTGTGGGATATAAACCACAAGGACATGATCAACTAAAGAATCTCAAATAAGCTAAACAAATTTGTATGTGTTACTCATTGGTAGTAATAACCTTTTAAAAAAAAACTAGAAGCTAAGATGTGCAGTACTCTTTACAGATATAACAAGAAAATATTTGCACAAAAAGCTGAAAAAAATGTTGAGGAGACACTTCAGTAAATCTGAAAAGTATTCCCAGTGCTCTGCTTCTCCATACTTAGCCATGCCTCATTCCAAATGGTATTAAATTAAAATACGTTTTTTGATATTGTTACAAACTTAATAGATAAACAATACTAAGTTAATCACTTTCATGTGAGCATTCACAACCTTTAGCCTGACGCATGCAAATGAGGTAATGCGTAGAATATTTCCTGTCATAAGTTTTGAGGTTTCCGTAGTTTAAAGTTGTGATGGATTCAATTGATCCAATGTGATTAGGAAACACATGTCTATATAAGGTGGTATAGTTGACAGTGCATGTTGGATTGCAAAAAGTAAGCATCAAGTCAAAGTTCAAAGCACATGTCTATAAATCTCTGAGACTGATTATAGAATTGCTAAAGGTGGTTGCACATTAGAATAGCTCTACTAGCTTTATTATGATCTTCCTTTTCAAAGAACTCATCTTTGTGGATCAAAATATACTTTTTCTATTTTGTTATCTATGGTGTTGGATGCTGTGTAGTGGAATGGATTTTTATCAATATCTTTTCATTTTTGGACATTTGTTATAATGCAACTATGGCAACCATAACATGTTCTTTACTTTTTAACATCCAGGCATCTCATTAACTGATTAGCTGAAACTACTTCGGCAACTTACTGTACAGGAAAGTGGTGAATAGCTTTGTGGCATGGTAGAAAAAATATTCTGATCCTGAATGTAAACCAAACAAGGAAGATTATTGACAATTTCAGAAGAAACGGGAGCAAGCCGATGCCACTAACATAATAAGTGGAGCTAGTGGAGAAAATATACCTTAGAGTTCACATGGACAACAAACCCAACTTCAGACCTAACTTTGAAGTAAACTATAAGAAGAGGTTAGAGCACAATATTATTCTAAAGGAAGCCTAGGTTCTTTAGTGTTTTCAGCAAGATGCTGTATATCATCCATAATTCTGTTAAGTGTATTGTGGTGATTGTGATCTCCTCTGTTGTCATTTAGGGAGGTAGCAGCTTTAGAGCAAATGACTAATGAAAGCTCAACAAACTGATAAAGAAGACAAATTATGTTTTATATAATCATTCATAGCCTCTTGAGATGATTTAAAAAAGAGGAATTGTTCAGAAAATGAAGAACGTTAATGACCATTGTAAGCATCCTCTTTTAAACATCAACAGTTTGTCTTCATTGTTACATTAAAAAATTTAGGTTCATAAAAGAGAAACTGAGTCTGCACAGAATAGGGATTTTTAGCTTCCGCAGAAGGAGAGAGCCACGTTCAGCCACATCTGCTCTCTGGTGGGTTTCCTCAGCAGAAGCCTTTTTATTAGCAGATCAAAACACATGGGGTGGGTTACAGAATAGTGTTCTTCTGACAAGGCAATTGATCAGGTCATAGGACAAAATGCTCCTTCTGATTGAATCACAGAATAGAGTGGTCTCCCGATAACTGTGATTATCCTTGCACAAACATTAGCAATTTTCCACCACAGTTGCATGACAGTTTGCAGTAAACAGAGTTAAGCATCTAATTTCTTCAATGTTCCATATGCACATACGTTAACTTTATAATCATCATTGAATAAACCTGACATTCATTCAAAGCTCCTCCTGCTGTGATGTAAAAACTCCTGTTACAGAAGATTTCTCTGAAATTTAACTGTAAACATATACAACAATTCACAAAAAAAAAGTTACTGCAACATTTAATTTCCCTTTGGGAACAAAAATGAAAACTCTCAAATTTGTAGCTTGGGTGCCCAGATGTTTTGGAATCTTTATGCCAGCTTTACAGTATAATTTGTTGTTAAGAGCAAAAGGAATGAATTTACATATATTTGAACATCCTACATCAACCATCACACATCTTTCTTCTTTCATGTCCTCTACATTGAATATGTTTCAAACATTGATTTATTTCTATTGCCATTATTTCTGCTTCCCTGCATTTCTCAGACCTTTGCAATCACTCTCAGTCTTTCTCTCTTGTTCATGTTTAATCAGTCCACCCAGAGCTTGTCTCTACAGGGAACTGTGAATTATTGATGCTAAAGCCATAAAGAAATAGGGGAGAAATAGCAGGAAGGCCAAAGGAAACACAGGAGGAAAGAAAGAAAAGAGAACATTTGCAAAAAATGGCTAATTATAATTGACATATTACAGGATGAGAATAAAAAGGAGACATTTGGTAAAAAATGATAAGATGACAATGACCAAAAAAAAAAAAAAATCAATGTATTTTCTAATCTAATGACCAGAAAGGTTGACTTGTTTTAAACTGGCTAGGCAAAAGGAGCTATATAACTAGCCATTAAACTTGAAATTAAATCAAACTGAAACAAATACAACTCAACTAGTCAACTTATTGACAATTAATTATTTATGGAGCGTAAGTGTCAGTTGGTAAAAAAGCCTTTTGGGAATCTGTGCCAGTCTCTTCTAAAATCACAGTTATTCAAAGGTGTAAACTATCCATTCATTTATAGCCACCTTCTGATCAGACACACACATTGAAAAACAACTCCCAAACAGATATATTTATGGCAACTTTTTAAGTGGTCAATTTTTGCAACCTGACAGTAGTAGTAGTTGGATTTCTTTGTCTTTTCGAATGGCCCTAAAAAGTTAGTATGAAAAGTTGAACTAAAAATTATATAGCTTTATATCTGAAAGTTGAAATGTAGTTTTTCTGGTAAATGCGAACAACTGTTGTAATTTGGTGTTGTAAATTAACTTTAACATATACAAATAGCGCTGTGAGTTCAAATGACAATTAGTTGCTTTGGAAGTTTTGATAAGAAACAATGTATGGGAAGATGTTGCAACAAGCTTTACAAAGTTATTGAAATGAATAGCCTTTGATTCCACCTAAATTCATATGCAGAGGGCTGACATTTAAATTAGCTGCTTAATATAAATTATAATAAGCCAGTGGTGAGCATGGTTTAGAGTTCCCTGGTGTTTCTCATTTCCTGATCCTGACCGTTTTCTGCCTCTCAGCCACTGAGCCTGCCTGTTCCTGTTTGATCTCAGAGGTGAGAGTATTTTGAGCATTACCTTAAGCCCCATTTACACTACCCTTGAAAAACCGATCCAGGCCGAGACCGGTCCGAGCTTGGATCGGTAACCAGGCCAAGCTCAGTTTTGACGACCGTTCACACGTCACACTTATCTCGGTTATCTCGACTCCTCGCCTCCTAGTGACGATGTGCGGTATTACTGCTAGGATTGAAGGAGGGACTCAAGCAGCTGGTGGCGGTAATGCACCAAACGCTGTTTGTCAACCGCCGTAAAACCCAAGAAGAAGAAGACGAAGGAGGAGGGAATCAAGCAAATCAAAATGGCGGCGCCCGTCACATTCAGAAAGTTATGCTTGATTATTATTGCTGTACTTCCGTGTTTGCGGTGGGTCAGGCGAAGACGGCAACCTTGCGCGGATGTACTTGAGAAAGTCGGCTTTTGGGAAGCCGACTTTCTGGAATGGAGTGTGAATCGGCATGTTCAGCCAGTCGGCGATGACGCGTTCTGCTCATGCGCTCTTGTTATCAGAGAACCGAGCCAGGAAAAAACCGAGCCGAACCCACCTCGGGAACTGGTCTGCAGTTAGCGCGGTCTGGTTATGTCTATCTCGGTTCAGTTCAGGTTGTTTCCGTTCACACACGACAAGTTATCTCAGTTACTGAGCTCGGACCTGTCTCGGCTCAGTTTTTTAAGGGTAGTGTAAACGGGGTATTAGTGTTTCTGATTACCTGATTCTGACCTGTTCTGCCTCTCAACCACTGAGCTTGCTGGTTCCTGTCTGATCTGTTTGCCTGAACCTTGTTTGGACTGCAGTATCTGGGACACTCTGGGTAGTGCCAGCCGCATCTTGTTGGCAGTCCACCACCTAGAGTGGGAGTTTCCTGCCTCAGATGAAGTAGCTACGGAAGAGGATCAGGGCCACTGGAAAAAAAAAAAAAGTTAACTGATTTTTTAATTTTATTTGAGTATAGTATGGGGAAAAAAGTCAGAATTCTGACTTTAATCTAAGAATTTAGACTTTAATCTCAGAATTCTGACTTTTTTCTAAGAATTCTGACTGAAATATATAGAGAGAGAGAGCTCAGGATAACCTGAGCCACTCTAACTATAAGCTATATCAAAAAGGAAAGTTTTAAGCCTAGTCTTAAAAGTAGACAGGGTGTCTGCCTCACGGACCAAAACTGGTAGTTGGTTCCACAGGAGAGGAGCCTGATAACTGAAAGATCTGCCTTACCATTCTACTTTTAGAAAATCTAGGAACCACTAGTAAACCTGCAGATTGTTCCCTATGTTAGGAACATAAGGAACAATCATATCTCTATAAGATGGAGCTTGGCCATTCAAGGCCTATATATGTCAGAAGTAGGATTTTTAATTCTATTCTGGATTTAACAGGAAGCCAATGAAAGGAAGCTAGGATAGGAGAGATATGCTCTGTCTTTTTAATTTTCATCAGAACTCTGGCTGCAGCATTTTGTATCAGATGAAGTACAATGTAATGGGTTAGTTTCTGGATTTATACAGACATAGCTGAGTATCCAGGTCATCCAGGTTTTTATGTCTTCAAGACATGCCTGTAATTTATGTAATGGGTTAGCTTCATCTGGATTTATAGACAGATATAGCTGGGTATCATCAGCATAACAGTGGAAATTAATCCCATGCTGTCTAATAATTCTACCAATTGGGAGCATATATGTAGTAAAGAGAATTAATCCTAGCACTGATCCCTGTGGTACTCCACAGGTAACCCTTAAGCATCCAATCCATCCATCCATCAATTTTCTGGCACGCTTAATCCCAATTGGGGTTGCTAGGGGTGGTGGTGTCTATCTCCAGCTGTCTACGGGCGAGAGGTGGGGTACACCCTGGATAGGTCGCGAGTCCATCGCAGGTAACCCTTGAGCATGAGGAAGATTTGTCATTAACGTGAACAAACTGAAATCAATCAGATAGATAAGATTTAAACCAGTCTAGTGTTGTTCCTTTAAATCCTACAAAATATTCAAGTCTCTCTAAAATAATATTATGATCAACTGTATCAAATGCAGCACTGAGATAACAGAACAAGTACAGATACACATCCATTATCTGAGGCCATGAGAATATAGTTAGTAACTTTCACAAGAGTTGTTTCAGTGCTATGATGAGCTCTAAAGCCAGACTGAAACTCTTCAAAAAGTTCATTATGGTGTAAGTGGTCGCACACTTGTTTGGCAACTACCTTCTGAAGAATTTTTGATAAGAAAGAAGGATTGGATATAGGTCATAATTGACTGAGTCATCTGGGTCAAGAGACAGTTTCTTAAGTAAAGGTTTAATTACAGCAACCTTAAAAGCCTTTGATACATATCTCTGTAACAGGGAGATTAATCACATCTAAAATGGAGGACGAGATCAAAGGGAATACTTCCTTAAATAACCTGGTTGGAACTTGATCTCATATACAAGTTGAAGGCTTAGATCAAGACAATAGTTATGCTAACTCTGAAAGTTCAACTGGATCAAAGCAGTCTAAACCCGGTTCAGGTTCTATGGTTACGTCAGATACTGCTTCCCTTTCCAGAGATAAACCAATCGTAGTTAATGGGGTGCTAGTGATTTTATTTCTAATAAGATCCATCTTACTTATTAATCTTAATCCCATAATCTTAATCCCATAAAAACATTACTGCTGTCATATTCTATTGACGGACAGGGCTTCGGATACATTATGTTATGTTATTATTAAATAACTCTACATAATGAGTCAGAGGTTGTCATGATCTTGGCACCATAGGTTGGGTTGTACTACTCCTCCTCTCATCTGCTTTGCTTCACACTGACCTAATTATCTCTTACAGATCCCACCTGTTTCTTATGCTATTTATGCCACCGGATCCCATCCCAAGAGGCCAGGTTATTCAAGCTTCTGGCGAGATTTTTCTCTGTATGTGTTTGTTCTGGCTGATCTTGACCTGTTTTTGCCCCCCGACTTCTGAGTTTTGGCGGCCCCTGTTCTGCTCTGTTTTGCCTGTTCTGTATTTCAGGACTTACCTAGATTTCAAATGTTGCCAACCTTGGACCTGTCTTCTGACCAAGGCTTAGATAATCCCGCCTGGATCCCTCGCTTTCTCTGCGTGCTCTGGTTGCTGCTGATCACTGCTCCTCTTCCCTACTGGAACTTTGGTACAGGCTCAGTTTTAAGCTGCAGGGTTTCCGCTCCTCTAGACTGCTTTCCATCTTCTGAGCACAAACTGAAATTTGCCAGGTTGGTGATTTTCAAGCTTGTTATCGTTCCCCGTTTGACCTTCAGAAGTAACTGACCTGAGTCTACATCCCTGCAGTGTATCCAGTGAACCCGCCCCAGCTGATGAGCAGCCGCACACAGCTTATTCAATAAACGTCTTTGAAGTTATCACTGTCTGTCTGGTCTGAATTCTGGGTCCAGTTCTCTGATCCTCCTGACAGTGGTGTGACCTAGGGTAAGCAATAACAGGTCTGGGCATGGCCATAATTTTGAGATTGCTATGTAGTGTGTGTTATTAATACTTATATACTATAAAATTAAATTACGTTATATGTGGAGATAGAGACTGATTACAGGCCATTAGCTTGAAATCAGATAAGTGAGTGATGTAAAGAGATCTTGTTCTTAAATAGAGATACACTAGGTTCTAGATTCTGGTTGCAAACCTCTAAACAAAATTGTTCTCCTGTTAAAAGCAAGTTTTTTTATTTATGAAGCTAATGGCTTATTACAGGCCATCCCCTTGAAACCAAGTAAGATGAGTGATGTAAAGCTCGCTCTAGTGGTATATTATCTAGTGGTTATTCTAAAGTCTGGCTGCAGACCTTTAGCAAAGTTCTAAATGAAAACTGGTACGTACTAGGTTCTATGTGAAACTAGAGTTTGATAAAGGTTCCAGTTTGAATGTAAATAGACTAAAGGTTATAGTCATGATAACTATTATTAAATAGGTGGCTCTGAATAGAGCTTTTGGGTTGAAGAAGCTTTAAGATTGCGTGGCGCATTGTCTTCTGCTCCACTAGGGTCAGTGTTAATCTGAGTAGGTGAATACCCAGGTTTTTTTGCTCAGCTCTAGTCTTCTGGGACCTTCCATTTTGGACATGGTGCTGTCCGGGATCAAATGGTGGGTGGTTTTTTGGGGGGTTTAAAGTGGAGCCTATATCTAATCCTTTGATGTGGTGTGGTTGGGTTTCATTTAATTCTTCCACCATCCTGGTGTTTCCAAAACCATTGGTGGCCACCTCTTTCTGTAGATGCGCAACCAGTCTAAGACATCCGAATGACCCACTTCTGGTTTTCTCCAGCCTCTGCCCATCCCGTCACTGCCATTGTCTTACATTTCCATGGATTTTATTACCGGGTTACTATGCTCAGAAGGTAACAATGTTATTCTCACAATCATTGGCAGGCTTTCTAAGATGATTAATTTGGTTCTGCTGCCCAAACTCGCCTCTGCTAAAGAGATGTGGGAGTTTCTCATCTGCAAGGTGTTTCGGCTACATTGTCTCCCTACAGACATTGTTATCGACAGGGGTCCCCAGTTTGTATCCTGTGTCTGGAGGGACTTCTACTCTTTGTTGGGGATCTCTGTCAGTCTGTTATTAGGTTTTCACCCCAAAACAGATGGTCAGGCAGAGAGGGCCAACCAAGGGATCGAGAACAAGATCTGCATCCTTTGTGAGGCTGATCCCACTAAGTGGGCCAGTTAACTCTGTTGGGATGAGCATGATTTACATTCTTGCCTTCTAGCACCACTGGGCTCTCTCCCTTTATTTTGTGTTTGGCTTACAGCCACCGGTGTTCACTATTCACGAGAAAGAATCCAAGGTTCCCTGTGCCTGTCTTACTGCTCGAAGGTGCCAGCGAGCCTGGAGAAGGGCTAAAAAGGCCATTTCTAAGGCTTTTATTGGTCAATCCAAAGCGCTGATGCTTGGCATGATCATTTAATCTTTTCACCCGTCTAATTGGTCTGGCTGTTCATTGTTTTCATCTTTTCCACCTGGTTCCTGCTGCTATTTATGCTGCCTGTTTGCCTACTATCTGCGCTAAATTATTCAAGTTGTTTGGTGAGAGTAACTCTTGCATTTCTATATATTGTTCTGACTTTCTGATCCTGATCTATTTCTGCCTTTGAGACACCTGAGTTTTTCCTTTGCCCTTGTCTGTTGGGTTTGGATTCTCCTCTGGTACCTCCTCAGCTCTCTGATCTTCTGGTCTGTTCTTCAACTTCGGCTCTGGATCTTCCCTCACCGACACTGTTGCTCCTCGGTGTCGGCTGGTGTCAACTCTGCTCTTTATTCCGAACTCTGGGGGCGGTGCCTGCCGCAGGCTATGGACAAATCTCCTATTTGGATTCAACTCCTTCCTTTGGAGTGAACTGAACTCAGAACCGGGTTAGTGACTTTTGCTCATAGTTGTGGCCAGTCCTTTATTCTTAGTCACTAACCTGAGTTTCTATTTCTACAGAGGATCTGGTTTATCCGCCCCAGCTGATGAGGAGCCGCACCCTGTATTGTTTAAATAAAAGCTTGTTTGAAATCATCCAGATCTATCTGCTCGCATATTGGGTCCAAGGTTCCATGCCCCTTGACACAGGGCTTCCCAGAGGAGTAATCCAATAGGAGTTAAGACCTTTTCCATTCAAATTGATCCAAAAATATTGAATAGCACATATAGCTTTCTTCGTTGCTTTTACCACGTAGCTTGTTTCTAATTAAATTAAGCTTATGATTTGCTATTTTAATGCCATCCCTGAACCCTTGGAAATTTGAATACAATTTCTGTCAACTTAATTAAGAAACCCTCCACTGTATTTACAGATACACTTTGAAAACTGCACTCAAGTAATCCTTTATTAGTCACAGTGATTTGCTTTAATTGAAGCTAGTCACATAAAAATGAAAGCATACTTCTGCTGAGGAGAAAATCTATTCATTGTGCAAAAATGTATTACATTGTAGTATCCGACTTATGTTAAAGCAATTGTATACTTACCTCTCATATTCTCAGCACACATATTTTATACATGATATACATTGGTTAAACAAAATAATATTTTGTAAATGTGATAATAGTGTAACCAACTTTACAATGATGTTCGTGTACCATAGCTGATATATGATTTTTGATTATGCAAAAGGTGAACAAATCAGCCCATTGGCACAGCTTTTTAGTTTCTGCCTTTATTTTAACTAATTTGAAACACCATCTTACTACACCATCTATGCAGAGCTCAACTCTCTCATCCTACCTGCTCTGTAGTTTATCTAAAATTAGAAACTCTTTGGCAAGTTGATATTTTAGATGTTAAGACACTAAATATAAAACAGTTTCTCTTTTTTTAACTGATGAGAAAGGCATTACCTGAAGACGATAAAAGACTGCTACCTTTGGTTTTTAGAAGTTTTTTAACCATATTGTATTTTAGCATGCTCTTCACCAAGAAATTCTGGGGAACCAAAAAAAATAAATAAATAAATAAATAAATAAAAAATAAAAAACGCCCCCCCCAAAAAATCAACCTGTTTTCATCACAGTGCACATGAATTACAAACAAATTTGTTTTTAGGAGATAGAAATGGGAAACCTAAATAAACTACACACAATATCCTTTGTTTCGTGTAGGTTGTTTACTACTAGAAAGGAGGAGAAAGGTTTAAAAGTTTATACCTTCAAATAAAATAAAACACTGATCTATCAGGGGTCTTGAACCTTTTTTTAGCCTGTACCCCTCTGATTGATAAAAAAAAAAGCGGGATGATGACTTTCCATGGGTGTTGATAAGTTCTAGTCTGCTTGTTTGTTTAAGTGATATTTTATTTTTTGGGGGGGAAAAAAATGCATGAGTGTAATGTTTACAAGAACACCAATATTTTGTTGGTAAAAGAGGAAGATGAAAATAAACCATAAACCATGGTATATTGCAATATAATTTTACACTATGGCAAAAACAGTTTGTAATTACATACAAGAGTCTACCAAGCTTGTAATGTATAGATTTACAGCCAACCTGAATTCCTAAAATATAAAATGAATGGATAACTGAACAGAAAAGTGGGTTGGCAGGTTTAAGTGCCTTTCCGTTTTCCTCTTTTTATTCAGGTGGATATAAAAAAATCTTTTTATGTGCTGTCTTGAGTGCTTCATTGTGTGTGTGTTTTTTTTTTTTTTTTGTATTTTCTAATCTCACTGAGAGCTCTACCTCTCTTGCTACACTTTTCCAAAATACAAAACATAAAAGCTAAATGCAGCTGTCAAATCTGTTTTTTTCCCCTTTTAAAATAATTTATCTTTTGTCAATTTATGTTGAACATTTGACTTCACTTTTAGCATGTAAAAAGAGTTGCTGCAACTAAAAGGGGAAATTACATACCTTTGGTTATCTGATTTACCGCTTTTCACACTTGTCAGTGATGGTCTTTAATTTTTTCATCTTCAACTTGGTCCTTAGAAAATAATCCTACAAAAATGACTTTATGTACTAGGTTTTAAAAATATGTTACTTTTTTGCTAAAATATTTTTAATAGGGCATATTTTTTATCATTTAGTTATGTGTAAAATAAATGCTGTTGAGATTATTGTGTTTTGAAAGTGTTTAAGAATGTTAAGTTTGAAAAAAAACAAAACAAAATACAATCCAGTTTCTTAATGAAAAATTACTGAAAAATATATTTTTTTTCTGAAGTAACCCATCAGAATTAACAGGAAGCATGCCAGTATTATTTATACTGAACTTCCAAGATATGGCAGAGAAAATGCTTTTCATGCTTTCATCCTTTTTTGCTTCAAAAAATACTATAGTATATGAAACCTTTTCTTAAAAGTATGCATGTGTGAAATCTTAGCATAACTATATGAAGCATGTCAATTATTGTGTGTCATCTTATATATGTCTCACAACATTTGTTTTTCTATAGAGAAGGTACTTTACTTTTAGTGGTTCAGAGGAAGTACTCACTTTAGGAGCAAAATAAAATTAATTAAGAGATTAAGTGGACAGAAAGAACTTATTCTGACAAACAAATAATATGTTCAAAATCTAAACTTATTTTTTCATGTCTCCAGTGTGAAATTTTCTAATAGCTCTTAGGAGAATGTCAGTAGTTGAAACATGACAATGAATTCCAAAAGAACCTAAATTTTCTAAATTTTCTGAAAGATCAAGATTGGCGATTACTCTTCATTTCTATTAAGTTGAAGTTAGGTATCTAGTTTACTAAGATTTTCTTGCTCAATACTAATTTCCCCTCCCATTTGGCAGTTATCTCATGTTAGATATCTTTATATCAAAGGTCAACCTTGGCTTGTCAAGCTGATTGCAATAGGCTTCTAGGTGCATCCCAAGTCAGGGGCTGCATTCTCCGAAGGTTGCGGTTATTGATTTTGCTGACCGATTACATCACAGCAGTGCTCCAAAGGCTATCCCAATCCATAAATCCTCCTCAGGATCTTTGAAATGCAGGTGATGAATGCATTCCTTAGTAGGCCAATGTTAAAGATCCATCAAGAGTATCCTTTGTGGCTCATCATTTCCCATGATTCAGTGCAGGCCAAAGTGGATTGGTTAAGCTTGGGCAACAATGACAGATGGGAGGGGCAAAATTATAAAAAAAAGAAAATGGTAGGACCCAAAATAAACGTTTAAGATTATTTTGGGCTGAGAATGTAGGTTATCAAAACTAGGATATCTACTGTATTTATTAAGGTCCCTCATAATCAAAAAAATAAATAAATAAAGTTTTGCATTTATCAGCACCAGCTTCCCTTGGCAGCAGTGAGCCAACCCAGTGGTCTTACCTCTCTTCTTTAGTCGTAACCAGCTGATTTAAGGGTCACTGCGTTGAACCTACCCCTTGGTTAAACTGCCAGGTGAAAGTTAAACACATAACTCGTTCAAACCATGCTTTAAGCCAAGGATTTTTTGGAGACAAAGGACAATAAAATTTGTTAATAAAAAATATTTATATATGACTGACATTCTGTTTATATATGTAGATTAATAAGCTGCCAATTTTTTTTTCTGATTATTTGTTCTTTTGCTTTTATTAAAATAGCATCTGTCCACAAGCAGTAGACTCAGGAAAACCAAAGTAAATTTCTATCAAGAAGAAAATCAATGTTCTCACTATTCAAAGTATCCCTTAGCAACTGGGTCAATTTTATGCACATCAGTAAACGATATTACTTAATCCTGTAATTGAAATTACTTAAAAAATTATATATTTTTTGCTTTCATTATGTAAGTTCACATTTTTTCCAAATTAATGAAATTGTGAAGATGGATGATTCTATTGTCGCCAGCTCAACAACAATCAGCCAAATTGCCAAAAGAACAGAATGAAGACGGTCTTGGTATGTTGGGTGTGCAAAATGATCAGAAAAACAAAGGCCAATTCTATGGCTTTTACAGAAAAGATTGTAATTGCTCAATATGAAGTTAGGCTAATCAGATATCTGCAATGAATGCTGTGCTTATCACATACCTCCATTAGGTTATAATGATCATGCTTTCAAGTACAGTAGGTTGTATATAGAGCCAAACAAAGTTACGCTTACTCATCATATTGAACTGGCATTGTGATTACCTCACTGTCATAGAATAAAATGAATGGCTTGCAAAGAATCACAGAGAGGATTATTTTGTATGCAAAACTAAAATGTCATTTATTTTGTCATCATTGCATATAATAATTGCAAAGCTAACAATGCAAAAGAAAGGAGAACAATGGTACTGTTCTTGTTTGCTTTTTGTTAGAGGACAGTTGGTCATTTTTCTTTTTTTTTTTGTGTGTGTTTTCAGGATGTGCATATCAAAATATTTAGATGTTAATGATGTTTCCGGACAGGATTGCAAAGAGTCGTCCAATTATATATTTTATATAAATGTGTGTACTAACACATCTTCCAAGCAGATACAGAATGGCTTAAAAGAAAAAATATAGAATATTGGCAGGGAGCAGCTCCAGAAACTTGTCGAGCTGGGAACACAGACTGGACATTGATAGGAGAGTTTTGAATGGAGTTGGGCAGACTTGAGTGACAGGTGTATTGACTGGACTGCAATCACATCATTGATTAGAACATCAGAGTAATGGAGTCAAGGATAAGAGAAGCCTGCAAAGACTAAGTTTACAGGATTTATAAAAGTTGAAATTAAGAAGGATATAGCAGGAATGATGGAAGGCCTACATCTAAGATTGTGATATGGGCACTGAGGTCAGATTGCATGTTTTTCTCTTTTTCAATTTCAATTTTTGTCCCTGGATATGTCACGATTTGGTTAAAAGGTTTAGATTGGACCCAAACGCAGAAGCTGGGAGGCAGAGGTGAATTCTTGGAGGGTTTATTGCAAGATAAGGCAACAAAAACAGGTATCCAAAAATCCAACTTAAAAAATGGTAAACAAAAACAGGAATCCAAAAATCCAACTTAAAAAATGTTTAACAAAAACAGGAATCCAAAAATCCAACATAAAAATCAAACACTAACCAGAACCATGGAGACATCAGGGAAAAACCAACAAGGAGCCTGGGTGAGGAAAGGTAAAGACGAGGAACCAGCAAAGAGGGACTGCAGAGGGAGTGTATTTATGGCTGACTGAACAAAGGTAGAGGTAATGAGCTGATAGGGAACAGGTGTGATTAGAGCTGACGAGGAAGCCAAGGGAAAAGAACACAAGGAGGCAGCAGGGGACAGACAGAAAAACCTAAGCAACTTAAATGAATCCAGACACACCAAAAAAGCTAGAAATCAATGAAAAACCTGGCTAAACTTGAAACAGAAAGCTTAAAGAAAAACAACAGAACCAAGATCATTACAGAGCCCCCCACTCAAGGGCGGATTCCAGACGCCCCTTTAATGTCCAAAAAGCAAAAAAAAACAAAACAACCCAGGGTGGGCGGAGGGGGAACCAGGAAGGGGGGCAAGAAGCCAAAAACAGTCCAAGAAACAAAACGCAACCCATCCAGAGTGGGCGAGGACAATCGAAAGTCTCTGAAAGGCCGGCCGCGGGGCCGGAGGCGAGGCAGAGTCTCTGGAGGGCGGCCGCGGGGCCGGAGGCGAGGCAGAGTCTCTGGAGGGCGGTCGCGGGGCCGGAGGCGAGGCAGAGTCTCTGGAGGGCGGCCGCGGGGCCGGAGGCGAGGCAGAGTCTCTGGAGGTCGGCCGCGGGGCCGGAGGCGAGGCAGAGTCTCTGGAGGCCGGCCGCGGGGCCGGGGCTGAGAGAGACGCCCTGGAGGCCGGCCGTGGGGCCGGGGCTGAGAGAGACGCTCTGGAGGCCGGCGTCTCCAATGCAGCAGAAACCTAGGAGGAGGACGCCGCCTCTGCAGGATGCGCCGAGGAGGACGCCGCCTCCGCTTCTGTTGCTCTGCAACAGGCTCAGAGGGAGCCGTCGACTGCGGCTCTGGAACAGCCTCGGAAGGGGCCGCCGACTGCGGCTCTGGAACAGCCTCGGAAGGGGCCGCCGACTGCGGCTCTGGAACAGCCTCGGAAGGGGCCGCCCACTGCGGCTCTGGAACAGCCTCGGAAGGGGCCGCCCACTGCGGCTCTGGAACAGGATCGGAAGGGGCCGCCCACTGCGGCTCTGGAACAGGATCGGAAGGGGCCGCCCACTGCGGCTCAGGAACAGGATCAGACTGGGCCGCCCACTGCGGCTCAGGAACAGGATCAGACTGGGCCGCCCACTGCGGCTCAGGAACAGGATCAGACTGGGCCTCCCACTGCGGCTCAGGAACAGGATCAGACTGGGCCGCCCAATGCAGCTCAGGAACAGGATCAGACTGGGCCGCCCACTGCGGCTCAGGAACAGGTTCAGACGAGGCCGCCCACTGCGGCTCAGGAACAGGTTCAGACGAGGCCGCCCACTGCGGCTCAGGAACAGGTTCAGACGAGGCCGTCCACTGCGGCTCAGGAACAGGATCAGACGAGGCCGCCCACTGCGGCTCAGGAACAGGATCAGACGAGGCCGCCCACTGTGGCTCAGGAAGAGGATCAGACGAGGCCGCCCACTGCGGCTCAGGAACAGGATCAGACGAGGCCGCCCACTGCGGCTCAGGAACAGGATCAGACGAGGCCGCCCACTGCGGCTCAGGAGCAGACCCAGAGGAGACCGCCGACCGCAGTTCCTGATCAGGTTCTGAGGGGGCCGCCGACTGTGGTTCAGGAACAGCCTCAGAGAGGGCTTGGAGCGCCCGCAGAGGGCTCTTGGAGGCTTGGAGCTCCCGCTGAGGGGCTCTTGGAGGCGTACTCCCACAAACCCCAAAGTCTGAAGCCTCTTTGAAAGTGTGCTCAGGGGTCTCCAGAGGGCACAGAGCAGGCTCAGGGGTCTCCAGAGGGCACAGAGCAGGCTCAGGGGTCTCCAGAGGGCACAGAGCGGGCTCAGGGGTCTCCAGAGGGCACAGAGCGGGCTCAGGGGTCTCCAGAGGGCACAGAGCGGGCTCAGGGGTCTCCAGAGGGCACAGAGCGGGCTCAGGGGTCTCTGGAGCTAGGCTAACTAGCCTGCTAACGGCCTCTGGTGCTGGGCTAACTAGCCTGCTAACGGCCTCTGGTGCTGGGCTAACTAGCCTGCTAACGGCCTCTGGTGCTGGGGAAACTGGACTGCTAGGAGCTGATGGAGATGGCAGAAAAGGGAAAAGATCTTCCCTCTCCCCATAAAAGAAACCCCAGAGATCTGACTCTGGTATATGGGGAGCTCTGACTGTGGGGGGTGAAGTTATGAAAGCAGGTCTAAACCTACCAACCCGAGAAGCTAGCTGTTTGTCATGGAGGTGACGACTAAAGCCATAGGGGAAACTAACCAGGTTAAGAGAGGGACTGAAAAAGGAGTCAGGCTGACCCTCCGGAGAGGGAGAGGAGGAGTCAGGCTGACGCTCCGGAGAGGTGGTTGTCTTCCTCCCCCGGCGGCGTTGCTTGCGCCTGGAGGAAGCAGATGGCAGGGGAGGACCCACAGCTGGTAATGGTGGGGGAACAGGATCGGAGGTGAGAGACAGCAGAGTGGGAAGGTGATGGAGTGATGGTTTGGGTGGTGGAGGTCTATTGCAGAGTTGGGCGAAGGCGGCTTGGCGGTTCCACTCCAACTCCTCGAATAGCTCAGATAAAACTGGGGGTGATAGAAGTGAGGAGTTGGAGAGGAATACTGGCTTCAACTGGTCAGCCGCACTCACCCTCTTCCAAGGCGGACTGAGAGCGGCAATGGAGTCCAGAGCATTCCTGAGAATAATGGAAATTCTCCTGGGGGCGTCCAGCCCGTGTTCTGCTGGGTCCATTCTTGGCTGGTTCCTTCTGTCACGATTTGGTTAAAAGGTTTAGATTGGACCCAAACGCAGAAGCTGGGAGGCAGAGGTGAATTCTTGGAGGGTTTATTGCAAGATAAGGCAACAAAAACAGGTATCCAAAAATCCAACTTAAAAAATGGTAAACAAAAACAGGAATCCAAAAATCCAACTTAAAAAATGTTTAACAAAAACAGGAATCCAAAAATCCAACATAAAAATCCAACACTAACCAGAACCATGGAGACATCAGGGAAAAACCAACAAGGAGCCAGGGTGAGGAAAGGTAAAGACGAGGAACCAGCAAAGAGGGACTGCAGAGTGAGTGTATTTATGGCTGACTGAACAAAGGTAGAGGTAATGAGCTGATAGGGAACAGGTGTGATTAGAGCTGACGAGGAAGCCAAGGGAAAAGAACACAAGGAGGCAGCAGGGGACAGACAGAAAAACCTAAGCAACTTAAATTAATCCAACACACCAAAAAAGCTAGAAATCAATGAAAAACCTGGCTAAACTTGAAACAGAAAGCTTAAAGAAAAACAACAGAACCAAGATCATTACAGGATAATAGTTGTTTTGGAACAACCCATGAATATTTTGAGGTACAACAAATTTTATTATTACTTTCTATTTATTTTTATATAATCTAAGTTTATTTTACACTCTCAAACTCAACACAGGTTGAGTTTGAGAGTGTGAAAATGCATATTTCTTGTAAAGTTTTAATGGAGTATAAAAACTTTTTCAAATTCTATTTGGGGTTAAAAGAACCAATTTTATGATAGTCATTTTGTGATAGGCTTCAAGGTCACTGAAATTTTGAACAAACAGAGCTTGCACACCTTTGTTGTATGTCCTCAAGCTACAGTGTGTAATAATTACAGAGATTTAGTGACAGAAATCTTTTGCATAGCCTTAGAAATTGCTATACATTATTTCATAGGAGCAGGTCTTACATTTATGGAGAAAGACATTTCTGTACTATGGCAACGCAGAGCTCACAGACTAGTGACTGTAGAGGTTGCCATTAGGCTGGAATTTGACTGCAGCAAGTTAGGCCTTTATGAGTCTATATTTGTTAATGACTTACAAATGCTATTTATAAAATTTAGACTTGCACTGGTTAATCGGTAAAGCTCAGAAAATGGCTGATTTTCACGACCAGCAACCAGGCAGTCATTATGAAGATGACTAATTTTAAGAAACAGTGTTTTTGAGTTTTTGATGGGTTTTTCCTCTGAGCAGACATGCATCTTTCTCCTGCATTTAGCCTGTGTTTATTTTGGTCAAAGAGCCCAAAACAGGGCACAAAGATAACGACAAACAGCATTCCGGAGCTCAGACAGAAGCAGTAGATAATCATTGCAAGAACAGAAGCTGAGAGAGCACAAGAAACGGGAAGAGGCAGCCAACCGTGCCCCCCTCTGGAGCTAAGGTACCACAGCAGCAGAGGCGGAAGTGCAAGCTCAGGATGTGAGCTGAAGACCACAGTGGTAGTTCGGTTAAGTGAGGAGGACAGCAGTGCATCAGAGAAGTACGCCATGAAGACAGAGTTGGATAATGTGGTGGCTGGCCATGGCTATCTTCTAGAAGCTACCTGTGGGATATGGGAGGACGACAGTGGTGGATCAGAGATGCCTGCTGGTCAAACAAAGTGGTAGAGCAAGAAGGCAAAATTAAAACATATATTTTTAAAAGCCACCTGCAAACGTCCGAAGAGCTTTCCCCACAATGTCAATTTATGCTATGATCAGGAATTGTCAATCTTGGGATTGGCAGATACTGATTTTGGTGATTGGCTCTCAAAATCCGGAGCATCTTTATAAAAATTATTTATGTAAACAAACCTTGACATCACTTGATAAGATAGGTGATGCGGATGTTGTGGAAGCCATTTTGTACCATGACAGCCTCCATATTGTTGGAAGGGGAGAAGTGGTAGGGGGAGTGGTTCATATCACTGCAATATACACTTTGTAAAATAGGAGTTGTTGAAAATGACACACTGTAGCTTTAAGTGTTCAGATTGTATATAAACCCAGGAAAATGGGTAATTTTTTAATCGGAATGTGTGTAATGATTTGTTATATTTGATAATTTGTGAAAAAGATTTAGTATCAAAGCAATGGTAGGCTTAAGGTTGTCTGGGATGTGAAATTGGGTTTTAATCTTTTGGACTTAATAGTGTAGGGAATATTAAGCTCTCCCCCATCTGCAGTTAGTCCAAAAAGTAGCGGCATTGTCTTATTATAGTATAGCATATTATACTATATTAGCAATTACACCAATTCGTGGATGTCCGCACTGGCTCCCTGTTCATTTTAGAATTGATTGTTTTTGTGTTTAGAGCTTTGAATGGGATGGCTCCTCAATAATTTACTGACCTCCTCCAGATTTACTCTCTGGCATGTGCTCTGAAGTCTGAGGGCCATCTTTAGCTAATAGTGTCTAAGATGAGGCTCAACACCAGAGGGGACACACCCTTTTTCTCGAGTTGGCACCATTTGCGCAAACCAAAAAGAAATAATTATATCATTGTACTTTTTCCAACCATTACACAAAGAACACATTAAAATATGTGTTCTTTGTGTAGTATTATAGAGGCTGGAGCCTCTATAATACTAAAATAACACTCTATAATACTATAGTTACAGTAGTTATACTACACAAACAGATATAAAAGTGTGTGTCGGCACCATGCTCTTACTTTGAGCTACAGGTAGGGTGCCCTGTACAGTTTTTCAAATCTTCATGTGCGCTCTGAGGTCGTGGAAATAAAGTCTGTCATAAGCGGACAAATCTGAAATGCATTTCTGTGCCATATTTCTGTCATTAGACTATATAAATATACTTGTCTGCTGCCGCAAGTGGGATACCATGGTCTAGCTTGCTTGAAGTTGCCATCACAACGTAACATCCATGATCTTGTGTTGATTAAGCCTCAAAATAATTAAACTGAAATCCATATACATGCAGTATTACAAAAAAAAGTCAAAATGATTTCCCGAAATATTCATAAGAAATGTATACATTGTGCAAAGTATTTTATATATATATATATATATTTTTTATCTCCCTCTCGCCACTATGGGGTGCAGTAGCATCCCCACTTCCCGCGGCAATGTAGGAAGGTATTTTGTATCATACAACAAATTCAATATCTTGCGGGAAAAAAAATGAGGAAAGACTGTTTGTACTTAAGAATGATCTGCACAGTGTTTGTCACTTGTTCCCCCAGGCCAGTAAATTAAGATAGATTTTTTTTCAAGTAAAATTTCTCTTGTCTTGTCACTTTTTTTGCTATTTTGTGTAATCACAGATGCATGTTGCACTACTCTGTTACTGCTTTTCCCTTTTATTTTAGACTAGAATATAAAAGAATATAAAAAGCGAAATGATAAAACTTAACATGCAACGCAAACACTTGGAGGCAAATAAACCTTCCACCCTGTTTTCCCCTTCTGTTCTACCAATTTTTTAATCCAGATTTACTTTCTTTTAGAGACCTATCTATTGTCATATTCTGATTTTTTTCAATGTATTGCAGCGTTTTATGTCTTTTTCATCTAAACATGCAGCTTAGGTGTTCAAGCATAATTATCAAGCATTAACAAATAAACATAAAATCGTTGCTGTTGTTTATAAATTTGAAAGTTGTATCTGTCAGGCCTCGGCCTCTTCTGTTTACCTTCACAGGTGTCTGTCGTTGACTGGAGGGCGGGGCACGCACACCTATAAGTGGTTCAGCAGCACCGGCCCTGCACTATTTGAGCAGCGCTCAGACAGCGGGAGGACGCCAGAGTGTTACCATTGCGGTTCTCTCTCGTGAATCATCTCCTCCTCTCGTGGCGGATCCTTCCAGGTCCTCTCAGGAGTATCGAGGTTGGTCACCCAGTCTGTGGGTCCCTGGCCTCCCGTTTCTCCCTGGTTCCTCCCGCTGGTTCTGATTTCCGGAGGCTGCTCGGACAACTCCTCATTCCCCCGCTCTCTGGTCACGCCACGCCTGTCACATCACCATCAGGCAGCGCCGAGTTCTCACTGCTCCCTCCCGGTCCGGTGTCCGCGCTCTGTGGTAAGCTCAGATCCGTTGGTTTCTCCCTCCAGATTCTCCGCGTTCTAACCTCTTCTCTATCCTCCTTAGACGAGACCGGTTTCCTGGCAGCGCTCCATTTCCTGTGTTTTTTGGTTGACATAATCTCTGTGATCTGTTTGACTAATTGTTAATAAAGACCCTGAGACTGTGCCTGTTTTTCCGAGTGTGTTTCTGCATGTGGGCGCAGCACCTAAAGCCAAACATGACAGTATCCACAAATAAAAAAAGTAAATCCTAGTTAAAAGGATACATTGATTAAAATAATTGTATTTGTTTAGATACGTGTTACAGCAGAATGCTGTAGCTGTCATGATCTTACTTTCTGTTTTACTTAGTTCTGTGTGTTTATTTGGTTTATTTCCTACTCTGTGTTTCTAGATTAATTTTAGTTCTCAGGTTTTTCTGTTGTTGTTCTCTGTTGCCCTCTTATGTGTGTTCCTTTCCCCTTGGCTCCCTCGTTGTCTCCGCTCACACCTGCTCCTTATCAGCTCGTTAGCCCTGCCTTTGTCTCAGTCAGCTATGTATACTCTCCCTCTGCTGTCACTCCTGGTTGGTTCACCTGTTGTTGCTGGTCCTGTCGTTGCTGGTTCCTCATCGCTGTTGCTGATTGTTTTCCCCTGATGTCTCCATGGTTCTGGTTTGTTTTACATTTTTAGTTGGATTTTTAGATTCCTGCCTTTGTTCACTGTTTTGTGTAGTTAAACTACAAGAAATCACCTCAGCCTCTCTGCCTCTGCATTTGGGTCCTCTAAACCACAACCGAACCCTGACAGTAGCTTCCTCAGTAGTCATATATCTAGTAGACAAAGCTTCATCCTATAAAAGACTAAGGCAAAGCAAGGGAAAAACAAACACAAAAACAAACATAACAGTAACTGCTCTCTTTTAAAAAGCAAGGGCAATTCATTCCTTTTTGTTGTCTTTCTTTTATTATGGATGAAGCTAAAGAGAATATGTTTGCTTAATGTGAATCCATTTATCTTTCAAGAAAAGTACTTAATTTGCAAAAAATAATTTCATGGAAAATCCAGAGGACTGCATGTGTGAGGGAAATCAGGGAATCATTCTAGTAGTAATTCTAACAGACCACAAAATACTAAAATGTACATCTCAATAATGACCGTTAATGTTTTTTGTTTTTTTTACAGTGTCCTGTCTGGCAATGTGGCAATAAGAATAATTGTCTTGATGCCAAAAAGAGCCCAACAGATTTTACTTTCACAAGTGGAGCAGTACAGCTATCACCAAAGTGTTCTGCTTGATTTATGCATATAAATTGCTTTATTCTAATTATGCAAGGAGTTTTACAGATTATATGGACACTGCAATGTAAGTAGAACAGGAAAGGAAAAAGAGGGAAAAAAGGAGAAAAGATAAAAGAAAGAGGAGATAAAAAGGAGATAATGATAAAACATTTTCAGCGTGCTTCATCACCTGCAAAGAGGGATGTAAAAAGAACAGCACAACCAACAGACATGGTAAAAGACATACAATAAAGTAACACCTATATACTATCGCTGAAGTATAAGTATTATTTAATCTGACATGTATTCTTTATTACCTGAAGATAAGAATATGGGCTTTCTGTATGGAAGTGAATCTCTGAGTACCTGGAACCAAGCACCTGTAGTTGTTTGTGAAAGTGCACTTGTGCATGTAAAGGTTATCCAAAGAAAAAATGCTCAATAGTGGTTGTGAAGAGCCGAACAGGCGCCCCACCCCAGAGCACCAAGGCAAGGGCCAGGAGACCCAAAGCCCCAGATGCCCAAAGGGACCCCAAGAGTAAAGGTGCCAAGGAGGGGGCAACCCAGGAAATCTGATCCCACCAAGGGAGGAGGAGAGACGGTCCAGAGGAGGTCCCTCAGCAACCACAATGCTGGAGCCTCCAGGAGCCGCGGTCAGCCAGCCACCCAGAAGTGAATCTTGCCATGGGCCCTAGGGATCTGAGTGGCGCCCCACGCCCCGATGGGAGCCCCAGCCAGGCCCTGGCAGGCCAGGCCCCATGGAGAAGCCGCCAGGTATAAGCCAGTAGCCGCCCGGGCATCCATCCAGGATGGCACTGCATGAAAAGTGGGATTTTCGTCAATATGCGGCACTGTAGATTGTCGTGGAACTTCATGTTAGCGGCAGTTTACGGCAATTTGCAGGCTTCGCCGAAAACTCCCATAAATTGTCAGAAATTGACATGGACTTTCTTAGGCAGTGTTCCCCCCATGCCTCCCCCCCATGGAATTCTAAGGGAGGCTTTCACATGTAAATGAAAATGCTGTGAGCTATACAAATGCAAATCAGGGTTGCAGGGGGGTTTTACTCCAAGTGACATTTTTCTAAAAGGTAAGAAAATCTCTGATACAAAGAGATCAGGCTCAGTATAGCCTCTTACATTTTAGCTTGAATTGATTTATTTAATTAAAGTATAGAGACCAAAACAGATCTTTAGCTGACAGAGCAATACATTTAGAGCAGTAATTATAAAAAAAAAAAATTGCATTTAAGATAAAAAACAAAATGTTGTCTGTCAATATGCGCAATTCACAATAACTTAAGTGGAAAAGTTTCAAGAAATGAGTCTGAGATGATTCACTTTATAATATGGCGCATTATCTTGTTGGAAGTAGCCATCAGAAGATTGGTACACTGTGGTCATAAGGTCCGGCCAGGTCAAGATCCACAATTGCAATCGCACCAAACAGGAAAAAGAACATCGACAAATTCCGGTTCGTCAAATTAAAATATAGCAGCAACAGATCGGTGACTAGAAATGATAGCACAATTCTTATATATTTAAAAAAAAAAAACTAACACCGTTTATTTAAATGATTGGATCCAAACTATTGGTTATTCACCAACGAGGAAGCAGATTTCTCATCTCCATCAAAATATTTATTTTATACCGAGGGACTTAAACTTTAATCAAATCCATTCAAAAGAAACTTCTTATTATAGGAATGAAAAGAGATGCTGAGTTTGGGAGTAGAGAACAAGCTAATTCCAGACCACAAAAAACCCTGCAAAACCCTGACCACCCAGGGTGCAGACCAGGAAGCAGAGTTGTAGTTTAACACACATCTCTGCAGCTTCTCTACTGTTACCCACTCTTTACTCCATCCAGACAGTGTCTTGCCCACGACCAAAATCTAATAAATTAGCAAAGATTCCCAAAGGAGTAAATCATGATAATCTAATTAAAATCAAAATAACTCCAATTGGGGAAAAAGTTAAAACAATTAAATGCGGTCTGTTTAACATAAGATCGCTTTCCTCTAAAAGTCTACTAGTTAATGACTTGATTTGTGATAATCACATTGACTTGTTTTGCCTTACAGAAACCTGGCTGCAGCAAGAGGATTATGTGAGCATAAATGAGGCAACTCCTTCAAGCTATTTAAATTTTCACATCCCCAGAAGTTCTGGGCGAGGAGGAGGAGTAGCAACAATCTTCGAGTCTGACTTACTGATTACTCCCAAAACAATTCATTCCTACTTCTTTTTTAAACTTTTACCCCTTTAAATTTTCCCCCTGACCCAAAATTTTTTTAAAGGCAAAAAAAAACCTTTTTTTTGTAACTTTGTATGGCCCCCCGGGTTTTTTTAAATCTAAAATTTTTAGATAAAGTTTTCAGGGGTTCCCTTTGATTTGGTTTAAAAATTTAACTGAAGGGTACATAGGGGGAGTTTTTTAACATCCTGGGACATTAAAGGCGTTTAAACCCTTAAAGAGCACCCTTTTAAATGCAATCTTGACACTATTTTTTTTGGGTTCCCAAAATTGGAAAAAGGTCCCCCCCATTTCATTTTTATATTTTTGGTTTCTTGTGCCTAAAATTTCCCGGAATAGAATGTGAAGAAATAACGTTTTTCCTCAAAACCTGCTTCCTTTGCCCACTTTTAAAAACCCTTAGGATTACTTTAACGATTTTCCTCCCCAAAAGGGAAGGTTCAATTTTATTTAGATCTTTATCGTTGGGTGCATTTTTAAAAATTTTTAAAGAATTGCTTCACATTTCTCTTCTTTGTACTGGCAGTGCTGCAGAGTGAAAAAAGTTTTGGGCTTTTTCCCTTACAGGTTGATGTTTTTGTTGAGGGGGTTGCTAGTTTCTTGGTATTGTTGAAAAAGGGCCGCCCCTTTTAAAAATTGAAAACGTTAAAAATTAAAAAAGCTTGCCCTTGGGTTTTAAAACCCGGAGCTGCGTACTTTGAAAAAAAATTGCTAGGAAAACTGGAGGGGAAAATATCGTCCACAGGCCTGCAAAGAGTCCTTCCTATTCTAAAAAAGGGTTTTTTACTGCTGTATAAGAGGCCCTTTGAAAAGCAAGAGCAGAAAATCTCCTCATTTTTTAGAGGAGAATAAGAAATAACCCTTTGGATTTCTTTTTAATACAGTTCCCCCAAACTCCCCCAAAAAAGCCATAGCTCTTTTTGGGAACCGTCCATTCCCCCCTGCTTTAGCAGCAATGTTTTTATGGGATTTTTTATAAAAAAGTTTTGATTTTATTAAAAATAAGATATAAGCCACCCTCAATCCGCGTTTTGTACCGGGGGTTTAGCCCAGGAATTAAAAAAACCGGGTTTAGGACTGTTTTTGGTTCAGTTGAACTCTCAAAAATTTAGCAAATTTTATTGTTTTAACTAACCCATTAAATTGTTGTTAGATCCTTTTCCCAAAACCCAAGGTTTTAATTTAAAGGAGGTTTTCCCTTTTGATCCCCTCCCCCCCTTTTAAAAGTGTTTAAATCTATCTTTGTTCCAGGGATATTTTCCAAAAGTTTTTAAAGGGATTGTTTTAATTTAAAACCCTTTCTGTTTAAAGAAAAGTTCTTGACCCAGATAAATTGGCCCAATTTTTGCCCCAATACCCCAATTTCTTCCTTTTTTACCCAAAATTTTGAGAAAGAGTTCCCAAAAACAATTTTTGCGATCATTCCCCCTTAAAATTTAAAACTTTTTGAAGAGTTTCGGGTTGGCTTTAAGAGGGGCTACCCATAGCACTAAAACAGTTTGGGGTGAAAGTCATTTAATGTATTTCAGGGCCCTTTAGTTTGGATTTTTATCTGTGCTGGTCCGTTGGTTCTTAGTGCTGATTTGATACATTTGAAAAAAATTTTTCTTTTAGAAAGTTTGAATATTTTTTTGGGAAATTAAGGGAACGACTAGACGGTTTTTAAATTTTATTATTGATGAATTCAGGTTTGTTATTTTAAATTGATAGTTTTAAACCCGCCCAAAGGTTACCTGTGGGTCCCAAGGGTCAGTGCTAGGACAATTTTTTTTAAATTTAACCCTTTCCCCAATTGGTAAAAATTTTGACAGCATGGGATTTTTTTCCCACTTTTAAAGCTGATGATAGCTATTTTCTGTCTATAAACCCAATAAAGCAAACCCATTCTAAAATTCCCGGCATGTCTTGAAGAATAAAAACCTGGTAAATCTTAATTTTTGCTTCTAAAATGCAGAAAAAAACAGAAGTTTATTTCTTTGGAAGGTCTTTTGAAAAAGAAAATGTTTGGGAAAGGTTCACTTCATTTGGGGAGGGGGGTTTAAAAATGTTTTCAGAAAATAAAGAAAAAAATTTCCTTGGTGTTATTTTTGACCCGGGGACGGGTCATTTAAATCCCATATCAAAGGGGGTTTCTAAAATTTTCCCTTTCTTTCATTGAGGAACTTGAAAAAATTGAAAAATACCTTTTCCAGGGGTTGAATCTAAAATAGCCTTTGCTTTTTGTTCCCTTAAAAGGCTGGGACTTTTGTAATTTTTTTACTTTCGGGAAAGGGTCACAAAATTTTTTTGTTAAAACCCTTCAGTGACCCAAAAATGCGGGCCCAGGATTTTAAATTTTGAAAATGAAAAAGTGAGATATATTTTTCCCCTTATCCTGGGTTCTTTTCTTTTGGTTTCCCCTTTGTTAAATCAAAAAATTAGAATTTTAAAAATTTTCTTCTCAAAAAAACCCCAAATGGCCAACTCCCTTTCCAAAAATATAGAGAGACTTGTTCCTTTTAAAAAATTTCCCAACAAAAAAATTTTGTTAAAAAAAAAATTAATTAATTTGTGGTTCCTAGAAATTTTTCTAAAATTTGAAGGGGGAAAGGAAATTTTTTTAGTTATAAAGGTTCTTCCTGTGGAACCAAATACCATTTTTAAGTCCATGGGAGACCCCCTTTTCAAACTTTTAAGGTTTTAATTTTTTTAAAAATTTTCCCTTTTTGAAAAAGCTTATGTTAGGGTTTTTGGCTCAGGTTATCCTGAGCTATCCTATAGTTATGTGCTATAGGCTTAAATTTTGGAAAGGGACATGGGCCCCCCAATTTAAATCATTCTGCTTCATTCTCTTTTCCTTTCTCCTATTTGCTAAATTTGGGTTGTTAAATTCTCAAACCTTCTCCCTCTCTCTGTTTTTCCCTTAAAGGAGTAGCTTTTTCGGGCCCTGTTCCTTTTTGGGTTTTGGGGGGACGTCAATCCTGGAAAAAAAAAAAAAAAAACTGTGTTTTCTTCCTTTTCAAACAGGGGTTTAAAAAGATTTTGGGAAAGATCGGCCTGTTTTTCCCTTTTTGGTCCTGTTTCTCTGCCCCGTGACTGGGGGGTTGTGTCCCCTTGTCCCCTTTGGCCCTTGGGATCCCTTGGAGCTCTTTCTGCCTGGCTGTGTTTTTTTTTTGGAGGGGCCCCCCTTTTTTTTTAACGCTGTTTTTTTGTTATTCTGCTTCTGTCTCCTTAAACCCCAGTGGGCCCTCGGGTTGGCCGGGCCTCACCCTCCAACCGGGTTTCTGTGTGGGGTTTTCTTCCTAAAAAAAAGGGATTTTTTCCCTTTTCTCCACGTGAAACAAGAAAGTTAGGGGGGGGGGGATTGTTTTTTAAAGTCAATGAGCAATTGCAATAAACGGGTTTTTTCCAATTTAGAAGAAAATTTTTTTTTATAAATTTAAATTTTTTTTTTGGGGGTTAAGAACTGGTAAAGTTTTCTTGAGATGAAATGTGTTGTGAATTTGGGTTTTAATTTAAAAACTGAATTAAAAAAACTGAATTGAATTAAAAAAAAAAAGCAGTTTTGAATTATCCTTATCCCCTTTTCCCAAAAAAATTTACAAAAATATATATATATTTTTGGGGGCAGAAAAAAGGAAAATAAATAGCGGGATGATTTTTGGGTTTTTTTTTTAAAAATTTTCATTTTAAATTTTTAAAGCGCTCCCCAGGGTTTTCTTACAGGAAAGGGGGTTTTATTTAAAATTTTAAATTGCTTTTTTAATGCAAATTTAAAATGATTTTAATGCCACTCAACAAAACCCCCTTTACAAAATTTAAAAAGTTTAAAATTAAAAAAGAAATTAAGAAAATTCCCTTTCCCAGGGCTCTGTTTTTATGAAAAACCCCAAAAACACCCCAAAAAATTTTTACGTTATATATATATCACCTCATTTTTTTCTCCGCCTGGAGGGATTTAATATATTGACGAAATTTTTTTTTATATGCATTTTTTTTTAAAAGAATTTTAAATATCTTCGAAAAACATTTTTTAAATAAATTTTAGTCCCAAATTTAAAGGCCCTTTTTGTTTTTAAAAAAAAAAATGAATAAATTTTTTAAATTTATTTTTTTTTTGATCCGGGGGGAAAACCCCGGGTTTTCCATCTCGCGCTTTGCTCTTTACGATCTCCAAGAAACTCAGGGCGGAGTCTGGACCAAGCCGAGGATGTATGTTTTGGGCTTTTTGCAGGGGGGTCTGGAGGGGGGGGTTTATGTGGGTTTTTCGGGGGTTTTTTGTAAAAACTCCTCTTGGATTGATTGGGGACCTTGCATCAAAACAAGACAAAACTAAAAGATGAATGATAGCCTTTAAATATATGTTGGATTTAACGGGCCTGCAAACGTAAAAAGCAGCCAAAGCCTAAGCAAAGGCCCCGTGGGCGGCTAGCCTAAAGTACGGCTAAAAAAGAAGCCTAGCCTAAAGCTACGGTAATAACAGCCTGGGCCCTAAAGGCTAGGGGTTAAAATAGTAGCCTTGCAAGAACAACCCTTTATTAAAGTGTTTTTTTTTGTGGTTTCCCACAGGAAGCGACCCCCGGGTCTTCAAAAAATCGGAGACTAATTGCGGGCCGCTTTGAACGGAAACAAGGGTAAGATTTTAAAGATTTTGCTTTCATTCGGGGTTTTGGTTTTTTTAAAATTTTTGGAAATGGGAAAAAAAGGAAAAGGAATTACGGGATTTCATAGCTGTCATTTTTTTTTTTTTTCACGGCTACTTTTCCCCTCAAAAATGGGGGGGGGGGGGGGGCCTCCTATTTGCTCGGGCCATATAGGAAGTCCAGTTATTTGCACCCCTTGGGGTTTAATTTGAGGACATTGTGTGTAAGTGATTTTTTTAAATGTTTTCCCCCTTCCCTTGTTACGGGGTGACTTGCTTTTTTGATTTTTTATTCATACCCCCTTCATTTAATTTTTTTTCCGCTCCCTTTTAAAGATGTATTTTTGAGACGGTCCCGCAGGGTTCAGTTATACGCAGCCAGCCCCAAACAGGGTTGGGGGTGCGGAGGCTTGCCAAAGCAATTGCTGGGAAAGTGGGCTAAAAGGGAAAAAAGGGTTTTAAGACTTTTTTTGGGGACAAATTTTTTCAGGTGCATTGTTTAAAATGTGTTGTGTCCAAAAACACAGTACAATCCCTTTCCCCATATTTGCTGATTATTTTTTTTTTTTTTCAGCTGCTGAAAGGGTAGGCAGAGGGGGGGTGTAGCGGGATGGGGAAAGGGGAAAAATCATGAAGTCTGCACTTTGGGGCCTCTTGTGGACAAAAAAAAAGAGGGTTTTGTCGTTGGCGGTTTTTTCGGGGAGGGGATTGTTCAGTCGGGGGCCATTTGTAGGGCCGGTTTCCTCACTGAACTCTGTGTTAAGCTGCAGTCCCGGTTAGAAGCGATGCTGAAGTACAGGGCCACGCACAGTAGGCATCTGCACATCGGACCTGCCTCGGAGGGAATGCTGCCAGTTACCTCCAACCCCGAGGAAGCAAACAGACCGTTCACAAAGTTGTAATTTTTAGATACGCATGTGTTTGGATACGCGTTGTATATAGTTGTGTGTGTTTTAATAAAGCTCTTTCTTTGCATAAACAGCTTCCTGGCAAATGTTCATTTCCTGTATAAATTCATTCATGTCCTTGATGGTAGCCTAATAATTGTGTAGTAGTGTAGGATAACATAAATACACAGCATATGAATGAATAAATATATGAATGAATAAATATATATATTTATGTAAATTTATATGTAAATATATATATATATATATGCCAACCAATCAAGAGCGACTTTACTTGTTTAAAAAGAAGTGGTTCCGTCCAATACTCAGTAAGAAAATTAAAGCCTGGCGTGGTCACGTGTGGTTTTGCTGCCAATCACGAGCGATTTCACTTGTTTGAGAATAGTGGTTTCAGCCAATACTGAGTAGGTTATTCAAGCCAGACCTGGCCAGCCGCGCGGGTTTCTGCATTCATATGCTAATTAGGGCCATTAGTACAGCTGATCGCTCTCCACATACGTCAGAGTCCGTTTCCGACAATTTGTGGCACGACAAGCGCGGGTTGCAAATTGTCGGAAACTGATGAAAATCAGGGAGATCTGCGGGAGTTTACGGGGACTTATATCTCACTTTTCATGCAGTGTGGTGTTCTTATAGAGCAGCCGCACACAGCCGAACGACCTGCAGGTGTGTACCATTCCCACCAACCAACTCAGGTCACCTATTGAGAGAGCAGAGAAGGCAGAACGCAGCACAGAGTTCCCTGCTGCAGCCTGACAATATCTATATATATTTATATATATATATATATATATATATATATATATGCCCATAGACTCTTGTTAAAAGTTGTACATGCGCAGTAGCTCCTTTGCAATACAAAGGTATAGGAGAGCTCGGGGCGCCCCAAAGCTGCGCCCTGAGCTGAAAGGAAGTGTATTGGCTCACCACCCCCTACCACAGCGCAGATGTTTTGCAGATGATAAACACATTGTCAGAAAATAAATAGTTTTTATAAATTAAAAACTATAACTCCATTATTAAACTGTTTTGTTTTTTTTTAGCTTTGTGATACAATATTGGACCATGCAAAACACAGATTTGCCTTCACAAAGCCTCAGAAGGGCAAGATTTATGTACAAAAGGCAACCTATTCCTGAAATTATGTTTTGTTTTTATAAAGTGTTTTTATAATGTTTTTTGTTGTTGGCATTCATATAAATATACTTGTTTTATAACTGATATACATTTTATTGTTTTTTGGTATGCGTCTATTTTGAATTTAAAGCCCCCCCCTGGCAAAGCATTTAACAACAGAGATGAAAATCACCTGAAAAAAAGAAACTTCAGTCTTAAACTGAAGGAATACAAGTACTCCTAAAAAAAAGAATATCAGAGGCAAGCTATCAGAGACCTTCCAAAGTCCAGTGACCTTCAGCAGCACAGTTCCAAAAATCTCTTTCCAAAAAGATTTTTTTCAAGAATATTTCAACAAGAAAATCTATTACATAAAACACTGGATTATCTCATTGTATTAATGAAGACATCAACCTGGCAGATCAAGCTTCAACCTAACATTTGTTGTTAGCCTGGGTAACAGATGCAGAAAAATCACAAAGTCAGGGTTTCCAATCACTACCATCTGCTTATGGCTGCTTTTAGATGGAAGGTGCTCTAATGCTATTTCAGCACAATTCTAATACTATCTCAGTACAACTAATAAAGTAGCTGATTCCTTCCTTCCTTCCTTCCTTCCTTCCTTCCTTCCTTCCTTCCTTCCTTCCTTCCTTCCTTCCTTCCTTCCTTCCTTCCTTCCTTCCTTCCTTCCTTCCTTCCTTCCTTCCTTCCTTCCTTCCATCCATCCATCCATCCATCCATCCATCCATCCATCCATCCATCCATCCATCCATCCTAATACAAGGTCTAACATCATATGTCCGTTAAAAGAAATCACCTCAGGTCAATATAAAAAAATTATATGGTGACATGCAGGTTTCTGTGACAACTAAAACCTAACCCTGATAACTGTGCTCTTTATTCGACAGGGGAGACTGTGAGTGTGACGTGATTAACTGAGATAGAAAAAAATGATGAGGTTGAAGGAGAAACAGATTATGTTTGATTAGTCATGTCACATTCAATCAGAGTCAAATCACAGAGCTGATGAACTGGTACAAATATTGACAACAGTGAAATTCCCATTTAAATGAGTAATATTTTTCATTTGACTGAATAAACCTATGAATGCTGAGAAGCTTAAGCTTATTTATAATTATAGAGCACTTTACATAGGTAACCTATCATTTCATTTATATTTAATAAATACATCACATTATGATGATGATCATGTTTTTTTTTACACTTTAAATATGATCAGAAGGACTTTTCAAGCTCTCACCTCACCTATCCAAAAGTCAGTCTGTTCAGATTGCAAAAAGGCAAATGTGACATTAAAGACCTTTGGATAAAAAGACAAATAAATAGGGGGTTGATATTAATAAAAAAAATGCATTTTAAAATAGGTATTTGCCTTCCCTGCTAAAGCACATAATCAGATTTAGATCACATTACAAATTTTAATTATCATGACTAACGTTCTGGTAGTAATAATGACAATGTCTTAAACACATGATCGTGAAGTAAAAGTTTGTAATTCAAACCATTTTAATTAGAAATTTTATCAGTTATTCTTAATCAGATGTACTTATGCATCATTCCCCCAAAAAGCTTTCTATCCAATTAAGATATGAGGGTCTTTGGTAGTTATATCTAGAGGAACTCCCTGGCTAACTCACTTAGGTAAAATTAAGTAACTTAAACTGCTGTTTTAATTACAGCATGAAAGCAATTATCTGGAGATAAAAAATATTTTTTAATTGGCTCAGATGCAACCCCCTTTTTTTCATAGATTACTTTCATTATGACGGTTTTATTGCATATTCTTTAATCATTCTAGTAGCCATATGACAACAATCATTCACCTTAGATTCTGATTACTTTGATTCAACCCTCCTCCAGTCCCCTTCTCCAACAACCTCGCAATATCATCTGGCTCCTTCTCCATGCTGCTGCTTGCCGCTTTTAAAGTAATTCCCTGAATATACTGCTTTCACAAGGCATCCACTAGCCAGTCCGGCAGAAGACCCCCATGGTGAGCCTGGTTCCTTCCAAGGGGAGTTTTTTCTCTCCACTATCACTCTATGCTTGCTCATTATGGAGGTTCATTTGAACCTGCAACTTTAATCCAGCTGGGATCCTTCTTCATACCATCTCCTTTACAGCACCAGTTTAAAGCCTGGGGGGGCTTCATCCCTGTTCTCATTCAGCAGCTCACCCATGTAATTAGTGTACACTGCCAAGGCCTGAGCACCAAAGTCTTAAAATATTGTTTCAATTAAACTCTTTTAATAGCCTAACTTCTTTTTGTGAGTTTTTCAGGTTGAAATAAAGTTTAGCTTGCAGAGTCAGAGGCTAATCTTAACAAATGTGTTTTTAATCTAAATTTAACGCAAATGAGGGATTCAGAGCTTATACAGGTTTTTGGAAGTTTATTCCAGATTTGTGGAGCATAAAATTTTCTTCTCCATATTTAGTTCTGGGTTTGAAAAGCAGACTACAGTTGCACTTGACAGGTCTGGATGGTAGATATAATAGGAAGTCTGTAATATATTTTGGAGCAAAACCATTCAGTAGTTTTTAAACTAACATAGGTGTTTATTATGTTTATTAAATCTATTATGCTGGGACTGGGAGCCAGCAAAAATATTTTAACACTGGGGTGATGTGCTTCACTTTCTTTGTTAAGGAGGCAGACAAGATGTAACAGGAAGCTTCTATTTCACACCACTGGACCTAGAGATTTCAATGCAGAAATTAAAAAAACTAAAGGGAGAAAGTGTTTAAAAACAGAGCAAGAGTGCTACAGCTACAGAGGAGCAGGAGAAGATGTAGGAGAAGATGCTGCTGGAGTTATTGATAAAGATTTATATGAAGTACACTGTGGCAAACACATTTTATATTTATTGTAAAAGTGCCCTCCTATCTGTTGCTCAATTTTTATATCACTAAAATAGGATTCTTCTTGGTCAAAATCACATTCCTAGCTTGACTGAATATGTATTTCCGATATCTGAATTAAGCTTCTTTCTGATCGAAATAAAACATATTATGATCAGTAACAGTAGGAATATTGTGATCTGAAATTAAATTCTAGACATCCAGAATGTTTATCTCAGATATGAAGAATGTCATTTAATTTTGACAAGGAAAAATTATATTTTTGGTATTAAAAAAATACCTATTCAGACACGTTATTAAATATCAAACCAGCCTGCCATATACTGTTTTAATCATGATAACATTACAGGGAATACTGCTTTGTTGGATGAATGGTAGTGTTTCAATGTATTATATTTAGGTGAAATCTCACAACAGCGAATAGCACCTGTCAGAAAGTGAGGATGAAGTATAAAAATTTAGTTTAGACACTTAGGAACTGTGCATTATCTAACTGGTTCCTAATCGTTTTATTTCTGGCTTCCATTACACAGTAAATAAGTGGCTGTCTGACCATGCAGTCATTTTTCAACATGCTGTCTTTACACATCATTGTGCCCTCCAAGATATTAATTACTTATAAATACCTGTTAAAGAATTCAATACTGCAAATGTGAGGACGGATGAGGCTGTGAATGTATGTGATGAATTGTGAGGTGATAACTAAAGGACATCTACATGCGGTCTGAGAGCCCTCTCTCAATAAATATTGAATTCTCTGTGAATCAAGGTCACTCATTCTTTATTCCGATCTTGCTGAAAACGAAGTGCTATTTTTATTTTAAACAACTGTGTCTAACAGACCTAGTGAATGATTTCATTTTTATTATTTGCAAAAAGCTACAACAGAACTCTACGGATTATATCAAAAATAAAATAAAATGATATGCTTTAAGGAATGCAAAGACAGAGGGCACTCTGTTTAAATTCTGTTACCGTAAATCTACGATAACAAAACAGACGCGGAGGAAAACTTTAGAAAACTTAAACTTTTCAGAAAACCTCCTTTATAATACGGAAGGACGGTACTTGCAACCTTCTCAGAGCACAAGCGCACTGCTCTAACCACTAGACTACCGTACCACTCCCATTCTGTTACATCCAAAAAAGGTTATTATTCCAATAACAATATATATATATATATATATATATATATCTATATATATATATATATATATATATATATATATATATATATATATATCTATATGTATATATATATATATATATATATATATATATATATATATATATATATATATATATATATATCTATATATATATAGATATGTATATCTATATATATATATATATATATATATATATATATATATATATATATATATATATATATATATATATATATATATATATATATATATATATATATATATATATATATATATATATATAGGCCTATATATATATAAGAAGTTTTTGAAAGAAACACATACTGATTTATTTAAATTTGTCAAAACTATTGGCTTGTTTGTTCCTTCAGTAAAATATTAAGCAGAAGACCAAAACCTCAAAGCTCAGATGTGTACAGGTTAGTTAATCAGAAAAAAAAAAGCAAATAGGCATCGCCAGTTCCTGGACACATACAATTGTTCATGCAGTGCCTCCATCTTTGGTTCTGTTCCGTTTAGTTCCTCTGTGGCATCATATTCCAATAAACACAGCAAACTTTGTGGCTGAATGTTATAAATTGTCATCAGAATGTTCAGTGGGGTAATCAGGCAATGTAATTAGCATCTAAGTTGTCAAGAATCTAGACTTATACTTGTAAACAAAACATCATGAAACAGCACCTTAACCCCTGATTGTTCACATGGCTAAAATCTCTTCCCCTTTTCAATTTTTGATTTTTAAATTCACTATATTTTTGCACTTAATTCTAATGAATATATATCCATTCATTGTGTATTGTCTGTCTCACAACGCAATTGCTGTGTTCATTTACACAAACTTCACTGAGACCTGTTTTCAACAAGCTTTTTTGTACCTTCACACTGTAAATATCTGACCAAAAACATACCTAATGTTCTTCAATGGTTTTTTGTTACAGATTTTGGTTCCCATTGAGTTGATTCTGTGTGAAAAGGTACTAAACCACCTGGAAAAAAGTATCAACCTAACAGTCATCCACTAATTCAGAAGAGTGAAAAAGTGAACACATTATCTTTCAGGAAGCCTGCTGAAAGATCAACCATAGAGCTGTAGGATGTGTTGTAAAGCATCTTATTTTACTATAGAAATTGGTGGGTGAAGTTATCAGATCATCTTTCCAATGAATTTCATTCTGTTCTCTCTTTCTTGGAATTTCACAAGAAGAAACTGATTTCACCAAATATTTGGATATAATCCTTCAATATAAAATCTTTAAACCCTGTAAAAAAAAAAAATATCCATAGCCTAGACTTATTTTTCATTTTCCTGTTCTCTTAGATCGGGTCAAAACAGTTCAGTAAGGGAAAACTAAAATGTTACAACAGATACCTTTTAAATTTGCAGCCCATCCCCCACTCTAATGCTCAGCCTTCCACCCTATAGAGGAAGCTCTCTTCAGCTTCAGCTTCAGCTCTCTTCAGTGTTTGTGATCTTTTTCTTTTGGTGACGTTGCATATCCCATTGTCAGCCATGAAAGTTGGAACATCTTCTTTATGACAGACTACATAAATGTCGGTATTAAGCTGGGCTTACACTGTACAATTTTTTGTCCTTTTTGGGCAGATTTTTCAGTCGGGCGAGAATTATTCGATCGGGCTGACTTTCAGCCTGATCATGGGCTGTGCACATTGTAGTATACAGGGGGTAAGGAGGGGTGATCAGTCACTCACAACCACCTCCCGATCAGGAATCTTGAGGTCGGGAAAAAACATGTTTGAAATTCAGTCAGTAGTCGTGGCCAAAATGCTCAATGGGCATGCGCAAACAAGGATTCTTCTTCTTCTTCCTCTCAGACAAAAACACAGAAGCATGGCGGGGTCGAGAGTGAAATGGAATTCTTTCTGTAAAATTGACAGACTTGTAGCCACGTTTGCTCCGCCATGTCTTTGTCCAAATACGTTGGTGCATTTTCTTTTTAAGCCATTTAGGCACACAATATTTATTTATTTCAGTACAAAATTGTACAAATTGCCAAGGCAGCGCATTTCACTCTAGTGAGATTCATATTCCTCTTCTACTCGTTTGGCTTCTGGTTGCACTGTGTGCAACGATCGAAAATATTGCAGAGTATGGCCGACTTCAAAGCAAACTAGTCGCTCATCTCCCTTCTTATCTCCTGCTCCATTCATCTACATGATACAAAGATATTAACATTACCTCTACCTGAGGTAAAGACTGAGCCCTCACTTGAAGAAAGTGGTCCAACTCTTCCAAAAGGGAATATTTTTATAGAATATCAAATGACAGTATTGTGGGGGGTTTTTTGCTGTTGTTTTTTAACCAATTTATAACCTTCAGTTCCTATGTGTCAGCAATCAAATGAAGTTGTAAAACCATTGATTGAGAATAATTACAGTACTAACACACAGTACTTAAAATCTCATTATTTTATATGCCTGTAGGTTGTTACAAGAGGATTACTGTATGTCAAACCTGCTGTGTTAGCAGGTTAATTCCTAAGCCTCCACAATGCTTTCACTTCTTTTATACCTTTGCAAATTTGTGGTGAACACAGTCACTCTCCTATTCCTGAACACTATGCCTTCCTTTTATCCCACTCTTTTATAATCCAGGGTGCTGCTTAGCTTTTTGTCAGTGGCTAATTAACAATTAGTCAACATATTGTTTTCTTTGTATGATTCTTTCTTGTCTTGCTCTTCTAACATCTTTTATTATTATTTGCTCCCTTATTACTTCTTCATGTTTGTTCCACTGTGTCATCTTTGCTTTCAGCCCTGTAAAGATCTGGTAAGTCTTTTCTGTCCCCATATACGTACTTAAAATTGCAGTCAGGCTCTACAGCCCAAAAATGTTAATATATATATATATATATATGTGTGTGTGTAAATATTTAATTCTCAGTAGCAGGCTTTAAAAATCATTCTTAAAAAACTTTAGCAAGATGGCTACAGGTGCGTTCTTACTTCAACTGACGTAACATTACCTGTTAATCAATCCAGAGGCCTTGTCAGCTGCTGATCAGTTGCTGACAAAGTAGAAGAGAGCAACAAGGAAGAAACCAAGCCTATGGTGCCAAGATCAAGGTCTTGAAACACTGATTAGTTTACACACGTTCTATTTTGAGTTTACCTTTTTATATTTAAAGATTAAAAAACAACAACCAGACAGTCGAGCAACCAGACTAACCAAGCTTCCAGCATCTAAGTTTTGCTGTTTAATCGTTTTGGATGCCCAGAATCTATCTAGTCTAAACACACAATCAGAATGGAAGCAAAAGCTAAATATGGCATATTTTAGTAATGTTCGCTGATTATACATGTTTTTATGAATGTGAACATTTTCCAAAATTCAATATTAATGCTTTAGATAGTGTTTTTGTGTCTGAAATAAAAAACTTTTTTTTTTTTTTTTATCACAGTTTTACTTATTTCATCAATATGTTTTCTTCATTGCCTATGTGCTGAATCACACCAATTATTTCATTCATGCAGCAGTAGGGTGGGGGGTTCATTTAAGGTTATTATGTCCTAGGCAAACACAAGGCTTTTATGTGGTCTAGCCATGTTTATAGCAGTCAAGCATTTGAACTAAAATAAACTGATGAGTACCTTACAAACAACGTATTATTTGCCAATATAAATCATGATATGCAACACTTTAAAATACATTCATAGGTTACAAAGGGATTGCTTATTTAGGCATATAATAAATAAATAACAGCAACTTAATGGCATCATTAATATAAATTCCATGTGTTGTCATGTGACCCATACCATTCTTAGACAGGTATTACACTTGATGAGATTTCAGTATTTCTGTTTGAAGGTACAAAAACTAAATTTGTTTCGATAATAATATATTGGTCTATTTAAAGCTGTACTAGTGTTTTCATTCTCTGTCCACTTTCGCTCTCTGTTCTTTGAACAACCATGAGCACGTTTTATTAAGCTAATTAAAAGCTAAAATGTGACTGACAAAAATAAAAGTTTATTTTAAACAATTGTCATCAATGTTAGAGAGAGGATGCAGATTAATATAGGGGGAATGACTGTTAAACTTATAATTTGTTAGGTGCTAGGGTAATAGCTTTAGGTTGAATGCACATCTTAGCAAAGTTTAATCTGTATGCATATTTCTCACCTCTTTATGTTAATGCCCTTTACTAAAAATAGGTCATTAAATGGTTTGAGCAACACCAAGCAAATATGAATTGGGATGTATATATCATTTGATAGTATTGGTAATGTTGTATTAACTTAAAGAGTTATGAAAAAGATTTGATTTAGGCTATAAAGATTTTGTTCTGTTTCTATTTTTTTATCTGATTGATTTGTTTCAGATCATAAAATCAATTTTGAAATCAGACAAAGTGAAAAATAAACAATCCCGCAGTAATAAATGAGGCAGTTTTTAGAATAATCAATTTAACATGGGAAAAAGGTTGTCTAAATTAACTTAGAAAGGGTTAACAAAGCAATTCTCAGGCTGAGGGACACAAGCTTATCAATGCTGGTTAAAAAGACCACAAACTTAAGTCTCACATTTGATATATTTTTTTAAAACACCACATTTTTGTCGCTGTTCATTTTTTAACAAAAACAAAAACAACAACAACAACAAAAAATACAGCTTTTCAGACAAAAAAAGCCCAGATTCAACAGATCATGAATAAAAGAAACAGTACCATGAACTGGCACCACAGTGTTGATAGTGTGATAGTCTGGAGCTGCCTTTTTGCTTTACCTGAATGACTTGTTATGAATCATATGGAACAATGAATTATGTTCAAAATCCCTCAGGAGAAATGCCACTCATCAGTTCATCAGAAAGACTAAAGGGTAAAACTCTTTAACTGTTCCGTACACTGAATGTTGGTTGAAAAAAACCTGCAATATATACAGTGGCCCTGTAGTGCAAACTGCAACTACAAATCTAAAAGTGCAACTACATTAAGGAAATTGCAACTACATAAAGCAAAGCGCAACTACATTAAGAAAAACAAAGCTACATAAAGCAAAGCACTACATAAAGCAAAGCGCAACTACATTAAGGAAAACAAAACTACATAAAGCAAAGCGCAACTACATTAAGAAAAACAAAACTAAATAAAGCAAAGCGCAACTACATTAAGGAAAACACAATTACATTAACCTACCGGAAAAGGTAGGTACCAGTGGGAAACATGAGACATCGCTGATTGGACGACGGGGCCGTTTGACCCTTGAACCGGAAGTTGCGTCATCTGAACAGTCCAGCTTCTTTTAAGTGTGTCTTCAGTGTACGCAAACTAACTGAAATTTCATGATTAGTCTTCAGCATATCCAGTATCACCTCGTACGTATGTCCTGATTCAAAATATTCCTTGATTACGGCAGCTATGTTTGGGGCGCCGACAATATCCATGTTTTCAAAAGCCGCAGCAGGCAGAATAACTTCCGGTTCAAGGGTCAAATGGCCCCGTCATCCAATCAGCGATGTCTCATGTTTCCCACTGGTACCTACCTTTTCCAGTAGGTTAATGTAATTGTGTTTTTCTTAATGTAGTTGCGCTTTGCTTTATGTAGTTTTGTTTTTCTTAATGTAGTTGCGCTTTGCTTTATATAGTTTTGTTTTTCTTAATGTAGTTGCGCTTTGCTTTATGTAGTTGCGATTTCCTTAATGTAGTTGCGCTTTTAGATTTGTAGTTGCAGTTTGCACTTCAGGGCCACCGTAAATATACCTGATGGCACAAACACTGATGGTAGATGTGTGGTTTCATCTAAACAGATATGAATACTCTACTGGAGGTCTTTATGTCATGTTGTGGGTATCGAACGTATTGTGGGATCAAATGAATCCCCACTGCAACACTGGACCCAATCTATTGAAATGGACTGTGGGACTTCGAGCAAAAAATCTGTGGGTCTGTGGGATTATACTTGTATTAACCAGTAAACATGTATTTGATAAAGATATTTACAGCTCAGGGAACTAACCATATTACAGCTGTTAATTTGTCATGTTGCCTAACTTTATTTAATTATATTGTTTAGGTGGACTTATGCAGGCCAGCATTTGACTCTGGTTATTGCAATGGTCTGAATCATACATTAATATACAAAAAGAAAGATTTTTATTTTTTTTTACATACATGGTTTAAAAAAAATTAGCTCTTACACAGCTTCTGTATTAAAGTGCTTCAATGTCCTGTTCAAACCAAATAAGGAAAATAAACTTTAAAGTGTATCTTACTTTGTTGAAATGCATTGTAGGTGTGGACTGGTAGTTTTCAACTTAAACAGAAGACACATTTTCCAGAAATTAAAAGTATTTTTATTTTTGCACACTTTCGGAATAACACATTAGAATGTTGAAACTGAATTTACAAATTATTTGAATGCTGATGATGAACCTGCAAAGTGTAATTATTGCATTTAAATGTGGGGAAACAAGTTTGGGTAGAAAAGGTCCATATTAATGTGTGGCGATAATGATTGGCCCCTCCTCTGTAAATACCTTGCATACTTTTTTCACGACGTAAAAAGTCTTGCACACCTCTAAGGTTGAAATGTATGAGAAATATTATTAAATACCTATCTTTTTAAAGTCTATCCGTGAGCTGCTATCCTATAACTTTTAGATGCAGTGGGTGGTTCTGGACCAAATTTACCATGAGTGCCAGGATAAAGCACACAGACAAAAAAATGAACTTGTCTCTCTATCCTTGCGGGGACGTTACAATGACCTCCATTAATTTCTAACCCACTTTTAGAACCTAAATGGGACCATTTCCCTAAACCTATTATACATATTTAATAACACTGATAAGTTTACTTTAAGTTTTTTGCTCACTCAGTCATAGTTCACTCAAAACCCATAGTTATCTCTCACCAGTCTGTGGGCCAGCGTTTAGTTATTTCACAATCCTTCCAAATTATATGACATTAAGTAAATACTACAAAGGAATTTTTTGGGTAAACTACATAGCAGTCTTACATGTAATTTTTTCTGGGCTGCATTAAAAAAGAGGGCGAATATACCCACTTCTCCTGAGACTGTTGCACTATTACGAATAAGAAAATGTTGCCAAGAACCTCTGAGAGCTTCTCAAAGCTAATTCTGAAATTTTTAATTGATGAAGTTTCCTGGATGGGAAGCATTCATAAACACTACACACCCCATAAGATGTATCCCAGTTGCCTAAGTATAGAGTTGATTAGGTGTGCAATCCTTTAATCATTTTAGCTCTAATGCACAAACCTTACCAACACAAACATTATCCTAAACCTAACCTAGAATCAATTCACGTCTTAGTCCTAAACCTAACCCGCACTCTAAGAAGAGAACCCACACAAAAACAAACCCACACTCACAGACACACAAGGTCAAGAGTGCATCATTTAGTTTATTGAGTGAGACAGAAAGAGATAAAAAAGAGTGATCATATTTTCATATTCCTGAAGCATAAAGTGGCACATCTTAATTTCTAAATAATTGTTACTTTATTTCTAAATAATTGTTAAAGAAAACTGGAAAGATAAAAGTTTAAATTGGTTGAAGTCATTTTTTGCCTCTTCTGTGAAGGCATTCCATTATAAGAAAAAAAAAATATATATATAGGGGTCATAACAGGGACCAGTTTTACAGAGGCACTGGACCCAAGTGAGAATCATCCATATTTATATGTTTTGTTTTTCCATCACTCCTGCATAGGAAAAAAAAAAACAACAACAGAAAAAACAGCAAAACATCTGTAGAACTAATAGATATACTCATTAAGGGATGCAGTGATTTGTTTCACTTGTTGGAGAATCTATGCATCAACAAGTCATTGGTAAAAGACTAGAGTTGGGTAATCATCGGCAAGATTAGTTCACAAAAGCACAAGAATGTATCTTGTACGGTACCAGGTGTTTTTGAATAAAACTAAAAACAAGCTGGCCAATCACATTGCAGTATTGTAGTTTATGGCAGGACATATAGCTGTGAGGAAAGCCAGAGCTGCTGAGCCCACAGTCAAACCAAAAAAAAAAACAACATAACATTTGGAGGACATGCATCTAGCTTGTAACGATTATCTTTGTCATTTATGTATGTGCTTAATATACTCTGATATTGCCTACCTGTTAAGTATAGAAGATGTATGATATAACTTTCTTACCCATGGTTTAACATTATAAAGTAAAGAGGCTAATTCACAGACAGAGAAGTGGTTAGCTGGGTGGTGGCAGGTAAGAGAAGATGAATTTGGCTATAACAAAATATGGGTTTAGATTACCTAGTCAAATGTAAGTTCGGATGAAGTGTGAAACTATCATGTCTGTTCTCATGCTTTCTCATGGTGTCTGGTGATATTTAATTTGTTACCTTGACTGACCAGTCCCAAATTGATAGAGTAGAACTAAACTGTTAGTCATTAAATGTGTCCAATATTCTGACGACAGAGTTCAGTTTTTTAAGAAATGTGTGCACCCAGTTGGAGAATGCATGCAGTCAAGCAAACTTTTTTGTCTTATAAACTGATAAAAACTGTAAACGTGCACATCCTTCTCTTTCAGGAAATGGGGTTGGTTTTGTTTTCCTTGCTTTACTGGTTAAGTTATTCAGACTCCCCCCCAGAAAGCATCCTAGAGGTCCATTGCTAGGCTGGGCATTCCATCTCCTGCCGCATCTACCACAGCTGCAGGTCATCTGCTCGTTAACGGAACTTAAAAGGAGCAAAATCCGGAGTGGTAACTGTCACTGGTAAATTGGTACCCTGCTTGTAATTTTTTGATGTCTTTCTTTCTCCTGAAGGTCACCTCCACTGTTCCACTCCTCCCTGTGTATATTCCTCAGTGTACTTGCCTCCCTCATTGCCTGAATACAGTACCACGACTGGTCAATCCTTCTCATGCATGCACATTCCTCCATTAAAACATCTGCTGAACTACCTGTTTTCAAAGCCATACCACAATTAGACACTCCCTAGATTCTCTACCTTATGGTAAAGAACCTCTCGAGATTGACAGCATCACACCCCCATAGCTGTCTCATGTTAAGTTTTCCCGACTTAATTTAAGTTTTAACATTTTAACTTAGTAAATTAAGTTGGATCAATTTGATTCAATAACTTTTTACTTACTAAAGAGATTATTTGTAGTTGGAGCAGCATTTTCTTTTTAGTGTGCAAGAAAGACCATCTCACATTCCCCGCTTCAGTTGCTGGATTCACCCAATAACCTCTGTCTCTCTTCCATACCTCCTGGTTTCCCATGCTGTTCTTTCCTTTCGGAATAGAACTGGATAGGCCAAAGTGGAAGACTTTTTAAGTGCTCATGGGGCTTTCCCAAATACTGTAGTGCGGGTATCCCCAAGCCAATTCAAAAGTTGTTTGTAGAGATTCCAAAAAAGTAAAAAAATAAAATAAAATAAAATCCACTGGACTTTGTTTCCAATTTTGAAGACGTTTCGCTTCCCATCCAAGAAGATTTCTAAATTAAAAATGTCAGAAATAGCTTTGACTTTGAGGCTGTGGACCAAAAAAAAGGCTTTGTTTTTGCACCAACAAACAACTTGGATTGTTTTTTAACTTTTTTAGAATGATTATCACCGGTATGACTGAGAATCTTCATCACCAGCATATAGTTTATAGAGAGCAATTTAGAAGCAGTCCGTAACATAATGTTTTAACTTGTGCTTTTATTGTCAAGTGCAGACAGAGACTTGATAGGTAATGCTATGAGGTTGCCAGAGGTAACGGCAGATCTAAATTAAAGGCTCTGGGAAAATGATGAACTAGTAAATATTGCGAAATAGTCATTCCACATATCCTCGGGGTAAACACTCTGTACTGTGGAGACTGTGTTCGGTCCATATGCCTCTGCATGAATTTATTTAAAAAGACTTTAAAGGATGTTAAAGGAAAGCTCTGTGTTTTCACCTTGAAGCTTTCTCTCTCCTGTTATTTTTCCTGTAAAAGAGATCAGTTGGGACAAACCCTTTACATAACACTTCATAATATATATGAATTAAATAACCATGGGCATAATCTTAATCAGATCAGAGAACTTGCTTTGAGTTACAGATGGTGCTTACCAAACGTGCTCACTTCTCATGAAGCGGCCATGATAAACAGTTAGAGAAGCATTTTATACATGACCAGTCTGCCACATCATCACATCCTTAAATCATTAAATCATACACATTTGGAGATGAGGAGACATCCCTGGCTCCAGCCAGGGGTGGATTTAGGAAATGTGGGGCCCTAAGCAAAGACAGGCTCGGGGCCCTCTGAATTGAGAAGACAACACATAAAACAGACCCAAAATACAGATACACATATTTTAAAAGAATAGACATGCATTATTTGTTCTGTTTTGTTCCTCTCTTTTTGTCCCTTTTCTTGCTGTTTTCCTCTATATGTTTTGAACTCAGCTGACTTTTCATGCAGTCTCTGATGGAATTAAATATTTTTTCCAAGCACTAAGCTCACTTAGCCGATTGCTCCTTCCTGTGTTTCCAAAAAGGCAACGGCAAAAGTAAATAACAGAGGCCTTCTTTTCCCAGTACATAAGCCATGTTGTGCTTATCTGTTCTCCATTTTTTACATGAAATAATAGCTGCAAGAATCATGACAGCATACAAGATAGAGGAGAGCAGGAGTTTGGGTTACCAATCTACTTGCTCTGGAAAGCAGAGTTCGGTGCTTTTATATGTTGTCGCTAAAGTCTCCAGTAGCAGAAAAAAGTTGCTAGATTTGGCACTAGGTACTTTTTTTTCTTTTTTTTTTTTTAATAAAAGCGCTAGATGGTTGCAAAATATAGGGAAAAAAAGCAATAAGATCGCAACACTGCTCTTTGCATCATTTGTTTTCAAATGGTTTGCTGCTATTTGTTTGGACCTTTCGTTACGTGCGCGGTAAATGGACTGATCCAATGTGATGGACACTGCTTATCAAAATGTTACACTTTGTTTTTAGATCAAGGACACTTTTCTCATTACATTCCCCAATCTTTGCCACATGCAGAATGAAGATGATAACTGTATAATATCAGTTCTGAGAATCAGCAGGCAGGTAATATTAGGGTGTAATAAACTCACACATCATCAATGATAATTATCCTACTGTAATAAGGAGTAAAATCTTTGCCCACCTCAATGGACATTTTAGAGTGACGACAGCTGATTCCACTTTGGTTTAAAAATACAAACACATTTAGTCCCATCAGTATGAGGTACCACAATCTTTTCAGTTTGAAAAGTTTTTTTTCAAACAAGCTAATTCAGAGGGGTCTCAAACAAAGCCAAAACAAGTTTATTTTATGATGAGCAAATTATCTTGTCTAATTTTTTTTCTCTTTAGTTCCTCTAACAACCATGTTAAATGACTTTAGGAAATCTCATTATGAACATTTCAAAGGGCTGACAAACGACTTTTCATCCCCACCCCCCCAATACTGAAAAAAAATTGAAATCTAGATAAGTCATTTTTTCTTAAAATAAGTGCATTTGTTCTTGGATTGAGGAGGTAAAAGAGACATTTTGCCAATGGAACAAGACAATCTACACTTAAAATAAGAAAACACAATTGCATTGTCTTATTTTGAAGGCAAATTATCTAATTATCTTATATTAAGAGTAAAAACACTAATTTAATTGGCTAATAATTTAATTGACCTACTCAAATTAAGGCTAAAATACACTTAATGTAAGAAAGGTTTACTTATTTCAAGGTCGTTTTTCCAGTAAAGATGGTGATCCATAAGAATTGATAGAAGCATATAATTATGCACCCCTGCATTAATTGTCATGAAGACACCTATTTTCTATAATATTTATAAAAAAAATATTATTTTAAGCAGCAGACTTTTGTAATTACAACAGTAACCTGTAGAGTAATCATTGCAGTGTAAGTGCATGGTTAAAAATCTATTTTCCTAAATCAACAATTCTGTTTACATTATTTAATTTTCTCAGAGCTACTGCAATAGCCAGTAGATGCAGTTTAAACACACACCTACACTCACACACACACATAAAAATAAAAAATACCCATTTTTAAATTGTCAATGCATTTTGGGCTGGCGCAACAATTAGTTTCTATGAGATGTTTGTGTCTCTCTTTTCTGTGTAAGTAAAGGATTTACAGAGAAAATTGACTACCATGCAACTCTCTTTTCATTATAGGGGATCAATGAAATGCTTTATACATAAACCATGCTTCCAACGCTGGATGGACAATTAAAGCAATGCTTGCAAGACTTAGTGAGCATATGTCTTATTTTCAATAACCATGAAAAATTCACTTTGCAAGATGTATTTCAACCTGTGCTCGCAAAACCCTCATGGGTTTCGTACAATAGCAATGCTCATCTTAAAAACTGTGTATGCATATTTCAAATGTCTTGAAATATGTTTAAACAGGGATCTAACTCATAATATTGTACACAATAATGAACGTGTGATTATGAGTTGTATTTTCTTTCACCATCAACTATTTCTTGTGGAATAAAGCACAAAGGAGGGAATGCAAGATTTCAACCAGTACATACTACATTTAAATCAAAAGAATGATCACATTAAGGCTACAAAATTTATTATGAACATACTGTGATCTTAATATCAGTGTGTGCAATCGTAATACCCTGAAAGCCTGACTTTACCTTTAGCTTAGATCCTAAGTGTGACATATTTATAAGTAGGCAGTTAGACCTAAAACCTGACATTAATGACATTACCAAATTAATTACAAAATAAAGCTAGTATTTACACATTTATAAAATTCACAACATGTAATCTAAAGGCACTCTACAAAGAATTAAATCATATTATACATACAGATTGGTTTTCTATAATAGTGAAAACTGCGTCTTTTTGTTGACTTTGAAGGATTCAGTTCTCCTGTTACGGCATGAAGCACCAACAGACATTCAATTACATGCAGTTACAGTGGGGAGGAAAAACACCCTTTCAAAATGAATAAATCTCCCACAGAACCAGTCTCAGTTAGCTTTTGCAAAGGCCAACTGGGGGACTCAAGAAGACAGAAAATGGTAAACTAGAGCCATAGGTAACTCTGTCTATAAAAGAATCAGTTATGCTACGAACACACTGAACATGATTTGAGCAGATAAGAACCGTCTTCTGCTCAGACAGGCCTTAAGAGCATCAAGTAAATTTTGTACAGATGCAACTGATGCTTGTGCTGCTCCTGTGTTCAATGGCAGAGCTGCTTTGCTAAAATGGGTGTGATAAGTTGGTAAAAATTTGTTTTAGAATTTTTTTTTATGTTAGAAAGTCCACCTCAAAACATCAACAGTCAGTCAATCAATATTACGACTTCCCTTCAAATATTATTTTGCTGTCGGAGCTACTCAGATCCCCACATACTGGCAGTGCGCTGTCACATGGAATCCCCAGCGACAGCTGCCTCATGCCAGGGCGTCTCTTGGGGACTTTCCATTACTGTTCGGGGATGCTGGAAGTAGATGCCTTTTGTAGGCATGTGCTACAAACAGCCAACACCAGAAGAATAAAAGCAAACATATTATGCGGGCAGGTGTTAACATTTTTATTTAATTTTGTTTAATTTGGGTATACTCTACACTTCACCTTTCTTTCTTTGTACATCCCACTGTTACATTCCACTATTGACAGTATATTCTGCATTTATTCCACGATTATTCTTGTTAAGTTCTGATTTCTTTATGCACTGTGTCTGTCTCCCTTCCTGCTCATAGATCAGTTTCTCTTATAAGTGGATGTGGCACATTAAGCAGCAAAGGCTAAAATTTCCCAACTCCAGCAACAGCTGCTTGAGAGGCGCATCACACGACTCAGATTTGTAGATGCTCATGAGGCGCTGCTTCATCTGCTCAGATGCTTCAAGACACGCTGCTCGAGGTGCTCTGTAAGAGTTTGATGCATCTTTATGCGCATTGACCATAGACTTTGCATGTAAACCAGCTAATTTTGCTGCTCATTTGAGCAGCAAAAGCAAATGAAAAAAATGAGGAAGAGTAAACCCCCTTAGGGCATAAAATAATCAAGCAAAGATACAGGGTAGCATGATGTAACGTATTTATGCATTATGAGAGATAAAACCTTTGAAAGTCATATTTTCCCTCAATCTTGTCTAAGGTACAAACTTAAAGCCCTCCCACATAGGTGTGCCTAGGGACAGACTCTAGTTAAATACCTAAATCCAATAGAACACCTCTGGGACATTATGTTTCGATCAATCCGACGCCACCAGGTTGCACCTCAGACTGTCCAGGAGCTCAGTGATGCCCTGGTCCAGATCTGGGAGGAGATGCCAGTACGCCATCCGTCGTCTCATTAGGAGCATGCCCCGATGTTGTCAGGCATGCATATGCGTATGTGGGGGCCATACAACTTACTGAATACCATTTTGATGGAATGAAATTTCAGCAACATGGACTAGCCTGCCGCATCATTTTTTCACTGTAATTTTTTGGGGTATCTTTGAATTCAGCCCTCTGTAGGTTGATCATTTTAATTTCCATCAAATGATATGGAATCCTTTGGTTCCTAACACATCACCCAGTCCATATCAGTATGAATAAACAGCATGATTTTTTTTATGTGTTTTCAAAGTGTTCCTTTCATTTTTTGAGCAGGGTATATGGGAGACTGAACAAAGACAGGACGAAGGAGCTGATTGGTGTTTTTATCTTGTGTTTTTATCTTTTGTACAGTGACCTTGAGTGTCCAGAAAGGTGCCTTTGAAATAAAATGTATTATCATTGTTATTGGGAGCAGGTGTGAACAGAGGATTCTAAAAAGGAGCTAGGGAAAAGGAGACCAGCACAAGAGGGTAACAGAGGGCAATCAAGAAATACCTAAGAACTCAAATACATCCAGAAAACACCACTAAATAGGAATTAAAACAATAAAACTAAAAAAAAAAATAGATAAAAGTGAAACTGAAAACTCAAAAGAAAACCAAGATCGTGATTCTAATATGTTAATTTACAAACCCTCTGTAAGTTTTTGAAGGTGTTTCTGAGATCTGTTGGGCCAAGTCTGCTTTGTTTTTATCAACATTTGTCTTAGCTCAGGGTCTGTTCCAGCTGCCTTCAAACATGCTATGGCCCCTCATAAAAAAACGCATCTTGACCCCTCTGTAACCTCCAATTTTAGACCTGTCTCCCACTTGACCTTTCTTTCTAAGGTTTTAGAAAAAGTTGTTTTTATACAATTACAGACATTTCTGGAGATCAATTCTATTTTTGATAAATTTCAGTCTGGTTTTAGACCCCGACATAGCACCGAGTCAGCACTGTTAAAGGTGCACAATGATATTGTCCTGTCTGTGGACACTGGGAATCCTGCTGTGCTGCTACTGCTGGACTTCACAGCAGGCTTTGATACAGTTGACCATGCAGTCCTTGTATCTCGCCTAGAGCACATCGGCATCTGAGGCACCGCTATCCAGTGGTTTAGGTCATACCTGGCAAACAGGAGTTTCTCTGTCGCGATTGGTGACCACTGCTCCTCAAAGGCATCACTGCCCTGTGGGGTGACACAGGGATCTATTCTCGGCCCTATTCTGTAGGATCAACTAAAAAAATAAAACCTGTCTTTTCACTTATATGCTGACTTGCAGATATATTTGCCCTTGAAACCAAACGAAAACACTGCACTTACTAAGCTACTGGACTGCATCACAGATATAAAGCAGTGGTTGTCACAGAACTTTTTGCACTTAAACCACAGCAAAAACCAATGCATTTTGTTTGGTTCTCCATCAATTTCAAATGTTCTCACCACAAACTCCAGCAATCTAGCCCCCCTTTTTAAATCCATGTCAAAAATCTCGGGGTAACATTTGATAATGGGCTCAAATTTGACAAACACATTAGCTCTGTTGTCAGGTCAAGCTTTTTCCAGCTCCGTCTTTTGGCCAAAGTCAAGTCCTTTCTCAGTCGGCAGAATCTTGAGAAGGCAATCCATGCTTTCATTAGTTCAAGACTGGACTACTGCAATGCCCTTTATGTTGGCCTCGGTCAGTCATCAATTTCTCGTCTCCTACTTGTGCAGAACGCTGCCGCCCGATTTTTAAGAAACACGTCCAGACGTGAACACATTACTCCTGTGTTGTCGTCACTCCACTGGCTTCCAGTCCGTTTTAGAATTGATTTTAAACTTCTGCTGTTTGTTTTTAACGTCATTCATGGCTTGTCTGAGATTTAAACTTTTCGCAATTGTGGCAGAGCTTTACGCTCCTCAGGTCAGCTTCTGTTAGAGGTCCCTAGGTCAAGACTCAAACAGTGGGGCAATCGTTCTTTTGCCGTTGCTGCTCCCAGACTGTGGAACAAACTACCCCCTGACATCCGCACCACTGCTGACCTCAGCCTTTAAAAAAAAAAAAAGGCTTAAAACCCACTTTTTTTAAATTAGCATTTAATTCTGACTAGGATAATACTGTCTCTTAGATGTCCTCTTTCTGTGTGATCCTTTCTATGCACCTCTGGAAGGCTTTTAATGTCCTGCAGTGCTGCACCACTACAGCACTTTTAATTGTATCTGTATGTTTTGTATGCGTTATGTATTGTTTTATGGCTTTGTTGTAAAGCACTTTGGGTACCATTTGACTATTGTAAAGGGCTATACAAATAAATTTGATTGTATTCCTTTTCTGAATTAAGGATAAATAAAAAAAGACTAGACAAGAATACCACTGACAGTAGCTGTGTTGTCCTTTTTAAGGTCTGAGAGATTTCTGATCTATTCCAAAGGAAGAAATAATTAAAAAAAAAAACTGTCATTTTAATTTAGCAATTTAAAGGCAGAGTCTGATCATGCATTGTAGTCTTATTCTGATAAATACTTAGTAGACCAGAAAAATGTAAGGCAAATATTTGTCTTTTCAGTTACTGTTAAGATTTTATTTGGCCCATTGTAGCATTGTAGAATGGCAGCGCTAGAAAACACTGAGGGAATCCAGATGGAAGGCTTTATGTGTGGATAATACAGGAATTTCCTTTAAGCTAGTTAGATGATGTTTAGTCTGTGATCCACAGAAAAACACGATTTCACAGGTGTTATGAATACAATTGCCGCAGAGCACTACAAGCACTTTTTTACGGGATATTATGTTTTTGAAGTAATTTAGAATTTAGGCCTATTACCGGTATATATCTTTTTAAAAGGCATCACAGTCTTGTATCACAGTGTGACAGAGGATCACTTTAAACTAAATTCAGCCTGATCCTGAAGAACACTTGACTTTCTGAGTACCTGCACTTTTTAAGATAAGATGAGGGCAGAGTTGGGCATAACCAAAAAAGTAGAGGAAATTGTAGGTTAAGTGGAGTGAGAAGGAGAGGGTGAGAGCTATGTGCTGCCATCACAAAAAGAGCCAAATAAAAGAGATGGGAGCACTGTAAACACAGATATGGGATGTTATTAAGAACAAAACCCAGTGCCCTGACTATACCTACATAATTTATAAGCTAAAGTTAGTAAAAATATGACACTTTATTTGAGCAACAATAACTGAGTATATAATGTGTATCTACTTGTAAACACAAAAATGTAAATTAGCAAAACTGTAGTGACTTCTTTAGATCATACATTGCTTCTTGTTTGTTGACTGATGGATTTAAAACAATTGTGGTAGTAATTTTAGTTTTTTTTCACCACTAGAGACAGTTGTGGTGCCTTTGATGACATAAAGAAGTTAATTTTGAAGCTTCTATTTTAAGTACTCTGTTTTCTATTTTATTTTATGGTTTTTATCATGAAAAGTTATTACGGTCACGTCACTTCCAGGTAGAATGTAAGAATGTTTAATCATTGACTCTCGTTTAAAGTTGTACGTGCAAAGTAGCTACTCTGCAATACAAACAAATAGGACGGCCCAGGGCGCAGCTAAGCAGCAACCTGAGGTGATGGGAATATCTGCTCAGCACCTCTTGCCACCGTGCATATCTTTTGAGGGTGATTGACAGGTCGAGTCACGGGAGTTGGAGAGAGCATTGCAGAGAGAGAGAGAAAAATGGCACAAGAGAAAATAAATTCAGTGAGGTCCCTTAAATTAACAGTAGAATTGTACTGTGTTGCTCGCTGTGTCCATAAAATGAACTTGGTAGTTGAATTGGGGACAATCTAAGCTTTCTTAGGATGTCTAACATACTGGTAAAAATTGTTATTGTTATTTTCATGCATTCTGAGTTAGGTTGAAATATATATTAAAAAACAAACGTGGGTTACCAGGTGGATTTTAAGAAGTTAAAACCTTTTCAGTAAGGGATTCTGTGAATGCACCCTTTGTGAATAGGTTCCAAATATATATAAAAATAATGGATAGTAAAGCCTTGCCAAAAGCTGTGCTGAGAAATTATTATGCACCATTTACTTGGGTTCTAACTGTTTTATGTTTGTTTTAGAAAGTGCAAAAGTAAAATATTAATCTGCAGGGGAAAAACAAAATGGCATTATTTATGTACCCATAAATTCATGGTATTGAATCAGGAGGGGAAAAAAACAACATTGTTTTATACCTGGTCTTAGTCTAATTTAGTAACAATTCTAGTAGCAATTTCATTTTGATTGATGATGAAAATATTAACATGGCAGTGAAATTAAAGGTACATAGATAGACAGACAAATGTGTCTAATAAAGGAAAACGTATGATATAAACCAGTAGCAATTAACTAATTTGGCAAACTGAGCATTTAAGGGAGCAAAGCTTAAGCAAATAAAACATTTACTACTTGTGGGGTAGATAAACAAAGGAGCACCTTTTTTTCAGAAATGGACTTTGAAATGGCACCCTCCATATTTGCCTATTTTCACAGTGGAGGCAATTTTCGGAGTGCAGTCGTAGGACTGTGGTCACTGTGAATAAATGGCTACATTAAATTTCTCAGTGTCTGGCTTTATGGCTGCTGACACAGCATTGTAACCACACAGGTGTGCAGATCTCATAAAATGAGACACACTTCATTTTAACAGAGCCAAGCCTTGGATATGTCTGTTTTTTATCGAGTAATGCTTGGCCTTTGATGGAAAGGATGTAATTGGACCCTATATAATCTGTAAGTCTTCCCAGAATCTGTCCCAGCTCATTTTCTGCCTTTATAAAAATTCTAGCTGAGTATCCAATGGAGGAAAAAATCAAGAAGAATTAGGCTTTTTTGGGTAAAATCATGCTCATATCAGGCACTTCAAATTAAATTAATTTTTAAATACAAACCTCTGCTGCTGTGGCAATGACTTATTATTAATTACATATTAGTTAATTGGTAAAAAAAAAAAAAAAAGGATATATTGGCTGATTTTATTTTCATCAAGCGATATTTGTCAGAAACACCAAACTCAAATGGTAACATGTTGCATACTTTCTAAAAACAATCCTTTTTGTGTTCTGTTCATTTTCAGGGTAGGAAGGGGCTTCTTTGTCATTCCTCCACCCTCTAGAGGTGCTGTCAGTTCAGTAAAACCAAACCAATTTCTGCTACACCAAACAGAAAACCCAAAATACTGCTAAGTATGGTCATTACAAATGGCTCAACAGTCCTGTAAACCTAAAGATTTTAATTTCTTTATGTTGAAATACCTTTTTTGGATGGTACTGTAAGCACCCAAGAAAGAGACTGACTGAAGTTTCCAGGTTGAAATAATGTATTATACAGCTCTTTAAGAGACACTCTTCATGTCTCTTTAAAAACTTTGGGAATTACTATATTGGGTAAACATTTCACTCTAATATTTAAACACCAGATCTTCATAACTGGCATCTGGCTTTTAACCAAAATGCTTAACAAAAACAGGGAAGAAATCATCTTTTTTCTTTTTTATGTTTTTTAAATTTTTTTCTGACTGACTGTCTCCTCCTTAGTAGTCAATCAATAAATTCTGATGCCTCTCACACATTTCTAACATTAGCAGCAAGTATTGCACATTTCTCACTCTAAAATGCATGTAGTTGCACTTTTAATACTTGAATGCAACACTGACAACATTAACACTGCCATTATTATTTTCTAATGGTTAGAAGCTGCTATTTTGAACAACCGCTTTCTTAGTGAAGTATGGTGTTGTTCTGACTTTGAAACGGCAACTGCGGTTGTCTAATTCCGCAGAAGGAGATATTTTTCTAAGTCATATTAATTCATTTTGTGTATGCCATCACAAAATAATACATGTATGCCATGCAAGAAAAATGTAGGTGCAAATGATAGAGCTGCTTACTGTATGTTTCAGACATCATTTGTTGAAACATAATATCCTTTTTCTCTACCCAATTTGTATACATTGTTGGGCACATTACTTTGAAAAAGTAATTAGTTATAGTTACTAGTTACTTCTCCCAAAAAGTAACTGAGTTACTAACTGAGTTACTCCACATTAAAAATAACTACTTACTAGTAAAAGTAACTATTGCGTTACTTTTGCGTTTCTCGCCCCCGTAACCCTCACCACCCGGCCCCCACCTTCTCACCGTGTGTTTCAAAAGCCAAAAAAGCTGAATAGAGTGAACGACAAAGACAAGAACCTGCAGAGAGTTTTGCATTTATTGCAACTCAACGTTAATGACATCAGCGGGGAACGCTATCTGACGGGCCTATAAACCCCGCCAGAGAGCGTTCCCTTCTTCTTAACATGGGGGGAATGGTATCTGATGCAGTGTAAATATCATCAGGCTGCATTACCTCTACTCATGGGTGTGACGTTTTTTAACAGGGCGTTCAGATCTGGTGAGTGTATGAAACTAATAACTGGGGATGTTCAGCTGGAGGCGCTGAACATGGTGATTTTTGGCTACAAATATATCCATTATAAGGTAATGAAACATCCTCGTTTTTCAGGGACAGGACTAGTTTGTATGACCTGTTCCTGGCAAAAGCTGGAAATCATTCACATTTTCATTACCATCCCCTTCTGTTTCAGTGTGTATATCCACCACGTTGATTAGCCATTCTCCCTGAGTGACGTCACATTTCTGCCTTTGTATGGTATGGGTAAATATAACTGAACTGCCAAAAGAGCGTTTTTCTTTTCAAAAAATGCTTTACCTTAAATCATTAGCATCTAAATATATTTCAGGTCTCTATTATTGATGGTACTTAACACAATGAGAGCACTTCCAATAAAATGTTTAAACCCCCCCCCCAAAAAAAAGATATTAAGACCTTTGTTCTGATATTGTCAAATAAAGAATAAAACAGAAAAATACATTTCAGAGATGTGAATACTTTAGCAATGCTAAAACAGGCTTTTAATGTCCATGGAGTTTTGAAACCCTTGCCATATGTTTTTTGTGCCAGTCAAACAGGAAATTGATTGATATTTAACTCTCATGTTACCTCTTTCACTTCAATTAAATACATGGATAGAGGAAGATTGGTGGTAGTTTAATAGACAGATGGGGACAGAATAAAAAGGAAAAATAACCAAAGGTAGAAGGCAAAACATATACAGATGGATTTGGCAAAGTAAGGGAGACAGGAAAAGCAATGAAATTGTTAAACAAATGCTGTTACCACAGCTGTGATTCAAACCAGTTGTCAAGTCACTGCTGGCCCTCACAGTGAGAAAGCATAATGGGGGGGACAATGAGAGAGAATGTGAAAGAGAGAGAGAGAGAGATAGAAGGATAATGAAGAAACTTAAAGGTCAAAACACAATACATTCCCATCAAGGAGGAGGGCAATGTCAAGTGCTCACATCCACCAGCCAATCTAGCACTCTGAACAGAGAAGGCCTTGAGCATCATTGTCAAGGGCAGGTAGTTTCCCAAGATCAAAACAAAACTCTTAAAGTACATGCCAGATTGTAGATGTCTTGGAGCCACTTTGAACACAACTGTAAAGAGGAAGGATGCAAAAAAAGAGATTCTTCTAGAGCTAGGGTAGTAGTGTAAAATACATTTATAAAAAAAATCCCAATCTTTTTAAAATTAAACCAGTGCAATATTTGTTTCATAATCTTAAACAATAATAAAGCTGACAAACATTGACTTTTTTTACACAAAAACATCATTGTACCGGTAATAAAAATACAGAAAATCATGCAAATATAACACTTTATTTCATTTGCCATAGGGAACATTTCCACTTTTATACTCTTGATACTCTTAATAAATACAGGTAGCCATGGTACAGTCCCAGACCGTTTACAGAAAAAAAGTCTGATCATTCAGTCATTCCATCCGCCCCACTCTTAGCTGAGTCTTTTCTGTCTCCCTCCCTTGACCAAGGAAACATATAGAGATAACAGGTTCAGTAGAAAAAACAATCCTACAGTTTGTACAAAATTCACAGGTTTTTATCTTGTTTTCCTTCTACAGTTTCTATACTCTGTCATAAAGAGAAACCAGACAGCTGTACAAATCACACCAGAAAAAGGCCACAGAAGTAAAACACAATCTAATTTTGACATTTCTGAATAAAACTGAATTTTTTTTTTAGGTGAGACTATTATTCAGTAATCTTGTGGTACACGGAAAACATATGGTAAGATTTCTTTCCGTAGTCTGCATGCGTGTCACACTGCAGTATCACCTTCCCACTCTGATCTGTCACTTCTCATACTGTAAAAAAAACTTCAAATCATAGTTTAATTACAGCCTTTAATACTGAAGGGCTGAATAAATCTTGGCTTAAATTCTGACCTTACATGACTTGTGATTTTCCTTAAAATGTTCAGAGGCAGAGGTAATAATATTTAAAAGTCTTTAATAAACTTGTGAGTTGTGGACATAATCATGCATGTGTATGGAATAGTCCTTTTCTGTTTCAATATTTACTCTGTATTTAAGAAAAGCAAACAGAACTTAGAGGGACAGTTATTTGAACCTGAGCACACATCTCTAAAGACCACCAGATTATTGGCTTTTTATGTTTGAGACTAGTAAAATGGCTGAATCAAATGAAAACAGGACAAATATTAAACTTTTCCTGGAAGATCTCAACATCACACACTTCATTTAAAACGCTTACAGAGGTAACTATATTTCAAAGGTTTATAAACAAGCTTAGATGTATGCAGGCAGTTTTAATCTTGAATGTACAAAATGGCAAAACTCTTCATTTTGCTCAGTGGATTAAATTATCTATGAATAAAACAAATTGAGTGTAATTATTCTTAAAAAAATACTTTTCTCTAACAAAACAAAAAAAAAATAAAACCTATCAAAAAATATTTAAACAGTGTAGAAAATAAACAGTATGTGGCCACAGTCAACAACGAAACTGCTTTTAAAATTAAGCTTTAAACTAATTCTGTTTATAATGTTTATAATTAGAGTGGTTCGGGTTATAGTGAGCTATCACCATAGTCATGCAGCTTAAGGCTTAGACTGCTGGAGGACATTTTTTTATTCTCCTATTCTGCATTATTTGTGCTGAGCTTCGTGAATATCTACTGTCACTATATGTTCCAAGGGGATGGTGTCCTGCAAGTCAATGACTAAAAAAATTCAGTACCAATTTGACTGTATGATCTGATTGATTGTCTCAATAAAGTGGCTTGAGATGATAAATATATTGTGAATTGGCACAATATAAGTAATCCAAATAGATTTGAAATTGCAGTAATCCTGAGTTAAAAAATATTGTCCTTTTCTGAGTGGGTGTTCTTCACCATGAATTATTACCATAAGCATATTTTAATCATACCACATCAAACACGGTTGGTATTACTTCAACAAACTATGACGAGGCACACACCCTTTTGTCCAAGCAAATTTTCTGTATTTTCTATGAAAGATGTAAAACAGAGCCATAATGCTGAACTTCTTTGTTCTGACTCTTAAAGGAGGCAGTTGCATTTTCCTGCTGCTCTGCAACTCCCTGATCTGTTACTGCTGTGCGGTGTTTTGTCTTTTTTGAGCCCTCTCTTCATATTACCCGAATTCAAACAATGGATCTTCTCAGCTGGTCTCTCAATGCAATTGATAAAATTTTCTCAACTGTAGAACAGGGAAAAGGTGACCTGTCCTGTTCTGCCGGGATATTCTTCGTAGGATAAACCATGGACTCATGGAAGACTTTGAGGATGGTGTGTTTTACAATGTTTTCAGTGGAGGATATTGAAGATGTATGGATTTTCGGATTTATGATACTTGGATTTCTCCTGTTTAGATTTGGAGGATACATGATGTATCGTCAATTACAGAGGATGTCGGTGGCAGTTTGGGCATTGATCAGGCTGCCAGCAGTGGTTGACACCCTCACAAAGGCTGTGAATTAGTAGGGCCAGGAGCTGAGCTGTATGCTGGGTGCGATTGAACGCAGGCTGCCTACGGTGGTTGAACTCAAAGGTGAGATGGGATAATATCTTGGATGTGCATGCTCTCTTCAACGCGGAAAAGCCCAACATATTTGGAATATTGGATTTCTCACATAGAGCCAGCAAGAAAAGACTCACAGCTGACAGAAAATTCCTGTGCAGCCTGCTCTCAAAACAATAAGGGTTATTTTGGATTTGGCTTGTCCTTCATCAAAATCTCCTCTGGATGTTATGGCGGAAGGGCACAGAAAAACTGACCCCGCCTCCCCTACCCGTGAACACCTGTGGATGCACCCTGAACTGTAAGGACGGTTGATAAACTTCCATCTTATCAAGGACAATGGCCTGAGGACAGCGTTCATGGACAAATTAAATCACACAACACACACACACAACTAATGTCTCAAATGTCAGATTGCCTTTCATGTGGCTCCAGCCTCCAATGTTTTCCTTCTGCTGAAATGTCTGTCTTGTTTTACATGTGCTTTTCTTGTGCTGAGTTTTTATTTTATATCTCAAACTGTATCCTGTGAAGGATAAAGGTGTGATATATGCTTTTTTTCCCCCTCTCTCCCCAATTTGGCTCCTATCTTTCCACAGAGATAAAGGCAGCGCTATAGGGAACAGCCTCAAGGTGAGGCCCTTGGCAGCCATAAAAATGCGCCAAAGGCAGCGTTCTGTGGCACGCATGGCCTCAGTAAATCGTTCCCCCTTTTACATAACACTTTTTATACAGAATATCTTGACGTTGTTCATGAAATCTACCAAGCACAAGTATTCTCCTCTGCTGCAGCTCAAAAATAAATCTAACCTAATGTGAAATGTCAACACCTGGATCTGTGTTTGGTTACTCTGTGGCTTAAGGATTTGGTTGTTTTAACTTACTTTAAGGTAACGGAATCAATGTAGTGAAAATTATTTAACTGAAACTTAAAAAAAAGACAAATTTAATTTTAAACAAAAAAAAAAAATTCTTAAGCAAATTAATCCAGTTTGGGTCTAGCAATTTTAATTTACAAACAAATGCAATTCAATTCAAATTCAGTTTTTGATGTTACATCTTTCTGTCGATAGGACTCAACTTGGGCTGTGATTTACCTGTCCAACAGTGAGAGATGGAAAACACTCAAAAGGCAAAAGAAGAAAAAAAAAGGGAAAAAGACAGAAGACTGCTGGAACTTAACAGTGCTTAAGAACTGTGTGTGCAAGTCAGCATCAGCACTGGCCAATTAACAATGCAGAATTACCTCTGAATAACTAGAGGCTAAGATAATTATTAACTAAGATGGTGGCATATATTTTAATTGGTTCGTTCAGCAAACGCTCTTTGCAAGGAGAGCATTGCTGGGCACTAATTGAGATGGGTTTGATAGCTCAGCACCGTGAGAAGTACGGTATGGTGGATCTAACGTCCACCAATCCGCCACCTGGGGCTATCACCATGGCAACAGCTCAGGATCTGAGCCAGAGAAACTGATTAGGCCCATATGGTTAAAGACAAACAGCCTATGACACATACTTCTGTGACCATTCTAAAACAACTTTTTTATTACAAAAAACTGTGTACACAGAATTGTTTTAGGTATGGTGTTTGTGTGTTGTTCAATTTTATTTTTTGTTCAGTATATATATATATATATATATATATATATATATATATATATATATATATATATATATATATATATATACTGTATATATGTATATATATTTATATATACATATATGTATGTATATATTTATACATATTAAGATAATGATTTAAAACTGTTTTACCTCATTAGAATTAATTATTTACCTTGAATACCTAGTGCAATATAATATTTTTACAACTACTTGGCTTGGTTTCAAGCTGAATTAAACCTTTTTCTTGTGTGTGTCTGGCAGGCATGAGAGCGTGTATTTCACTTTTAGAGTTTTTCCCACCTATCTGTTTAGCTCCTGCTCACCTCCTTAACAACCTCTAATAAAAAATCAGCCTGCAGTCTAGCAAACTTCAGCCTGCTGTTTTATCTGCTTTGGAACTTTTGACTCTCTGCCCCTATGTTTATGTATTCTAATTTTGGAAAGAAAATTTTCATAACTAGACGTCTCTTAGCTCACACAACTCATTCTAATCTGTGTCCAAGTATCTCTCCTGTTCTCCCGTCTGCCTTTACACATCTTTCTCCCTGCACGTAAATTGTGCTATTGTGCCTGGAGCAAATCGTGTAGTTTGTATCATTTGTCATGATGCAAAACCTGCTGTACCTTTTTAAAATGTTGAAGGGCTTGCTCAATTGTTGAGTTATCTCCTGCAACTTCTCACCTTTCTGTGTTTTCGAAAACATTTATTTGAGAAATCATTGTGATGTTTTTGGTACTAGCACAGGTTCTCCACAAGTGTGCCTGTTACTCATATCACTCATTGGTACAGGACCTGTTTGTCTAGCAAGCTGGTCTGGTTGCTCTTCTCTGTGGTGGTATCAGTAGTCTTTTGTGATACCAGGGGTACATTTCACGGAGCAGGTTTAACAACTGCTTCCTCAAGCTGTAACCCTGCTCCACCCAATCTCCACTATCACCCTTCTTTTTATCTGGCTACCTTTCTCCTTAGGACTCCATTCCACCAGTGTCAGGCCCTGGGGTTAGAGGATGTACCTATCCTAATTAATTTGCTCAGGCATAACATCATTATTCTTTATGCCTTAGTCTTCCACCAAGGCCTGGGGGCCAAAGTCTTTTTATTTCTTATGTCAATAAAACTCCCTAATTGTTGCTCGTGATCTATGTGAGGTCTATAGATAGATCTATTGACTGATAAATAGAGCTGTATGAAATGTTATCCATGTTTCTGTCACATATTTGTATAGCATAATGGTAGGGTGACCAGATTTAGTTTTCTGTTTCTGAAAAGGAGGACTTTCTTTTTTGCTGGGCCGGACCGGGCATTCAAACCGAGCCGTTTTAGCTCCGGGGGATGTTAAGCTTCCTCTTGCCTGCCTTACCGCAGGTGGGGGGAAGCACAGGACCGCCGGTGTACAGGCTACCATCACTGCAAGGGTGTAACTTTGTGATGAAAGTTGGTGGCGACACTTGGGTGGTGTCTCATTGACCTACAGTTACACTTTCATTAGGCAAATTTTTCAAAAATAAGCTCAAACATATTTTTATTGAATGCTTTCCTATTTTTAAAAACACAAGACCACAACACACTGATATTTATATTTATATATGTTGAAGAGATGCCTTTAAGTGCATTACACATATAGGACCCAAAAACATCAATGCATGAAAAAAGTGATTAATAAGAGCCGATTCCAAAGCCAAAATTGATATATTATGCATACCTAGAAGTACAATTTCAATTCCGTCCAGAAAAAAAAATTGGATATGCTGCATTTTAAATATAGCATAGCATATTTTTTAATTGTAAACTTTGTGGTAGACTAGGAGATATATTTTATTGCATGTTGGATATGAAATGATCTGCCCTGATAGCTCACCTTAATTACTCATGCCTTTCACCTGCTTAACTCTCTCCAGCTCCCTATTAACACTCATCTCATCCACCTGCACCTGCAGCTATCATGGCTGATCATTGTTTGTTGGCTATTTGTTTGTTCCATGTTTGATTTCTGTTTCTCCGGTCAGTCAGTTATGTTAATTTTAGTTATTTCCAGGGTTATTGTCCCTTTTACAGTCAGGAGTTTATTCTTAAGCCAGTGTCCTTAGGCGAGTAAAATCCCTAACCAGTGGGGAGAGCATTTTTCAGCATTTCCCTAGGGATTCTGTTTTCCTGATTCTGTTCCCTCTCATCCACTGGCCCACTCTGGTCTGCTCGCATGAACCTCTATTAGACTCCTGCTGGATTTTGCCTCCAAGGTGCATTTTCTGTCTTCGCTGGATGCTTGATGCACCGGACCCTGAACCTGTCCTCCACGGTGCGTTTCTATCTGAATGCCCGACGCATGGGACTGTGAACCTGCCTTCGCACTCTGATGGATTAGTGGAACCCGGATCTGTCTGTTCCTGATTGGACTGTACTGTTAAACCAGAATCAGTTTTCGGTTGCGCTCCACATCTCTAGTCGCTGCAGTAGCAGTTCCACGGCAGCTGTTCTGTCTGTTTTTGTTTTCATAAACGTTTTGAACTTTCCTACTGGCTGTCTCACCTTGAATACTGGATCCATCTTTCCTGTTTTATGACAGCATATCCCAGTAAATCTGTTTCACCTTTAAATCTGCAGCTCTCCCTACTTCGTTCTGTGCTCTGTTTAAAAAGATTCATGGACCTCTTTACAAATATAATGACAGACACAAAATTTTTAAATATGTAGAAGCTCTGCAGTCTGATTCTGTCTGTACAATAAGAAAACATTTTAACCTGTAACTGGGTCCTCTGAAAAGCCAAGATTTTGTACCTAGTAAAGAATATCAAACTATGTTTTTTTTAACCTTCTTGTGTTATAATAATAACTTGTTTAAACCTACAATCTGTTGCCATTTTTAGCTGAAAAAGCTCTGTATGTCCAACGAACAGATTTTTCGGTGGCATCTCTAATTATTTTTACCAACCCATTTCCGAACTTTTACTTAAATCGAAGTACAATACATCGAAGTAACTGCTGGTTAATATTCACTGAGTGCTGCTGTGTGCCTCTCCTCCAACCATGTAACTAATCACTAAGCAATGAAATGCGACCGTAAATCAGATGTCACAAAGCGACAGAGCCTGATGATGTTACACCGAGATGCGGGACATGGGAGCAGTGTAAGAGAGGAAAAAAAACACTGACTCAAAACACTCTGACCAAAGATAGCTGCACCCAACTCTGTTACCTCCGCTGGCTCCCTGCCCCCGTCTGCCGGGGTTCCCGGACCTGCCCCGGAGCTGACGGCTTGGTTTGAGTGCCCGGTGTGTTTCGAGTACGTGCTGCACAGTGGTCGACCAAAATCCTGGACGATTTTGAAATTTCCCCCGGACATTTTGTTAGGTATGGTAAGTAGGACATGTGTGGGAAAAGCAGAACGTCTGGTCAGCCTACATTATTGGGGGTGCTGACTCTGCTTTTATCTATTCAAAACTGTGCTTTTACCAGAGCACAATTGCTAGGGCTTTTAATAGAAACGGGGACATTGTAACACACTAAATCCCAAACAGATCTGAGATTTTCAACTGTAACAATGCAACCAAACTGACTATAGCAAAAAAAAAAAAATGAATCCATTAATCCTATTCCTAAGATCAGTTTCTTCTTACAATTTTATTTTTTCTTTGAAACATGAAATGTATCATATTTTTACTTTTACACATGATTTTTGTTTCTATGCTTTTTAAAATTAAACTGCCTGCTTTGCTGTCAATCGACTTTAAAAATTAAAAATGTACATTTTATTTGTAAAATTTGTTGTAAAAAATACTACTTACATACCATCTAACTAGCTAAAGACATGAATGTGCTTTTCTTAGAGTTCTCTTTTTTGTGAAATTGGGTACTTATTCCAACTGGACATAAACATGATTAAAGATGATTTCCATTGCTGCACTTAAACCATGTTTTAGATGTAAAGAGTCAAATAAAAAGGCTATTTTGAAGATATTTTTCAATAAAAACATACATGATGTCTCCTTAAATAAGGTAAGATCCTTATTCAAGCTGATGGTGATGACACTCAATTATGCATTAGTGCATCACAAATATCAGTGTTTCTTTGGTGTGTAAGTTTGTATGAAATGCAAGTCAGACTGGTCATTCTGGTAGTCAAATGAGTAGAAGAAGAGTTCCCTTGTTTGCTCATGCACAGTGCGCAAGGTTCAGGTAAATTGCCTTGTATATGTTCATAGCTCTGCTTCAACAGCAGCATTCGCTCACAAACACCTCACGAGGGCCGACTGAATTTCAAACGTTTGATTTTCTCCTGACCTCAGAAAGTTTAATTGGGTAGGTGGTCATGAGAGGCTATTCACTACACAATGCAGGACGCACGATAAGGCTGAACCTCGCCCTGATAAATAAAATTCTCGCACGACTGAAGAATCTGTCCAAAAAGGGCTAAAGCTCATACAGTGTATGCCCGCCCTAATCAAATTGAGCAAATTCATGCTTTCTTCCCAAAGATGAAAGCATATTATGACCAGGTCTGATATGTATGGTATCACAGGTTAGAAGCTGAAAATTCTAAATAAGCTGCTCATAGTTACCCTTTATTTTCAGTTAAGATAAGGATGGCTAAGGTAACAATGTCTATACATCTTGCAGATTTTAAAGCGTTTTTAAACAGCTCCAAGGGTGTGTAAAAAGACACATTCATGGCATATGACTATTTGACTAATTACTTCAGAATGTTTGGTTAAAATAAATATCTTTTATTAAAATTAAATTAATTTACTTTCATGATTAACTGTATCACTTGTGTAGTTTTAGCTTTGTATGCATTTCTCACGTCTAAAAGTGTGCATATATGGCTACATATCTTCAGTATACACCCTGGAAATTCTCTACCACTGTGGCAGGAGGCAATTAATGGGTGTCAGTGTTCCTATCAGCAAACCTTGCAACCTTGACTGTTCCGCCAGTCACCCACAGCAAACACTCTTGCTACTTGTAATCGATACCAGGGCCTGACATCACAGGGAGGCAAAAGCTTAAATAAAGATAAGGTGAGGGGAAAGATTAAAAGCATAGTTTAAATTACAGTGTAGGAGAAATGGTTTAACATTCTTTACTTAAGGATTGAACATCCCCTTGAAATTAGAAGAGAATATTCAAGTACCTGTCCTGAACTAAATTATAAACTAAATTGACAACGATCATTGACACTCCTTGCTGTAATCCTAAGATATAAGTGTCTGTAAAGTACAATGCAAGAGAATATATACTGTCGCAAGGAGGAGCATGACCTGCAAAGAAAATTACTGGATGTAAATAGTTGGCTTTCCGTAGATGGAAAACTTTTTACCAATCTGAATGTAAGATATTATTGAATTGCCTCTGTAAAGTACCTTGAGAGGACATGTTGTGAATTGGTGTTCTATAAATAACCAGAAACGAAAATTGAATTAAAGTTATATGTATTCACACTGAATGCGTCATTAAAAGGTGATCACCATGTTCATTCAGGGAGGGCAATCCATACGTCCTTAAGTGCCATACCTAATGGTGTTAGAACTAATATTCCAAGTGTGCACAGTAGAGCATGGTTTAGTTTAAAAATGACAAAGATTTTTAACAGAAAAAGGGCTGGTTAATATCGGGTGGCCCCATGGACAAAATTTTTATTTCTGAAGTGGGGGGGATGCAAGTATGTTTTGATATAGACTTCGACTTAAACAACATTCATTGTCATTTTGTATACACAGAGTGTTCACAAAACAAGAGTTTGCTTTGTACAGCTTTAATGACATTTCCTTTTTTTTAAATGCAGCAATGATCAAATGTAAACACTGTGGGAGAAAAAAACATGGTGCAAAAAAATGCATTGATTTGGAAGTTTAGAGCATTAAATATATATGGTGCAATTATGCAGTGTTTTGGTTTGGTGTTTTCAGTTTGATGCAGAGTCTGTGACATGATTTAGAGTTTTTTCAACAGTTAAGTTGTCTGATGGCGGTGGGGAAGCCAGTCACACAAGAAAATATGGTGGGCCAATCAGGATCTTGTGGGTGGTCTACACTCAGGGAAGCAGGCTTCAGCTTGAGCTGTGGTTTTTGCTTGGTCTTAGTCCTTGACGAATGTCTGTGTACTGTACTGTAACATTGTTTTTGGAAAGTAAAACATTTGGAGACTAAAATGGGTGTTTGAAAAAGTGCAGGGGACATGTCTCCCCAACCTCCCAAAAAAAAAAATTATGGGTGGACCTATCAATCTTCTGATGGGCCCCTCTTTAGCTTTGCATGATTTTGCTTCTATAGCTAGCCCAAAGCCAGATTTCTTCCCCAACTTCATATTGCACTACAGACTCTCCAAGAGTTGGCGGATGCTTTGAACCAGGTCTAGAAGGAGATCCGTAAGGGGACCATTCGCCAACTCAGCATGCCTAGGCATTGTAGGGAGGTCATACGGGCACATTGAGGCTACATACTGTAAGAGCCTCCATTTGATCTGTTTGAAGGACATTACATTGAAGATGGATCAGCCTGTAGAGTGTTTTCCACTTCAATTTTGTGTGTGATTCCAAATCAAGGCCTCCATTGGCAAATACATTTCCATTGATGATTTTTTTGAGTGATTTTATTATCAACACATTCAACTTTCCTGAGAACAAAGCACTCAACAAATTATATTTCGTTTATTCAGATCTAGGATGTGTTATTTGAATTTTCACTTTGTTTCTGAGCTGTGTATAATATTAAGGTAATTGGAGAAACATTTTTTTCCAACTCTGACAGCCATCCCATGTGTTTAATTTTATTGTGTTCAATGTAGAGGCTTGTGCAAGCTGTTTGCCCCAAGGACTATTGGGAGACATGGAAGAATTTCCCTCAGACCATGTTTTGATCTGTTATTGTCAAAGCAATTGTTGTTTAAGTGGAGTAAATGAAAGAGGGTAGTGCACAGCTGCTGCTTTCTTGTAATATTTTATGTAGCCCATGTTTAACTCTACAGGGACTGATTTATTTATGATTGTTGACTAATTATTTCATTTATAGATGGTTTAGATAAATCTCCTGAATGAGTCACACACTATGAGTGCATGTGTATGTGGTAAAGACTACTATGAAATGTCTATTCTTTTACTTGCAAAAAAAAATAAAAAATAACTAAGCAATAAACTGTAGCGCATCATTCAGTCAGGTGTGTCAGATGTGCCATAAGCGGCTTTTTATATCTTAATTGCATGTATTTTCAAAGAGGATCAGCCCCCCCCCCCCGTGGGTTGAAAAATGTAGGCAGTAGAAAAACAATTATGCCTCATATCTGGCTGACGATTTTAAATAGGCTATCTAATTACCAGCTTTTTAATTTGTAGCAATAAAAAAGAGTTTTTTACTGTTAAGGAAAGTGGACTGCTCTTGTTAGTGTATTATTCAGGGCTTTGTGCTCATGCCTATTCCTTCTCACAGGATACACACCTGACTGTGTCACCACTCACAGCTTCATCACTATCATTTCATTTTCTAATGACACAGTGCTTCTGGGACTGAGCAGCACTAATGAGGTTTCACACAGAAAGGAGGCCCAGACATCACTGGCTGGTCCAATGGCAACCATTTGAGCCTCAATGTCAAGAACACAAAGAAAAGTCATCTTCGATTTCTCGATTTAGCTGTTCATTTGCACACAGAAATGGAAATCAATCATGGCACATACTTCCTATTGTCCAGATTCCATATTCTGGAGACCCTGTGCAGAAATACAAACACCAACAAGAAAGAGCCTCTCCTTTCTAAGAATGCAGCTTCATCTTTGTGGAAAAAAAGATCTATAGCTGCATACTTTAGAGCATCCTAACATCTATGTATCTGTAGATGCACAGTTTTGTATACCAGCTGCACCACAGCAGAAAAGAAACAGCTGCAGTAGGTCATTAAGCTTGCTCAATGGATCCTCAAACGCCCACTTCAGTACCAATGAAATCTACTCAACTCATCTTCTTCAACAGGACAAGGAGACCCTCAGTGATTCCAGTCATCTATGGCCCTCTCTATTCACCACTCTACCCCTCTAGTAGTACAAAAAACACTTTAATAGACTTTCTAATGTGGACTTTTCCCAGGGCTGTCTGCAAGAACCACAAGCCAGTTTAGCCAATTGCTCTTTATTATCTCCATACACTTACCCATCTACATAAATAACACACAAAAGCAAAAACAACACATGAGAAACAATGAAAACACACACAGACACTCTACCATCATTTTAAGCTCTAGTAAATTCTCTGCAGTAATTTTGTCCCTAGACTAGAGTGATGCAACTTTTGTGCTTAAATACTTTGTAGTAGAAATTTATTTAAAAGAAAAGTGTTTTACTTCTTTAGTTATTGTTCTCTTTAGTTATTTATTTTTTCCCTTTTAGGCTGTGGATTCCTCTGGAAGTGTTAATAACATTTTATTGTACCCAAAAATACAATGACAATGAAATATATATAATTTAAAAATATATGAACTAGCATGCAATCTGTATATAATAGAAATGCTTTGAATTTCATAGAAACTCGGTTTGAGATTTTCTGAAACTTTGATATGATTTTTGAAAATCATAAAAGAGCATTTTCATAGATTTTTGGCATGGGACTATGATTGACTAAAAGCAGGTTGGAGAAATTTAATCCATGCATGGTTCATGCAACAACCACAATCAAACAATACAGAGAAACAGGGAATGACAAGATTTAAGCGGTCTTTACTCAGAATGCTATCAAATTCTTTGACTTTCAGAGTGAAGATTTTGCCATTTTTACTGTAAGGAGTCATATATTTAAAGGAAGAATAAAAATAAAAAAATAACCCTAGAATGCTATTGCCAGGCATTACTGGCATTAAGATCCACAGTCAACACTTAGCATTTGCAAGTTGTTACTGAAATATTAGACAAGCCTCTTTTTTTAAGCACAGTTTATCTGTCACTTTTTAGTAGTCATATTTGTTAGCCTGTGTTTTGGTCTTGATTTACTGAAACTTATTTGGTTGTAAAACAGTTGTATCTGCAAGGCCTAAAAAAAATTAGGCCTTGCAGTGTGTAGGTTTTCAATGATCAAGTATAAAAGGATGTGAAATCCTTTTATACTTGATCATTGAAAACCTACACATTCTTTGTACCTAGCTGTAAGGCACTAGCTTAGTCATTCTCAACACTATAACGGCTTGGAAAATTATATCCAGCTCTCTCATTCTGTTTCTAATCTGGTACTGTACAGTATTCTGGAAGTTAGAAAAGGCAAGAAAATAATAGTTTTTACATGTAAAAAGAGAAAGAAACAGTGAAATGCTATAGTGACAACTTAATGGTATACATTGGAAATATTGAGCAATTATATTCCTGTGGACAGCCTTCAGTGTTTGTGTCAGACATTTGTTTGGTTGACTTTCTGCATTTACACTTTAACGTTTTAAGCATGTACAATGCTGGCAGAATCCAAATACAAACTATGATGTGTTTTACAGCACTGAGTCTTTTCATAATTACGTGTGAGTTATGGCAAGAAAATGAATGAGGGCAGCCTCATTGAAGAGCCCTGAAGACTGAAAGGGAGATTAATTAATAATGTTTCAGATACCCCCCAAAGCACACACGCATACTGTCTCACACTATCTTTGTGGGGACATTCCATAAACTTCCATTTATTTCCCACTCACTCCTATGGCCTAACCCAGACCCTTACCATAACCCTAACCATGACCGACACACACCTAACCCTAAACTAAATTCCATTCACACCTTAGTCATTAACCAAACCTCTCATCTCATGGGGATCAGTTGTTGGTCCCCACAAGTACCTATAAGTCCTTAACACGTAGCATTTTCCAACAAAGTAACAAAAACATGACCACACATACACGCACACACATAAAGGATGTGCCTTCATCACTAAATATCATGGTAATTTAAAGTCAAACACACACACATCAGCAAGTGGGATGTCCAGGGTGTATTCATGCATTTAAAGCATTAAAATAAGCTCACATAATCAGAAATACCCAGAAGACACATACATAAGGGAATGATCTGATTAAAACTTTGATTCAGCTACTGAAAATTAAGTTCCTTGACCATATTGTTCCTCATTTGTCAAATGCATATGGTCAAAAACAGCTGAGTATTAATTATCGAGCAACATTTCGAGATTTATTCAGTTTTGCTGTCAGCTGCATCCCTGTTTTCAGAATGTGTACAGTCAGTTTATTTAGTTTTTATTTATTTATTTTTATTTATTTAGAGAATGATGTTTTAGTGATGAAATGTTACCCCATACAGCTGCAAATGTGCAGTTAGAAATGAAAGATTTTAAATGTTTGGTTGTATGTGATCAATGGTTTGTCTTCAGTTTACTTTAAATATCACAGAGACTGATTAAGGATAATGGTTACACTAAGAGGATTTATACAGAAGATATAAAACACATTCCCTTGCCCACTTAATAGATAGAGGGAAGGAAAAATATGGCAACCATGACTGAGGTCAGGATTTAAAAAGGTGGCTGTTTTACTTTATAAAACAGTATAAATTTGTACATTGTGTGTGTGTAATTAGCTACCATTGAAAATATATATATATATATTGCTAGATCATGTCACACACATGAGATGATATTTTATGCGTAATTGGACATGAGAGAATAAGGTTTTTCTGGATAGCATTGATTTATTTATGCACAGTGTAGTTATGAAGTTGATATGATTGATACGCTGCTAGGGTTTTGGGACACAGATCTCAGGCAGAAATTAAGGATAAAGCTTTCCAACACAAGCAGAGTTAGAGCACTAATTTATAGGGTTTGAAAAACAGATTTTTGGATCAGATGTGAGAACTCCACTGTGAACATGTTTTCATTGTCTTATAGTGCTTCATTTGTACTTGTGATTTTTAATGTATATGATGGACGGTGAGGCAGCATCTGAGGTAGCCATAGAATCTGAACCGGGTTTAGACTGCTTTGATCCAGTTGAACTTTCAGAGTTAGCAAAACTATTGTCTTCATCCAAGCCTTCAACTTGTATGTTAGACCCAGTTCCGACCAGGTTATTTAAGGAAGTATTCCCTTTGATCTCATCCTCCATTTTAGATGTGATTAATCTATCTCTTTTACAGGGATATGCACCAAAGGCTGTTCAGGTAGCTACAATTAAACCTTTATCCAAGAAACTGTATCTTGACCCAGATGACTTGGTGAATTATAGATCTATATCCAATATTCCTTTCTTATCTAAAATTCTTGATCCTGTCTGAATTTTGTCCAGGGGTGATGCTGAGAAACTAGTCCATGCATTTGTTACTTCAAGGCTGGAATATTGTAATTCTTTACTATCAGGAAGTCCACAAACTGTAGTTAAAGCCTTTCAGCTGATCCAAAATGCTGCACCCAGAGTTCTGATGAAAATTAAAAAGAGAGATCATATCTCTCCTATCCTGGCTTCTCTTCATTGGCTTCCTGTTAAATCCAGAATAGAATTTAAAATCCTCCTTCTCACATATAAAGCCTTAAATGGCAAAGCTCCGTCTTATATGAGATATATAATTGTTCCTTATGTCCAGTGGCACGGGAAGGGGGGTGCTGTGGGGGCTGCAGCCTCCCTCGTCATAGCATCAGCCCCCCATGGTGGGGGGCTGTGGAGTAACATAATATTGTACTTAAAAACATGAAATTAATTATGTATTTATTTCTTAAAAGACTGTGTTTGATATGGGATTAAAATGATGGGCTGTGTATAAGATATAAACTAATGATTCATTATTTTAATATTTCATAAAAAACTAGGCTACTCCCCCGGAAGCTTCCGCCACCTCACATTCGTTTAGGCATGGCTAGCAATAGGCAGCAGAATCGTATTTCTGACTATTTCGAGGTAAGAAATGGTTTTAATTCCCCTATACTGCCGCATTTAGTGTTATTTATGTGCCTATTCGTCTTAGTCCTGTGGCTGAAGAAGTCTACGCTAGAATAAGGCTGCATATCACTAAGTATTATGTCTGTATTAAGCTATTTAGTGATAAAATATGAAATTAGTAAATTTTTTGGTTTTTTTGTGTGTGTGTTTTTTGTTTCAGATATGAAATCATTCCCCATATCCATAGTCGAATGGACTTTCAAGACGTTCAATGCTCAGTTTAGGCTATGTTTAGGCCATGTTTTATTCAAGTATTCCTGATCCTGTTGATTGGGAGCTGTTGTTTGTTTTGAATGATTAAAAGAGAAGAAATAAAGTTTAAAATGTTCATGCTTTGTTCCGATGCATTTTAAATGGCAGTTTTTGGCGACAAATGTACGCCTACAATATTATGTTAAAAACGTCAGCCACAGCCCTCAACATAATGACGTCATGTTTTTTCAAACCCAGCCATCAGCCCCCCTCGCTTGAAACAGCTTCCAGCGCGCCTGCTTATGTCCCTAACAAAGCACTTCCTAGAATTTCTAAAAGTAGAATGGGAGGCAGATCTTTTAGTTATCAGGCTCCTCTCCTGTGGAACCAACTACCAGTTTTAGTCCCTGAGGCAGACACCCTGTCTATTTTTAAAGGTGGGCTTAAAGCTTTCCTTCTCGATAAAGCTTATAGTTAGTGTGGCTCAGGTTATCCTGAGACATCTCTATAGTTATGCTGCTATAGGCTTAGACTTCTGGAGGACATAGGAACCCCTATTTCATAATTCTGCTTCATTCTATCTCTATTCTCACACTCTGCAGAATCTGTTTGTTCAATCTCTAACGTTCTGCTCTCTCAGCTCATAGTATCTTTGCCTCGTCTGTTCCTGTTTGGCTGTTTAGCTCTCCATCCTGGAGAGAAATATCAGCAGTGCTGCTGCCATCCTCACTTTTGTTTATAGATGTTTGAGATCGATCTCTTTTTCAGTGTAGTCCTGTTTCTCTGACTGTGACTGGCTGGATGTGCTCTCTTCATCCTCTGACATGGGAGCTGGCTCAGAGCTTGTCTGCCTGGCTGTGTGTTTCCTGGACGGTGCCGCCTTTTACAGCTGCTTTTTGTATCTCTACTTCTGTCTCCTTGAACCCCAGTCGGCCTCGGCAGATGGCTCACACTGAGCCTGGTTCTGCTGGAGGTTTCATCCTGTTTTTCCTCTCCACTGTTGCTACAAGCATGCTTAGTGTGAGGGATTGCATTCAAGTCAATGATAAGATTAACTGGTTTTCCTTAGATACCAAATTTTGAATCAATTTGACTGTATGATCTGGTGAACTGTAAAGTGCTTTGAGATAACATGTGTTGTGAATTGACGCTATAGAAATAAACAGAATTGAATTGATGTCAGTGTCACAAATTGTCTGGTAGAGGTCATCAAATCAATCAATAAATAGGACTGTGCTGGGAAAATAAACATTTCCAGGCACCAACATGTAATCATTTGTATGTTGGTACTACTCAGTATCCAGTATGCACAGTTTGATAAATCACAAGTTAAACTTGCCCTACAATCATCTTTTCAGGTTAGATAATTTAAGGGGCAAGACTATAGCAATTTCTGATAAATGAGGTCCACTGAGTAAAAAGAAGCAACTGGGTACACATGGGTTTTTTTTAACAAACTTTATCAGACCCACAGACCTGACTTAAAAATGTAAGCAGGAGTATGAGTATGACTATGAGTACTTTACATTCTAAGATTAGATCAAAAGTGCAAGAGTGTGGGGTGAAAGACTGAGGCTTAAAAAAAAAAAAAAACCTGAGGGAAAAAAAGTTTTTTAGACATGTTTGAAGGTTTCTCCATTGCTTAAAGGGGCTAAATTGCTTTGTGACATTACAGTATTTATCATTCTTTTTCCTCTCTTTTCCTGAAGTAGGACTTGAAAGGTACTTTGAAATCCTTTGGTGACTTAACTTTAACAGTTCGACTTTCTTTTTGCCTCCCAAAGTGTGAAAAAATAAGACCTAAGTCTGTCCTTAAGAAAATTGTCTAAGTTCTTAGAGGTACAAACTGACCAAAAGCTAAATTCAATACATTTACATAAATGTGTACTTAAAGAGATTCCGTGAATTGTGCTTTCAATGTATCTGCGAATCTATTTTGGTGGGGTAATTTATTTGTAGGTGTGAAAAGACAGACCAGAGGGAACCTTGACAACTGCAAATGTGCCGTTTTAAAGTACTTCATTCCTTCCGTTGTAACAGTACATGATAGAAATAAAATGAACATTTGTTAGAAAAGAAATACATAAGCATTAGTTCAAAACACAGAAACAAGACTTTGACACTTAGACTTCTTGGCCTTGAAAAAAAAAATATTATTTTCTACAGCTGTTTGGTTCTATTTGCACCTTCACATTAAACTTGCCGTTTTTGGCACTTTTAAGACTATTTGCGTCTGTAAACGTTGATTGAAGTATTTAGTTCATATGATGTGCAACTTTGATAAAGTGGCATGTTCATGTTTGTGTGTACAAACGTTGTTTGTGTGTATAATATGAAAATGTATATATTTTGTATGTTATTACATTTCATGTCCATAAAGTGTAATTCTAAACTATTCAAACACAGACAGTATATTCATCATTTCTCTACATTAGAATTTGTGTATTTGTGTAAGAGTTTGTTTTTGTCACAGTTGCCCACCGGTAGAAACTCCTCTGCATTTGTATGAGTTACTTTCACTCTCAGCTGTTCTCATTAGGCTGAGATGTAAGTCACAAAGGTTAGTCCAAACAACAAATTAATCACCAAACTGATGACCTAACCTTAACAGCAGACATATTTCTCTACACTGTGTGCATTAAAATCCCAGTCTTGCTTCCTCTTCACACTGAAAAAAAAGAGCCACGGTAATTTCAAACTTCTTAAGTCATGCAGAGAAAAGGGTCAAGAGTGGGTAACTTTCTGTTAGATTAGAACATAAAGGATATATCTTTAGACACAGCCAAAGAATACTCGGTTTTCACAGTGAATACATCAAAAAGTGTGTTTGGAATTGTTGTTTTAGTCTAGCTTATATATGCTGAGATATCTAAGGATGAGATATAGAAACTGCTGATTTCAAAATCCGTAAAATCCTATAACGACAATTCAGCCAAGTAACCAATGTATGGAATAAAGCAGTCAAATAATTTAGATTAAATAGAAACTATTTTTTCATCTGTTAAAAGGCTAATGATAAAAAAAGAGCCCAAAGTTGATGACTAACCAAGTAATTAAAATTTTAAATAAAATGAAATCAAATAAGTTGACAAATCAAATGTGTTTTGTGTTATACAACTAAATAGCACACTAAAGAAGTATTACACATGTACATAACATTATACAAGGTTTAAAATTTAAATGCAAAACAGAGTAAACGTTGGGCAAATTCATCACTGGGAATATATTTATTCACAAATTTGCGGTGAGTTAAATACTTTAACTCTTTGAATTGATTTTCCCTGCTGTAACAAATATTGACAACTAAATTGAAAGGGAGCATGTGAATAGTTTCAGTTACTTTCTGTTTTTAGCGGGAAGCAGGGTTGTCTAACAATTTTTCACTTTATCAGTAGATCCTAAAATTGCATTGAACTGCATTCTCTAAGACGTCTTGGATGTAGGATGTTTTATTTGTTTTTTATTAACTGATATTAATGTTTTCAAAATAAATCAAATATTTGTCCAAAAAGTAAAGGGGGTAACCACTGAATAAGGTCTGTCGGAAGAAAAAACTACAAGGCTAAACATCTGCCCTGACTAATAATCTATATACTGGTGTCAAAAGTGTCCTCTTTGCACCAAAAGTTCTTGGGATGCATTCATTTATTAATGTTAAACACAATTCTTATCTGTAGCATTGGGCAGAGGGGTATCTTGGCATTGACGTGTTAAGTGAGAAGTTATTTTTTTAAAATGTCTGAAACATAAGAGTCTATGGTTTCCAGTGAAATATTTGTGGCATTGTTACAGTGATATAATTGAAAAGTAACAAAAGAGATGTAATAATTTCCGGTAAGGCTTTGGAAGTCTTCAGTTCCTCTGACTGAAGTTTGCATTTGGAGCAACTCTAGTGGGACGTAGGTTGAAGGACCGTTAAACGATTTTTTGTTGACTGTTGATTTATTTTTAGTAAACCTGAGCCTAAAAAATATTAAAAACTTAAAAGAAAAAACTAAACTTTGCAGCAATAAATAGCCAAGACAACTTGTAACAGTGTTTCAATCACTGTAATAACCCAATGGATTTGTTTAAGATTTATAAAAACTATATTACAATAGTATAATACCACAAATGTTACCATCCATATGTATTATTTTGATCACAGTGACTATAATCTTCATACTTATCAAAAATCCATTCAAGAGAATAGTTTACATGTTTCTCGAAAAACAAACAAGTAACCTGTCAGTTTCCAGAATATAATTAGATTTCACAGCGGCGTGCAAAGAGGATTTGACTTATTCCCAAAAAGACCACCCCGAGCCAAACCAGTTCAGTCACTTGCTTTCCAATTTAACCTCTGGAGCTGTAAGACTGACAGTAAATCCTTTGCATTAATTCATTGAAGAAAAGAAAAATTGTACGTGGACAATCTAATCGGTACAGTACACACTTGTTAGGATTGGCTTCTGGTATCTGGTCCTTTGGGGCAGAAAGGCAAACACCCTTTTAATCTTAGAAATGACATAAATAACAAACTTTAGCGTTACCTGAAATTCTAAAATAAATACGTTTGGGGCAATAAAGAGGAGCAAGACTTGATCACCGCTGATGGTGTGTCAAATTGGATTGGATACCGTATTATTATTCCAGACCTGGCCAAGTCCATCCCTGATGCAGTGGGGTAAGTGTTTAAAATGGGATTCTTAGCTCAAAAAGTGGTGGAAGCAGAAAGGGTATCCAGCATCTGTTTGCAATATGTAATGATTTGCTATAGCTACTGTATGTCACTGGAAAAAGTAGATGAAAATACATAGATTAAGAGCTTAGTTTTCTACCAAGAATAATATAAAAAGGATAAAGAAAAATTAAATAAATTAAGACAGAACAAGATGCACATACAGTATTTAGTGGATTGCATTTCTGTACTTAGAAATCCATATAAAATGCTAAGGTGATAAAAAATATCTAACAAACAATAACAGTGAAGGTAAATCTATCTTGTCTCTTTGCTGTCTTTGAGATATGGCAATTACTTTTAAAAAGGTTCCCACACTGGAAAGCCCAATGGTATTAATTTAAAACTAATTGAGTAGTCATCCCTTGCACCTAATGCAAAGTAAGCTCCCTGCAGAATGTGAAGATAAGTTAAATATGGCGCATTGGTCCTAAAACCATAGAAACTGTGACTTTAAGCCAACAGTGATTACAGTAGCTCTGTGTGTTGTATTGATCTTATGTGAGACTGACAACAATGCCTTTGTGAATGCTAACGCTTCTCTTAGTTTGCAACTGATGATAGAGAATGATCTTAGTTCTATATAAATCACATTAGGGCCCAGAAAGCAAAATATTGACTGATAACAGGAACAATTGATGAACAATCAGTTCGCTTCTCCCGGCTCAGAAGTTGCACAGTAAAAAGATAAGGAATTATTTTGAAAAAGCCTCCCATAATTGTGTTTAATGTTTAATGCATTTATCAATTTACTTGTTCTTTTAGTGCATTCATTTCCATTGCTCCAACCCTTAAGTACAAGATTAATGCCTAAAAAGTGTAAGCTTTAGAATTTGTACTGTTGCCCAAAAACTAAATCTCATCTTCTCCCTCAGTTTTTTTTACTTGTTGGCTGATTAAATCCAAAATGATTTAAAACCTTTGGATTCCTTTCAATATTAATATCAATTTAAGTCACTTGCTGAAATGTTGCCCCCAGTGCAACACTATGAATAAGTTCAACAACTAGTTTTATCAAATTCAACTTCAAGACAGCTGGAGGCAAACAAAGTAGATGAAGTTGTGTATGAATCAAATGCTGGCAGGGATCTATATTAGTGTAACGGTTTCTAAAGAACAAAAAACAATGTTTTCAATATATATTTATATTCCACTTTAGAAAGGGCAAAAGCAGTGTAAACTTGCATGTGTGACTCATTTTCAACGGGAAAACAGAGGGGAGTCGCTCTTCTCCCCCAGACTGCAGGTATGGCTTGCTGCTGACTCTGACTACCTATCAATGTTTTGGAGGAGCTTTCAGCAACAATCACTGTTCTGTTTGGTGAAGACAGTAAAGTCAGAGCAATTAGTGCCTTCAAGTCATCACCAAAGTCTCCTAAACCACAGAAAACAGTTGTTTCTCTGAACTAGTCTGACCACCCTGCCAGTGTTTTGAAGGAAGGAGGGGCTGAGTCAGTCAGTCACTCACAGTAAACTTAGAGCAATCAGTGCTTTCATGTTGTCACCAAAGACTCCCAACAGCACGGGGAAAAAATGCCACATTTTTGGTTAAAAAAAGTAACTTAAGGGTTCTGAAATGTTGCTAAATATAGTGATAAAATTCCTAACATGGCAACAGAGAATGGGTGAATCATTTTTGGTGTAAACAACATAGGGTAGTGTGAGATTAAATTGTATAATTTATGGTGGTGATGCTTATGTTATGGCCCCTGATGTGAAAATATAATGCTAAATGAAATTCTTATGATGACATGCACCGGGACAGAAACTCAAAGGATTGGTCCCTTGACTTTTTTTCTCCAAACTTTTCTGTTTGCTTGCTACAGTCCTGGTACTGTAAATTTGGTCAGGAACTGACACTGATTATGTCATTGTAGTCATACCAGGTAAGTTGGTCTCCAATTTTCTTAAATTTAGACACTTGTGTTAAAACTGACTTTAAAGTGGAATTCAAACCTTGCTCCTCTTTTTCTTAAACACGTGTGTGGGTTTGTTGGTGTGTGTGTGTGTGTATACAGTATCTGATCAAATGTTATGAAATAAATAATTAAAACCTTACCTCCTAAGGGCACTTTGGTCCGAAGCAAGCTACCAATTTGTCAGAATTGTCAAACACAGGTGGACTTTTTTTCTTCTTCAAACTTCATTCAGCTTAAATCAGAAAAAGTAACCCTTAAATCAGTTATTAAACCAACATTTACTGTGTATTGCAGAGAGCATTTTGGTGCAGGCTGGCCTTGATATAATACAGCCACAGCAAGAAAACCGTTAGACCTTTTTTCACATCCCTTTAGCAGTAGGATGTTCACAGGAAACCTTTAACCTGCTCTCAATCTGCTTCTTTTCCAAAATGTGATTACTTGGCTATTTAGCACACAAGCTTACACCTGCACTTTCTGCTCACACAGCTTACCGTAAAGTAATTTTAGTATGACTCAGCCTATTGAAATGTAAATGTACACAAGGAAATGAGGCAAAATGCCTGTACATTTTTTTAGACTATTTGCTCACAACATCTAAAAATTCAAAATGAGCAAAACTCTAATCTTTCTGAAGTTCTCACAAACCTTTCCAGGTTGATTCCTCGTGTCTATTATCAAACTCTTTTGCTCTTATACTGAGCATGAGATAAATAATGACTCAGCTCCCACTTCCCTCAGCAATTAAAAGGGGATTTTGCACATTAAAACCCACAGCCCGTATGTACAGACCATTGGGTGTTTAACATCAATAACATTTTGCTCAACAAACAGTATCCCTGACCTGCTGTTACACTGGCTAATTGCCAGGGAGAACAATAAGGATGATAATGATAAGTATGATTTAATGTTTCTCCCCAAAGGCCTGTATACAAAAAGACCTTTTACAAAAAAAAACTTCTACCACTCTAATTTATCTTTTCATAGCAGCCCACGTAGAAGTAGTGCAGCTGAATTGCTGTCCTTTAAATCAATATTTGAAGGAATTAGGAAAAAAAGGGCTCAAGTAATAATCACGCTGCTTCTACTAAGATAGTTGAGCTACATTGTACCAGTAATGAGGTAGAAGATGTGTATCACCACTTTAACTTTGCTGATTAGAATGGACTTACATGTCTTTAAAGCCTGCAAGGACCAAAGTGCCCAGCATGAGGTCATCAGGTGACCAGATTACTGAGAGTTGTGGTGACAAACACCAGCCTCGTGTGCAACCATTAAAAATGTCTATGTACTGTCACCAAATACATGTTTAAAAAAAAAAATCACCTACAGATATGTCAACTCTGGGTCTTTTGGATGAAAACCCAAGTCACAAGACCCCGCTGCAGAAGGCTTTATCCCACCCCAGCATTAGTCTGCTGTTGCTCTTCAACTTAAAATCTCCCAAGAAATATTAGAGTTTTTTTTTCAACTCACATCTTTTGCTGGGCAGAAACACCCTTCCAATAATCCAAAATATCATGAAGATCCTCATCCTTGGCAAACTGCACCTTCTTACGTAAGGCATGTCCTGCTGCTATGTAGGAGGCCTCCTCACGTGGGTTTTTTTTGTATGGTCGAAAACGCTCCCAGATGCGTAGAGTGCTCTCAGATGTGTACTCTGGACTCGAGGAGTACCCAGAGTTGTAACTATGGTGACGAGAAGGAGACAGCTGGGAGTAGGTAGCTGTTGCATCCCTCTTTGTGCGCCCCAGTGGCTTTAGGAATGAGGCCTTTTGGGCAGGTGAGTCATTGCTATCCTCATAGTAGAGTGCAGGAAAGGAGTGTCGGTGCTCTGAGCTGTGGTAGTCTGGCTGAACCTCCAAGTGATGCTGCTGCTGTCCAGGCCCAGAGGCCCCGCATCCACTTCCATTCCCATTATTGCACCCTATACCACCACCATTTAAACTCACTCCACCACCATTTATATTTCCCTTTCCATTTCCACCACAGCCTCCTACACCACCAGGTCCCCCATTTCCACCCATCCCACCACAAACAGCAGGATTCCCCTTCTCTGTTGGATACTTGGGTGGGTCATTTCGCTGTTCCGGTACTTCTACATTGTACACTCTTGTATTCTTGACAGGTACAGCAGCAGGAGCACCACAACGGTTCTTTACTACAGCAGTGTCAGCACTGTGCTGCCTCTGAAGGGGCCGTACTGCATTAGCTGGGGGTGGGTCACGGTAAGGAGGGGAAAGAAACCCACCTCCACTGATGCCAGGCCGCTCCGACAGAGGCATGACTAGGGGAACCGGGGCCATTGAAGGGGGATGCGGCTGCTGATGTAGCTGTGGGTGAGGCTGAGGATGGGACTGAGGTTGTGGCTGAGGATGAGGGTGTGGCTGAGACTTTGGGTGTACCTTTGGAGAAGAGGCCATGATCTGATCTCCAGTAGACACAGTAGAGAGAGGCAAAAGATTGCGGGGAAGGGGGGCCATGCAAGGAGGCTGGGAGGAAGACAGAGAGTTACCATCATCAGCTGTCGTCACAGTATTGGCAGAGGCATCCAGCTTAAGGGCATCAATACAATTGTTGATGATCTGATTCACTTTGTCCACCTCTTTAGCGATAGTGGAAATTTCTGATGCTGAGCCGTGACCATCGTCATCCGAATCTTCCCCAGCCCCTGTTCCATTTTCAGCTACACCACGCATATCAACAACTACTTCTCCTCCAATTCCCCCAGCAATCACTACGCCATCTCTGCTGTCGCCAGCGATTCCTGTTGTCCTAACATCCATGTAGTTACTCTTGCTGCATGTTGCTTCAGAGAAGGCAGAGGCCATTTTTTCCCCCTGGGGCAAAGTTAGGCGAGAAGAACTTGTGTTTGCTGATCCATGCAGCATCCCTGTGCTAGAAGAAGTTGATGGTGGAGGCTTGCCTCCAGCTCCTCCTGAATGGTGGTGGTGGGACTGCTCCTGAAGACGCTGGATAGCACCTGGGTCATTGGCAACAGCTGCAGCTGCTTCAGAGCCATACCTAAAGAAGCAAATATTTGCTTTAGAAATGCATTTTATTTATTTATTTTTTTTTGCATTTTAGTAAAATACAATGACATAAACATTTTCTCCCTTTTAATGGAAGCCGTAAGAAATCAGGCAAAAATAATATGGCCTTAAGCCTTATATGTTTGGAAAATTCACTATAATTATAACTGAAATTTATTGATCTCACATTGGAGAAATTTCTGAATTCCAAGCGCAATGCCTTAACCACAAGGCCACCACTCCCATTGAAAGTGCCTACATTTAACCCATCCCCTTGGGGAGCAGCGGGCTGGAATCTTGGGGCACCCAGGGAGCAGTGTGGGGTTAAGGGTCTGACTCAGAGACCCAGAGTGGCAGGCTGTGGGAGTGGATTCCAAGCTCAGGATTCCAAGCTCTATGCCCTAACTACTAGGCCGCCACTACCCCAAGTAATAGTTCAAGACTTGTTTAGTTTTACATAATGAAAAAAAAAGGCAAAAAACAAGTTGCCCTTGGACCCTAACTTATTATCAAGATGTTAATTATTTTTAGAACCAAAATAAAAAAAAAATCAAACAAAACAAAAAAGGTATGTAGCCCCAAAAAACTAGAATTATCTAAATCAGGGGTGCTCAAGTCCAGTCCTCAAGAGCTCCTGCAACTTTTTTAACACACCTGAATCAAATGAGTGGCTCGTTACCGTGCCTCTGCTGAGCTACATGAGGGGATTGAGCGTTTTGATTAAGCTGGTTAGAGAAGAGATGTATCTAAGAGTAACAGGATGGTAGCTCTTGAGGACTGGACTTGAGCACCCCTGATCTACATATTAAAAATAAATTCCCCCACCTCATCTCCAGGATTGTTTTTTTCACGCTTATAGCCTTTTCCTTTTCTTCTTGGATGCGTCGCCTCCTGAGGCAGTAGTAGACAAGTCCAAGCACAATCACCATACCAAAGAGACATCCCAAGATGGTCATAATGTAGTGAGTAGTTGTGGAAGGATTGGAACGGAGGTCCTCTGGGCCAATAGCTCTTGTAGTGAAAGACAGGCAAGTATGATTGTAGCGTTGCAATTTACTTGCAGAAGCCACACAGTAAGTGTAATTAGTGTGTGGTTTCAGCTTATCTATAGGAATCTTCTCCTTTTTCTTTGTAAGGGGCATTATGTCTGTAGGGAAGGTATCATTATATTGGGAGAGGATGAACATCTTACTATATGGCTTTGGAATCTGCACAAACAGTGATGCAGTGGACAGGGAGACTGATTCAAGTTTAATGGAAATCTGAGAAACATAGTTGGGATCAGCTGTAGATGTTGTGGTTGGCTGAGGGTATAGACCCAGATCGGAACCGTCTAAATCCATTCCTGACCCATCTGGATCTGGCATCTGGGAGGTCATTCCGGGAATAATTACGCCATCACGACAGACAGATAAAAGGATGTACCGGGCATTTCTTCCATGCCCAGGGACTGGACCCAGGAGTGGGTAACCTGTCAGTTCTGTTGGAGTTTCACATTGGAGGCGGTCATAAGTGTGGGTTACATTGTTGAACTCCTCTAGCCATGTCAAAAAATTGTAGAGCTCACAGCCACAATGGAATGGGTTTCCTGCAAGCTCACAAACCATTAGCCTGTTGAGGACAGTAAAGGTAGATGGGTCAAGACGGGCCAACTTATTTAAAGATAAATCCAGGCTGCTAAGGTTAGGACACTCCCAGAAGGCATTGTTGGCAATGACCTCAATGAGGTTGTGCTGTAAAAAGAGGCACTGCAATCGCCCTAGGCCTCTCAACATTCCCTCAGTCAAATTGGTCAGTTTGTTGTAACCCAGCTGTAGAACCTGACAAGGAAAGACAGAGTACGTTCTTCAAACATTTCATAAAATAATGAGAAAACATACTCAAGGATTTAATTCTTTCAAAATGAACTGTAAATAACACTTGGCTATCTGCTAAAAATGGGGTAAGTCATTCTGAGATCTTTCTTCTCTTGTATACTGTTTGCTACAGACATAACAAGGAGCACATTTATGGTAAGGTTGAAGATTATATTTTTCCATAAGCCACCCATCTGCTCAAATCAGAATAACCCTGATTCTGGTGTGTCTCAGAACTCACTCTGTTTTAAAATATGACACATAGTTGCTATAAGTGCAACACTATGCCCATGCAATAAATACCAATATGATTTTAATGTATTTTCAACCTCTTATATTATTAAATAAATTGGACACTTTTACCTTGTGTTTTTATTTTCTTGTACTTTTTTGCTTATGGTAACAGGTGTGTAAATCTGGCTAGCCTAGTAAACTAGCACCCGCCAGCAGCCAAAATAATTTTTGCCTGCGAGTTAGTCTAGCCTCGATCAATGCTCCAGGCCCTAAATCTGGCAGGCCACTCACAATGCAGAGATGTGTTTTGAATGTCTGAATGCAAAGCGGGCGGGGATTGAGGGCATGACGACATCGCTGCACGACGCTGGAGAAAGGACAACACTAGCATGCACTGCGGCAGCAGCAGCTTTCAATAGAGCGCTCCATTGAAAGTTAAAAGTTCTCTTTCTGTTGCTGTTATTCAATAAAAGTAAATTTTGAGGCAAGAATATTCTACTTTAAAGCGTCACTATATGGTCCATTTACTGATTTAATGCGCAACTATAAAAATAAATTCCGAAGTTAAGAGGACCGTGGCCATCAGCGGAGCCCTGAGGCTAATGGCAGCCAGGCTAATGGCAGCCCGTCTGCTGCGGCCCTCTCTCGGCATAGCCGTGTGTGAATGACTGCTGCCGATTTTTGACTCAGCTTTGGAATCAGTTTTGGAAGGATTATTTGAAACGTAAGCAGGAAGAGGTTCTACGCTCATTCATTTTTAGGAAGGATGTATCCGCCGTTTTACCCACAGGCTGTTTGTTTACACAGCCCCACCAGCTTCCTGTTGCGCTTCCTATGTCACAGTCAGATGCACTCATTGGTTAGAGTGTTGGCCAATAGGCACAGACATGGTTTGAAAAACAACAGATTGTTCTCATCAACAATCTTACAATGTCTCATTTATCTGGGCCAGACTAAATAACACCTTTCATCTCCCATTTAGTCTGGATTATCAGGCTAATATCTGGCATGTTATAACCCAAATATTAGCTTATTTTAAGATATATAGAATATTTTTTCACGTCCATATACAGCACTTGGCATGTACTGATGACCAGGGCTGCCCTTCTCAAAACCAGTCGAAGTAACGTGAGGGGGTTGGATCCATCAGTGAATGAGTCATATGACCAACGGCGTGGCTTTAAGGCAGTCTAAGTTCCCCAAACATATTTTTACTATGCTTATTTAGGATTTCATCTTAAGTGGTGAGTGTGAGCTTGTCTTTACATGTAACCTCATGATCTCTCAAGCTACTGGTCCAAAGTGATCTGCTATCAGATTCCAAAAACACAGAGGGTGAAGGTTTAACTTTGTGACAGTGAAGTGTTGCCACTTACTATCAAGGGTACTAAAAATTTTAAGTTATAGGTCTAGTGACTCTAGTGGCTAAATGTTACTTTTGCTTTAATATAGAATGTATAGGTTTAATTTGCTTAGAAAAACACTGCTTACTGCATAGTTTGCTCTACATCTAACAGCATCCAACGCATAATAAAAGCATAATATAAACTCAGATGAAATGATAAAAGCTGTTTTTTGCCAACTTTTAATATCAAAAACTTTAAATAAAGTGAGACAAACAATCAGAAAAACAAAGTTCAATTTATTGCTACTGTACCAACCTGAAGGTTAGCTTGTCCAGTAAAGGCTCCATCTTCAATGTAGCTTATCTCATTCTTCGTAAGGTTGAGATCAGTAAGGTTTGTGAAGCGGTACATGGAGGTAAATAGCACTGCTTTGAGTTTGTTTTCATTCAACCTCAAGTCATGAACCTGAAGGTAACAAGAAAAAATAATAAAGATGAACTTTCTCTATCGAAAGTAAAATAAATAAATAAATAAATATTTAAGAAAAGTAGAATTTTGTCTTCTAAATTACTGTATTTTTTTTTCATTCACTGTAATTAAAACCAGGAATTTTTTTCAGTTGCTGATTCAAAGCACTCAAATGCATCTAAAGAGCCTGAGCAGAGGTAATTTCTATTCACAAAGAGGTTAAAATTTATAATCACATATTTTAACATGACTTTATTTTCTTAACAAATCCATTTTGTGAGATTCTTTCTAAAAGTAAACAGTTAGAATTATTTTTTTGGGGGTGTACAAGATGCTAAAAACATGTATTGACATCTATTGGAGTCTGAAGAATTTGTGATTCAACAGGGTGAGTTAATATTCTAAAGTAAATAAAACTGTCACTGTTTAGGATTTCCCTATATAGAAAAACTCAATCACTTCTCCATTTTAAATCACAAGTCAAAACTCATCTGTTTCCTTCCCTTACCTTCCGTGTCCTAGCCTTTTTATTTTTTAAGTGGTTTTTATTCTGTGTTTTGATGTTGTTTCTGCCATCGTGTTTTTATCTTTCATACGTTGACCTTGGGTGTCAAGAAAAACGCCTTAGAAATATAAGTTTTATTATTATCATATTTACAGACACAAACATACTTTTATTCAGCTAATATATAAAGTTACATTGCAGCACAATGATCTCAAGCAAATCTGAAAAATAGACTGCGTTGTCCTAGATTTTGTAAGGATCAACTCAAAATCTAAACCAGAAGTTTTTTAACTTAATTATCAAAAAATAAATCAGACTTTTTTAAGGTTACATGTCTTAAAAATGTAAAAATAATTCTTGTTAATATGTTGGTTTACAGGTAACGATTGAAAGACAATTTACACCCATACTGTAAATGCTATCAAGTGCTTGCCAGATTAGGATGATTTGAATTTTGATAATAAGGAAAATTTCACACTCTAATTTCATAAGATATATAGCATTATATATGACATGTGTGATAACAGTTTGATGCCTGAGTGGAAAATGTGCATTTGATTTCACAAAAGAACAATAAAAATAAAGAAAATATACATCTAATTAAAAGTGTTGATATTAGAGTGCATATAACAAATATATTAAGCCCCCTATGGTATGAAAAGGCACACTGTTAATACAGTGTGTTACCTTTGTCCTTTAAAAATTCAGTTTTTATTTCCAATAATAAAATTCTTTAATGAAAGTAAATTCTGAACCTTTTATATCTCTATTACAAGCTATATACGTAATAGTGCTGTTATTCACTTAAAACACTCACCAGCATATTATCTTTAGACAGCCTTTTCTCAAACAACTGATATTTTGTCGCCCTAGGAGTTACAGGACAGGCCTTGCCTTTCTTGAAAATGTGAAAAACCTTTTTTATTTAAAGGATTCTTTGCATCTGGGTTTGCTGAAAGTCTTGGCTGCTTTAATTTGAGAATCAGCTAACCACATGTTAACTTATAGAGTTGAAAATGATTCCTTTAATTACCACAACTATTTATCATTTAATTCTAGTCAATATAATTACACATAGTTTTTTCTTAGTGAGTTTAATTCTATACCATGCTTTTTGGCAATAAATGGCACACTTTTCATATTTTTCCAAACAATTCAGCGCCAATTCACAAGCAAGCATTAAAGGTGTGACATTTCCAAGTTGCCACATGAGGTTAAGTGGATGTGTAGATTAAACTTCAACACTGTCAAAGTAACAAAAACTAGAAGCTATTTTCAAGCTCACTCTATCATAAATTGAACTGCATGTACATATATTGTTTAATATGGATGGCTGCAGGTGTAAGAAGTTCACTGATAACCTCGTACTAACCGTGCTGTTGACGTGCGGGGGAATGGTCTCAAACGGAGGTTGGTTCTGACTGCAGATAGCCAACCAAACGTAACCTTTATCCCCCTCTATCAGCCAGCAGTCCCCTTTCACCATAACAGGCAGGCGTAGGAGCAACAGTGCAGGAAGGAGGAGGGAAAGATGCAGGGATGGAAACAGGAAGGACAAACGTTGTCTAGCAGCCATGGTTTGAATTCAGAGCGTTGGATGTCACCTTAGGTGAATGGAGAGGGGGGATATTGGAGCTGACAGGGGAAAGGAAGAGAGCAGTAGTTCAAATTTAAAATGGGAAGGGGTGCAGATAGGGGCAAGAAGGCCAGGCTAAGAAAAATTTAAACGGCAGAGGAGGATGTCTTCTTGATAATTAACGCTTAAGCTGAAGTATTGAAGTTAGTTGTGTTTCCATTTTAGGTGTTCCATGTCAAAAGATTTTGAAGGCTGTATCCCCAGCAGCAGCTCATGGCCCTTGATGATGATACGTCTTGATAGGACAGATCAGGCAGTAGTCCCTCTAAGAGAAAGTTTCTTTGTCTACAACAGAAAGAGAAAAAAAGAATAGATCTAATTATTGATTGAGTTATTTTAAAAAAACATTGTTAAATACTTTTGATTGCTAAATCACTTAGTGATGGCACAATAGTAATGAATTTATATTTTCTTGAAGTTTTGATTATGCATTGCTAAGTGTGTTTTTTGAGTTATTCTTATTTTTGATCCTCACACTGAAATAGAAATTATATATATATATATATATATATATATATATATATATATATATATATATATATATATATATATATATATATATATATATATATATATATACTTAATTATTGCCATGTGCAATTCAGTTGGAACTATGTTTTATGTCAACTTAAACAATATAAGCTAAATAAGTACAGTTAAAAAAAAAATGGAAACACAGATGTGTTAAACTGAACACATATAAGAGCTGCTGTAATTTGCATGTTTAACAGGATACTAGCTGACATTTAGCTATTTACCTTTCCCAGGGGATTAACTGTGGATCAGGGTCTAATCCAGCGTAAAATATTATGTATCTCATCACTGCAGCATCCAGTATTTTAATTTGCTACCAGAGTTTTGTTTTCTTTCCAAGAAAAAGAAAGAATGCCTCAAAGACATTAATGAAAGTGACTTTATATTTAAAATGTCAAATGAAATGACTTTTTCCAGTGCAAACTCTTATTTAGGTTGCTTTAAGTATCATTTTCTCTTAAAACAGGGAGAATTTGAAAGCTTTGCCAAACAATGCACAATAAGTTTGAAAGAAAAGGAATGATGAGGCAAACAATAGTCAGTTCAGTTATCAAATGTGTGTTAGCAAATGTGAGTAATCCTGTTGATATTTGATTTAGCACTAATCGATGAGAGGCAAACACTTTAAATCATCAAAACCAGTTAGCCTTCAGCAAGGCCTATATTGTGTAACATGATTTTACAACAGAAAATTGTCTTCAGAGAACATAATAATAATTAAAAAAAAACTATTGTTAGGATGTATTAATTGCAGACACTGTGCTTTAGTACGTTTTGCATACTGTAGCACTTTAAAAAATGAGCCAAGGTTATCAGATACAAACGAAACGAACACTGCCCTTTGTTTTCCCTTTGAAAACAAGCAGATTTCCATTTAATCCCTGTGCAAACTGACCTGGACTGGGCCAGTGTAAAGTCTTGCGAAGAAGACTGGCACAGTTACTACTCCCATATTTACTCAAAGGGTCAAAGATGTCAGCATAATTAACTTTTTAAGTTTTTAAGAAAAAAACTAAAAAAAAAAAACTCACTCAGCTTGATTGAAAAAAGACTTTTACCAGAATTAGGGATGTTTAAACTATTCTGGTGGCTGATTCTGGTGGTGCTGGTGGCAATACCAAACAATCAAGTGTCACTGGTTCTGTCAGCACCCTAATGAATTAACAGCTCTTATCATTATTTTTATAGCTATGCTATACAGTTGTTAAAATGTTGTGCAATAAAACAGCACTTAATCATTTGCTGTCTATTCAGCTGTGAGGCTGACTAATTTCACAATTTAGAAGCAGCATATGGAGAAAAGTTAGGATATGAGGAATATAAAGAGCAGCTAGTGACACTTGAAACATTTTTGAAAGAACCTAGAGAAGCAACTTTTATTCTCATTTTTTTCCTTTTACATACTCTCTAAATCATAACTAAGTACTAAATACAAATGTATATCACACATGAAGTTTTAATAAGAAATATAAACTAAAGACTAAAGAAGGGCCCAGTGTGACAAGTATTGCAAATGTTATTTAAAAAAAGACAAGTCATGGTTACTAGTTACTTCTTCAAAACAGTACATATGTTAGTAATTCAGCTACTGCACAAAGTAACTAATTACTAGTGAAAGTAACTTTCTTGTTAACAGAACTTTAAATTTAACTGAAAATTCAGTTATAAAATACATGTATAAGATTTTGATATTAATTAATAGAAAAATTAACAAGGATGAAAACATTGCATGCCAATTTGCATGGTTTAGGCCAAAAAAACAGATTAGAACCTTTAAGACTCTATATTTTAGCCCTTTGTGTGGCTTACCTGACTATAAAATCGGTATAAAATGGAAAAATAATGCTTTAAAGTAATTTATGAAAAAACTAAGAATACTTTGCCATTGATTTAAACAACGGTCACACTGTTCCAATAAACAACACAACAGTATTTTTGTCTAAAAAAAATAGTACACTTTTCAATTGAATAACACATGCACCATGTGGACAGCCTGCTTTCAGTCAGTGATAAAATGATGTGAGGAGTTTCTTTAGTTAAAGATAATTCTAACCAACGTATATTAAGTCATTGTTCCCGCTAATGGGCAAATTACAGAAACAGTTGACCTTAGATATAAGTGAGTTTCTTTAGGGACACTGTCCTAAATGGCGCTGGACAATTGTTTGTCCTCTGAGTCAATGTTCATGGCATGCTGAACATCTGCTCACATTGAGGCTCCTCAGCCAATCGGCATCACATATGCCTATCTCAGCTCCCTGCTATGTCCCTGCAGTAAAAGCCTCTTCCACAGCATAGTGCATTTAGAAAAAGTCAATTTAGTTGATTGAGTCGAAGAAACAAGCTGCATTAGTTTCCAAGTAACGTAACGGCATTACAAATATGTGAAGAGTAATTATTTAGAGTTTTTTTTTTCTTTTTTTTGTGAAAAGATAACCTAGTAACTAATGCTATCATTATGTAGTGTTGTTACTCCTAATACTGGGAACCACTGCAATATACAATTGATGATTGTTTATTGAATGAATGATTGGCAGTGGCTGTAACTTCAATTATCACAGATTTTATTTTGGATAATTTTGATAATCAGTCTGCCGACCTGAAGCAGAAGCCCTTGAATCACAGCAGAGAAGAATTTCCAGGAGTGGGTGCAAAACCATCTGTTTGGGCAGCAGAACATCAAATGTGTGATATAAAAATATTCAAAGACATTACAACTTGGCTGTATGTAACACGTGGGATGAGATTATCTTCAGCAAAGCCCAGAGCATGGCTAAAATGAAGGTTCCCATATTTCCTGCATTCATAGTACACCTTCTGGAGGGAGTGTGGAGCCTTTTGTATCCTTTCTTCCTATTATATTATTTCTAACAGATACCATATTGTTTCTTACGCATTCTTGATAGCATAAGAAATCTCTTTAACATAGATCTGAGAGACTAATAACCTACTGTACTTTCTGAGCAAATGAGTGTAAAATCTCAAAGTTCCTCATTCAACAAAAGTAAAACATTACCACTTCCACACCATGTTGAGTTGAACTGAGTTGAAGTTAGCAATGCTTGGGCTATCCTGTAGGAATACCTTCCTTATCACGCTTGTTATGCTGCTTTTTCCTCCAGCTCCAAAATTTATCCTAGCAGAAGAACAGAGTAAGAGTGAAGGAATTCAGAAGATTTAACTGAAGTTCATAGGTTTGACATTTATATACTAGTTGAAATTAACATGGGATCATTTATACTGTAGTAATGTTTACACAAAGTTAAAAGTCCAATGAATTACATTTGCTTGACAAGTTGAGACTATTTAATTCAGCCAGAACTGTAGTTAGCCAGCTAATTTAAAACATTAAAACTTTTATTCTTCCTCTTAGAAGAATTTAAGGATTGATAGGAACTTAATTGAAAATAAGGAATCAGAATCTGAACCAAAATTGTTAAATTTCAAATGATGCCTAACCCTTACATTTACTAGCTCTTAATACATAAAAGACAAGTCAGTCATGACTCACTTAAAAGAATGCTGTTTACTGTTCGGTCCTGTCAGAAAAGCTTTGATCAGCACAGTTTTATGATTGTGTAATAATCCTGACCGTACCCTGCCCATTTTATCTTATCATCTAGGTGGCTCTGCTGTCAGTCACTCCAGTTATCTGCTTCTGTATTTCATTTTATCTAACAGCCTGTCTTCGTATTTCTTCCTTTTTTGTACTTCTCTTTATCTTTATTGTCTTCAGTCTGCTTATCTCTCCTACCTTTCAAACAGAAACACAAATGAATATGCTTTATCAACAAAATGGATCCCTGTGTGGCTTTGTGTTCAAAAACATGGCCGCTGCATTCATCTAATGCATATATTGTATAGAAACCAATAGAATGTCCTATTTTTTGTTTCATGCTATGACTAATATCATTCTTTTACTCTGTTGTATTGTCATGTTTGATAACTGAAATTTTATTAAAACATTGTACCTGACACAAGCACTAATCATGCCATGTCACAAAGCAAATGGACTCTACTGAACCAGAACTACCAGGTGTTATCAAAATGAAAGGGTTAGTCTGGGATTTTCCAGAAGTGATGTTGAGTGGACAGCTTACAGCATGACAACTGTAATTTAGATCCTGCTTTTGGACCTACTTTATTTCACATATTCCAGTAACTTCCAGGTGTGTAAAAGGACATATGTTGAAGTAATTATTTGTTACAAAGAAGCTCTCATAGTGAATGTGTTTATGTGGTTTGTGCGTGCTAAGCATAAAGTGGCTATATCTAACTGGAAGATATTAGAGGTTTTATATAGCTCAAATACAAAGCAGTACATGGAAAACAAAAACAGCTATTCTATATATGTATTGAATAAATGCTGTTTTCAGATTGTTAAGTTAATATAAATGTTATAAGTTCATTTGGGTCAGCTGTGTGAATATAGCCTATTGTAGTTAAGTAGACTCTGCTTTACACTTTTCCACAACCTTTTTCTTGACCTTTCCTGAGTTATTATGGTTTTAATGTTACTGATTGTTCACTAATTATTCTAAACAACCTCTGAGACCTTTGCAGAACAGGTATGTTAATGTTAATACACAGTTACACTGAAAGAATCATTTAACTAATTACAGGATTTCTTGAAACATGTAATTTCGTGTAGGGAAATCAGATATTACAGGGGTTGATACCAATATATGTCACTATTCAGTTTTTTACTATTTCAAGAAATTAATCAAAATACTTTGTACTTGTCACATTGATGCTTTTTGAGTTGTTGGTATATTGCATAAATTTAAATTAAATCAATACAAGTATTTAGTTTGAATGTTGGAAAAACATGAAAAAAATGCTTTAACGGCACTGTGAAAATATAAGCTGAGGCCCGTCCCCTAGTATTACTTATATTAGCTATTGTGTGTTTGACTGACAGCACAACCTACTGTAGCTGAAGATGCATAAAAGCACCTTGCCAGCTTTATATAATTAAGCATACAGTGAATAAGTCAAACACCTAAACTGACATCAAGCCAAAATGTCAAACACTCAGTCATCCATTCAGTCACTTTCCTCTGTCTAGAGCAGAATGTGCAGAAATAAAATAGAAGGAAATCTTAACATTCTGCTTATTTTTGCTGTGTTCTCCAGATTTGCTGAATTGCTTTTTCACATTTGTTTTTCTCTTTGTTTTAGTTTTCATATTGCTCGTGCACTTTCACTTCAAAATCTAAAGCATTGTTTGTTCTAAGTCTGTTTTTGCCTTTTATTCTCCCCAACTAATTTCATTTTTTTTTTCTTTTCTCATTTCCAGGGTATTTTCTGGCAACAGTTATCCAAGTTTTCAACTGCATGTTCCTCCTTCATCTAGCCTGAATTGGATTCCGCGTTTTAATACTTATAATTGTATAAGTTATTAGTTGATATAATGAGAGCTCTTTACAGTCTGGCAATGGAACACTCCATCCCTTGGTCAAGTGACTAGCTTCTAAGAAGGATTTTCTACAATCTATAATGTTGGATGGATTTTGTTGGAGGGAGTGTGTGTCAACCCTTCACAGGTTGATGATTTTGTTGAGGGGGTTGCTAGTTCTCTGCGTATTGCCTTAGACAACGCAGCTCCTTTGAAAATGAAAACCGTTAAAAATAGAAAGCTTGCTCCTTGGTTTAATGCAGAGCTGCGTACTTTGAAGCAAAATGCTAGGAAACTGGAGAGAAAATATCGCTCCACAGGCCTGCGAGAGTCCTTCCTAGTCTGGAAAAATGGTTTACTGCTGTATAAGAGGACCCTTTGTAAAGCAAGAGCAGCATACTTCTCCTCATTAATAGAGGAGAATAAGAATAATCCTAGATTTCTTTTTAATACAGTTGCCAAACTCACCCAGAGCCATAGCTCTGTTGAACCGTCCATTCCACCTGCTCTTAGCAGCAATGATTTTATGGGATTCTTTATAAATAAGATTGATCTTATTAAAAATAAGATCATAAGCACTCCTCTATCCGCGATTGTACCTGAGGTAGTCATGGAATCTGAACCGGGTTTAGACTGCTTTGATCCAGTTGAACTCTCTGAATTAGCAAAATTATTGTCTTCATCTAAGCCTTCAACTTGTATGTTAGATCCAGTTCCAACCAGGTTATTTAAGGAGGTATTCCCTTTGATCTCCTCCTCCATTTTAGATGTGATTAATCTATCTCTGTTACAGGGATATGTACCTAAAGCTTTTAAGATTGCTGTAATTAAACCTCTGGTTAAGAAACCGTCTCTTGACCCAGATGACTTGGTCAATTATAGACCTATATCCAATCTTCCTTTCTTATCCAAAATTCTTGAGAAAGTAGTTGCCAAACAAGTTTGCGATCACTTCCACCATAATGAACTTTTTGAAGAGTTTCAGTCTGGCTTTAGAGCTCATCATAGCACTGAAACAGCTCTGGTGAAAGTCACTAATGATATTCTCATGGCCTCAGATAATGGACTTGTATCTGTGCTCGTCCTGTTGGATCTTAGTGCTGCATTTGATACAGTTGACCATAATATTCTTTTAGAAAGACTTGAATATTTTGTTGGAATTAAAGGAACAGCACTAGACTGGTTTAAATCTTATCTATCTGATCGAATTCAGTTTGTTCATGTTAATGATAGATCCTTCAACACGCTCAAAGGTTACCTGTGGAGTACCACAGGGATCAGTGCTAGGACCAATTCTCTTTACTTTATACATGCTCCCAATTGGTAGAATTATTAGACAGCATGGGATTAATTTCCACTGTTATGCTGATGATACCCAGCTATATCTGTCTATAAATCCAGATGAAGCTAACCCATTACATAGATTACAGGCATGTCTTGAAGACATAAAAACCTGGATGACTCTTAATTTTCTGCTTCTGAATGCAGACAAAACAGAAGTTATAGTCTTTGGACCAGAGTCTCTGAAAAAGAAACTGATTAGCCAGTCACTTCATTTGGATGGGATTAAACTGATTTCAGATAATAAAGTAAAAAATCTTGGTGTTATTTTTGATCAGGACCTGTCATTTAAATCCCATATCAAAGAGGTTTCTAGAATTTCCTTCTTTCATCTGAGGAACATTGCAAAAATTAGAAATATCCTGTCCAGGGGTGATGCTGAGAAACTAGTCCATGCATTTGTTACTTCAAGGCTGGACTATTGTAATTCTTTACTATAGGAAGTACAAATTGTAGTTAAAAGCTTCACTGACCCAAAAATGCTGCAGCCAGCAAATAAAATGAAAAAAGATAAATATTCCCCTATTGGTTCCTTAGGGCTTCTGTTAAATAAAGAATAAATTTTAAAATCCCCTTCTAACTTTATAAACCTTTAAAGGGCCCAAGCCCATTTAATCAAGATCTGATTGTTCCTTATTTTCCTAACAGAGCACTTGTTATTGAGGTTTAAGTGGTTCCCAGAATTTTTAAAAAGTAGAATGGAGGGGGTCTTTTATTTTCAGGCTCCTTCCTGTGGGAACCAATACAGTTTTGTGTGAGGAACACCTGTCTATTTTAAGGCTAGGCTTAAAAATTTTTTTTTTTTGATAAACTTTTTTTTAGGGTGGTCAGGTTATCCTGAGCACTTATAGTTTGCTGCAAAGGCTTAGACTTTTTTGGGGGAATAGGGCCCCCCCTTCTCATTTGCTTATTCTCTCTCTGTTCTCCCATCCAGAATCTGTTAGTTCAATCCTAACCCTTTTGCTCTCTCTGCTTTTCCTCAAATGCTTTGCCTGTTTGCCCGTTTGGCTGTACGTCATCCTGGAAAAAAACATCAGCTGTGCTGCTTCTATCAAACCCTTGTTAATAGATGTTTGGGGACGGCCTGTTTTCCCTGTGGTCCTGTTTTTGAGTACGATTGGATGTGCTTTTTTCCCCTTTGGATGGGAGCTGCCCTTGGGGGTGTTCCTTGGTGTTTTTTTCCCCCCCCTTTTTTCCCTCTTTTTTTTTCTTCTTTTTTTTTCCTTAACCCCATTCCAATCCCTACCCCTTTTTTTTCTTTTTTTTTTTTAAAATTTTTTTTTTTTCCCCTTACTGCGTAAGAAACTTTTGGGGATTTTTTGGCTGACAAAAAGCTCAATGGGCCCCAATAAAAAATTTGTATCTTTGTTTAGATTTTTACTGTTAACGGGGTGCCGAGAAAGGAAGGGGAATTTTGGGGCAAAAATTTAAAATAAAAATGAATTTAAATTTAATTTGGTGTGTTTTGAGAAGGTTGCAAGTACCCAGTTCGAAACCAACAGCCTCCACTCTGGGTTCCTGAGCAAAACCCTTAACCCCTGATTGCTCCCCTGCAGACCATTGCTCCCAAAGGGGATGTGTCATAAAGGCAGAGAACGAATTTCACTATTGTGGGACAATAAAGGGATTTACATAAACTGTAAAGAAAATTGTATATCACAGGATTTCCTATATGCAATGTAAAACTATTCATGTGAATATGTAAAATGTTTGGAAACCTGATGTTTTTTGGTCAGTCAACCACTATATTTTAACACGCTTTTTCACTTTTATAAAGAGGACGGGATTTTTATATTAGATTTAACTGTTTTGTAAATTTTGTAAACTTACAAGTTTATTTTTGAGGTTTAAGAATTATTCTGCACACATGCTGTTAGTGTAAGTGTTTAATCCTAATATAGTACAAACTTGCAAATTTAGTGAGTCTAAAAAGCATCTGCTGAGATATCTACATCCACTTCTTGGAAAAGGCCTTTGTTTATTAATAAACATTATGAAAATAGCCTATTTCAGACCGCATTTTAAATTATCAGATAACACTTAAAGTTAATTCAACTTAGTATGATGCATGACCTCTAATACAATGCCTGGGTGGTTTTGAGATACAAAAGGCTGGATTGCTCTGTTGGAAGGTCTAGTGATGCATTTCCATCCATCTCAGACTGTGTAGCCTTTTCTCCAAGTATTTCCTAAAACTATATTGAACCTGTCTTGCAATCCACAAACTAAGAACCCTCAAAGCATATGTTAGACATCACTATGATATTACTATAGAAAGGTTACAAAATATGCCTGATATATGCAGACTTGAAAACCTGTCCTCGACTTAAATCATTATTGGAAATATCCCCATGTTGCGAGTAATTTATGAATGAGAAAAAATGTAGCAGCAGTTGGGTAAGCACGAGCGACCACAGGCAAGAACAGTATTGGATAAAATGCACAGGACAAATTTAATTAGTAATAGTAAGCAAAGCTCTAGTAACAAATCATGGCTAATTACAGCTCAATACAACTCAAATAAAATATAATTTAACAAAAACCTTAAAGGAACAAAAAAATTTATTTGAAAAATATGTATCTATTAAAGCGTTTTTTTACTAGTTTTTAATATGAGTCCTAGAGATTCTTCTTCTTTGATCTCTATATTTTTGTGTTCTACTTTAAAGGTATAAACTACTAGTGTGTATATAGAGATGCAGGTATTCATGTTTCTGATTGTGGCAGGAAACTAATTAAAAGTAAATATACACAGTTAGGCTGCAAGTACCATTACAGCTTTTATTACACTAAAGTGTTTGTGTTCAGCTGTAGCGTGCATGGCTGTGTGTGAAGGAAATTAATTATAGCAATACCGCTTTATTTATCATTTCATAACTCATGAAAGAACCTGTCCTCGTGAACTCTATAGGTGCTAGAGGCTGACATTTAAACACACAGAACATACCACACTTCCTTGCTTGTGAATGTGGCAGCAAAAGGAACAGATCTCTGAGTTCTATGGGTAAAATAAGAAGAAAGGGGGATAAGGTAGGCATTGAGACAAGAATTAATTCATTCTTTTTAATTCTGCCTCTCTGTCATCCCATCAGGTTAACCCAACTGGGGCTTAAATCTCTTTTCAAGTTTGACCTTTATGTGAAATTGAAAGATGAGGGTGAGGAGTGGTCAAAATATTAGATGAGGACATGAGAAAATGCTATTTAATCTTACTAAAGTATGGAAATACCCAAATATACGGGCTGGAGGGCAAACCCAACATTTGTTGTTGGAAAAATGGTTGTTAACATAAGGGAAATCATTATGAAATGCAATGCCAGTTTCAGCTTCAGTGGTAGCAGCAGGATAAATTGCTGCACATATGCAAGCATTAACACATGGAGGCTCTCCAGTTCAACAGCCGTTCTTTTCCTTTTTGGCAAGCAAGAGCATAGCTTGGTGCCTGATTTAGAAGTAGTTTCTTTCTGAGTACATATATTGTAGTTTTGCACAGACTGGTATCAACTCGTGCTCAAAATTGAAAACTTACATCATTAGAGTGAATTTTCCTTTTATTACAAAATCAGTTTGTACATCTTCCAAAACATCATAAAAAAATGATATGAAAACTAACGTATTTTCCCATGTAGCAGTAACTTGTTTGTTAAAGTTTATTTACCTTTATCTGTTTGTGTATGTTAATAGGAGAGTTGTGTTTGATTACAAAATAAATCTGTTAACATAGAAAAAGTAAAATTACCACTGGGGGAAACCTATTAAGCCTGAACACCTATACTAAATAGGAAGAGAGATAGAAACTAATCATCCCGCTTTCTGCACAACCCTTTCAGTGGAGGGAGCAAAGGCTGTACATCCTGTAAATGCCAACATTAAAGGTAAACATGTCTACTAGTTATATCTAATGGGTTGTTGCAAATCATGTTCTCTGAGGGTTACATGCTACTATAAATGAATACACCTTTATATGTTTTGGATTTTTGTTGGAGGGCTTCAGCGGTATCTTATATTTGTATGATGTTTGCTTTTTGTATTTCTTTCCAAAAGGCTACAGTCCCAATCTGATAAGCATTATCTATGTGGATGTCCATCAAATGCTTTATGACGGAAAGTCATGTTTTATTAAATCGAGGGAGAAAAAAGGGCCAGGTTCAAAGATGCACACTACACCTCATGTCACTTTGCAAGTTCCTTTAGTATTCCATTTTTCATAAACATACCACAATATAGAAGTTAAGTCTTTTTTCTTCGACTGGGTTTAATTGTATAACGATTGTCTGCTGTCCCACTGCATTAATCTATGTTGACTCTTAGACATTTTTTCTTTTTGAATATTATTCTACTATTGCTAATTTTGACAGTCGGCATGCACACAGAATCTCTCCATTGTCTGGCTTTGCATCAATGCCTCTTTTGAGGCAGCACTGAATGCAGATGATGTTTAGTCTTAGGCTGCACCTCACAGAGGCAAACACAGCATACATACAGGTGCTGGTCATAAAATTAGAATATCATGAAAAAGTAGATTGATTTCAGTAATTCCATTTAAAAAATGAAACTTGTATATTATATTCATACATTACATACAAACTCATATATTTCAGATGTTTATTTTGTTTAATTTTGATGATTACAAATGACAACAAATGAAAATCTCAAATTCATCATATCAGAAAATTAGAATATTACTGAAGACCAATAAAAACAAAGGATTTATAGAAATGTTGGCCAACTGAAAAGTATGAACATGAAAAGTATGAGCATGTACAGCACTCAGTATTTAGTTGGGCCTCCTTTGGCCTGTATTACTGCAGCAATGCGGCGTGGCATGGAGTCGATCAGTCTGTGGCACTGCTCAGGTGTTATGATAGCCCAGGTTGCTCTAATAGTGGCTTTTAGCTCTTCTGAATTGTTGGGTCTGGTGTATTGCATCTTCTTCTTCACAATACCCCATAGATTTTCTATGGGGTTAAGGTCAGGAGAGTTTGCTGGCCAATTAAGAACAGGGATACCATGGTCCTTCAACCAGGTACTGGTAGCTTTGGCACTGTGTGTAGGTGCCAAGTCCTGTTGGAAAATGAAATCTGCATCTCCAAAAAGTTGGTCAGCTGCAGGAAGCATGAAGTGCTCTAAAACTTCCTGGTATGTGGCTGCGTTGACACTGGACCTCAGAAAACACAATGGACCAACACCAGCAGATGACATGGCACCCCAAACCATCACTGACTGTGGAAACTTTACACTGGACTTCAAGCAACGTGGATGAAGTGCCTCTCTTCTTTTCCTCCAGACTCTGGGACCTTGATTTCCAAAGGAAATGCAAAATTTACTTTCATCAGAGAACATGACTTTGGACCACTCACCAGCAGTCCAGTCCTGTTTCTCTTTAGCCCAGGCAAGACGCTTCTGACGCTGTCTGTGGTTCAAGAGTGGCTTGACACAAGGAATGCGACAGCAGAAACCCATGTCTTTCATACGTCTGTGTGTGGTGGTTCTTGAAGCACTCACTCCAGCTGCAGTCCACTCTTTGTGAATCTCCCCCACATTTTTGAATGGGTTTTGTTTCACAATCCTCTCCAGGGTGCGGTTATCTCTCTTGCTTGTACACTTTTTTCGACCACATCTTTTCCTTCCCTTCGCCTCTCTATTAATGTGCTTGGACACTGAGCTCTGTGAACAGCCAGCCTCTTTAGCGATGACCTTTTGTGTCTTGCCCTCCTTGTGCAAGGTGTCGATGGTCGTCTTTTGGACAACTGTCAAGTCAGCAGTCTTCCCCATTATTGTGTAGCCTATAGAACTAGACTGAAAGACCATTTAAAGGCTTTTGCAGGTGGTTTGAGTTAATTAGCTGATTAGAGTGTGGCACCAGGGGCCATCAATTTTGAACCTTTTCACAATATTCTAATTTTCTGATATGATGAATTTGAGATTTTCATTTGTTGTCATTTGTAATCATCAAAATTAAACAAAATAAACATCTGAAATATATGAGTTTGTATGTAATGTATGAATATAATATACAAGTTTCACTTTTTAAATGGAATTACTGAAATCAATCTACTTTTTCATGATATTCTAATTTTATGACCAGCACCTGTAGTTGAGTTTCTGACTTGGATAATCGCTTTGCCACACGATAAATGTTCATTTTCCTCCACCCATGAGTTTGTACAGTGTGGTCATAAGAATATTTTCTGCATTTAGATAAAGGCACACACACGAAAAACGTGTGCTCATGCTATCAGCTAAATTGCAAATACAAATCACTTTGCACCCTATTCGAAAATCTACTGTAATCTGCACATACAAACACACCGGCGCATGTTTTAAAACACACAAACCCTCTGAAAAACATAAAAGCTGCAACCAATGTCACCGTTTATCTACTGTTGCTGCCTGCCTTTTTAAAATGTTTTCTTTTTACTCTTTTTCTCAATTTAAACATTGATAAGAATTTTCCTGCCTTGAGCTAGAAACTAATTCAAAATATATTAGAGAAAGATATATACCATTCTTTTCAGAACAAATAGTCTGATATCCTATCCCCTTGCAGAAATCCTAAGTCTCCAGGAAGTTCCAGGAGTCTCCCTGATATATATAGTTGTTCGAGGATACCTGCGAGTCGGATAAATTATCCCAGATTTTAGACTATACGAGTTGGTGTTTTTTTATGCGAGTGAGAGCTTGAGGGCAATACAATAATTTGTGCATCATATACAGATTAATGTACTTCGATTGTGCAGGGACAACAAGAGAGAGTAGTGTGTGGGGAATGACGGCCCTAGCCTACTAACCTGACAACAGCCAGATGCATGTCTCGCTCCGCCCAGCTAGGAGCTAGGCGGAGGGAGACATGCATCTGGCTGTTGTTGAGCTCGCTGTCTGAATGACGGCGCGCACTGATATGAACAGAGAGAAAATAGGACCAATTGATAACGAGGTGTGACTTTTTCCACTACAATGTTTTTGGGATGCAAAAATATCACTCTTTTGAACACATAATGTTTTGGGAAGAGAAACGTTTTATTTCGCTGGGTCTAGCAAACCTGCCGGACTACTTTCCGCTTGACCAAAACTGGACGAGAACTCTGCTCACAGGACGCTGCCAGGGGTAAGTCAGTGTGATTGCATGACACTGGTGAAGGGGATGCCATACAGTCAAAAATCCCGAACTATCCCTTTAATATTCCCCATCTATTTGTAATTGATAGAGGAGTCAGAGCAGCTTCATCTCACTGCAGAGCTGAGTCCGACATGGTTTTTGGTCGTACAGTGTGAGCAGGTAGATCGCATGAGAGCGTCGGGCTGAACATAAATTGTGAGCTGTGAACTCACACTTTAAGACGAAACCCTGCATTAAGTCGTACATTTTGAGCAGTAGCTGCGTGCAACGATTAAAAAAAATCGCAGTGTATGCCCGGCTTTAGAGTAAACCAGACAGTCTAAAGGCTGATTTATATATCGAAACTAGGTCCTCTGCATAGGTGTCGCAGTGAACAAAAAGATGTCCCCGCCCCCTCAGCAGACATTCTGCTGCACCTGTCCCAAATTCTAGTTTGACCGCAGACAGTGGCACAGACAGGAGGCCGGCTTGTTTTGTTTTTATGACCGCAATTGCAGACAACGACTCATTAAGTTGGACCAGCTAGAAGAGGGAGGTACGAGAGAACGCTGGGACCCTTTTACACCTGGATCCCCGCTCTTTTTCGCCCTCATGTCCCTCCGTTGTCGGACAAACTTGCCCCCACTTCCTTACCGCCTCGGCCGTATCTAGACCCACAGCGTATAGCGTAGACCACGCTCAAAATTGAGCAAAATCAAAAATATCTTCGTCAACCTCACTGCGACACACTGCTGCTGGGAGTATAGCCAGCCCTTAAAGTGTTTTCACCCCTATGTGCAAAGTCCGCATGTTGGTAGAGGGAGCATAATCTTCAAGTTAGCCTGGTTAAATTCCCCAGCAATGATGAAATAGCCTGGTATATATTTTTTCTATTAGCACTGGCAGTAATGCCATGGCAGTAAGCCAGTGAGGCTAACCATACTAAACTCTCTGGGCAGATAGAACAGTCTGCAGTGAACAGTCAGAAACTCGATGTCTGGAGAGCAGACCAATCGAGCACTTTTACACCAGCTGTTGTTAATGTGAACACAGACTCCACCACCTCTAGTCTTACCGCTTAGTCCTTTGTTTCTATCGGAGTGGAATAGTGTGAGGCCCTCAAAGCTAATAGCATTGTCCAGTATCGATGAATGAAGCAATGATTCAGTCAGAATAATGGTGCAGTTACTAATCTCCTTTTTTAAAGAGCGTTGGAGCCCCTCTTACACCATCTGGCACACCGCTTCCTCTGACCTTGCCTGCTCAGCTCACCACCTAGAAGAGTGATATGGACTTTCCCTTCATGAACCTCTTCCATCTGAGGTACCAAACCAATGAATCTAAACGCATACAGTAGTTTTGGCGGGAGATAGAGTGATACAGAGCAAGCATGTTTGTCCCGCTGCTCTTCTTCAGCAGGCTGGAGAACAAACTGGCACTTCCTTTCACATCATCCTCGTCAGGGTAAATGAAGACAGAAGGGCGGATTTGATGATACAGCTTGAGTTTCTCCATAGTGAAAGATGTGCTTTGAGACAGGCTTTAAATTTTCTGGTTTGAATCCTAAAAACCGGAAATACTCCCTGGGCACAATGGCAGCTCACTAGTTGCATAAAGGAACCTAATAAATGCAGACAACAATTTCAAGTAGGTGAGCAAAGCTGCCATTACTAATAATTTTCCTAAAGGATAAAAAAATATAGATTTAAAATACATTACTTGGTTTGTTAACTAGAAGTTGTTTTTTTATTTGCAGCATTATTCCTGACCATGTGTTTTGTGTTTGTGTGCTACTATAATTTATGTATTTGTAGAAGATTTTTTGTAGCATGTTTCCATATCTCTGCTCTCTATATTTTCTGTGATGCTGCTGTGTTTTTGTTTTTTTCTTTTTTGTTATAGTAAAAAGCTTACAAATCTCAAGTCTCAGCAGCTGTTAAATCATATATGTACTTTAATGAGAGTATATATATGTTAACATATCATTTATCCATTATTTACAATTATAAAAAAAAAAAAAACATGCAAAATGACGCAATTTGAAACAAAGGGAAACTATTAAAATAATTTAGAAAGTTGATACCAGGAAATTAAACCTATGAGAGGTAATTAAAAACCTTCACACTTGTCAAAACTATGTTTAGAAAATCAGAAATTGTTTTATTTTGTGCCAGTAAAGTAACTTTGAACTGCAGCAGGGAGTGCATCAAAAAAGGACTGGTGCAAAATTAAAGTTATGGCAAAAGACACTTCAGCAAAGACAGTGGATAATTATGAAGGCCATACTGAATGCCAACACAAACAGTCTTAAAGAGCAGTCTGAAAGCCAACTAAAATAGAGGCTCAGAGGAGAGATTACTTTTATTTGAGCATTGGTAATTAAAGTGATAAAGCGACAGATGGGTTGTATGAGATAAGAAATGGAATGTGGAGAAGAACAAAGAAATATCATTTTTTCTTTTAAAAAAAAAAGCATATTTACTTCTACTGTTTAATTTTTTTTTTTTTATGTGAGGGTAAAAACACCTGCCCAGAAATATTGCTACATATGTTCTTAGAAAGCTTGAGGAGTAACATATTCTTTGGTTTCAGTATTTGAGTAGACACCTGTTAACTGATGTTTGCAGTTCATTTTGGCTCAGATATTGGCAGGAATACTTTTCAATGAGGTTCTTCTTATTCATTTGTATTTAGTATGATGTTATGAGATGAGCCGAGGCTTCGAGGCATGTATCAAAAAATGGAAGGGGGCGTTTCCACGAAGCGCATGTCGAGGATTTATTTAGGGGAAGGGCCAAAATTGATGACGTCTGAAGCCTTATAACAGTGATACCATGTGACCCCTTCAGAAGGTTGTTCGGACCACATGAGAACTTCAAAAGACATTTGAAAAGCCTCACTACTCACTCAAGATGTGGGAGTAAGTATGAGAGTTGCGGTCAGTTGGGTAGAATATGGATATATTCTAAGAATAGATGAGCTGTAAAAACAACCGATCTAGTTGGTTAAAACCATTTTGGTTAGATTAAACAACATAATGATCAAAATCTGAGCAAGCCTTTGGTTACAGTTGTAACATTAGTGTTAAGTAGTATTGCTTTCTGATTATGGTATTAGCTGTATGACATTGACTCTCAATCCTACAGTTGTGGGATCCAGACCTACCTTGGACTTTTGAAAGTGCGATAATACTTACCAAGCATTTTGGCTAATGTGACTATTTTGTATTGTTTTGCCCTTGTACAAATATAGATTGGGTAAAAACGCCGCCAAATATGATTGGTTGGTTTAGCCAAACAAAATTGGTTGAACATATAACTTTCAACCCGATTGAAACCAAAAGCTGCGGAAAAAACGTTATTTTTTAATAAAAATTACCAACACCTTTAATTTTGCTCATCATTGCCCAATTTGCACAAACACTTTCACTTTCTCCTTGAGCTTATTTCACTAAAAATGGTAGAAAAACAGTATACCTTAACTGATTGTTCTCTTTTAACACACAAAAAAACTTGCAAAAGATATTATTACACACACCAATCATTAACAATTTCAAAGGAACCTTAGTGGAAAAAACAAAACAAAACAAAAAAAAAAAAACAGAAAAAACAAATTGCAAAAAGATCGCCCCTTACATTGTTCAACACACGCCTCGAAGCCTTGGCTCATCTCATAACATCACTATAAACAGGTATCTGCACCTCACTAAGATCTTTTGAAAGACAGCTCATAGAGAGAAGCTTTATCTATGGTGGCTAGTTTATGCTAAAGATGCTTCATACTGCTCACCTAACAGTAAAAGAATACTTTGTGTCTAGGATATATGGGTAATGCGCAGTGGGGCTTTTTTCCATCAAACAAAACATAACAAACCAGCACTGAGTGACTGAAAAGGTGAGGTATATATTGGGAGACTGAACCAAGACAAGCTAATCAGCAGATATGGAGCAGGTGTGAGTGGACTAATGAGAAGGGACCAAGCGAGAAGGAAACAAACACAGGAGGGCAACAGAGAGCAGAACAAGAAGTAAAGAACTCAGCATTGGTAGAACTAAAAAGACACAGAACACAAAGAAACTAAAAACAAATCCAAGCAGAATGCAGAACTCTGATAGTGACAGTGCACTGTAGCTGTAGTGTGCGCAGCTCAGGGAGGAAAGTTAGTGTTTAAGACAGTGTTATTTTCAAAACGACCAGTTGGTGGAGAATGAATAAAAAATTCCTGTAGTGCTGCTTTGATATATGTATATCTTAATATTTCCTGAAAATAATGTTTGCCTTTATCATAATACATATTTTGAAACTAAAGAGAAAATCTTTTGTGTCTTCAAAAATGTAATGTGCCTTTTTTCGCCTCTGTGCGAGGATTAAAAAGTAAAACACACACTTTGATTAGTTTTTCTGCAGAAAAGATCAGAATGACTTCCAAAAATTGTGTTCTATTCTCACATTAAAGTATGTGCATTTCCAGTGGTCTGAGCAATGTCAAATGTAGCAATGACAAGATGCTGAGACAAAAAGTAGGACACAGGCGTATCAGAAAAAAAAAGAAAAACTACTAGGGTGAAAAATGCTTTTCACAGAAATTGAGTGACAGAAGGAATTGACACCTAACAGCCAGGACAGAAAAACTGTGATAAAGTATTAAAGACTGTTTGCACACTGTTTTTTCCAGTGTCACATTTGTCATTTCCTAGATATACATACAGAAAGACAGACAGACAGATTCTCTCTCATAGCATGTTTCCTCCTGCATCTCTAATATAACTTTTCTGACAAAATACATAGATTAATGACATGAACAATTGGACAATTTTGGATGCAACAAAAAAAAAAACTAAAATAAAATTGTAAAAACACATAAAATATAAGAATAATTGATGTTATTTATCAGCACTTTCAATAAAACAAATTTACAACATTCTTGAGAGTTTTATAATGATGATGATGATCTTGAAGGGGATATGCCCCTCTAAGGAGCCAGAGAAGGTGTTACAGAAGGGTTGTTACACGTCTTTACATATAACTTATGCATTTACATTTAAGGAGGCTCCTACATCCTGTTTTCTTTTTAAGACATCCAGTCCTTGCACATGTGCAAATGAAACTTATTCAAAGATTAGAGTCAATTAATACATCTAATATTAATAAACCTTCTACATTATGTGACCCAATCAGAAAATAAAATGCCCAATTTACAGAAGAGGACTGAATCTTATAACCACCTTTGAAAGACCTGTGTGCTTCACATTACTTCTGGCCTGTATAAGATATCTCAAAAATCCAAAGCATACAGGGAAGCGGAGACATAGACTTCTGACCCTACAGTTCTAATTACAGTAGCACTTAGGATCAGCACCATGACATCCAATCACAGACCCGATTCAGCAGTTGTAGATGTTTTTAACATGAGCTTCTCATGATCTGGGACCTGTTGTTTTTTCTTCATGATCCAGATTTCAAGACTATAGGTGAGGGAAGAAACTTAAATCCACCAGTGAATGAAGTGCTTTGCCTTTTGGCTCATGACAACAGGCTGTTCCAGGATTTTCATTATAGCAGCAGCCACAACAATCCATCTATTGCTCTCCCTCTCCCTTTTCCCCAAAAATACTTAAAATATCCCACTTGAGCCAGGAACTCTCTGATGGGACAAGCCCTTGGACGTGGTGTCATACTCCTAGGCCTGGGTGCAGGCCGGTTTTTCATTTTTTTTTTCTCTTTGCAGGGCTGGACGGGCAGGTGTTCTTCATCAAGCTGATTCCCACCTTTCTTAAGGAGCTGGAACCAGGAGGAGGGCGTCAGTTCGTTAATGCTCCAGCATGGTACAACTGATCCTTTACCAAGCCTTGCTTCTTAGCTTTGCCTAAACCTAACCCTGTACTCTCTTGCTCCTTCTCCTAGAACCCAGGATCCCAAGCCTGAAACCACTCCAGAGAGCTCTTCGCTCTGGACTCCTGTCAGAGGCGTTTCAGTCAGCCTCAAAGAACCAGTGAGGCTATGGGCCTCTGAACAATTAAAGCCCTCCTGCCTGAGCTCGCCTGCCTGTCCACCCTCAGACACCACCATCAGATCTCACCCACCGGACCTGCACCATTCGCCTGAACCACTGGTCACCATCCTCCCAGACAGTCGCCAAGCTGCCCTCTCTGTGAGTCACATACATCCCTCACTCTTCAACCAGCACAGAACTGTTGCTCACCTGTCACCTAACCTCTTCCAGCAGTATCCTGAAAACCCTGCCTGCCGGACTTCACTCTGTTCAACCTCAAACCTTCAATAAACCCCTTTAACTGATTCTTGCCTCCGTGATTGCTCTTATTCTGAGTCTGTAAACGAAAACATGACACCTGGCTGATTCACATTTGGCTGTGAACCGCCCTATGCATGCTGTAGGACTTGGCAAGAGTGAGCTAGCAGAGACATGTTATCGTTAAAAGCAGAGACGAAATACAATGGCCCCAAACCAGAAACCCCCCTTACTGCACCTACAAATGCTGTCCATTAAAGTTATGAACAAGATTAGTTATTGAGTGCAGCTCTGCAGGAGTCATAGATGCACTCAGAACAGGTCTTACTTGATGCTGGAAATGTGGACCAAACACTTGCTCCACTGGAACAGCAACTAGACTGGGCCTGATAAATGGAACCTAACTCTGTACTGTTGGAGCATCCCCGACAGATGGTCAAATCTCTTTATCAGGTCCACAAAACATATGTGGACTAGTTTGGCAAACTGCCACGAACCCTTATGGCAGTGAGGAATACCTTGTAAAGGAGGTATTCCAATGGCGGTAAGAAAACAGTACAATTGGAGCACACCCTCCAGTACCCCGTCTTATGGAGGGGAACCATCTCCTCAGTATCCCAGACCATCATGTGATGCTGAAGAGTCATGTCAGCCATGAGAGACCAACAACATCTAGGGACCTAATGTATTAAAGGGGAACACTGTTTTTTTGGGGGGTTTTTTTTTACATTTGACCCTTGATTTTACGTTATTACATCATGTTCTACTCACCCAAATGAGTCTTGTGTCATTTGGAGCTGTTCAGAAGATATTCTGTATCTTGGTAGCCGTGCGCCGGCTACCATTCATTCATCCTGTCCGCTGAACTGCTGCTAGTTTTACTTGCATGCCTGGAAGATGTCTAGTGCTACTACCATAGATGATCTCGCTCTCGAAATGGAATTGAACGATTCAGATTAGCTAGCCGAATGAATAGAAGGGGTAGACCGTAGCCGCCTGTGGCCCGGGCTTCCTGTTACAACTCCAGTCCGCATGCGCGGATGATGCCATACATGCGAGGCTTTGTTTTTAAAACATATAAATATAAAAAATATAACCGCAGATGTCTGGGGGACAGTGATTCACCTACATGTTATGAATGCTGGCTTACCATAAAGAATAAATTATGAACAGTTTAGTTTGTGCCTTCAAGTCGTTCGCCCATAGGAAGACGTTACTTGGATATAACCTAACCGAATATCGTCAGAACGGCTCCAGATGACACAAAACTTATACGGGTTAGTAGAACATGATGTAATAATGTAAAATCAAGGACCAAATGTAAAAAAAACAGCGTTCCCATTTAAAGGTCGTCCTCAATAACTTCCAAGCCCTTGTCATCACTTCAGCGTAGAAGGTAAACAAGTCAGGCCCCGGGTTTTGCTTGAAGTTTTGCTTCCCCCACAGAAACGTGTCAGCTGGGTTGAGGAGATGCTCAAAGTATTCCTTCCACCATCAACATACAATACTTGATATATTAGATTTAAATGCAATAAGAATGAATAGTTTAAACTTAGCTTCTAAGACCTCCAATTCTATGTATTTTATCAATGGGACATAATAAATGCATGAATGGTTTTTAAGTTTGTTTGAGTTTTTATTGTGATTCACATCAGCTGAAGGGTTGCCTGAATAGCCAGGGGCAATGTTTCTCTGCAGAAACTCACCATTCAAATGTCAGAGCACGGGGGGAAGTTTCTCGCCACACATTAAATTGCTGAAAATATAACTGCTGAGGACTGAGCAGGCCACAGATTGTGACAAAAAAGCAAAAACAACCTTTGCCCTACAATTACTCAAATCTGTTCACAATACCATGCAGTATTATTGCATAGTTCTTTAAATCAATACGCTGTTTTTCTTTCTGTGCAGAAATCTGAATAAAAAAAACAACAACAAAAAACACCAGTATTTGAGCTATATTTTGTCTAGTATTGATGCTGGTGTGAGCCTTAATGTATTTTTTGTACAGAGTTGATGATGGACTAAATACCTGCTAGTTTTTAATTTAACATTCAGCTTAAGTGTATCTCCTGTAAAACGAAAATGCATTTCATGTTGCTTTACAGTGTTACATGAACAGGTATGTCACAAAGAATTCTATGACTGTAATGTTAGTAAGTGACTGAAGGATAAATTAGGAAATTAACATTCTGAGAGTTAGGTTTTTTGTCTCCACAGGGCAACAGAAACACAAACCACCGATTAGTGCCCAGTAAATCTCAAACTGATTCATAGTTTGGGCATTCACAATTTAAAAATCTAATCCAGCTGGCATGATATCTTCAAAGTCAACAAGAGAAAGTACTAAGAAAAGGTACCTAAAGCTATGGCTGAGCAATGCTTCAAATCCATTCATATTGGCAATGAACAATATTTTTTGGAATATGTCTTTACACTGTATAAAATTAATTTCAGTCCTATGAGTTGAGCTTTTATTTTGTATGCTTAATTTAAAAAATACAAAAAAAATAACCCCAGGAGGGAGATTTTACTATATAAAGAATTGAAATTTTGAGAAGAAATTTGTTAGTAATCTAGTACTCAAGCATATGGAAAAAAACAACCACAACACATTTTTATATTTTGATTTATGTTTGATATTTAGATTTTGGTAGGTTCAGAGTTTTAGTTTTAGTAAAAGATTTAAATCCTATTGGGTATAATTATGCATCTCAAGGTGGGTGTCAAAACATCACTTGTTTTGAGATGGTTCTTGCACTCTTCTACTGTATAGAAAACTAACTGACAGTCCTATAAATACACAGAAGGCTAATGTAATCAGTATGTATTTGTTTACAGAAGATTACCAGAGGAATAAAATCTATGTAATGCATAATACTTCACTTAAAGGAATAGTACACCCATAGCATGATTAGCCTTCATTTTCTACCCACCCCCATGCTGAACAACACCCTGGAGTACTTTTTTGATATCTCAAATGCATCTGGAGATCTGGGAGGCTTCTTGCTGTCTGCTGACATTCAAATAATGGAGGTCTATTGTGCCCGAGACAGAAAGGTCCATAAAAGTCCACAAAAAACGTTTCAATATTCCTCCATACTGCTCGTCCAATGTATTCCAAGTGTCCTGAGTGGGTAGCATCCAGAAGTTACTCGAAACGAAGTCATTTAGAATGTTTTTAGAGCATAAACAGTAGCGTATAGGATTTCCTGAAAGCGCGCACATGCGCGATCACGACGCTACGGAAGCCGGCAGAATAATTCAATTAAAAAGCAACTTTCCTCTGTCAGATATTAAAGTGCACAAAATAAATTTGAAAAGACCAAATTTATCATTCAATTGCAATTGCAAAAAACTATCTTCATTTAAAGACATATTTTTATTTAATCTTTCATGAATTCACATGGGATACCTTTCCCACAGCGATGCATCTGTCATTCAAACGGATCAATCTCAGGCTATTTTAATAGGAAAAGGGAAAGGTAAAAAACATCTAAGAATTCATATTGTTTATGCAGATAACATGAAAGTTGGGAGAAAACACTGGTATGTTTAACATTGCTGGAAACCTCTCTTAAGCCACATGCTACTTGAAACATTTCATGTATGTAACACCTATTTAGTATCATATGTGCACACAAGACATTTAAAAACACAAATCAGCTAGTGCTATAAAGGGTTATTGGTGAGGCACATAAAAAACAAAGAAATAAGAGCAACAATATTAAATTGTAAACAGAGCATTTTTCATTCAATAGAAAAGTAATATTACAATATTGAAAAAAAAAACACATTTTAAAGAACGTAATAATTACTATGGAAGCCATAGAGTGAAATAAAAGGGCCATTTTCAACATCCAGTACAAGTCCATTATAAGTTAAAATGTCTTACCAGGTGATCAGGTACAGAACAATACATACTTCTGTTTTTGTTTGCAATAAAAATGTATTTAGCACCAAACTTAAGCTAATGATTGAGACCCCCTGCTGGTATGACTACTGTGAGCAACTGACAAATTGAGCTGTTCCAGAGTAGGCTAACAAAAACATTAACTGTCCCTGCCACAAGGACTAAAATGCTCTGTTTTTAATAAAACTCCAAAGTCTTGTTTTTCCTGGTTATAAAGTCTTTTACGTTTCCTTTCCCAGGGCAGATAGTGTGAATGGTCCTCCATTTCAACAGAAAATAGCAGGTAAAACCATCCAGTCGTCTTGCATGTTTTATAATCCTCCACCGACAGCTCGTCTTCATACATAGGGAAAACACTCTAATAAGTTTGTTCCCTTTCAGCTAATGTAGTGAAAAATGGGGGCACAATATGACGTCTTCTGTTGTGTGCACTGCCACCTAAATATTAAAAGAACAACTCCTTCTAAGCTATGAGAATGCTTTCATTAGCTCTGCCAAGTAGGTTACATTTTGTGTCTGTCCATCTGTGTACAGGATAGCTTGAAAAGCTATCAACATATTTTAATGACATTTTTACAAAAAGTGCACCCTGTCCAAGGAACAACCAATATACTTTGGTGGTGATCCACATGAAAATCCTGATGAAGGAAATTTTCAAGGGATTCTTAGACATTATTTGGGGGAATAACCAGTTCCCCCCTCAACCAGGGGGAGGCAGCGGTTACTATTGACAGCTTCATCATCAGACTCAAAAATGTCATAATACTAATCTAATACTACTAAATACAAAAACACAGGTAAGGTGAGCCATGCCTTGCTCGAAGACCTGCTGATCAAACAAAAAAGCAGTGACCAGAGTTAATCAAGAAGGTGTGAGCAGAACAAACACCAGACGCTGCACACACACGCTGTACCTTATTTTCTAAACATATGTAAGAATTTTAAGGAAACTGTTACTAAAGGTGCTCCTCATGTCTAGGAAGAATTCATTTAAATTTCCTAATGATGCAGATCCAGTGCGAGTTTTAACTATAGGTGTAAGTCACAGTAAGGGGCAAAATTTGCTGCTTCACTGAGGTCAGCACTCTCCGAGTGCTTTTTTATTTTCAGATGCGATTGTTGATAGACTTTGTTGAAATATGTATTTATGGAAGCATTATAAGAATTTTTGCTTATAAAAAGCCAAATTATTTTGTTTCTTTAAAGAACTTAGACAACAAAAAGGAGGAGTCATGTCTTAAAAATCAACATGTGCCATTATACAAAAGACCAAGGAGATCAACCTGAAAGAAATTCGTTACAGTGCAAGCTCCAAATTGTGGGTCCGTAAATACCTTTATGGAGCTATGTAAGACTGACACTGATTTATGGTGTTTTGGAAAATTCCATGTTTTCACCCACCAAGAGCACATTGGATTCAAGAACTTACAACTTAAACAACATTTTTGATTCTTCTGTGTCAATCGCTGTTAGTTTTATTTTGCATAAACAAAACAGCGTTCGTATTAGATACCCTTATTCAAAATAACATAACATTAGAAACTTCAATCTTTTAAGTATAACACTTTCTTAAACCTTAAAACTGGTCTCAAGAGATTTCATAACAAAGTGTTATTTTGATGGAACAATGTTTTCACCAATTTTGTGAAAATGGACCTTGTTGTTTTATGTCATGTTGACCACCTAAGCATCTGGCCTTCACTGTTATTTGCTTTTTTTCAAATAGTTTGTTCCTCAATCCATTTTCACCATCTCTTTTTCTGTGTGTGTGGGTGTGTGTATGCGTGTGCGTGTGTCTTTCTAGCCTAAGACAAAGTGACAGTTGTGTGAAAAGCACTTGTGCGACACTGTTGTCTTTAAATTTGAATGCATGTCTTCTGGAGAATACACACCACAGATGACATGGCAGCCAAACATTTTAGCAGGATAGACTACACTTGTCTTACGCTGCTTGTTAGATGCCCTTGGGACTGAGTGGGGACTGAGTGGAAAAGAAAGCAATAGGAGACATAAGGTAGGTACAAAAATATTATAGGATTTGCATGAAGGCTCAACATTTGGGAGTGGTAGTTTAGTTGTTGGGGGGTTGCAGATACAATGTCCTCACTCTGCCACCCTGTGTCCCTGAGTAAGATCCTAAGTTCCAGTTTGTTTTCCCAGCACCTGCAAGCTCCCTATTGGTGATGCATTAAACGCAAGACACATATGTAAAACTGTGCAATTTCAATAACAAAGATTGTTCAATTCAAAATACCTTTTAAAACCTGTATAATTTTAAATTGGGTAAAACAAAAAGGTTTTATGTATTTATTAAGAAGAAACACCTATACACAGATTCTCTACTACAACAATATTCAGCCTTATAGGTTTGCAAGATATGAAAAACTGCATGAAAAACCTACAGTGTAGTTGAGATCCAGGCTGAAAATACCTGAAGAACTGGAATACCAGGTTGGCATCAATGCATAAATGTTGAGCTAGTGTAAAAGTTGTAGTAGCTTAGTTTTGTTTTTCTTCTTTTTATTATTATTCTGCTCATAAGTTGAATATTTGTGTATCTCTTCCAAAATTTACCAAAAAGTGTCAAAAACTAGAATATCTTCATGTCAGCATTGGATTTTCTCGATGCAATCAACTATTGTTTTACTCGTGATAAAGTACAGTGATGTCAATCAAAGCATTGTTCTGCAGGTCTCCATTTGATTAGAATTTTAGCAAAGCCATTGCTGCAGGTAATATGTGGATGTTGTCACATTAAGCAAACTATTTGCTTGGTTGGCTACTCCGTGAAGGTCTGAGGAGCAATAAGGTCCACAACATTTTACTTCCTTAACATTTAATTCATGACCCTGCCCTTTTCCTCTCCCTTTTCTCTCTCTTCTCTTAGAGAAGCAGGTGAATTGAAGGATTTTTTTTTTGGCTAATATGTTTATTAAAGGGTTTTCTTTCTGCTCCTTTCTTTCTCTCTGACATTTCATGGTGCTACTCAGTCCCTTGCTGACCTTTTTTCAATTAAACTCTTTTCTTCTTTATTTTTCCCTATTCTCCAATTTCCTTTTCATTGTTTCAGTTTGGTCTTTTTATTCCATCCACCATTAAGTTTCTCTGCAGTCTTTTCACTTTAATTGTCTGTCTGTTTAACAGTCCTTTTATTTCTGTTCTCAACCCCTTCACTGCACCCCTCCCTCTACCTTCTCTTTCTCTTGCTCTTTTACACAATGGCAACTGACATTTCACGCTGATGTGTTCTTCTCCCTTGAGGCTTTTTTTGCCACCTCTTATGTTTTCTCTTTACTTTTTCTTTATTTCACATTCTTCCTTTAGAGCTTCCTTGAAAGGTCCAGTTCAGATTCCACTTTCATTCTATTTAGAATCTGTCTTGATGGACTTTTCCTCCTAGCAGAAATGACAAAGCCTGTGGCTTTTATTTTCTAATGTTTTTTTGTTTTGTTTTTTTTTCAGTCTAAGTGTCTGACTTTCCACCATATTTATACATCATTTGACGTTTAAATGTTATAATAATAAAATATATTAATTCATAGATCTGTTTTTCTCTTAACATCTTTAATGCAAATTCATCTGCTATTAAAAAAAAAAGTTAAATGTCTTTCTGAGATACAATATTGGGAATAACAACTGTTAGAATGCCAACTGGACTATGTCTTGGCCCATTTGTTCAAAATATTGCATTACAAAAATGACAGCAAAATGATTAGAACATTTAGGCTTTCTTCCAGCCAAAATGTTGGCCAAAAATGGTGTGGAAAGAAACTGTATTGCTGCCAGTACGAAGTGGATAAACTGTGCCTGTTATACAGAGCAGATAAAAGTGGGAAAACAGCTGATATTAAAATACCTGTGGTCGTTGTGGTTGACCTATGGTCAACCACCAAAAAAAGTCTACAGAGTGCACAGTGAGAGAGTTGGTGTTACTGATTCAGGGGTAAAAAAAAAAAAAGTGAATTAGAAGCAGGTGCTCCATGTTGGAAGCCCTGATGAGAGCAGCTAAAAGAAAAGGACTTGGATGAATACACTAATGTTTTATTTACATTTATTACAATGTTACACTTTATTTTATTATACAATAAGAAAAATTAATTTCAGGCCATGTGTTTTAGATTAATGTCTGCTTTTGAATGCATATTTTTCCAACAAAAAACGAATAGACTATCTTTTTGTGTGCTAAACACTGCTGCTGAAGGTGTTTTTTAATTTTGCCTCTTTGCTTTCTGACAATTGCAGTCTTGTTGGTTTCATGCAAGAGTTTTTAAAAAAATGACGTCTTTCCAGCTGACAGTGTCTGGATTGTCAATGAGTACATTTTGCTCTACTTTTCTGCTCTTTCTACTGTTTTTACTTGGAGTGACTTTTCATAAGACAACCTAAAATACATGTGGATACAGCCTTTTTTTAAAAGAAGAAGGTTGTATTGGGAAACAGCATGATATAGCTTACATGCAAAAGCATGTGGATAAATAATAATTAAAAAATAAAAAATAATAAAAATAAGGTCATACTGAGAGTATAACTGCCAAAAGATTGTTGTGCTTTCTGAACATGTTAGCTCAACAACTTTTTGGCAGTTTCATCCATTCATTCATATAGTAAATCTCAAGCTCCATCAGATAACACTGGAGGGGTCTATGCACAGTCAATTCAGGTATCTCCAGAGATTTTCAATTAAATTAAAGTCTGGACTCTCCCTTGGTCATTACTGGTGATAAGCAATGCTTGGTTTGCTCCGAAACTGAGGCCTGAAATTCCCACCTAATAATAACTTTTTCCAGTGTGTTTTACTGTCATTACACTGTCACAAGTGCAGTGCAACAAAATGAATCTCTATATTTCACCCATCCCCTTGGTGAGCAGTGTGGGGTTAAGGGTCTTTGCTCAAAGAGCCGAGAGGCAGTCTGTGGGAGTGGGGCTTGAACTCAGAACCTCTGAAACCAAACGCAATGTCCTACCACTAGGCCACCACTCCCTTTAAAAGTTCCTTAATTTAATCCATCCCCTTTGGAGATGTGCAGTGTGGGATTAGGGGCCTTGATCAGAGAGCCAGAGAGCAGGCTGTGGGGATCGAACCACATACTTGCAACCTTTTTTAGGACATAAGCGCATTGCTCTAACCAACTAGGCCAACACTCATTAAAAGTTCTCTAATTAGATCTAATCTTCATCAGATCTGTTTTGGCAAATTCTAGTCAGAAGAGTTGTTTTTTGTCTTATCATGCTCTTCTAAAGTTAAGGGAGCATGATCAGTAAACATATTATGTCTACTCACCATACTGGTGGTAATTTTACTACTAATCTGACCTACTTGATACTAATGCTTACTCACCTGTCATCTTTTTACAGTGGTTGCCTTTATGTTTACACAGCTTGTTCTTGGTGAAATGGTCAATACAAAATAGGGTGAAAAAGGTGAAAAAAATAGAATGTACTGAGGATAAGCATATAGATCTGCAAATCTCTGGAGAAAAACAGGGGAGGGTAAAATGCTAAATACATCTGTCTTCTAGGTGTTTGCACTCCGATATACAATGTGAACTGTAGTACCTTATTTAGGAAGGTACAAAGGCTGAATCTACCACAGGTTGACTCCATTGAATCCATAGAAAGATGTCAAAACTTTTAAACAGTCATTTCGTACTTTTCTGTTTTTAATGAAGTAGTAATAATCTTGAAATATCATAATAGGGTTACTATTTGTAGAACTGTGAAGAAAGAGATTACATTTTATACTATTTGTAATAAGGCTGTAATATAACTAAATGCAAAAATGGTAAATACTGTTAATACAATTTTCGTGCAATTGGGCACTAAATATTTAAAAGTTGACAATATATAAAAGAATCTTGGAAACATATTGCCTGGGAAAATGTATGTACAATTATTTGTCTTATATTTTGCTTATTTAACATTCTCATTTTGTGTACTGAATAAATTTCTAACAGCTTATTTTGAAATTGATTACTTGAACTTATTTGCTTAATTACAGCATTGATAACATATTCTTGTAATGTTAAAAATCAAATTAATTATCAGCAATTTGACAAGCTTATGAATACAGGACATGAGAATTCTTCATCTTAATTTTTAATCTAGGTGAAAAGCTGATGTCTAAATTAGAGTAACCAGCCAATCACAAATTTCATCTCACAAACATTCCTCTATTCCAAATATCCCATTATTTGTGATCTAAGTCCCAAACACTTAACTTTTATACTTGGAATACTCTTAAATATGCTGAGCTATCAAGATTTCTTTTTAGCCAAAAGTTCTCAGCATTTATTTAAGATAAGTAAAATATCATGTTGGTGTTAACTGGCATCTGTTTACTAGAGTTTTTATTAAACTGAATTTAATTTTACAATATTTATTTCCAAAAAAAGTCCCTTCATCGAAACTAGTTTCTTACTATTTTAAACCGCACAATAAAAATGTGATTACTTACACTAACCCACCAAATGTTTATTGAAATACAATGCATCTTTCTTTGTATTCTTTAGAAACCTATTATAAAATATTGTAATCATTTAAAGTAAAAAGCAATAACTCTGTGATTCTACCTCTATCTTGTATCATATAATTCACCACCAAGTTAATTATTTAACAGCAGTGGTCCACTTTGATAAGCAAAAAATAATATATGAACAGACAACCATAAAAAATATCCTTGCTTCTTGCTGTACACTTTTATTATAGCATTTGTGTCAAAGAGCTTTAGATTAAAAATGTAAATAATAACAAATACCAGAAACTAAAATCTGATCTATCATAGATAATAAATGCTTGTTTTAAATGTACAGAGTAAAATAAACACATTGTACAATGTAAGGAATGTTAACACAGTTAGCTACCCCAAATCTTACTCGCAGTATTGGTGACATGGCCTAAATCTCCTGACTGATTCTGTCAAAATGCAGCACTGCAAGGCAACTGTCAAGCATTTCTTTCTTCCCTCTGCGCTGTGTCACACAGAATGACTGATTCTGGAACAAGGGGTAGACTTGCACAGAACTGGGGCATGCGTGTCTGCAGGCAGTGCTGAGAAAGTAAGGAAGGAGATGCATGGGCCAGAAGGACAAAGCATTAAACATAGGTCTGTAGTGAATCTGCATTTGTTTTTCTAATGTACATTTTTATATTCAGATAAAGGTCGTGGCTGTAACTTTTCCATCAAAACTTATTTTGCTTTTTAAATAACACATCCACAAACAATTAGATTGGTTCAGAATAAAAGGATTAATATTACAGGAAATAAATTATAAGACACGCTTGTTTTTATAAGTTTTGATGGGTCAAAAATCTAAATATATATATATATATATATATATATATATATATATATATATATATATATATATATATATATATATATATATATATATATATATGTATATATATGTGTATTCTGCATCGATAAAAGGTAGGTTAAAGTGACTAAAAAGGTGCTCATTGCAAGATCTTAGTAGCTCTGTGATAGAGCTGAGAAAGGGCTTCTTCTGAGCTTTACATTTACAGTGTCAGATTCAAGCTGACCAAAAAAAAAGAAGCAAAACAGTGGTGAAGAGTGGTCAACCTTTTGACTGTTAGCACAGACCTATGAAAAATGAAAACTCTTCTGCCAAATGTGTTACCCTAGTAAGTTCATTAGCATGAACAAGATGGAAGCCATTACCAATAGCTCTATACAGCCAGTCAGATATGGAGGTATTTTTGCGGACACATGCCTGCCAATGACACAATTTCACATTAAGAGAAAAATCCTGAATTGACCTAGGTTTGGAGAGAGAAAAGAAATCTATTTTTGAGACAAAATACTTTCATTCTGATTGGAAAAAAAACAATATTTGAGAGTAATAATATATTTTTGACAGCTTTTTTCCCTTAGAAATAATTTTTCAAATGTCAGTTTATCTTTTATTTATTTTATGACCAACATTTTCTCTCAAAACTTTTTCTTAGTCTCAAATAACATCAGCTTTTGCCATGAGTTCAGAATTCCTTTTCTCCACTATATATATTTTACCTTAGAAATTATTTTCCCCTTTCGCTTTTTTACTTGGATTACACAATATACCGCTTATAAAAACTCTGACTAAAATAATAAGAAAATTATATAAAGAGTGTTTCAAATATATTTGGGTGGTCAAAAAACAACTAACACCAACTATATATACTGTATTTACAAGTGATTATTTATGTTTTTTTACTTATGGTAGGATTGGTCCTCCATAACCTCTTCATAAGAGTGTACCTTTTGACACTGTGCTGTGATTTTTTCATCAGTTGTACTTTAGATAGCAGACATTTAAACCCTTACATGTTGTTTCATTTACTGTTTCTTTGCATTTCAGAAATTTTTCCATATCAAAAGAACTGACCAGAGATAATCCTTATGAAAATGTACGGCAACTCCTATTTACCAAATTCTGACAAGTGATCAAAACCTTTCATCCTACTGCAACAGACCTGCTTCAGAACTTGGTGGCAGCACTCAATGAGATTTGAGTTTCCACAAAGCACATACTAATCACTGAAGGACTCCTGAAGGGCTGAAAGATAATAGAGTGGCCATCATAGTTGCTGGACCGAACTTAACAGATAATCTCAGGTGTGATTTGAGGCATGAAACTGCCAAGAATATTAATAAACTGAAGGCCTTTCTCCATTAAGAGGGGCCTAAGAAGCTTTGGCATTGGATTTTTGGGAATGGTGATAAAATTAAGAATTCTTTAACAAGTAATAAAACTGTTTGTCACATTTTGTGTTTAATTTGTATAACAGTTAGTATTGGACATACTTTAAGCTGAAAATTGTGGCATGCATTAATGCGTGTTGGTCCCTTTAATTCAATAATGCAAAACACTCATTTATGTGCATCACAGGAGAAATCGAATGAATAGTAAAATAAACCTGTCAACCTATCCCTTCATACTGAACCCAAATTGTAAAACCAACTTTTTTTGCTCTGTTCTTCCACACAGGCCTTAATTTTTATTTTTTTATTTTTTTTGTACGCAAATCCAAATTTAATGCAACCAGAGGAAACATGAATAAATGAATCTATTTTCCACCTTTAGTTTTTGCACTCCTCTTGTCCTGAAACCAAATTAAACAGAAAAACTTGAAAAAGGATACACACCCACAAATCAGCTTTAAGTAGAAAACACTGCTTTAACTTTACCTGATATGCAGTTATATACCATGGGTTTAGATGTGTTGTTTTCCCCACTAACTGTTTTTTTTTTTTTTTTTTATTATCTTCTAAAGTTATATTCTACTGTATTAGTTTAACCTCTATTTCTTTAATTTTGATCATAAACAAGGCCAGTATCAAAACAGCCACTTTTTTACCCTGCAATGAGTGAACTGGGTGCGGAAGTGTGACAAATTACTTTATCTACTTATTTAATTTCCTACCCCATTGCTTATCAGTGCAAGAAGGAAAGAAAAGCAGGGATTAACAAGTCTTTGAGACTTAGTGCAGTGGAAGGAGACGGTATCAGACCTAATTATCTTGTCAAATCTAAACTTATTTGGTATGCTTTGTGTTGATGCCAAACAAGTCAAGCAGAAGAATGATGGGAGATAAAATCTATAACCACAGATTAACTGCTGTTTACCTTCTGCTAAAGTGTTAGGTGTTAAAATGTATAAACCAACTGACAATAGTTGAGGTTCAAAACAATAATATATACGTAATTTAGACCCAGTAAGAACCAGTTTCAGGAAGGCCCCCCTGTTGTAAACATAATATGAATAAAACAAAGTTTACATGAGACAGTGACCATACACCCTTAAAGGTTACATAGAACAGTCTCTGACATATGGAAGTCTTTCATTGGGGCAGATGATGTAAAAATTACAAAAGAATAACTGCATCCTATGTGTTTCAGAATGGAACAAATGAGCTTCAAATACATAGATGACAGACCTGCACACTCATATTTTAACCCCCCCGCCCCCCAAAAAACAAACAACACATTTTTCAATGATCACAGGCAAATTCTAGATAAATAAAAGGAAGTGTTAACACAGTTCTTTTATGGTTTATTTCAGAAGAGTGTAAGTATTTTACTAAAACTACAGTACAAAAAGTGCAAAACTATGTATATTTTAAGTTTTTTTCAATTCATAGCATAAATTATACATTATAAATAAATGTTTATTTTGTAAATTGTAGGTTTGTATTTGCTATTTAATTAACTGTTAAAAATCTGTGGATTTATTGATACATATAACAGATGACACACATATAGGCCAAAAAATAACATACATTCTTTCAACATCTAGCCATAAGGTTAAATGGCCTCATGGTTTGGCTAAATATGCTATATGAAAAAGCTATTTGACTTTTTACAAAACATTTTAAATTTATACTGCAAAGCTAAAAAATTTTTTTCTAGAAAAATTCTATTTTTAAAGATACAAAGTTTCTGACTTTCAAAGACAATAGATTATTATTCTCTAATATATATAGATATTTTTGTCAATCAAAAAATGTATTATCATGCCTTTGTCTTCTTTTATCTTTATGCATAACTGCTAATTAAATCAGCAATTACTGGAAAAAAGTTAAATGTTGGTAAAAAAATAAATAAATAAGAAAAGCTCTAACAGACAATATTTTGTCATCCTCCTGCTGTACCATTCAAAATGAGTTGTGTCTTTAAGTACACAATCAAACCAGTGATTTCTAAACGCCCCCCCAAAAAACTGAATATGTGAATATAAATCATAGCCATTAATAAGCAGCCTACATGCACACACCAGCCTAACTTTAGGTCAAACTCCTGCAGTTTGGGAATGATCGACTGCTGATGCATCTCGTTAGCTAAGCCCACTGGAGGCCTGTGCTACTTCAAACACCTCTATGCTGCTGAGGCTACTGCTGCGCAGGCTGCTGGTTATAAATAGAAACCAATCTGCAACCCCACCTAATGAGCACAATCCACTTCAGAAAAAACTGTCAACAACCAGCCATAATACCTATGTTTGCGTAGAAATGTGTGGTGGTGGGGGTGTGTAGGTACAACTGACTATGCTGTTTTGATCAGTGGCGTATTGCAACTCAATGTTTTGTTGAGAAGGTAGTCAGTATTCAAATGTGTGACAAGAGACAAGAACATTTCCTTTTCTCACCTCTTTTACTTTTTTGTTTATTTTATTCTTCAAATTCTGCCCCTCTTTGGTTTCACTTTCTGTAAATTTCCCTTTTACCAATGAAATGCATGTAAATCCATAAACATAAATATGTGCATTAGGCATGCTTGTTAAAGGGATGCATAAGGTGTGACAAAGTAAATCATCAGAAATGGGGCTAAATTAATTATTTAATGGCATAATTAATTAAAATAATTGCTTATCTGACCTATCTGATATATACATATATATATATATATATATATATATATATATAAATATATATATATATATATATATATATATATATATATATATATATATATATATATATATATATATATATATATATATATATATATTTATATATATATAATCCATATGTAAAAAACACATTTGACCAAAGTTTTATACTTAATAGATCAGATAAGCAAAAAAAAAAAAAAAAAAAAAAAAAAATATATATATATATATATATATATATATATATATATATATATATATATATATATATATGTATGTAGCAAATGGCAGCAATAGCAAAAAATCCTCTGTTACTTCCTTTAAACTACTTCAGTGTGGCCGTAGTTGCAGATCAACCCTAATTACAATAACCATGGCTCAGTAGCTGTAGATGATTCTCAGTCACCTACTGGGAGCAACACACCAGGGGCCAATCCACACATCTTTCACATCAGGGAATGTGAAACAACAGAAGGACTGTCAGCTCAAGTGAAACATGCTTTCTCTGCTTCAAGGCAAGGCAACATTTTCAGTTTAAAGTACCACCATTGAATTTTTTTTTTATTCCATTGTAATGGGTAACATTAATCGCACTTAGTTTGTATTAACTCATTTAAAATTGAGCGGGGTAATCTATCCGATCTTATTTTTTCTTATTTGATCATTTTTCAGTCTGTTGCCAGGTTCAGTAGATGTTTGAAAAAATTTTTCCCTCAGACATTCATTTGAGCACATTCCCTGTAACAAATTACAATTTCTTTTATAAAGAAAAAATTGAGATTGGTTCATATTTGAAAAGTTTGTTTAGTATTTAAAGTGTTTAAGCAATCATGACAAAGTAAATTTAGTATGCATAACATGTTTTGCAAAGTAAATTTTGAGCTCTGTGTGGAGAGAAGATAGTTATCAGGTAGAGTGGACATATAATTCAGTTTGGTAAAAGTTTGAAATTCCATTTATTGATGATAAACATGGTCAAATATTAAGTTTGTGGGGTTTGCACAACCTTTGGTGACCGATGCTAAAATGAATGAACCTTGTTCCCTATAAGGGACCTAGATACCATCTGTGTTCCAGTCCTGATGCAAATCTTAAGTAGAGCTTTATGTAAACAGGATATCAGTGGATGGCTGACAGAACTGTGATTGGGATTAAAATGAATGCTGCAGACACTTTAAATAAAGGAAGAAAGCCGGAATCTATTCTCTCTGTTGCTGTAGTGATCATGGTCACAAAAAGCCTTAGACATTGCCGTTATGGTAGCTGGTGTTTCTCACTGCTTAGAACCCTAGATTTTGCAGATCATTGCGGAAAATCTCTCAGATTGATGACTGTGGTTCAAAGTAGCAGGCCAGTCTGAGGACAGGTTTTCCCACCAAAATGCCTGTTATAGGTGACATTACTTTTCCAATCAGCAATGAATTCAACAGGCTCAGAATTGGAAAGTTGTGGTCCATCATATGTGTAGTTGTACACATATAATGTTTCTATGTGTTCTGAACTAGTCCATGCATTTGTTACTTCAAGGCTGGACTATTGTAATTCTTTACTATCAGGAAGTCCACAAACTGTAGTTAAAAGCCTTCAGCTGATCCAAAATGCTGCAGCCAGAGTTCTGATGAAAATTAAAAAGAGAGATCATATCTTTCCTATCCTGGCTTCTCTTCATTGGCTTCCTGTTAAATCAAGAATAGAATTTAAAATCCTCCTTCTCACATATAAAGCCTTAAATGGCCAAGCTCCATCTGATATCAGAGATCTGATTGTTCCTTATGTTCCTAACAGAGCACTTCGCTCTCAATCTGCAGGTTTACTAGTGGTTCCTAGAATTTCTAAAAGTAGAATGGGAGGCAGATATTTTAGTTATCAGGCTCCTCTCCTGCGGAACCAACTACCAGTTTTAGTCCGTGAGGCAGACACCCTGTCTACTTTTAAGGCTAGGCTTAAAACTTTCCTTTTTGATAAAGCTTATAGTTAGGGTGGCTCAGGTTATCCTGAGCTATCTCTATAGTTATGCTGCTATAGGCTTAGACTTCTGGAGGACATAGGGACCCCCATTTCATCATTCTGCTTCATTCTCTCTCTGTTCTCCTATTCTGCAGAATCTGTTAGTTCAATCTCTAACCTTCTGCTCTCTCTGCTTTTCCTCAGAGTAGCTAGGCCTCGTCTGTTCCTGTTTGGCTGTGATGCCATCCTGGAAAGAAACATCAGCTGTGCTGCTTCCATCAACACCCTTGTTTATAGATGTTGGAGATCTGCATGTTTTCCAGTGTGGTCCTTTTTCTCTGACCGTGACTGAGTGGATGTGCTCTCTTCGTCCTCTGGCATGGGAGCTGGCTCGGAGCTCGTCTGCCTGGTTGTGTGTTAGTGTGAGGGATTGTATTTGAGTCAATGAGTCGATGCAATCAACTGGTTTTCCTTAGATAGAAAACTTTGTATCAATTTGACTGTATGATCTGGTTGAACTGTAAAGTGCCTTGAGATGACATGTGTTGTGAATTTGGTGCTATATAAATAAACTGAATTGAATTGAAATTAAATTAGAATCGATATCCATTGTTCACTGCTGTAATGCTAACTGGACTCCCTAGCGTTACGTCATTTCCAGTGTCTTTTCCGGTTTAGACCCGGAAGTAAAATTTTCTTACAAAAAAACACAAAAAGCCTAAATAGTTAATATAATCTTCAAGATCTATTTCAATGTCTATGCATAAAAAAGACAGAAAAAATGTGATAAGTCAAAGCCTATAAAAGTTGCATTCTTTATCAATTATTTTCACCAGACGATCAGAATAAATACCTTGAGTTTGATGCTGTCAAATCATCACCCACTTCAAAGAGATGAAAGCCTGCAATAAAAAACAAAATGAGATGTAAAAACAACAGATTTCTGTTTGTTTCAGGCTGAACAACACAGGATGGGGTTCCCAGAATTGTGGGTAAAGGTGTTCACAATAAAGCAAAAATAAGAAAGAAAGAAAAATGCTGATTGGGGAGGATTGATTTTATTTATTTATTTATAGGAAAACACAAAAACAGAGTGCAGGCTAGACCACTCAGTTAAAGATTTGGATTTTTTTTGCAAACTTAAAATATAAGAACACATTACTTTAACATTACTAAGACTATCATTTTACTGTAGAAATTTCTTTTTTTTCTTTTTTTTTACATTGTACCTGAATATGTTTTATTGTTCTAAAAAAATTACACAGTTGTTGCTATTTTAGGTATATATTAAAAGATATATACTGTTTATTTGAATTGTGTTTTTCAGTGTTGCCTAAAAGCCCCAGGGATATTTTCACCAACCTTACAAATTAGGGGATGTTTTTAAAAACCTTTACAAATTACCCTAAAATAGAACACCTTGTTGATAAAGAGTGTTGGGATTGATTTAGTCTATACTGAAATCCCCTAAACACCATTAATCAGCTCTATCCCACGTAATTCATCAAGAAAACAAAGTAAAAGTCAAAGCTGACTTAATTCGTCTTTATTGAGCTTTGAGATGTGAACAACAGAAAGGAACACAGGATGAATGGTGAGGAAGCAAATGTTTGTTTTTCCAGAAAAATAAGCAAACCACATCGAATGGCCCTACCACTTGCTTAATAACTACTTGCATTGTCAGGCAATCTTTTACCATTACAAATGTGGCTTGATAACCTTGATGTGGAAGCTGTGTGTGATCAAGCATCAATTAAGCATGTTATACCCTGGGTTAAGTTAAACATAAATCACAGATCTCCTCATTTTTCTTGATGTCCTGCCGATAGTTTCCAAAAGTTACCTCTTGGAAACTACTGAGGGATGAAAGCTGCTGCTGTTTGCTAGTAAAAGCCCATTCGAAATGTGTGGGACTTTGGTGTAACATGTGTTTTGCAAAATACTATACGAATAAAACTCACATTTCGATCAAAAGAAATGCAAACTTCTCTTTAATCATTTATTTGGGGATTTTTTTTCTCCTGAACCTGCAAGCTGCTCTTATGGCTGAGAGTAAAGTAGGCAATCTTTTTTTAAATTCTGTTCAAACAATTGATTGAAGTGTGAAGAAGCTCATTCTAGATGCTAGATTAGATCAAAGCATTTTGTTCACAGTTTACAGGATAACCTGTAACCCCTCTGTACACACGTTACATGTTTATACCATGGACTGTTTCCCTCACACCCACATCCACAGATCCAACACTACTTAGATGTACTTCTCGACTATAGCTGTATATAATCTGCATATATTTTATTTGCTATTATCTGTCATTATTTATCCTGTATGATAACCCCACTTACAGTATATAAATATAATCCATATCCTGATCTTCCTGTATGATCTTTATATAGTTTTATAGCCTCTTACAATTACTCTCTCTTTATACATACTGATTACAGTTAACACATATATAGTCTCTGTGCACATGTAAATAAATATTTATATACTGTATAGCACTTCTGGATAGATGCAAACTACATTTTATTGCTTCGCAATTGTGACAGTGTAATGAAAATTAAGCTGAATTCTGTTCTATGTCAAACTGTTATTTTAATCAATGGATATTTTAAGGTTAAAAAAAAAATCTCTGGTGGTTAGTTAAAAATGTGGGAAAAAACCAAAACACTTTGCCAGGCATGAAATTATTACTATTGGGTCATGTAAAATGATTAACATTATCTATCTCTAATAGCAACTGCTAGCAGGTGTAATATCCTAAGAAGAAAGTTAATATTTTATAATTAAAGGTCATACATCACTGTCAGGAATCCAGTTTGTGTGGGCTGTTTTGTGTTGTGTTTTTGTGGGGGTTTTTTTCTTCCACCACCAGGTAGCGCCTGGTTCTCCGTGGCCCTCTCACACACCTGCGGATGTTTGCCTCATTATCTGAGGACTCTTAAGCTGCTGACTGCCACTACCTCGGGGCCAAAGTGTTTGCCAGTTTTGGGTACTCTAGCCAAGCTGAAATTTGCTGAGTCAAACTGAGTTTTTGTAAACCTGAGTCTTAACCTTGTTGTTTTTTGTCTTTGCCTCTCGGCAGGAAGTCATCCTGCAAACTGGATGTTTTGGACCTTCTCCCCCAGGAAGGATCGTCTGAGCTTCAAACTGAGCTGGGGATTCAAACAGGAGGTTTGGATCTACTTTTCCCCAAAGGATTGTTTGAGCTTCACACTGAACATGGGATTAATCTCCACAAGAAACCGTTCATGTACCAAAGGAAATCAAAGTGGCCGTCAGCTCCTCCAAGTCAATTACTGGAACAACCCACACCTACTGGATTCAGAGAAAGACATCTTTTCTGGAAACGTGAGACCTGTTGCCTTTATTCCCTTTTGTAAATCGAAGCTCAAATTTCCCACTGAGCCTGAACTAACCACAGGAACTTCCCATTGACTTTTCAGTCCTGGTTCGCCAGTGTTCAGAGCAGCACTGGACCCATCTCTACCAGTTCTCAATAAACCTGTTAAACCTTCCCCTGGTCTCTCTGTTTGGTTTTCTGCATGTGGGTCAGATCTTTGAATAAAATCATGACAATTACAAGTAGGAAAAAATAAGTTGAGGAGTTTGATGAAGGGACAAATCATAATAGACAAATGTAATAATTTATAACATCTCAAAATTGGTGCTCATGTTGAGTTTTCCTCATCTGCAAGTGGTCAGTACTTATCAAAAGCGGCCCAGAGATGGAATAATGATGAACTAGCAACAGAAATAGGGATGTGTACGGTTCATTGATGAAGCTGGTCTACTGATGCTTAAATTGGCAAACATATTAATAGTAAAATTATCAAACTCTATATAAAAGGCATATTATAATCCAGTGCCCTAAAATGCCTTTCTATCAATTCCATAATAAGCTTTCTTCAACTTAAAACAGATAAAACAAACATTTTTCCCATTTGCAATATTCCACCCGGTCTAAAACCGAGAACATTCGTCATTAATGACTCAGTTCAGATGTCTTCCTTCTTGCAGCAGTGCAAAACATATTACAGTACTACAATTACTCATATTCTGTTCACTGAGGTAATTTTCATCAAAGAAGTTCAGGTTATTAGATTTTTTAAACAAAATTATAATTTAGGGGTTACATAGTACAACAATACACTATTTATTTTATGTATATACTTTTAAAAAATCTGTTCTGAGGAGTAGCTGTGTAGCTGTGGAAGTAAAAATATGATAAACAGCAATTGAACTATTTATGATAAACAGTTATGTTTCCACTGCAAAACATTTCTGTAGCAAAATCATTGTTCAACATTATAGAGATAGAGGAATACCCCACAAGTTTCAGGGGAAAAAATGCTTTAGATGATCTGTGGTTAAGTCAATGTCTCAAAGATTGACTTAAACTTTAAAAGAAGGCACAAGATGATGCCTTCTCAATAAACTCTGCTTTTACTTCTGTTGGAAAACATCAGTGTTCTTTTTTTTTTTTATAGAATCACTGAATTTACTGAATCAAGGCTGTGACTTAACCTGCTGGTGTTTATAAAACATCTACCTTTCAGTCCCATTACTGCTCTTATTGTTGCAACTTTGCTTTCCCTTGAGTTGAAAAAACTGCCAGGTCAACACTCTGCCTCTTAATCATTTTTTTTATTTGTTGCTAACATCAGGAGATAAACCATAAAATAAACAAACCATCTGTGTCTGGCAAACTCTCTGAGGTTTTTGTTGTCCCTCTCAAAGGACATTTTCTGTTGCATATTTAAAAATAGGCAGCAAGAGAAGTATATTTATAGTCTTTTTCAAGGTAATTTGTGGAAGGTAGATAATTGTCTCTTATGGTCAGTTTTACATCTTTTCAGATTTAGAAAGCAAAGATAGACAGAATCTGACATATTTTCAGAAATGAAAAAAATCTGTTTAAGATGGCTTTTACAGTTTTCTGACTTATGCTATTGTTAAACTGCTTTTTTTAAGGATGTTATGTATGCAAAAGATCAGTCTTGTGTGTTCTGGTAAGTCATGAAGATAGACTGATTAAATGGGGGTCAAATAATATTAGCTGATATAATTAGATAGTAAGTAAGAAACTATCTAACCTCCCAGGTGAGTGAACTGCCTGTCTAGCATAGTGGGAAAATATGTAATTTCATTATTGGGGTCATGCAGAGATGTGATATCAGCCACAGTGCTTTGCAATAGTACTTATAAGCTTTAAACCTTTCAACATCTTGTCACATTATAACCACAAATTTTAATGTGACAAGATGTGTTTTATTATAGGAGTGGGTGATCTGACAATATCATATCCTAATGGTTAAGAATGTGCTGACAAGCTGTCAGAAAAGAGAGACTACTGAATTCTCCTTGAGGCACCTTCTGTGCGCTGTAGTTCTATGTGTGGAGCTCGATTGTATCCATTTTGTTTTCCTTCTTTTCCTGCAGTTTTATTGACTAACACACACAGGAGAGAAGAAACAGTAATGGGTTTAATTAATTAATGGCATGCCTATAGTATACCCTTAGTATAGTTAGTGTCTCTGTTGCCATCTTTAATGATTGTGTTATTAACACCACAGAGATTTAATTGAATGCATTATCTAAGGCTTGTCAATGCAGATGCAAGCATTGACAAGCCTTCTGTGTGCTTCTAGAAAAACACAGAAGCCTTTTTGAGGATGTTTTTTCCTCAATTAAGGAACCTACTGTAATGATCTCTTCCCTAGCAGCTAGTTGCTTATTAGCTGACTCTAAAACAAAGCAACGAAAGATTTAGTCAAATGTCTTAAGATTCTTGAGAGTCTGCCTAACTTGTTATCACTTTCTGGATTTACTGGACTACAGTCTATGTCTTGGATGTATTTTTAAGTCATACACTTATATCCATAAAGCAGGGAGTATAAAACTGTCACAAAACAAGGACGTAATGCAGCTGAGGTTTCTATATATATCATAAATTGTGAAATAATTGTCAACTAGAGGAATTCTCTGTCTGTGTCCTTTTCATTCCATATAATGCTTGAAAAAGTTGACTACAATGTCCAATGTCATTTTGCTTTTCAACATTGACTAGTTTTAAAATCAAGATAATTGTATTGCAAATAATCACTTAAAATTCTTCTTTTCTTTTCAGCCTATTTGACAAGAACAGACTAAAAACTATTATTTATCAAGATAGCATACAATTGTTAAAGTCATAACTTTTCTTTGGCTCATGCTGCTGAAACCCCTCCAATTTTTTTTATGTTTGGTAGGACCATTTGGAGAATTATAACCATTTGATATTGTAATATATGCTCGTTTACAGAAGGGGAATGTTCCACTTTAATTAATAATAAGGTTATTGTCTATTTTTCAGCAGTTCTTAACAGCTCTCCTGTGATGGCATGGTGTGTGGCTTGTTCTTATCAGAGTATTTGTCAGAACTGATTCAGTGTAATAAAGATATATACATATTAACAATATACATACAAAATGTATAAACTTTTCTTACTTAATGTCAGGTATAACATATACTGTACCTCCTACATAGTTAAATATCATAGACCGTAACTCCCATCCTTTCTATGTACAACTCATAAAAAGCTGAATCCATGCATAGCCAAAACACACACATAAGGATGCACAAATAGTTTTTTTTGTTTTTTTACCATTGCACACAAAGTTCCACTAATCTTTGGCAACTTCCAGCTAGCTACAGTATACACAAAAACAAAGAGAGAGAAATGGTTTGTTGTTATGATTATGAACACTACCAGATACCTTTTTCAAAATGTGTAATCTAGAGTTAAAACATTACTTATTTTGCAAAAACAAAAAATACAGACTACGGTTGTGAAATGTATTATTTTTGGTGTCTTTGGTGCGAATGTCTTTCAAAGTCCGTCCATCCATCCATCCATCCATCCATCCATCCATGCATCCATCCATCCATCCATCCATCCATCCATCCATCCATCCATCCATCCATCCATCCATCCATCCATCCATCCAACCATCCAATCCATCCATCCATCCATCCATCCATCCATCCATCCATCCATCCAGCCATCCAGCCAGCCATGTTCTTCCGCTTATCCATAGCCGGGTCGCAGAGGCAGAAGTCTAAGCAAGGATGCCCAGACATCCTGATCCAACACACTTCCTCCAGCTGCTCTGGGAGGCCCCCGAGGCGACACCAGGCCAGCCAGAGACAAATTCCCTCCTGCGTGTCATGGGTCTTCCATGAAATCTTCTCCCAATGGGGTGTGCCTGGAACACCTCCCAAGGAAGGCGATCAGGAGGCATCCGAAACAGATGCCCGAGCCACCTCAGCTTGCTCATTTCGACGTGGAGGTGCAATGACTCTACTCCGAGCTCCCCAAGGGTAACTGAGCGCCTCACCTGAGTCTTGAAACACTTTGAAAAGTATATTCCAACACTTTGAAAAGTGTTTCAAGACCCCCATCTTTGGGTCTTTCAAAGTGTTTCAAAAATATGTTTTGAAAATATATTGTTTTCCCTTTGGTGTTTTCAAAGTGTTTTGAATGAAAGTTCAGTTAACTGTTTATTTAAAACCTGAATAAATCAAAAAGACTAATCAAGATAAAGTTATCCCAATCACAAAATCACAATATAAACAAAATTCCCACTAGTAGTCAAGTCTTGTTTATTTATATATTCCATTTTATTTTCCCTACTACCTTTAACACTGATTATTTAGTTTATATAACCCTGTACCTTAAGTGTATCTTCTGTTTGCATTAAGCAAAGCCCCCCTTCACTTTGCACCAAAGACACACACACAGTCCCACTATTATTACGGGGATTTTCCATTTAATTCAATTTATTTTCACAGCATAACCCAGACCCTTACTCTAACCTTTCGGATCACATGCATAACCCTAAACTGAATCTAAACTGAAATCATACTTCAGTCCTAAACCTAACCCCCAAACCAAGATAACTTTCCCTTTGAACTGTCCCCCACAAGTACCTGTAAGTCCCCATTATGTAGTATATTCCTGTGAAATTGCATTTGTACTCTTTGCAGCTTTTCCCCTTGTATCTAACATGCAGTGGCTCTTTAAGTGAGTGGTCTACTGTAAAGGCCAAATTGAGAAGAAGAAGAAATTGGTCCAAAATCAGTGTAAAAAGGAGGGGGGGGGGGGGGGGGTGAAACAGTTAGCAAGGTTTGAGAACACTATCTCAAGTTTGCAGTATGGGGTGGCAGTGTAAAGAATACCAGGAAAAAAAATATTGTGAAAAATACTGAAGTAAAATCTATGTTGACAGAGAATATAAAGCCCGGGTGCAAATGGGCCTTTCAAATAAACAATGACAACAGAACCCAAGAGGTGTTTTAGCTTTTAAGCATCCATCCATCTTCTTCCACTTATCCATCAGTGTCATGGTGGGGCTGGTGTCTTTTTCCAGTAGTCTATTAGCAACAATTCATCTAAATGTCCTGTTTTTGGAATGTGGTAAGAAGCCGGAGTACCCAAAGAGAACCCAAGCATTCTTCTAAATTATCAATTGTTAACAACAATAAGATCTCCTACAGAGCAAAATAAATATAATGCTTCAGGTCTTTGAAGTAGAATTGAAAACATTTGTGGAAAGAAAAGGATAGCAAAACATTAAATATATGCAAACTTAATCTTAACTTGCATGCACAAATAAAGTAGATTAAACCAGTTCACATAACTTGTGAAGGCCAGATATAATAGAATAGATAAACAGTTGCCCGTGGTAGCTCTTTAAACAAAATACCATAGAAGAATAATTGTCAAGACCAAACAAATGAAAATTGTTTTTCATTCTTTAACGAGAGATTTCAGAAATATATTAACGAGAGAACAATAATGCTCAGCAACAGCTTTTGTGTTGCTGTGCAAGCTAAACAAAAGAGGCTATTCATTTATACTCAATTGCGACACACAGTGATGAGCTGGCTACACTTGTGGCTATAATGGCAGCAAGAAGCTCTCACTTCACGATATCCTTCCACCAATTCTCAATATATAATAAATCAGTGTGCTGGACTGGAACATCAAAGGATCTTAGGGCGCCAAAGAGATAGAGCACAGAAATCTGGGAGAGCCACAGAGGCAGTGAGTGTGCACACTAACAGTTAGCTAATGGCTGTAATTTAACTTCACCTCCTAGGTAAGTGAGTAAGGGTGAAAGTTTAAAGCTTGAATCAATGAAAACAGGTAAGAGGGGGAGCACCTCAGGAGAGAGGGGACAGCGATCCATTTCAGTGAGAAAAACGTACCTTGGATAGAAACAAATGACAAGAGTAAAGTAAAGCAATCGAAGCAAGGTTTTTGATTGTACAACCAGGCTGAGTGATGGATTCGGATGAAGAGGAAAAAAATTTATTTTAGATTATTTATTTGAGAGGCTTTAGAAGTCTGGTTTACATGTGTCAAAATACCCGTCCCACCCTTAATACATAAAATCCCTCTTGTCCTTTGCTGAGACGATTACAGTTACACACATCCTCGCTCCACACACAGACATTAATCACCCCTACAGTGTAAAAGGAAACACAGTAGGGTATTTCCCTCAAGGCAATGGTTCCACTATTTTAGCTCACCAATCTTACTCAAAGGATGTAGTACCTCACCCTGAAATGGAAATTTTTAGCTATCTCAAGGTGTGTTTGGGTGGCCTCTGATCCTTCATTTACTCTCCTGTATAAACCTATTAAAAACTGTACTCACTACAGCAAGAGAGAGTTCATTACATGGTAACCGTTATTCTGGGTGGTAGAAAAGCTCATAGTCATTAATAACTGATACAGATGTTTTGCAGGCTCATATAATTATGTCTGTGAATTTTTGGTTCACCACAGCACACAAATTAAGCAGCTATCAGGACCACAGTTTGTTGGACTACAGGGGTAGCTGTCTTATCAAGTAGTCAACAGGACAGTGGAGGCGGTGGAGGGGTATAAATGCCTTGGTGTTGACCTGGACAACAAACTCGGCTGGATACACAACTGTGAAGCTGCCTACAAGAAGGGAAAGAGCAGATTATACTTCCTAAGGAAGATTAGATCCTTGGGCTTTCCCAGCAAGATTGTGAGCTGTTCAGCCATCATCTGCTGGGGTCGCAGCATCAGAGAAAATAACTTAAAAAAACATAAAAGCTACAAAAAAAAAACAATTCTGTTCTAAGAACTCTATAACCTCTGGAGATTATTTCTCAAAGAAGAATTCTAAATAAAGTGAAGAACATTATGGAGAACAGTGAGCATCCTCTTTAGAAGTTTGTTAAACAACTACCGAGCGTCTTCAGTAAGACTGTTGCCCAGATCTCCAAATTCTCCATAGCTACAGAAGGTGCTTCCTGCTTACAGCTATCAACAACTAAAAACCTTGTAGGAAAATGTTACTGCAAATTCAATTATCCTTTAGGGTTAATTAAGTAATTTGAATTATATTTAATTGAAAAAATGTTTATGAGTAATTTCATTTACAGATCTAGAATTCAATTTCAAATGTAAAATTCAAATTTTTGTGGGGCACATATCTGGGTCTTTAAGAAAGATCTAAATTGAGGTTTTCATGGCAAAAGTTTCTGCTAACACAATCCTGAGCATTAGCATGCTTAGTATTGGTCTAGTTCAGAGGTCACAGATTAGCAGGCCGCAGTCGGGATCCGTCCCACCTGCGGGCTAATCCGGACCCAACCTGATTTAAAAATGTATGAATTACCACAGGTTGCTCTACGTCAGTGTCTAATTGCACTTGCTCCGCTTCTCCTGTTTTTACCTTAAAGCCCTCCAGAGTGTCCAGGACCAGGCTGCACGTGATACAGTTACGCCAATGAGCGTCAGGATGAAAAAGCGTGTCAGTCTGGGTTTCTACTGCCGCTAGCTACTTTTAGACACAGCAGGCAAATCTTTGGCGATGGCAAAGAAGGAGAAGATGATGTGTAGTGCTGGAAGAACTGAGGCGAACTGGTGACAGAAAAGTGAAATGGCATGCTCAATGATGACCCTGCACATTTAGAGTATGTTTGGCTCAACCTACTGCTGTGAAGCAGGATTCTCCACCATGACCATAATCAAAAAGAAATATTGATTCAGGCTCACGAATGAGTACCTTGATAGGTGCTTGATAAGGGAGCCTAGGCAGAAGTCCACTGAAGAAACTCAGTGTTTTTCCTTCATCCACCTGCAACACAGCCAATCAGCTTTGAACCACACCTCCACGAAAGTCAATCGACATCCAAACCTCATCTTAAAAGGCCTCTGATATGAACCTGTCTGCTCACAGCGCATCTGCGCAGGTGGCAGATCCATTGTGACTTAGGGCTGGACGATATAAAAAAAAAGCTTATCAATAAAAAAAAATGCATATTGATCGAAATCGATAATTATTGAAAAGATTTGAAACAACATTTTTTGTGCTGCTCTGCCTGGACATTTTATGATATTGCTAAATGATTTAATTTTAATAAAGAACAAACACAGACCTCCAATTAAATCTTTATTTAACCAACTTTTTTAACCATAACAGAATTGTTTTAAAGAAAAATAACTTAAGAGACTGGAGTTATGTTATTAAATACTGAAAAAGAATAAACTAAAGTGACCAGAAAAGTGACCAAAATAAATATAACAAATAAATAAATAGAATACCCTATTTGGGTGGGAATAGTACACCACCAGCTTGTGGTAATTGACAGATTGTAGGACTACGCTACCATGTAAACAAACTCCACTCAACAAGAAGGAAAACCCAAACATAATTTAACTCACCCCTTAGCCTAGCATTTCTATGGGGTATTTTTTTCTCACCCCCATCACTGCATGAAAAGTGAGATTTTCGTCCCCGTAAACCCCCGTAAACTCCCGCAGATCTCCCTGATTTTCGTCAGTTTCCGACAATTTGCAACCCGTGCTTGTCCGCGTTTGTCGTGCCACAAATTGTCGGAAACGGACTCTGACGTATGTGGAGAGCGATCAGCTGTACTAATGGCCCTAATTAGCATATGAATGCAGCAAACCCGCGCGGCTGGCCAGGTCTGGCTTGAATAACCTGCTCAGTATTGGCTGAAACCACTATTCTCAAACAAGTAAAATCGCTCGTGATTGGCAGCAAAACCAAACGTGGCCACGCCAGGCTTTAATTTTCTTACTGAGTATTGGACGGAACCACTTCTTTTTAAACAAGTAAAGTCGCTCGTGATTGGTTGGCATATATATATATATATATATATATATATATATATATATATATATATATATATATATATATATTTACATATAAATTTACATATATATATATTTATGAATATATATTTATTTATTCATATATTTATTCATTCGTATGCTGTGTATTTATGTTATCCTACACTACTACACAATTATTAGGCTACCATCAAGGACATGAATGAATTTATACAGGAAATGAACATTTGCCAGGAAGCTGTTTATGCAAAGAAAGAGCTTTATTAAAACACACACAACAATATACAACGCGTATCCAAACACATGCGTATCTAAAAATTACAACTCCGTGAACGGTCCGTTTGCTTCTTCGGGGTTGGAGGTAACTGGCAGCATTCCCTCCGAGGCAGGTCCGATGTGCAGACGCCTACTGTGCGTGGCCCTGTACTTCGGCATCGCTTCTAACCGGGACTGCAGCTTAACACAGAGTTCAGTGAGATCCGGCCTACGAAATGGCGGCGACCGTACAATCCACCCAGAGACACCGCCAACGACGCCATCTTCTTCGTCGGACATGAGGCCGACGGTGGCGGACTTCCAGAGTTCCACTTCCTCATCTGCTAGCACACTCTGCCTCGCTTTCAGCAGCTGAAAAAAACAAAACAATGAATCAGCGCACTGCGTATGGACACAACACATCTATTAATGCACCTGAAAAATAGTCACCAAATAAAGTCTTACCCTCTTTCTTCTGGCCCGACTCCGAGCAGATTGCTAGGCAGCCTCCGCAAGCAACGTGTTGGCTGGCTGCGTATATCTGAAGCTCCTGCGTACCGACTCAAAATACGTCTTACAGGCAGCTGGAAAACAATTAAATGAGAGTGGTATGAATAAAAAATCAAACGCAAGTCACAGTAACAAGGAAGGAGAAAACATTAAAACAAGTCACTTACACACAATGTCATCTTTATCAACATCGTGCAAATCTGGACTTGCTGATATGGCTCCGAGCAAATAGGAGGTCTGTGAAAACAAAATGTACAGCTATGATCGGTATCTATCCGTATCCATTGCCTTTTACCGCAGAATGAAAGCATATTCTTTAAATCTTACCCTTGCTCCGGTTCATAGCGCCTGCAATTAGTCTCCGAGTTGTGAAGACGGCGTACTGCTTCCTGTGAATCACAAAAAATACACTTTAATAAAGCTTGTTCTTGCAAGGCTACTATTAGCCGTAGCTTTAGGCTAGGCTGTTATTAGCCGTAGCTTTAGGCTAGGCTGCTATTAGCCGTAGCTTTAGGCTAGGCTGCTATTAGCCGTAGCTTTAGGCTAGGCTGCTATTAGCCGTAGCTTTAGGCTAGGCTGTTATTAGCCGTAGCTTTAGGCTAGGCTGCTATTAGCCGTAGCTTTAGGCTAGGCTGCTATTAGCCGTAGCTTAGGCTAGGCTGCTTTTAGCCTTGCAGGCAGTAATCGAACATATATTTACCGCTAGCATCTCTTCTTTGAGTTCGTCTTGTTCGATGCACAGTCGCCATCGCGTCCAAGAGGAGTTTTAGCCCGAAATCCCACATACTCCGCTCCAGACCGCCTGCACAAAGCAAAGCATACATCCTCCACTGTGGCTGCAGACCACGCCGCTCTGAGTTTCTTGGAGATCGTAAAGAGCATGCGCGAGATGAACCAGGGTTTCCGCGGATCAATAAAAATAATTTAAAAATCATTCTTTTTTTTTTTTAAATCAAGGCCTTAATTGGCACTAAAATTATTTAAATATGTTTATCGAAGTATTTATAATTCATTAATAAAAAATGCTTATAAAAACAATTTCGTCAGATATATTATATCGCTCCAGGCGGAGAAAAAGCTAGAGTATATATATATATACGTATATATGTGTGTGTGTGTGTGTGTTTACATACATACAGGAGTCATGGAACTCTGCTTACAGCTCCTTCATATGTCATGTACACTAATAATTTGTGTACATGGTTCTTGTTGATGGCATTAAAATAATTTCAAATAGCATTAAAATAGCATTAAATTAGAGTCACTCATTCCTGTATGAACCCTGTGAGCGCTTAATTTAATATGACATATTAAAAAAATCCCACCATCATCCAGCATATGTTCAGTTTCTGCCCAAATATATATATATTTTTTTGTAGATTTTTGTAACGGGGATAAGGATAATTCAAAACTGCTTTTTTTGAATGAACTTGTTCACTACTCCCAAACTCAGCATCTCTTTTCATTCCTGTAATAAGAAGTTTCTTTTGAATGGATTTGATTAAAGTTTAAGTCCCTCGGTATAAAATAAATATTTTGATGGAGATGAGAAATCTGCTTCCTCGTTGGTGAATAACCAATAGTTTGGATCCAATCATTTAAATAAACGGTGTTAGTTTTTTTTTTTTATATATAAGAATTGTGCTATAATTTCTAGTCACCGATCTGTTGCTGCTATATTTTAATTTGACGAACCAGAATTTGTCGATGTTCTTTTTCCTGTTTGGTGCGATTGCAATTGCGGATCTTGACCTGGCCGGACCTTATGACCAGTGTACCAATCTTCTGATGGCTACTTCCAACAGGATAATGCGCCATGTTATAAAGTGAATCATCTCAGACTCATTTCTTGAAACTTTTCCACTTAAGTTATTGTGAATTGAGCATATTGACAGACAACATTTTATATTTTTTATCTTAAATGCAATTTTTTTTTTAAATAATGACTGCTCTAAATGTATTGCTCTGTCAGCTAAAGATCTGTTTTGGTCTCTATACTTTAATTAAATAAATCAATTCAAGCTAAAATGTAAGAGGCTATACTGAGCCTGTATCAGAAATTTTCTTACCTTTTAGAAAAATGTCACTTGGAGTAAAACCCCCCCCTGCAACCCTGATTTGCATTTGTATAGCTCACAGCATGTTCATTTACATGTTAAAGCCTCCCCTAGAATTCCATTAGGGGGGGAGGCATGGGGGGAACACTGCCTAAGAAAGTCCACGTCAATTTCTGACAATTTACGGGAGTTTTCGGCGAAGCCTGCAAATTGCCGTAAACTGCCGCTAACCTGAAGTTCCACGACAATCTACAGTGCCGCATATTGACGAAAATCCCACTTATCATGCAGTGCATTCTTCTAGAGGTGCTGCTGGCACCCCGTTATGGTTCAGCTTAGTTTCCTGCTTTAACCCGAGTTATTACTTTGAAGTTGCTGGCCCCTCAGCATTTTTCTCTCAATTGTTAGAACTATGTGGGAAACTTCCCAGAACTAAAAATATATATTTTTTTTTCAGAAATTCCCGAAGATTCCTTGGAGGACAATGCAGAGCCGCGCCGGGGCCTACACAGCTCGTACTCCTGCGGGTGTGAGCGGCTGAGATGATGAAACAAGTTGGTTGTGTTATCAGACTTCGTTTTTACTGGTTCCCTAGAAATTTTACAGATGTCTGTGGTTTGTTTTTTGTCCGACTTGCCATAACCGAAATACTGCCAAACATGCGAACTACAAAAACCCTTCTTTAGAACAATTTCCTCCGCCTCTCCTTGCTGCTACATCTTCATGTGCTCTGTGTTGTGGTTTGACAGGGCGGCGCTTTGTGACGGTGTGCCTGGGTCTGCGATTGCGATTGGTTGGGAGGAAGTAGTGAATAGCATAAACCTACATAATAGGCTACAATGAGAAGGAAGGAAAACTGCGTTTCTTTATCGAACTTTTATCAACCCTCTTTTTTTCTATTGCGCCACACGTCAATCGATCGATATATATCGTTATTGAATTATCGCCCAGCCCTACTGTGACTTCATTCAGATGACACAGTTTAAACCAACCTGCAGCCCCTCCTCCACCATCGTAGCTAAAGCTTCATCAGAGTGTCATTCCTCCAGGACTCTTACTGCATTCCCTGTCTCATTTTAACCGGTGCGGCAGAAGACCGCCATGTTGAGTCTGGTTCTGACAGAGGTTTCTTCCCAATGGGGAGTTTTTTCTCTCCACTGTTGTTTCATGCTTGCTCATCATGGACAGGTTCTCTCAACCTGTGTTATCCAACTGGACTTCCATCTTCCAGGTCCCTGAGTGAAGCTCTAGTATCAGCTCACACAGTCCACTGGATCTCCCATAAAGCTCAGCATACCGTCTCACTAACCAGCAGTCTACAGACTAACCAACTTCCTCTATCTCCACTCTACCACCAGTTTCAGGCCTGGGGGGGAAACAGCCCTATTCTTTGCTCCTTTTCATGCATATCTATCAAAATTAAGTGTTAGGTTTCCTGCTGAGGTCTGAGCGCCAAAGACATTTTAATTGTATTAATACATTTCTCCTAATTGTCATTTCTCTTTTGGTGAGTTTTTCAGATTAAAATGGCTTTGTCTCCATTCAAACCCAGGTTTAAAGCCTTGCAGGGCAGTGTAATGTCCACTTCTCTCATTAAGCCATAACAACAGGAAGAAAAAAATAACAAAAGGTCCATTCATGTGTTTTACAAATAATGTGAATCAGAAAATATATATCTATATCTATGTCTATATATCAAACTGAATGATTGTTGTTCTCTACTTAAAAAAACACCTTACATTTTAAAATGGAAAAAATCTCTTTTATGAAACATTTTTTTTATTTAAAAAAGCTATGTATAAAATGGATGCATAAACACCTAATTTTATGTCAGTGTTAAATTCTGTTTACAGTAACAGATTATAGTTAAAAATGTCTCCGGACCTTTACTGTTTGTTGATTTTCTTTATACTGACCCCGCTGATTTTTGATTGGTTACCCCTGGTGTAGTTCATTAATAAATGCTGTTACAACAGTAAATGTCATTGTTTTTTGTTTGTTTTAATTTAAAGATTTGACATTCCATCAGTTTTAGCTCTCCAAACTACTGTTTATGTCCTTTTTTTTATGAAAAAATTAACACTTATTTTTTACATTTCTAGCTAGGAATGAAATGTGGGAATATTGTGATAACTTTTCACAATCGTTTATTTCTCTTTTCTGTGACAAGTAAGTATTAAAAACTGTGTCTGGTAGCAGCAAATGCAACAGGCAGTCATTCGAACCATTCTAGTAGAATTCTTATGAAGGATGTCATTCTAAACACCAAAACAACAGGTCACATAATCACAGATCATGGCCCCAAGATTCCTTTTTGAGTAAATAAGAATTGAGAGTTGATATTAAAGGACATAATTTCATTTCAAAGTATGATGTAAATAAGTGTGAATCAACAGTCAAAGGCTGAACTGAAACGTTTTACATAAATAATTGAGGACTCATTAAGGATGACATAATTTTCTTTTGTTTGACAATTATATGTGACGTTTTACCGATTCTAAGTTTGTTTGTTCTTTGCCTCCTCCTCTATCCAATCAGTATAACTGATTATTTTTGGCAACCCTGTGAGGGAAACTCATTTCGGCCGCTTGTATTTGCAAAAAAAGATATAGTATTTGTAATTATTCAGACACTTCTGAACTTTTTAAAAATATACCGGACAGAGTTTCTAGTCATTTTGGGATAATGGAACTGTGCTGACAAATGATTAGTTTTTAAAATAGATGAGGTGTAGTTAATCTTCTTTGTAAAATATTCAAATAATAATTTTTCTCTGAACACTTTAAATAATAACAAATAACAAAATATGCAACAATATCCTATACTTTTCAGATTTTATTTTTAGTCTTTTCACGAAGGGTATACAGTGTAGCCTGTATTTAAACAGGCTACAGCACATGTCTAATAAGAGGAAAAATCTTCTTCAGACATAATAATTACCTGCAGCTTTTCTAGTCTTGTAATGCAAAGAATGTGTGTCCTGTTGCTCGCTATTACAAGCATTAATAGGGGGTGGTGGTTGTCTAAGGCCAGTTAGTTAAGATTAGACAGAGGGAAAACAGTCTTTAAGATTTTTGTGCTACTCATTAAAAAGGAAATCTAAAATATATAACTGTAAATTGTTGCTTTTTGCGATTGCCTAATGATCTTTCATTGTTTCAGTATCCCACTGAAAGTATTTTATAACTGCATATTTCTAGGTGCCTACACACTCACTCAAAAAAAAAAACCATTAAGTATTTGTTTTTTTTCTAATCTTGTTAAAGTGGGTGCATCTCTGAAGATTCAGTGAGCCATACATGTAATTTTCAAGTATTGATCTCAATCACAGACACCAATCTGTTGGGCTGATTGTGAGCATTGAAGGGCCAAACCTGTGATCTGCATCTAAATAACCTGCAGCTGATCACTTAGAATAAACGGCACCTTGCATCTTAGTTAATTATAGACCTCTGAAAAAGAAGGGCTCAGACTGTCATGTGTAAATGACAGTGTCAGTTCTTTTTAAAAGCAATAAACAGAAAGAACATTGATCTTCACATTTTAGCGTGAATTTAATTTCAGTGTCACAATACAATGGAAAAAGGACTGCACAAGATAATAATATTTCATTTTAATTGCTGAAAAAAAAAACACAACGATGTAGAGTGGGGCCACATTAGGGTAATTAAAAATGATAATTAAGTGTTGATAGCTGTTGGCTTTGACAAAACAAAAGAGAAACTTAATGGACCAATTTAACTTTGTATCGTGTTTTCAGTCTATGAAATGCACAATATTAGGAGCTTTGCCAAAAGCCCCAAAACCACATTTACCAGCCAGAATTTTTATTCTTTGCTCAAATCCCGATTTAATAAGTTTGTCATATGTCCAAAGTTAGCTTTTTGTCTTTCCTAAGGCAATGCAAATCTACAGACTTCTTGCAGAAATCATTCAAGAGGTTTGAATTCCATGCAGCCAAAAAATAAAAATGAATACATAAACAAGCACAGGTGTTCCCCTTTGCAGGGGCTTAATTTTTTCAATCTCATGTTGTTAGCCAAGTGATCTAATCCAAAATCCATGCTGAAAGAATATTTTGCTGACACATGAAATTGACCACAGAGTTCTTTGGAGGAGGACAGAATTTACTACAGGACTAATCACATCATTCTCATCCTTCATCATCCTTCAAACTTCAAACTATCATCCTTGATAAAGTTTGGCTTAAAGAGTGATAATATTGCGAGGCATGTGGCCATATTTGGTGAAGTCTGCACTACTGTAATTTCGGCTGGGCAATAATTTTTTTGATTTCATGTCAGATATTTAAATATTTCAAGTATTGCATTAAAGTTTTCCAGCAAGTTTTCATATAGAAACCAGCATACTTGTTCATATTTTTTACTCTTTAGGTCAAAGCAGGTCCTTGATGGCGAAAAAAAACCCCCATATGATTTTGAAACATATATCCCTTTACTGGTTCTACCCTAAAGTAAATCCAGTGCATCCAATTACCAAAAGAATGAACAAGTTATTAAGTAAATGTGTGTATTTAAACTCATTGTTAATCCTAGGTATCTTTAAACCATATCATAGATGAAGCAGAGTTAGACTATAATGCATCTAAAGCTTTGAAAATCTAATGGCACCCTATCTTCCATGCGTAGAGCCAATTCACCAAAGAAATATTGCAGTGTAGCATTTTTAAGGAGGTGCTTTGATCAGAGGTAATTTACATGTACCATTTGGCTATATGCGAAACCTATTACATTTTGGAAAAATAAAACACTGAACATATCCTGCTGGAGAGACGGTAGAGACCCCATCATGTTTTGGGGAAGCTATTCTTTGATATGAATCAAGCGTTAAAAAGTCCAATAGTTGTTGATACTTTTCAAAGGCAGTTTATGCATCTAAACAAGGGTAAAGGAAAAGTTATGACTGTTATGTGCCCCAGGCACATTATGATTTTTGTCCATTTCTTTTCTTCGTTTGCTTATAAACTTTAGTTGAAGGATCCTTTTGTTAATATATTTTAGGATTCTTTTAGTAAATCAATTATGTTAATTTGTGGTGCTGTCGTCCGCCTATAAATAGGCTGGCCTTCAGCACGTTAGCGCGTTCCTTGCGCGTTCCTTTCCAACCTCGTTTGGACGCCACTTCCCACCTGCTTCATTTGCTCCATCGTGCGCGGTGCGCACTTGTCTTGTCGCTGCGGCCTGCAGCGGACGTTCCAGCCTGCCATGTGGTATTTTTGTTACCTTTTTCTTACTTTTTTCTTGAGGTTTTTGGCCTGGCGGGACCGGTAGTCCTGTTTTCGATTTTTCTTTCGCTTAGGTTATTTTTTGCCTTTAGTCCGGTACCAGTAGGGGCTTCGACGGCCCTGTATAGGGTTGGTCCCCTGCTGTACCGTTTTATTCTGTTTGATTGGCCTGCCAGGTCCAACTTTCTGTTGTTACTTTGGGTTTCTTTTTTTATTTTTTTGGGGCACGGGATTTGAGGGCCGTTAACTATTTTTCTCTTCGCAGAACATCTGAAGAAGCCGAACCAAGAACAACTAAAACGGAGAGAATTTATTAATAAAATATCTTTTTTTGAACCCTCATTTTTTGTCTCGTGTCCTCAAATATGTTGTGTCCTTGGTGGGCGTAACATATTTTTGGGGGCTTGTCAAAACAAAGTTTGCCTTTAGTGCCCTCCGATATGTTGTGTCCTTGGTGGACGTAACATATTTTTGGGGGCTTGTTTAAACAAAGTGTGCCTTTTAGAGACAGGTCGTGTCCTACGGTTGGTTCTTATTTGTTGGCGGTTGTGCTGGGTTTGTGTGTATTTTTGCGCAGCTGACGCACGTTGCGCTGATTAGTTAGAGCATTCGGTTCTGGTGGTGCTGTAGCTTCATTTGTGCAGAGGTGTTCCTGATTTGGTGTGGCTTGATTCCAGGGGTAGACATGGAGTTTGACCTGGATGAGTTTGTTCGAGGGCCCACATTGGACACTTTGCATAAATGCACAAAGGATCTGTTGCTGGTAATGAACGTGCGCCCGCTCTGCATAAATCTATCGGTTGTTTCCAGTGAACGAGATGACGCAGGTGTCGGGGCAGCTGCAGATGCACGGGAAGCCGAGCATTTTGAGGTTATTGTGGATTGGACGATTTGGCTCTGGTGTTTTTTGTGGCTTTGTATGTGTGCTTGACAGTTTGTGTGGCTAGATTCCAGGGGTGGACATGGAGTCTGACCTGGATGAGTTTGCTCGAGAGCCTACATTGGATGGAGTGTTCCTGTTTAGTGTGGCTAGATTCCAGGGGTGGACATGGAGTTTGACCTGGATGAGTTTGCTCGAGGAGCCACATTAGATGTCTTTAGTGAGTGCACGAAGGATATTTTTCCTGCTGCAGTTTTAACAGAGTCTTGATGAATCGCCGAAGGAAACCTCATGTGCAGCTGATCCATGTCGTTTAAAGGAACTTCAGGTCAATTTTGGACAGCTGGCTTTGATAGAGGGAAGAGCTGTTTTTTGAAATACGCAGACTGAAGTTGGTGAATTGGATGTATTTGCTGCGCTTGGTGGCATTGAGAGCGCATTAGATCATGTCTTGGATGTGAAAGCTATGTGACGCGTTTTTTATTGTAGGAAGAGGGGACAACGTAGTGGCTGACGCACTCTCCTGACTCTAGTCCCGCTTTCCTTTTAACGTGTTTTTATTATGTGAAGATAAGACAATGTAGTGGCCGACGCACACTCACGACTGTAGTCCCGCTTTCCTTTTTTTTTTCTCTGAATGGGTTGAGCTTTGCTTCGGACCCCATTCAGAGTCTTTGGGTGGGGGTGTTATGTGCCCCAGGCACATTATGATTTTTGTCCATTTCTTTTCTTCGTTTGCTTATAAACTTTAGTTGAAGGATCCTTTTGTTAATATATTTTAGGATTCTTTTAGTAAATCAATTATGTTAATTTGTGGTGCTGTCGTCCGCCTATAAATAGGCTGGCCTTCAGCACGTTAGCGCGTTCCTTGCGCGTTCCTTTCCAACCTCGTTTGGACGCCACTTCCCACCTGCTTCATTTGCTCCATCGTGCGCGGTGCGCACTTGTCTTGTCGCTGCGGCCTGCAGCGGACGTTCCAGCCTGCCATGTGGTATTTTTGTTACCTTTTTCTTACTTTTTTCTTGAGGTTTTTGGCCTGGCGGGACCGGTAGTCCTGTTTTCGATTTTTCTTTCGCTTAGGTTATTTTTTGCCTTTAGTCCGGTACCAGTAGGGGCTTCGACGGCCCTGTATAGGGTTGGCCCCCTGCTGTACCGTTTTATTCTGTTTGATCGGCCTGCCAGGTCCAACTTTCTGTTGTTACTTTGGGTTTCTTTTTTTCTTTTTTTGGGGCACGGGATTTGAGGGCCGTTAACTATTTTTCTCTTCGCAGAACATCTGAAGAAGCCGAACCAAGAACAACTAAAACGGAGAGAATTTATTAATAAAATATCTTTTTTTGAACCCTCATTTTTTGTCTCGTGTCCTCAAATATGTTGTGTCCTTGGTGGGCGTAACAATGACACATATTGCAAATATACCTGACAGAGATTTGATGAAAATATTTGATCAGAAGATGACCTTATGCTTTCTAGTTCTTCTAATAAGATTACCACTCTGAGGGGTAAGGCTAAAGAGACTATGGGAAGGAGAGCCCAGTAACACAAGACAAAAGACTTTACAAGAGATGTTAAATTACTGATCTGCTGGAGTTACTGGAAGAAAGAAAAGGCATTCTGCTGACAGAAGCCTTTGAGTACAGTATCAGCACCTCTCAACCACCCGCCTCATAAAAACTGACAGGAAGGGATTACAGATTGTGATAAAGAAAAAAATAAATAAATACATTATATGTGAAATTAGATGAGATCCGTTGTAAATGAGAAGTCAAACTGAGTGACTGGGAGAGAACACGAGAAATAAGGAGAGTCAGAGAATGAAGCTTCAAAGCAAAGATGTACGAAAACGGCCAGAGGAGAGAGAAAGAAATGAGAAAGTAAAAAGGGGTAAAGAGAAACGTTTGAGGCAGGGCAAGGTCTGAGAAATGTTGTTTCCTTGCTGTCACACTAATGAGACTGGTTTTCTTTATGGATGCATTCTGTAACCTCCAGTAACTTCTCTGCTTGCATGAATCTAGATTAATGGACACACACATTTATAAACACACACCAGGAAGACGCCAATTGCTTGAAGGAAAATCTCAGGCCCTTTATTGTGCATAATGCATAAGACTGAAACTGCAATAAAGCTGTGTAATCAATACGAGATGATTTGAATATTCACTACTCTGTTGCCTTGTTTTATAGAAATGACTGAGCTAGTTGAAACAAACCACCATATTAGAGTGGAGCTTCAAAACAGCTCATAGCAAAACAGCACGGGTCCAAAAGAGGTGCTCATTTAAAGAGAACAGAGCATGCTCCAGCTATAGTTGGAATAAACATAAATGGCCAAGTTTGAATTTGCAACCAACAAATTTGACGTTGGTTTTTCATCAGTCACATAGTAATCAGCAAAAAACAATCACACTACTAAACATGTAAATGTGTAATGTCCTTTTTTAAAAGTTTTTGTCAAACCTCTGGATATCGCTAGACCCTTATATATCTATAAAAATGATGGAGTTAAGCACAAGTGCCCAACCTGAACAAATTGGGGCCCTAAGCAAAATGTTAATTGGAGGCCTCCCGAACAAAACAAATACAAAATCAAATAAATATAATATAAAAATCTAACCTGAAATGAATAAATATGAAAAAACTGCATGCTGAGATATATACTGACCCTTTTGTGGTAAGAAAGCCATACAAGCAGATTAAGATAAATTCAGGTCTTAATGTGAAACTTCATAATGAAATTAAATACTATATATAAATACTAACCTCATAAAGATTCAAAAGCACTGACTGCAAACAATACAACAGCAACTGCTAATAATAATAAAAAAATAAAAGTAAGAGGAATTATGATAATACTCCTGGTACTTCTACTATCTATTAGACTATATGCTACTAATACTGGCACCAATAGAACTATTGCCTAGTACTTGTACTTGCACTGCTACTACTACTTTTACTGACATAAAAAATGACTTGTGTTGTTATCTATAGTTATATCCTTATTACTATCATTATTGTTATTATCATTATTATTATTTCTACATTATTATTAATAACAAACTGCAGACCTATGAAAACATAGTTCAGGATCAAAGAGGCTGATTTCAAAATGAATATAAAAGTTTAGTTCCCTCTGTCAAACAAATGCATCAGTCACATGCTCATGAATGTGTCCATGTTGCCTGGACATATGTTGATATCTCAGCTTCTGTAGGTCTTGTTGAAGATTAATTCCTTTTTACATTCTGTTTAAAATAAGTAATCTTTCTATATCCGTGTTCACTTTCTGTGTAAGTCAGCTAGAATTACATTTCAATGCTGAAGGCTAAGATGACCTGTGATGACCAGAGAGTGTCTAGCATCACCTCATATGGTAATGCTGTGCTGTTGGGGAGAAAGGGAGGATACCATCTCATGGCTGGGTGTGGCGTTTTTTGATTAATTGGAAAATATTAAGTAGTTCTGGGCCATTTTGCTGTTCCCACAGCTATGGCCAAGAAGAATTCCTCTATAATTTGAGCTTATCAATAAACATGACTGAAATTAATTTCATTAAAGATGTTTCCGTCTTTGTGTACACAATCTAAAAAAAGAATCTTTGGATTTGGACAGGGTGATGACAATGATGATCAAACAGTCTGGGATGAAGAGCCTGTCTGCACGAACACCACCATGTGATAGGTTAGAAGTCGAGTGCTGAAACTCATTGCACAGTCAGATTAAAGGTGGTCTCTTTTCATTACTCCGCATCATGGTACTGCACATATGTGAATCCACATATGCTACTGCATGCAAAATGTAGTCCTGATGGAAGATGAGGCCCTATGCACAGCACATGTTCTGTGTTTAGGGGGACGGCTCTGTGTGTACATTTCTACTGGTATTCACCATTTAACAAAAAACATTGTTTAAAGTTAATGCTCTCTGTGTTTGATTGTTCATTTTTTTTACTATTTATATCTTACTATTTTTTTTATTTTAAATGTAATTTCCTTCAGTATTGTTTTAAATATATCCTCCTTATTTTATTGTGATCCTCGTTGCCATCACTCTGAATTTTGATCATTGCCACACATAGAAGTTGAAAAATAATTAAGCTTTATGGAGATACCAGCACATTCCAATCTGACATAAATAAAATATAGTGTCATACTAATTATTTAATATGACCCTTACATTTTTTTCTATCCCCATAGTAGTTATACATTGGTAGTGAGGACACTGTGTTGGACTGAAGGACATTTCTTTACTAATTAAGGAGTTAAGACAGGTAAAACCTTCTTTGAATATAACTGGGATATTCTGATTAATGTATTCAGTCGTAATAATTATGTTCTTTCAGATGCCTTAAGATGAATGAGTTCCTGAGTGACACTGAGTTCCACATTTTTTTAGCTAAATCCAAGTGGTCCGCAAAGTTTAGGCTATGTTCACACTGCAGGCATCACTGAAGTGACCCAAATAAAATTTTTATTTTTATTTATTTATTTTGCCAATATGCAACCTGCGTCTGATCTTTTCGTGACAGTTGGCCACTTGGCTATGTTGTCCAAAATCCAATATGTTTCTGATCTTTGCCATAAAGCTATTTCAGCTTGATGTAAAATGTCAATCTCTGAATCTGTGTTTGATTACCTTGCAGCTTAACGACCTGGTTCTCTGACACTTAACGACTACATTTTTTAACTAAAATTAAATAATAGAACTGAAAGTAAAAAAAAAGACATTTTCAATGCAAGAAAATAGATTTTCAGGGCCAATGGATTCAGTGTCAAACCATAAATTAAGCAAACTATGCAATTCATTTGAAATATCATGGGGCTGCCCAGTGGTGCCGGGTTCGATTCCCAGCCCGGGGTCGTTCTATATGGAGTTTGCACGTTCTCCCTGTGTATGCATGGGTTCTCTCTGGGTACTTCCTACCACAGTCCAAAAAAATAACTGTTAGATTGACTTAAGGTTATTCTCCTTAAGTGTGAGTATGTGCATGAATGGCTGTTTGTCCTGTTTGTCGCTGTGTTGCCCTGCGATAGACAGGTGACCTGTCCAGGGCGTGCCCCGCCTCTCGCCTGTAGACAGATGGTAATAGGCACTAGCACTACTCGTGACTCCAGTAGGGATAAAGCGTGACAGAAAAATGGATGATTACAGATTCATTCAGGGTCATTTAAATTGCTGGCAAATGTTTCTGCCATTTAAAATTCACATTTTAAGTTTGATCATAAAACAAACCTCTTTTATAATGCAGTTTAGTAAAGATAATTTGCTTATAGAAAAATATTAAGGAAAAAGAAACACTACTGAAGATAAAGGCTTTTTACAGAAATTAAAGAGGCAGAAAATACCTACTATCTGGTACTAGCATCTAAGGAACAAAGTAAAAAAAATAATTAAATTAGGTTTTATAAATAGACTTATGTGGTAGAAGGAAAAAGATAACATAATGACCTCCGGAAACTGTGAGTGTGGTTTCGGGTATGTCTCTAGAGAATGTTGTGTGTGGGCACTAAAACGGCAAGACCCACAGAGGAGGTGGTGGAAAGTAAAAGCAATAGCTCTGCACAGAGGGGAGCAGCCAGCAGGACTTTCCGATTTTGGATGAAGCTACTTTAGCAGCAGCAGCAGCGGTAAAATGCATTGTTTTTCATCAGAGTAATGAAAGAGACCATTCAAAAATATGACTTAAGCAAAGAAGAATAATAGAAAAATCCAAAGTTTACTGAATTAATTGAAGTTAAAGTATAATTCATCTTTTTACCAGTCAGAAAGGCACTGAACACGAGATATAGCGGTAAAAGACATACCCTTTAAATCCTTTCATTTTATGAATAAGGACTATTTTGGTGTGAATAGAAGAGAAATAATCTTGTTGTGTAGAGCTAGCCACACTTTTTGACCCATTTTGTGAGGAACCAACCACAGAAAAATATTGGTCACATACAGCATCTAGCTCCCTTAACAAAAGTCATTATTGTGTTTATTAATGGAGCTGTGTCTAACAACAGCAGTCTAATTTTGCATCAGTTTCTAAACCTACAACCTAATATTATAAAAAAAGTGGCTATAAAAAGGGATACTTAAAAAGTTTAGTTTAATCCAATCCAATAATACATACAGATTCCCAGTCATTGTACAAATTCCAGATATTGTCTAATGATAAAATATGCAGTCAAGTTAAGTTTACTATGGACATATTTTTTTATTTTGTTTTTTGAAACTAAACAAACTGAACACATTTCATCAAGTCATTGACTTGCAGCATTCACTAGATGAGACAGTCCAGATATTTTAGTGCTTGGAATATATTCCTATAACCATTCTTGATCTACCTGATGGTATTTATTTATTTATTATATACCTTAACAAACATCTGAGATCTTGAGAATCAGTTATTTATTAAGTTTAACTTCACAATTTTAAGCTGCTCTGTGTTAATCCAAGACATATTTAGCAACATTTACTATGAACTGATGTTTCTTTTGTAATTGATGAAATGTTAAAAGTGTGTGGATTCTAGGGCTGCAACTAACTATTTTGCTTATGGATTAATCTGTGGATTATTTTTTGATAATTAATCAGATATCCAAAGGTTCCTTAAATAAGACTTTCTGTGAAATTTAACCAGGTGAAACTAAAACTTGTCCACTTGAGGAGTTCTGGATATAAAATACTGACAAACACGTTTTTTTTTTTTTTACAATTTTGGCATATCTTACTGCTCTAAGTGGGACACTGTCACCTAAATACCTGTTTAACAGTCTCTACATTCCAGTTAATGATTAATCGATTACTAAATTAGTTGACGATTATTTCAATAATCAATTAATCACTATTAATCCGATTAATTGTTTCAGCCCTAGTGGATACCCTTGTAAGTCACCATATGTATCAATCATATAATTTAATTATCGTTATTGTTAATTATCGTATATAGTTTGTAATGAATCAATGTAAGAAAGCAATTGGAAAAAGACATAGAAGAGGAAAGGAGCAGGAAGGGAGCAGTATGGATATTGAGAGATAGGGGTAAAATAATAAAGTAATGAGTCCAGAGCTGATCCCTATTTAGCAGCTTAACGGCACCAAAATGTCATGTGACCATTAATTATTAAAACACATGATGAAGAAAAGAGAAAAAGCCCTAAAACCCTTTCACTCCTTTACCATCTTTTCTTCCTTTTTTTTTCTCCCACTGTGAGACTCATTTTCATCCCTGATGCTGATACAGAGAGAGAGAGCTAGGAACATACTGAAGGGTACAGTGGGAAATGACAAGAGCTCAGAAGTGTGTGGGAGAAAGAAAGTGGATGAAAGGAATGTGGTGGTGTCTGGTAACTTCAATATTTTATGTACCCGGGTCATTAAAAGTGGGCATCCCAGTTCCATGTGGAAGCCTATTATGCTAGATTGTCTTACGGTGGGATAAGTATCTGTTTTTGTACAGGCTGTCTGATTCTCTCTTTCTCACACAGGCTTACTCATCCCCACTGTCTCTTATCCTACTTTTGTGAATTCTACCAACTTAAAAGGGAATTAAATGTAATTAAGAAGGGGCTAGTATGGATTGGGACTCGAGTTTTAGTGTGTTTTTACTGGATAAGAAATTATATCAAAGTGTCAAGAGACAGAAAGGCACAGCAGTGGGCTGAGGGAAAAAGAAAAACAAAGACATGGACCATATCTTTCCCACAGGCTCTAGATGCATGTTGCCACATGAAAGGAAGCTTCAGTAGTCACTGCCATATGTGCAGCAATGCACACAACACGCAAGAAGCCATTCAGCAATTAAATAATTTCTGGCCTTAGCTCATTTTGATAATATGCTGCATGGGGAGTGATGCCATGGGGTCTAATGGATTTGTTCATACAGTAAGTGGTAAAAAAAAAAAAAAAAAGAAACTGAGGACAACAAGTACAAAAATATAGAAAAATATTATACACAGGGTTTGACACATAATGAGCCAAAATCTAAAAAAGCTATATTTTTTAAGCTGATTACTACAGTCAAATCCAGTTACAGTTGAGACCAGTTAGTTAATGGAAAGTACTGTAACGTTACAGATTTCTGCATATTGTACCACTATGCCAAATTGTTTTTAATTGGAAATCTTATGTTACCACTAAAACACATTCGTTTTCGTATTACGCAGAGTTGAACATTGGAAACTCTACACTCCACCCCCTTCCACAAATGATGTAAAAAACTTATTTCCACCTCTTCCACTTAAAGGAGCCCACCTCTGCTTTACAACAATAGAGGGACATTGTAAATGTTTGACCCTATTAAGGTAATTATCAATATTATTGCATTAATATTAAGTACTGCTTTGAAATTCAGTGCATAGACTTCTCAGTTCAAGTGAATTGATAGAAAAATGAGCTGAAATGTCTCTCATTATTATCCCACATTTGGCAAATAACATATCTCTGGAAATCCAAAATCACCTAAAAAAATATATAACATATTTATAGAAATGAACAACTAATGTGATATTATAAGATTGAAACAATGCTGCATTAACTTAAACCTACTCCTTATACATAGTGATAAATGTTATGTTGTTCTAGCAATTGTCTAACAAATTAGCAAATCATTAGCCCCATGGTTCCAGCTTTATTGAGATAGAGGGGACCTATTTAGCCCCACTTGGCTCTTCATTAAGCAACACACACATAAGCACACATAGGATAAAGAAAAAGGATGAACAAAAAAGAGCTGAACACGATTTCTGAATTCTTTCACATTGTAAAGAGGACAATCCCCTCATATCAGGAGTAAGTAGGGCTTATGCTTCTATAAGCATGTAAAAAAAACTGTTGCAAAAAAATAAAAATAAATATATACATACATATATAATTTTTTCTTTTTTTTGGTTTCAAACATTTGAATAACCTACTATAGACAAATTGGCCATAGATAACATATTCCACAGCAGCAAACAGATTAAATGAAGATTGACACAGTTAGAGAGCAGCATGTTATTCTCTCATCAATCCCTGCACCTGATCACATCTAAGAGAAAATGTTCCTGTTCAAGTGCTTTCTCAGTATTACGCTTATTTATCCTTTTTATTTCCCAAGCGCACCCCCAAATAACTTCATGCACAGGGTATTTGAGTTGTATGCCTACAGAGCTCGCTATGTAACTTCTAGATTACCTTCTAGCGACGTAATGCTGTTCTGCACAGGCTGTAGTTTCTAATCCAGATAGGCATGTCATAGCTGAGATGTATTTGTAGGCATACAGCAGGTTTCAATGGCCACATAAAAGCCTTACTACGACAGGGATAAGCTACTTATAACCAATTCTAAGATTATGGATAGTACTGAACACTAAAATATTAATTAAGAAGGGGTAATCACAAATCTGTTTGTATAAGTTTGTAAAAAAAAACATTTTTATTAGGATAAAATTGAAAGACAACGGAATCCATTGTAACTAAACGTTTAGTATCCTTCAAGATAAAACAAATAATGAAGAAGAAAATGACAATTAAAAGAGGGGTGCCAGGTATTATCCCAGATTAGAATGTGTGGGAACTTTCCAGTAATTCAGCTGGAGCACACATGCAGAGAGAGACAACTTACACGCAAATGCAAGTCGTTTTCCAGGGAATGATTTATCCTACAGAGCATCAAGGAGGTATGAGCAAAGCACAGTGGGGAAAACATGCATTTTTTACTGCCACACAAAAGAGGGTGTACGTGTATTGGTGCATTTGTATTGCTTAGTTGCTATGACCTGGATGACTGAGAACCTTCATCAGCATTTGTATTGCTTGCTTTACCAGGACTGCATACATTCCAGGGCAATCAATTATCTCAATAACTTAACAGAAACTATACAGTATTGTGAGGTTCTGTAATTCTGACTATAAATAAAGATGTGATCTTGTTTATTTATTTATTGTTTTAAACAGCACTGATAAACTAATAGCATTGGATAGACCAAGGGACACCCCAGACCACTCAATAACCCAGACATTAAATATGTAATAGAGTACTGTTAAACTGATCACTTATAAATGAGCATGGCTCAACTGCAAACCTAACAAAAAATATGATAAACCTGATGTTTTTCTAAAATAGCTGTGCATACACTACAGGAGCTTTGTGTTTTCTTTAACAACAGTTTAACAATTAATTGTTTTAGTGTGTGTTGTAAATATTTAGGTTTCTCTTCATTTACCCATTGTTCTCTGTAATGAAATGCAGCAGGAGGCAGATACTGTGTTCACTTATTCTTTACTTAGTATAAGTGGGGAAAAAAAGTTTTTGCTTGGCCTGAGGATAATACAGCATACTGAGGACAACTCTACAACTCCTGCTGTGGAGCAACAGTAAACTTAGAGCAGGGGGTCTTCAGCTTCGGATCTTAACAAAAAGTTTCATGTCTGTGTTTAAAAAAAAAAAACATTTTAGATTAACTTGCTCTGTGTATTTGTGTGAGAGCAAAGAAGTATGTTTGTAACCCAGGATAATTTTATAGTAAGCTGGATTTAAACTTCATTCTTATCAGGTAGCCTATTGGCCTTTTCTAATTGCTCTGACAGCTTGAATGGTATCTGTGTGTTTGTCATTTGGATGTCTGAGCGAGCTTTATACTTTTTAGGGAGCAGAGTTCTTACCCCCTTGGTCCAGAGCTTCTGTGTAGGTATGAAAAAGGACCAGTAAACCACCAGACCCACTTTTTGAGGTGGTCTTGGTCTGCTTCCATCAGACTGTGGTGCTGTTTCCTACCGGTATGAAGACAAAACAGTCTGACCCATATCAAGAAAGTATACTCCTCTTTGAATTTAATTAGCCACCGTACTAGTAAACATGGTACCGACATCATTATTTAATTTCCATCCATCCATCTTTCTTTCGTTTTTTCCGTCTTGGTCGCAGGGCCAGTGCCTATCTCCGGCAGTCTATGCGCGAGAGGCGAGGTACAAGATGGACAGGTTGTCACTCTGCTTTAGGGCAACACAATTCGCTAATTCACCTAACAGTCATGTTTTTGGACTCTGGGAGGAAGCCACAGCACCTTGAGAGAACCCACGCATTCATGGAGAAAACATGTAAACTTCATGCAGGAAGACGTGGGCTGTGAATCGAATCCAGAAACTTCAAATTTTTGCATTTCATCTTCCACTGTCTGTTGCTTGGCAACACTGCTGCTAGCAAGTGATCTTCTTGAAGGTTGCATTTTCCAAAACCATCACAAAACGAAAAATAAAAAGTCTTGAAATCTTCATAAAATTAACTGCTCTTGCCATTCAAGGGTTTTTCAGTTGTAATAGCAACAAAAGTATGCAAAACAGAGGTGTTTTATATAGGAGTCCCAAAGAAATTTTCTTCCATTTCCTGTTCTATTTTCTTTCCTGTCATTGTCATTTCTGCCCTTTGGGAGAACAATCTACATACCCAAGGCCTTTTTCTGAATTATAGTCCTCTTGTAAAGAATAAAATTTGAATACAAATATGACATAACAAAAGAATAAAGTCCACTTTTGGTCCAGACCAAACAAATCAACCAATTGTTTTCTGATGAGAATACATCCTTAGTTAGTAGTACTCTTAGTGAGTAGCAGGTAGGGGTGGGTTCCTATTCTATCATGCATCGTTATCATTTTACATTTTCTAATCATAATAACAATATTGATACATAATCTAAGCATTCCATTAAAAATTGTTTTGATAAAAGAAGCATAAAATGGAGCCAATCTTAAATGTGTATATTTTCAATGTTTGTGAGACTTCTGGGGTGTTGATTGCTGTGGCATGCAGTCACAGTTATACAGTTATCTGAGAAGGACTTTAAAATAATTAATGACGAGTGTTATATCATCAAGTTTAATGTTATTACGATAGTACAACTAAATACCATAAGATTTTAAGGTAATATCACCCTTACTAACCAAGACCAGTCTCTGAAATCCAAACTAGGCCAAAACATGTCAATGTTGCAGATTCTAAATGGTGTAGCCTTTAGCACCTAAGGTTTTTGTTAGAGGTGGTTACAAAGTTGAATATTGAAGCTACTTACAGCAGTTGATGCTTCTATCCTCCCTACTCTGAGCCTAAAACACTGATAAAGTATTTTAGCTTGTGTTGTGGGTGGTTGGGAAATATTTGCCAGTTTGGTTTGTGTCTACATCTGTATGTCTGCGTGTCGATCCAAACTTCACTTGTGTTTCATACACAAAATTGTAGAAGCACATCCATGCGGTGGCCAAAATGACAGCGGTGTCAAAAAAGAACATCAATAAAGAGATCATCTTGTTTATGGCATTAAAGGACAATGTATAGTTTCAGATAGGGGAGGTAACCCTGAATGAATCCTATTCTCATCTTAGGTATTTAGAAAAATGTTTATATATAACAAATGGGCACAAAGGGGTTGTGATTAAAAGGGTGGAGTCCCGTTCCAAAAAAAGCAGAACAACTGATAACTTCAAACTAACCAGTCAGGCCACCCTGAACAAGACTTGTGAGGGGCTCTTCAGAAAGTGAGAGTAGACCCATAACAATCTATTCATAAGGTTTTCCAGTGGTAAAGCTGTCCTTAGTAAATTAGCAGTGTGGTAGATTGATATTGTAATGGGGGGATCAATAACACTGCAATCTGCCCTCAGTCACTGATGCATACATTGCAGCTCCTGTAAAGTTTTAGATTCCCTCCCTCCATCACCTTACCCTATTTTTATTAAGCTATTCCTTGTTTTGCTGACTACATTACTGTTGTTTCTCTTCTTGAATGCTGTAGCACTGCTCCTGTCATACCGTCGTCAAATCCAAAGGGTCTAAACCTAAGAGTATTTCCTTTTTATTAAAGTAATAAACATAAAATACATATTAAAGATGCCTTTGAGCATGTTGGAATGCCTTACTGTAAACTCCCAAAAAGAAACAAAACATTAAAAAAAAAGAAAGTTTAAAGAATGATGATGATAAAAAATAAATAAATAGCGAATGCCAAAATATCAAATAAGAAATCACGGAATTATTGAACGAAATGTACTGCATTTTGGGTGAGTTTTGTGTTTAATTGCTAAAACCTTTACATGAAAATAAAGCAAAGAAAGTTTCTAAAATAGAGACTAGCAGGGTTAAAGGAGTCCATATGTTTAGGATTACTATTATTTGTCAAGTATGTGGCTTTAAAATCTTTTACCAAATAATAACAAAGCCTCTTTGGAAATTCAACTGAATAAACTGGATCACTTTTCCTGTAATCCACCTGTGGAATACGTAATTAGCATTCAAAAACACCTGTACATAAACTTAGATTAGATGAGCTTTATTGATCTCACAGCGGAGAAATTCACTGGTCACATATTGGCATAGTAATTAAAGAAGGTGCAAGCAAGGAGGAAAAAGGCGCATTAAGAATAAACAATATATATACAGTATATCAGGGTATATACAGTATATCAAGATAAATAAGGATTAAGGTGCAAGTGTACATGTATCACACACAACCCATCCGCATCAGAGTCCTACTTAAGACTTCAATCAACAGCTTAACCTGTCACCAACAAGTATCTGAGCAATATTGCATGTCAGACTTGCATGTATTTTCACTGTTTGATTTTGCAATGCCAAATCTCACATTTGATGTCAATGCAATGTCACTGATTTAACTCCATACAGAGCTCCCGCTTGGCCGTCACTCCGATCCCCTTTTTGAGCTAAGCTATGAGCCAAGAGTGTTTACCCCAGGCATCTGCTTGGTCTCAGCCTAATCGCTTAACAAGCTTTTTCAGGCCCGCCCTTGTTTTCTCCCACAGGTCTCGCCTGCCATTGTATCTTTTCAATTTACATTCCTCCACCCTCATCCGCCTGTCGCTCAGTTGCTCACACCTGACATGACCTTCCTTCCTCCCTGCTCATCCCCTCCATGAACAGTTTACGCTCCGTTGATTCCCTCTTCGCTTGCCAACAGGAATTCGTTGCTCCCACTTCGCCTGCGTTTCCTGTCATCTACTCATACCATCAATTTGTAATTGTTGGTATGCTCTTAGGTTTGCCCAGGTTTTTTATGTTAAGCTATTAGGTTTGCCTGTTAAAGAGATTGTAATCCACCTTAAATAACTAAGGTTACAAACAAACAAACTTAAGCACATACTGCTGGTACATTGCACCCACAGCACATTCCAGATATCTCGCGCACACAGTCCATTGCTGCAGAATCAGCTCAGCCATAACACAGGGCAGAATCAGTGATCTGGCAAACTGTTTCCTCTGTGCTTGGTGCAGCTGCTTTAGATGAGGGCTGTTATTCCACTCAGGGTCAGTTATACCTAATTCTTAGACGGATTGGAATCTTTAACTATAATATTTACTCTGCTGACCAATCCAGTTGTGCAGATACAGCTCATCTTTAGGTCCTTCGGGATATTTCCTAGAGAGCTGGTCAGACATTTCTTGGCCCCTTCTATCACTCAGTCGGGGTTTCTGCTCTCCATTAAGTCATTCCGTTAATCAGCTTCTCAGATATCTCTAAGAATCATTTATATGTATCATCCTAAGGGAAGTTTCTTGCATCTTCTTTATCACCCCTCCAATGGCACTGCTATATGTAGGTTCCCCTAAATGTCCCTAACAAGCAATAAACAATGAAAACATGGAAGTTATACAACTGAAAAATCTTTGATTTCAGGGCCTACGTAAAAGAGGTTAATCTGTGATGAACGTCTTGTGACACAAGTGTGGATCCTGTTTCTAGCTCCTCTCCCTACACCTTTTGGTCAATAATTAGTACATTGTCATGGGTAGCAAAGGGATTTCAGACTGCTGTGCCAAATCCAGACCTTAGTTCTCTTGGCATTTTTGCATGATGGAAACACACATGGATGATGCTAGTGTTGGAATCAAATATCAATGATGCAACCGGAGCTACTCCCTTCTGAAGGCACACCCCTCCGGCAGAGTTTTTAAAAGACAAAATTCTTCCTATTTAACTTCCTGTTGTTGATGGCCCCTCGGCCACCTTAGGCTAGTTTGAGCACTTCTAAGCTGAAGACTTCGCTAAGTCACAACCACATCCCTCCAGAGAGGTTTATGCCTGCCGGACCGAGCCAGACAACTGTTCCTGTGATTCAAACCGAGTTAAATTGTGTTTCCTGGACCCGCCTGTGGCAGTAGAGGTAGAGGAAAGCTAATCCACCTCTGGTAACCTAAATCTAACCACCAGAGCAACAGTGGGGTCCAATTGCTGTTTGCCGAATGAGCCTGCCTGAGATGGACACAAAGAAGGAGTCGCCGAGGAGCTTCTACATGAGGGCTGTGGCTACCCTCTCATTGCAATAGCTTAAGGGAGATGTCCCAGGCTGCTGTGAGTTATAAAATTAAGTTTAATGACCTTAACTGAATGCTAATGCTAAATTAACAGGCTGAACGAGTGGCGTGGATCTGAAGAAACTACCGCAGTGGACTGGCTAGCATCCTTAGATGCCATCTACCTCACGCTGAAAACGTTGCAGAGGCTATATCGTGAGCTTTTCTGTGTTACAGTTGGACCCATTCGGACCAGACCCCTGGGGCCAGTTAATCTAACCCATTCACTTTCAGCCTCATCACAGTTTAATGCATTCCTGAATTATTATTATTATTTTTTTTACCATAAAACCAAATAAATCTGCACTGTTTGACTGCATTTACCATCTCTGCATCAGGGTTTATTCAAATTTATCCGCTGCTATTCTGAAGAAAATTTTCAATGTATTAAGCCTTAAACTCGAACCTTCCTTAGACTTTGAATGGTCTCTTTTAGTTGCGCCTGCATAGTTATTAGAAATAATAATACTGTGTGATTAGTAGCTAATAAATGATTATCTAATAAATGATTAGCTCAGGCTGGATTATTTTAGTAGCATCTGAAGTAACAGACAAATTTATCTGGTTTCCGATTAATAACTTTGCTAATAGCCATAGTCTAAATTACTAAATTGATTAAAGACAACTGAATTTCTCACAGCAGGAATCAGGTGTCCAGCCTTTTATGTAAGAGACTAAAACCCTGGTCAGTAAGCAAATTACAATTATAATCATTCAACTGATAATTATTTATTAGTTTTACCCTTGATTTGAATGACCTATTAATTAAGGAAAATTTCCAGTTCTAGTTATCTGATATATTTATAATCTTCTGGTAAACTTGCCCAACACTAGTCAAAACCAGGACTACAGCCATTCCTAAAAGAATGCTAAAGAAGCAAGTTCCACAAACATAGCGACCAACTGAAGCTCTTCATTATAAATTAGGGTGACCATATTTTCATTTGGGAAAACCAGGACACCTTGGAGCGGGGGGGTGGGGGGGGGGGGGGGGGGGGGGTGTGATTGAGAGAACAAATGTCAAATTTGCTCCGTGATCAGAGGAAATGTTACTTGGAGCAGAACAGGGGTGAAAATTGGAAGTTCAGTTTAATATAATACAACTCTGTGAATAGTTCCGTCTGAAATGAATGAAAATAGTTGTTTTAATGGTTATTGAGTCAGATATGTGGCGGTAATGTTTGATTTATCTAAAGGTTTTTATCTGTTACTGTGTAAATTAATTTGGCTGTAATTTAAGGACAGATTCTAATAGATATGCAGCGTGGCGACTATAAATCTGATAGGAGTTTAATTTTTTTATTGTTGTTTTGCACAATATGCTTAACTAAGTATTTTTTGTTGTTGAATATTAGAGATTTTGCAGATATATTTTGTAGATACATTGTTTAGATTTACTTATATATTTCTAACCCTTTTATAGAATAGAAAATCCCTTTATTGTCCCACAATGGGCAAATTTACAGCAGCAGAAAGATTATTGAAAATGGTCACACAAATGAGGACCTTAGAAAAATGTATAAGAATAACATAATAGGGAAGAGTTAAAATATAAAAAATAAAATCCTGTAAAGTGTTTTAACAATATAAAACTGGATAATTAATAACCAATATGCAGCTATGGACATTTTTACAGTAATGGATATTTGAAAATAGCAGCAACATCAGAGATGTGCAGAATGACAGCAGAAGGTTATTTAACTGACTAAGGTTTCTATCGTTACATTTGATTTTATTTGTTCCTGCTCCCGGTGGTTGGAAAATTTATTCCACTCTGGATTCTTGTGAGTGTAGTCTTTGTTCACTTTAACTTAAAAAAAAAATAAATAAATAAACAAACAGTTTTGAAAACCTCGGTATTCATTCTTTTCCTGCTTTGTGTGTCAACTTTCACGGTTGCTAAGCAACAGAGAATACGGCGGTAAAACCCGCCGAAGGGTGGACCTGTTCGAATTTAAAGACAAAACTCTTCCGGTCTCCTTATTTTCAAGGACTTCGAAGGATCCAGTCTAGGTAGACCGCGTCCTTGGAGGATGCAGCCTAGGTTTTCGAACAGAGCCTCTGATTAAGAACACAGGGCTGCCCGCACTGACGCGGCTCAGGGATTACGTCACACGCAGCGTCCTGCGCAGTGAAATCAGGACATTTCCTCACTTTCTAAAAAAAACCCGGGACGCCCGGGACAGGACGTGAAATACGGATATGTCCCGGGAAATATGGACGTTTGGTCACCCTATTATAAAAGCCCAAATATAAAGATGTAAACATTTCACACAGCGTACACTTAAGGAAATAATGTATTTTTGTTTTCTTATTCTGTGCCTATATTTCCTGTCACACAAAGTATTGTGGGAGTGTATAGCTCGTAAGCGGCAGATAGAAACGCAGGAGGTCTTTATGCAAAATGAACTATAAAAAGGAACCATCCGCCATCCTTTTTCTGCCTTCTTCCTTACTGCCAGCACTGTTTAAACAGCACTTTTCAAGGCATCCACTGATGCACTTCCACTTGAAATTTCTAAGCATTTTGATGGATTCAAGTACACTCTGGGTCTAAATTTTTCCCTTGCACTGTCTAGTAAAAAGACTTGGAACCCTTTCTGACAATCTGTTACAGCTTCCTATGGATTGCTTATATATGAATAGACTTGAATGATGTTTTTCTGATTTGGACTACAGCCTTCTAAAAAATAAAAAAAAACAAAAAAAACACAATCTAAACAATGTATGGAATGGCTGACTCTGTCAGTTTTTAGAGACGAAACATTTGAAGCTGTGTACATTTGCATGTGTCACACACTACATCTGAGGCAGTAGTGTGTTTGCGTTCAATTCTGTATGGTGGTTTGTGCCAACTGTATGCCTATGTAATTTTTAACAAAGGATTGTGGGATTCCTTATAGATCCTAAGGGGTAGATAGGAATGTTGCCATTTAGGTCCCTAGGCTAAATTACTGCAACTGTCAATAGGAGGCATCCTGCTCACTAGTCCAACCTCCTAAGTACAGTGCAAATAATGCTGTCAGTGAGGTAGGACGAAGCAGGAAGCTTCCTGTAAGTAGCTCCATCAACATACGGAGCCCTCATTCCATCCATCTATGTTGTTGTGTCCTCTGGCAAGACAATTCAACAACCCTGCCTGACGGTGGTGGTCAGAGGACCCAGTGGCACCAATTGTATAGCCGCCTTGCTTCTGTCAGTCTATCTAAATGCAGCTGTGGTTACAATAATTTTTGAATGTGTGCATGAACAGGTCAGTGTAGTGTAAAATATTTTGGGGCCTAAGATTTCATAGACCACTTTATGTGCATTGGCCATTTAACATTTTCAGTCTATGTCAGAATTTAACCAAGAGGTTTCTTATTCTGTTGTGAGCTAGAGATCTACTTAAAAACATCCACAGCCTAGGTCAAGCTTAGGTCAAACAGAGTTTATGGGTTGGGAATCATATCTGATTAATAATGTAGGTTTAAATGGTTTATAGAGTTGGCAAATATTTAAGCAGCCAATTATTACCCCCTCCCTTTAGCACAAGATTTTCTCTCCCTCTTCTCTTTGCGGACTTGACTGATCTACAGAACTTAAAAGCCAGCATGCTAAATACATGTTGGCAAAGGGCTTTCCACTGCTTACAATTATTGAGAACTACATTTTATCAAATCTGATCTAACATGAAATTCTAAGACTAGTGAAAATTCAAGTCAGTTATTGTAAAAATAATTTTTTAATTCTTCTTTTATACCCTTTTCTATATTTTGTTGTCGATTTCATAACTTTTTCACAAGTTCTGCCAAAAGTAGAGCAAAATTTTTACAAGGGAGACTGTTGCTTGAATTATTTTAGTTTAGTAGTAAGCTGTGGTCCTGCAGTGGGTAATTCTTTAAATGTCCTCCTGTTTATTGATAAAACATACATTTCATCAGAGGTGGCTTAACATTTTCAAGCTAACTTACACTGACTGATTCTCGAGTGTAGGTTGCAAAACATTTTTAGTTGCAAAACTCTTCTTAGAACAGACCAAATTGCTGACTTGGACTTAGCAAAGTTTTCAGCATTGGCCAATAGATTTTTTTGTACATGTGTTATTTAACTGCTTATGTCAACTAGGGCCATTGTACTGTGCCAAGAAATAAGATCTCAAGGAGAGTTATTTGTTTTTGCAAAACATGTCAAATTTTTCATGATGCTTCTTAGATAACTTTTGTCCTCTTTGACCGCACTATGATTAGGGGAAGCTCTCAGAGTTAGTGGTCTTATTAAATAAACACTTTCAGCTAAGATTACGGAAAAGTTTGACATTTGTACAAAACAGCTAAAGAACCTGTAAAAATTCCAGTAAAGAGCGGGTCCTTTAACCATAGCAAACATTCAAAAAGACTGCGAAAGATAGAGTAAAATGTACTGTACCTGTGTGCATCCAGGTTAGTTGGACACCTGCTTTGATCACCACAGAAAAGGAATGTCCACCTGCAGGGAGAATAAAAGATAGAGTATTATTAATATAAGCTAGTGTGTTATATGATGAAAATTATTTTTAAGGTTAACAATAGTGAGATTAACTACGAGCCCTAATAACTCATGTGATATCGGCTGGTATTTACATGTCAAAATACTCTGATCATGACATAATTTTTACACACAGAAAAATTTCATACAAATTAATCTACATGCTGACCATGACATAATTAAATGTATTTTAGTTATGTATGAATTTTAATGTTACCAAGGTTATCAGGCCATATTTAAGCATTTAATATTTAATAGACAAATATAACTTTTCTACCTGCAATAAAAAAGTCTAATAGAAATCAGTGTAGACCCTTATAGCAAGTGAAATAACATTCTCCTGGTGCCTGATGGCAGTCATATACTGAAGAGAGGAAAAATAAAATCAGGATGTTCCTTTCTTCTCCAGAGGAAGGAGGGGTGCGTTGGCCCCACTCAAGGTATGTCTGTTGTTATCTTCCATTACGTTGACTCAGGTTACAGTTCTAAATTCCATTTCCAGAACCTTTAACAAAGTGACTCATTAAATTACAAATTATTTGGCATGCCTTTATGGTATTTGTGAAAACCCGGAATTTATGGCTTATTTGCAGGGCTTCTCTGTTTAGGCTGTAGACCAGGTTTGGATAATCCAGTCCATAGGGCACAGACCCCCGAGTATTTCTAATGTTTTCTTGCCTAAAAACACCTACTTCAAATTAATCGATCATTAACAAGCTGCAGGAACTAGGTGACCATCTGGGGAGATAATTAAAGTATTTGGATAAAGTGTGTTCAAGCAGAGGCAGGTCTAACACATGCAGTACACTGGTCCCTGAGGACCAGATCAGCCCACCTCTGCAGAACTTGGCATACTTCTGAGATTTTTCCTTAACAAGTCTGAAGTTATTATTTTCATTAGCGCACAGATATTTAGACAGTGAAATGAGAGTCTTTCCCATTCTGATATCTTTGTGGTCTTCATAGTGAAGTGGTTGAAGTATTTGGTGATTGTGTGGGGACTGACTGGGCTCTGAATCCTGGTTAATTAATTTGTCATATCTTGCAGTGGGGAACCATGAATATGGGGGCAGCTGAAAGGATACAAGTAATTCTGATATCTTTGTCATTAGAACCAATATATGGAGAATATAAAACTAAAACACTGCTTTAAGCTGAAAGCTTTACTGAAGTATTAAAAATAAACATTACTTTACAAAACATAAACACTTCTGTTTTGTATAATCTAGCACTGAGACTAATTTGAATTAATTAATTATATTGATTTTAACGCATAAAAATTGACCCCATATAATTTTTTTTTTAAAATACAAAGGTCATACATGTAAATCTTTCTATTCGCGTTTTTTTGCACACAAGTAAATCTGACGTACAATTAGCATCACAAGCATTGGTCCACTGGAAGGATTCTAACTTAAAATCCATCTCAGTGCAATTCATGTTTGAGTCTGCACTGATGTTTCCAATGCTAATTGTAGCAAACCACCTGTTTGGTTATTAAAAATATTAAAATATTCCTTTAACATATAGTTGAGCTATTTTTCAATGCATTTATTTTCATGATTTAAGTGTATAAAATGCAGTTCATGATTTGTTTTTACCATAAGAAATGTTCTGATATGCAAATTGCTCGGTTTTGAGTTTTTGGTTATAATGAGCTTTATTTTGAAAAACCGCTAACTACTTCCTGTCAGTATTACACTGTGGAAAAACTGAGGGAAAAACGGAACAAGCTACTGGTAAATGTAAGCAGTTTAAGGAAAACAAAAGGGAGATAAGTAACAGTATGAATAATAGACATCTGCAAGATAAAGAGTAACCCCCCGAGGAGGCACAAGGTTAGTAGTAATGTGCAGAAATTCGGCTGTACTCACCTCAGAGATTTGTTTAGAAAGCTAATGCTATGCTAAATGTTTCTTACATGTTTGATAAAGCTGTGCTGCGTTGCATACAGAGATGAAGAACATCATTGTAATTAAATGCATTTTCTGTCTGTCAGTTCTCACGTTGGTTTCAACAAGTTACTTTAATGGAGCCTGGAAATAAATACTGAAAAGCATCAGTCGAGTCTACAATCTTTTGGAGGGTATGCTACAGTGAGAACTTCATCCAGCAAGCAACCAGTTTAAACTTCACCACATGCATCACTGCTCCGTCTGTGAACTCCACGGTCAAACAGCACAGCACAGAGCTACGCCACAGCATCATATGGTCATCGATGGCTCAAGGTACGGCACAGACCACAGATGCAGTAAAAATGGATAGCTTAAAGGAACAGATAAATGAGCTACAAGGAGAAATAGAACAAAATAGAGAACTGCTAAATCAAAGGGAAGAAGAAGGCTTGTCAGAGCACACAGAATTAAAGGAGCTAACTGACACCAGAAGTGAAGTCGTTGAGCTTCAAAACAAAATAGCTGAAACTGAGGAAATAAAAGTACCACGTCACTCAGAACGCAAAAGTGTACCCACAGAGAAGTTTCTTGCCTATCAAAGAGAGGAACAAAGTAAAAGGGAAAGGAGACTTCTTCATCTCTATGAACAGTGGAAAATCCAAATTAGAGCAATCAAAGAAAATCTAAAACAAAACACATCAGATATGGAACTGGCTAAAATGGCAGACACTGTTGAAAATGGAAAGGATGACATCATGAAAATGTATTACGAAATAAGACGAGGCGCCACCCCAACTGCTGACTTAAGACGAAAAATAGATGCTTGTGAAGCAGTCACTAAAGACATTATGAAAATAATTAATGAACGCTTATCCGGAATAGATGATGTCTTTGATGCAGAGCGTGAAAAGCACAAACTTAGGCAACTCCATGCTCATAACTACGCTCATTCCATATACGGGACTGCTTCTCAGTCCGCTAATAGTTATCTTTCTGAAACATCGATCCTGGCTGCCAAAAGGGCCGAAGCAGTTGCAGAGCTCGCTGCAAAAGAAGCTCAATGCAAATTATTGGAGGAAGAAATAAAACAGAAGGAAAAAATAAGGATGATGGAATCAGAATTAGAGCGTTTGCAAGCAGAGAGGGACAGAGAAGTAGCACGTGTCAGACTGGAAAGCTATGACAGAGAGATAAGACAGGAAACTGACAGTCACCCCCTACAGCAACTTCATAGTACGCATACACAGCGAAGAGAAGGCACAAACTACAGGCAGAACCCTACCATCCTTTCCATGCATCCCCAAAATCCTTCCATAGTCCCACCAAATTCCCACACTGACATTTCTTCTTTAGCCCAAGCGATACAAGACAGCATAACAATTAACAGACTCCCCATGCCAATGCCTACAGTATTTGGAGGAGACCCCATCCACTAAATTGAATGGAGAGCTTCATTTATGTCACTAATAGACAGGAAGAGCATCTCAGCAGCTGACAAACTTTATTATTTGAAAAAATATATCAGCGGCCCTGCTCACAAATGTATTGAAGGCACCTTTTATCGAGATGATGACGAAGCATACAGAGATGCATGGAGTAAGCTCCACCAACGCTATGGGCAGCCATTTGTCATTCAAAGAGCCTTCAGGGACAAGCTGTCAAAATGGCCAAAAGTACAAACCAAAGACGCTGAAGGATTGAGAGCCTTTTCTGATTTCCTCAATGCCTGTCTCCAAGCCATGCCTCATGTGAAGGGCTTAGAAATTTTGAATGACTGTGAAGAAAATCAAAAGTTGATTCAGAAAGTCCCAGATTGGTTAGCAGCGCGCTGGAATCGTCAAGTCTCAATAGCTCTTATGGAAGGAAAATACTTCCCTAGCTTTGAAGAGTTCTCCAGATTTGTGTCAGTAGAAGCGGAGATAGCATGTAATCCAATCACCTCCCTGCATGCTGTACACTCATCTAGCTCCTCCTACAGCAAAAGAAGCACAAATGAAACAAGAGGAAGCAAAGTACATGTCTCCAGCACTCAAGCAAATACAAACATTGAAAACACAAGGTCAAACTATGGGAAAGAAAAACCTCCCTGCATGTGGTGTAAAGATGACCAGCATCAACTGTTCAGGTGTTCAAAATTCAAAGAAAAATCCATAGAAGAACGACGAACATTCATAAGGGACAGTAAGCTGTGCTACGGATGTGTCAAACCAGGTCACAGCGTCAAAGAATGTCGTCACCATCACAGTTGTGAGCTGTGTAAAGGAAGGCATCCTACCTGTCTACATGACGAGAACTACAAAGGGCATGAGGAGAAAGACAGACCTGTAAGCATGGAAACAAGGAAATGCATAACAAATGCAAGCACAGCATTAAACTGTTCAAAAGAAATTGTGACAGCTAGCCCGCTTTGTGTTACCAAAGAGGGTCAGTCTTACAGCACCTCCATGATTGTCCCTGTGTGGGTCTCATCTGTCACTCAACCATCCAGAGAACAGCTCGTCTATGCTCTGTTGGACACCCAGAGTGACAGCACCTTCATCGAGAGAGAAGTAAGCGATAAATTAAGACCAAATGCTGTACCTGTACAACTGAAACTTACTACTATGTTGGGAGAGAGCATGACAATGAAAAGTGAAAGAGTAGAAGGACTTCGTGTTAGAGGCTATAATTCAGGCAGTTACATTGATCTACCTCCTACTTACACAAAAGACTGCATCCCCATGAACCGTGATAACATACCTACCTATCAAACAGCAAAACAATGGCCTCACCTTGCAGCAATCACAGATCATATACCACCTCTCCTGAACTGTGACGTGGGACTCCTCATTGGGTACAACTGTCCGAGAGCCATAAAACCCAGACAACTGATTGAGGGAGCAGACAATGACCCCTACGCCGTCCTCACAGACTTGGGATGGAGCATTGTGGGCTGCTCTGCACCTGGCCAAAATGAAAGACAACTCAGCATGTGTCACAGAATCACGGTAAAAGAACTTCCGCCAGTAACGCCTATGGATTTAATAAGCGCCTTGGAGTCCGACTTTAAAGACACAAAGGCTGACGACAAAACCGTCTCACAAGAGGACCTTATGTTCTTGAGCATGCTCAAGGATGGTATAAAGAAAAATAACCAAGGACACTACGAGATGCCTCTGCCATTCCGAAAAAGGCCCACCCTGCCTGACAACAAAAGGCTTGCTGAAATCAGGCTCAGTCATCTTCAAAGGAAGCTCAGCAAGGATGAAAACTACAAAAGGGACTACACTACATACATGAAGGAAATCATAGAGAGAGGAGATGTGGAAGAGGGGCCTACAGATGGAATTAAAGGTGAGCGATGGTACATTCCACATCATGGCATTTATCACCCTCTAAAACCTGGCAAACTACGCATCGTATTTGACTGCTCGGCAAAATACTGTGGCACAAGCTTAAATGAGCACCTGCTCCCAGGGCCAGACATGATAAACAATCTAACAGGTATTCTCATAAGGTTCAGAAGGCATCCCATTGCTGTTTTATGTGACATAGAGAAAATGTTCCATCAGTTTCATGTCCAAGAGGAAGACAGCAACTTTCTCCGGTTCCTCTGGTGGTAGGACGGAGACACAACCACACAACCTCAAGAATACCGCATGAAAGTACACCTTTTTGGTGCTGTGTCATCACCGGGGTGTGCAAACTACGGACTCAAATATTTGGCCAAAGAACACAGTTTCTCACACCCTGTAGGAGCACAATTTATTGTAATGGACTTTTATGTAGACGATGGGGCTACGAGTGCAGACAGTGTAGAAGGAGCCATTCAGTTGGCACAGGAAGCAAGGGAGATATGCAGCAAAGGTGGCCTCCGTCTCCACAAATTTGTGTCAAATAACCATGCTGTGTTACAGAGCCTTCCCCCATCAGAGTGTGCAACAGAGACAAAAACAAAGGACTTACTATTCAAAGACACACTGGAACGAGCTTTAGGAATTCAATGGAGTGTAAAAGAGGACAGCTTTAAATTCAACAGCACTGTAAAAGACCAACCTGCCACACGTAGAGGCATACTATCTACAGTCGCTTCTATATATGACCCTCTCGGCTTTCTAGCGCCATACGTCCTCAATGGAAAGAGAATCCCCCAAGAGATGTGCAATCAGGGCATTGGATGGGATGAACCCCTGCCAGAGAGGCTAAAACCACGGTGGGAGAGTTGGCAACGTGATATCGGCAACCTACAGAAAATAACCGTCACACGCTGTTACTTACCTGCTGATTTTGGAGAAGTTGTGGAGACTGAATTACACCACTTCTCAGATGCGAGCACGTGTGGATATGGGCAATGCTCTTATCTCAGAGTCAAGAACAAGAAGGGAGCGATTCACTGCTCACTGGTGATAGGAAAGGCCCGTGTTTCTCCAACAAAACTGACAACGATACCACGACTCGAATTAACTGCAGCAGTGGTTTCAGTCTCCATCAGTAACATGCTCAGAGAAGAATTGAGAGTTGTTAATGGTAAAGAATATTTTTGGACTGATTCAAAGGTGGTGTTAGGCTACATAAACAATGATGCAAGGAGATTTCACACCTTTGTAGCCAATCGGGTCCAGAAAATACGCAACTGTACAAACCCACAGCAATGGCACTTTGTACCTACGAATGAGAATCCAGCAGATGGAGTGTCTCGAGGTAAAACTGTAAATGAACTACTTACCTCTGACTGGTTCACCGTCCCCTCATTTCTCTGGAAAAGGGAGTTACCCATGGAAAATTATGCAGTGCCAGACCTGTCCATAGGGGATCCGGAAGTCAAAAAGGCACAAGTCCTGCAAACGAAAACCACAGAAATAATCAGTCTTGTCGACCGCCTGTCCAAGTTTTCGTCATGGTCCCGTGCTATCAGAGCTGTAGCCCGTCTGCTTCGACAAGCTAAAGGATCAAATCCCACGCTCTTTCAACAGTGAGCGAAAGAGAAAGTGCCGAGCGTGTCATCATTCGGGATCTGCAAAGACAAGCATATGGCGAGGAAATCAAATTATTGAGCAAAGGTAGTCTACTGCAGCGTTGCAACAAACTACAACACCTTGATGCTTTCCTCGACACAGACGGTCTCCTCAAGGTGGGAGGACGACTCCGCCACTCATCACTCTCTGAATGCTTTAAACATCCAACTGTCATTCCAAAAGAGCACCATGTGACAAAGTTAATAATAGCTCACAGCCATGAAAAGACAAAACATCAAGGAAAAGGATTCACGATAAATGAAATCAGAGCCAGTGGATATTGGATTCCAGGAATGAGCAGGGCACTAACATCATTCATTCATCAGTGTGTCATATGTCGTAAACTCAGGGGAGCTGTAGAGGGTCAAAGAATGAGTGACTTACCTGTAGAGCGCGTTGAGCCCTCTCCTCCGTTCACCTACTGTGGCATGGATTGTTTTGGACCTTTCACAACTACACAGGGAAGAAAACAATATAAACGATACGGCCTGCTCTTTACCTGCTATTGTTCACGAGCCATTCACATCGAGATGCTAGAGGACATGTCCACCGACTCCTTCATCAACTCCCTGCGATGTTTCATTGCAGTCCGTGGTGCAGTCCGTCAAATTCAGTGTGACCAGGGCACCAATTTTGTTGGTGCCAAAAATGAATTCAAAACAGCTCTACAAGAACTTGACACCCAGAGACTGAGTACATTCCTGTCACAAAAACAGTGTGATTTCATCATGAACGCACCTCACTCCAGTCACGCAGGGGGCGTGTGGGAACGCCAGATAAAGACTGTAAAAAGTGTTCTGAGCTCTACCCTGTCTCTTTCTCAAGCCGGAATCAACGATGCTTCACTCAGAACTGTACTGTATGAAGCTATGGCCATAGTCAACAGTCGGCCTCTTACTGTTGAAAACTTGAACAGCCCTGACAGCCTTGAACCACTCACCCCCAATCATCTCCTGAACATGAAGTCCAGTACAGCTCTCCCTCCACCAGGCACATTCTCCAGAGAGGATCTGTATGGCGCAAAGAGATGGCGTTGTGTACAGTTTTTATTGGAACAATTTTGGAGCAGATGGAAACGAGAATATCTACACAATATTACCACAAGGCAGCGTTGGCACACACCAAAGAGAAATCTAAGGGTGGGTGATGTAGTGATGGACAAAGATGAACTGTTACCTAGAGGTGAGTGGAGACTCGCAAGAGTCGTTGAGACTGTCAGCAGCAAAGATGGACTTGTAAGGAGAGTGAAAATCTCAGTAGGAGATAAGAATCTGAGCAAGCAGGGTGTCCGTCTTGCCAAACCTTCAATATTAGAACGCCCAGTGCAGAAGTTGGTTCTGCTATTTGAAGCTTCTTAAGCTGTGACTACACAAGGACAATGACATTATTGAGAAAATTATTCTTGTTCACACTCAAAGCATTTAGTGTGGGACTCAAATAATTTTGGTGGGAGTGTAGCAAACCACCTGTTTGGTTATTAAAAATATTAAAATATTCCTTTACCATATAGTTGAGCTATTTTTCAATGCATTTATTTTCATGATTTAAGTGTATAAAATGCAGTTCATGATTTGTTTTTACCATAAGAAATGTTCTGATATGCAAATTGCTCGGTTTTGAGTTTTTGGTTATAATGAGCTTTATTTTGAAAAACCGCTAACTACTTCCTGTCAGTATTACACTGTGGAAAAACGGAGGGAAAAACGGAACATGCTACTGGTAAATGTAAGAAGTTTAAGGAAAACAAAAGGGAGATAAGTAACAGTATGAATAATAGACATCTGAAGATAAAGAGTAACCCCCCGAGGAGGCACAAGGTTAGTAGTAATGTGCAGAAATTCGGCTGTACTCACCTCAGAGATTTGTTTAGAAAGCTAATGCTATGCTAAATGTTTCTTACATGTTTGATAAAGCTGTGCTGTGTTGCATACAGAGATGAAGAACATCATTGTAATTAAATGCATTTTCTGTCTGTCAGTTCTCACGTTGGTTTCAACAAGTTACTTTAATGGAGCCTGGAAATAAATACTGAAAACCATCAGTCGAGTCTACAATCTTTCGGAGGGTATGCTACACTAATGTTACAGTTTGCAGATGCTGCACAAATTCTCCAGCCATCATTGGACCATATGAAAAGCTTCAGGGCCAACATAGGTAAGTCCACATCTGATTAACGAATGCTATGTTCACACTGCAGCCTGAAGGGACCCAAATCAAATTTTTTGTCCCATATGTGACCTGTATCAGATCTTTTCATGGCTGTCTGAACAACACAGATCAGATTTTTTTCCAATGCGACCCAGGTCACTTGGCTATGTGGTCCTTAATCCAACACAAAACTGATCTTTTCAAATGCGACCTGTGTCTGAACGGCCAGGGAGAGCAGTATTTATGTTTAACCACCTTAAAAAGATTGTGTTTTTATGGTTGGGAAAAATCACTATATGTGCTCCGGCACTACCATCCATGTTTACTTCCGTAAACACAGAGCACGCTGGCCTGTGATGTCACTGCATCCTCTATGCGGGACAATTGCGTTGTAAGACTGCAGTTCGCACAGGAGATCACATACAAGTCGCAAATATATGGAAATGTGAACAGAAAAATCTGAATTAAGCACCAAGGCCTGCAGTGTGAACGTAGCCTAAACGACTCTTTGGTGAAATAGATTGCAACCTGAATTGTTTGTCTTAATAACTGGCCTTAGGAGAAAAACTTAGCGTCAATGGTAAACATGCAACATTTAATTGCACTAAATATTGCATGTTGAATTGCAAATGGGCAATGCTCTATGTAGAGCTCTATTGTCCTAGTTCTGTTGATAGTAGTAGAAATTGAACTTTAACATCTGGTTACAGCAAATCTTAAAATGTTAAAGGCAATATTATATGCATTGCTGTCACATATTCATCATACTTGATGGAAGGAAATGTGCTATATAACTGATGTTAATTTTGTATTTACACTTCTAAAGAAGTATTTTTTAAACTAAGCTGTATAAATTTTCTAGCATTTCTGCAGAAAAAGGAAGATGAAGAAAAAAATGAAATGAAGATAATTTCAAAACAATCTGATAGTTGAGTAACGTAAATAATGGATTAAAAACAGATAAATATTTGTGTTACTCTAGTCATATGTTTTTTTAATTTTTTTATTAAAAGCTTTTTTATTTTGCATATAAGGTTTTCGGTTATAATGCAATTATTTAATTACAGTTTTGTTTTTAATTTTAGCTTTTTATTGTCATTGTCACAAGTATAGACCAATTAAATGAACTCTCTGGATTAAACCCATCCCCTTGGGGAGCAATGCGCTGCCATTGTGCGACCCCCCGGGGAGCAGTGTGGGGTTGAGGCTCTTATGCTCAGGGACCCAGAGTGGCAGTCTGTGGGAGTAGGACTTGAACTCAAAACCTCTGGAGTACAAGCGCAATTCCCTAACCACTAGGGAGCAAAATCATTTTAAAAAATGTAACTCAAAATTTCAATCAAGTCCCACTGTTAGGAATCCAGTCTGTGTGGGTTGTGTTTTTGTGTTTTCCCCCCTGCACCACCAGGCGGCGCCCTGTTCTCGTTGGTCCTCCCACACACCTCCGGCTGGTTGGCTCATTGTTGAGGACTTCTTAAGCGGTGGACTGCCACTACTTCGACGCCAGAGTGTTTGCCAGTTTTTGGAAGTAATCCTGCATACTGGATGTTTGGCCATCTCCCCCTGGAAGGATTGTTTGTGCTTCACACTGAGCAGGGGATTCATCTCCACACGTCCTGTTCAAGTTCTCCAGGAAATCTAAGTGGCATTTCTCCTCAGGAACCAACCAAACCAAAAACCTGTCCACCCTCCAACAAGCCCCTCTCTCTGGAAAACCCACACCGACTGGATTCAGGGAAGAACGCTTTCTCCGCAATCGTGAGTCCCGTTTATCTCTGTTTTTGCAAGACGTTGTTCAAAGTTCCCACGGACCCTGATCTAACCTCTGTGAACTTCCCTTCTCACTTCCAGTTCCGGTTCACCAGCTCTGTGAGTTCCCCTAAATCCAACCCTTTGAACTCCTCAATAAATCTGTTAAACTTCTACTCAGGTTTCGCTGAGTGGTTTTCTGCATGTGAGTCAGACCTCCTAGAACATCATGACACCCACAGCTATTATACTGGAAACTCATAAAAAAAAGTACAATTTGAATACTGAAATCAAACCTTATAAATGTTGTAATTATTTTACATTAAAGTATCAGTTTTCTCCACATATCAGGATTTTTTTTTGACTGTTGCAAAGACTATCATATATCTCAGTTATTCTAGCTTAAAAGGCACCTATAGCCAGAATGAGAGACTGAGAGGTGCTCTATGGAGCATTGTTATTACTGGCATCTGAACCATTGCTCAATTGTCCAAAGGTTTGATTCTAGTTGGGAAGCATAAATGACTGTTTCAAAAGAAATAACCACCTGTCTTCTTTTTCTAGAAGTCCAGTTAACTTTTCCTTAGTTAATGACAAAGAGCTGTTCTTGTGCTGGCAGCTACTGCATAAATATGTCTCAAACAAATCTTTGTACTTTGCATGTTTAACTTCCTTGTTGTTGCTAAAATAAGTATATTCATCCCCACCTACAGTAAGCTCCAAGGTAAACAAAAAAACAAAGCATTTCTTATGTGTATTTATGTTACATTTTAACTGTGTTCTTGTACAATTTTCCCTCACAAAGAAGTAGCCTGGAATATCATAGCTTCCCCTTGAACCACTGCCTCTAAGTCTTCATGACCCCATAAATGTGTTAAATTTATTTTTTAATCATTTTAAAACACTAAACTTAACCTTGAGCATGCTTTATGACTGTTTAAAAGCCGGTTAGGTGAAGTAATTCAAGACTTGATAAAAAATATGTTACTAAACTGTATTTTTAATGAATGCGCTGAATGGGCATGTTTAAAATGAAAAGCTCAATTTCTTTTAAATAAAACATTAATTTACAATTTAGCCATTTAATAATCTATTCCAAGCCATTATAAAAAAAAAGCTTAATTCTGTTTTATCCTTCATAGGAGTGTTACCAAATTAAAAAGGGCAAAATTCGACTTCCAGGATATTTTTCTTTTTATTAATTTTGGATCAAAAGATGGATATCAGTTTATTGATGTTTCAAATTGATGTTTACTCAGAAAGTTTTTTCATCAATATTTACTACTTTTGTTTGATGTAAATTAAAAAGACAAATTCCCTAGCGTAAGTCTGAGTTATAATTTCTCACTTAAATAAATCACTTTTTAAACTTTTGATTCACACAGAAAAACATCTTGAAACTTTTCCCCTATCCTGTAACCACTGTTTTAGTTTAGCATTCTCATCACAACTTTTCATGTGATAGTGTCAGGAATCCAGTTTGTTTGGTCTGTTTTCTGTCTGTCTCTCCCTCCACCACCAGGTGGTGCCCTGTCCTTGTTGGTCTTCCCTGCACCCCTGCGGCTCTTTGGATCTTTATCTGGAGGAGTGCTTAAGCAGTGGACTGTCACCAGTGTTGGGCACGTTACTTTGAAAAAGTAATTAGTTATAGTTACTAGTTACTTCTCCCAAAAAGTAACTGAGTTACTAATTGAGTTACTTCACAATAAAAGTAACTAGTTACTAGTAAAAGTAACTATTGCGTTACTTTTGCGTTTCTCGCCCCCGTAACCCTCACCACCCAGCCCCCACCTTCTCGCCGTGTGTTTCCAAAGCCAGCTGAATAGAGCGGACGACAAAGACAAGAACCTGCAGAAAGTTTAGCATTTATTGCAACTCAACGTAAATGACATCAGGGGGAACGCCATGTGAAGTTTTTTAACAGGGCATTCAGATCTGGTGAAATTAATAACTGGGGATGTCTAATTCTGAAATCCTGTGTGTTTGGGTTGTTATAGATACTGCAACATCTATCTATCCATCTATCTATCTAGATGTATACTCTGTGTGTGACATAAAATATGGATCTCCATCCCTGCCACAAAGGCCATCAAATAATGTTTAAAATAAAAAATACAGTAGGTTGAAAAGGCAGAATATCCATCCATCCATCCATCCATCCATCCATCCATCCATCCAGATTTCTCCCTTTAATTTGATTGTTCACGCTCTCCATAGTTCTCCTGTGGCGCGAGCACAGGGCGACTGTTGCGCGCCTTTAGCGAGCATGCGCGTTTCCTGTCGCTTGCGCGGTGAATCGTGCAGCCTGCGCAGTGCGGAGATGCAGAGGAAACCGTATGTGATGGGGAAACGCAGCTCGACGTAACACCGGTATTTCCATCAAGAAAACGCTGTTTTGCTGCTGGATCCTCCTCACTCTCCATCTCTCTCTGTGTGTGCTGTACATTAACACCCGCCAGCAGAAACACCCACCTACCCAACTGACAGACGGAATCTCACCATACATCAGCCATTCTTATCCTCCCCTCTCTCATGACAAGGCGCGCACCTCTGGATGACCTAAAAAATAATCTTTAATATCTCTTAAACAAAAGTAGCACAAACAATATTTTTTTCTGCACAAATCTGCACTAACGTTGCACTAACCATTCAGTCTATTTGCAGTTTTTTGACGTGGGTGGGGTGTCAGCTTCAAGCAGCTGCGCACGAGTCCTATCATGAAAAAAGGTTCATTATGCGACCTGAGTAACTCGCAGTAACGGGGTGTCTGCAATGGTAACTGCGTTATAGTTACAGTCAAAGTAATTAGTTAGATTACTCGTTACTAAAACAAGGTAACGGCGTTAGTAACGCCGTTACTTTCAACGCCGTTAGTCTCATCACTGACTGTCACTACCTCGATGCCAGAGTGTTTGCCAATTTTGGGTACTCTAGCCATGCTTAGATTAGCTGACTCTAACCTGAGTCTTTGTTTCACTGAGTCTAACTGAGTTTTTGTCTCTCTGAGCTTTATCCTTGTTTTTGTCTTTGCCTCTCGGCAGGAAGTCACCCTGTAAACTGGATGTTGGGCCTTCTCCCCCTGGAAGGATCGTTTGAGCTTCACATTGAGCGGGGGATGCAAACTGGATGTTTGGGCCTTCTTCCCCTTAAAGGATAGTTTGAGCTTCACACTGAGCAGGGGATAAACCTCATCATGTACCGTTCAAGTTCTCCTGGAAATCTAATTGACTGTCCGCTCCATTGCTCCTCCGGGTCCAAAGAACAGTTACCTGTCCACTCTTCAACGTGTCCCATCTTCTCTGGATCAACCCACACTTACTGGATTCAAAGTGGGACAAGAAACCCCCCAAACGTGAGTCCCTCACTAGCATTATCTTTATGGCATCCAAGATTCCCACGGTCCCTGAACTAATCATTGTCATATCCTCTCCAGACTTCCTAGTTCCTGTTCACCAGTTCTTTGAGTTCCAGATTCCCCCTTCTACCTTTTCCTCAATAAACCAGTTAAACCTTTGCCTTGCTCTCTGAGTGGTTCTCTGCATCTTTGGGTCAGACCTTTAAACACATCATGACAGAATTTCTAACAGAAGTTTGAATTATTCCATGTGACGTTAATCATTAAATTTGATCTTTTTTTGTAGTGAAGCATGAGTTAAAAAAAAATAGAATAAATAATAACAAAAAACTGGAAGTTGGCCATGAAAGGAAAATTTATCGCCTTTCATCAGAGAGTAGTACAGTCTAGATGAAGACTGGGGAAAAAGGTTAGATGTAGAATAAAACAAGGAGACCCAAAATCACACAAAAAGAAGAAAAACAGTAAGTGAAGATCCTCTTTTTTCCCAGGAAAATGTATTTAGTCACACTGTGTCCTTTTAAACATATCACATCAAGGCTCTTTTGATCATATCAGACAACTCCTTTCACCCCTATAGCTCTGCCATCATCTCCTCTTGTGTGGGTTATAATGTCTCCCAGTCATCTTCCTCTTATTAATCTTTGCCAGGCAAGCTTATTACTTTTTACACCCATATTTCGCTCGAGCTACTCTCTCTCTCTGTCATCTCCCTCTATCGTATTTTCTTCGCTCCTTGTATTTTCCCTCTTATTTTCAGTCATTCCCACTATGTTAGATTAAATGCAAGTGCATCTTTACTGTGCTTTGCACAACAGTTTTAAAATATTTATTTACAAAAAAATACTTATGCTGGACATTATTGGATCTACAAATACTCTGGGATTTACCTATTGCCATAATTAAAAAAAAATATTCCATAGAATATAACACTTAATGCCAAGGGTTATCTTTACAGCTAGCAAGTCAGTTAGATTAGATCTTTACTTTTATGATGCTTTATTGTTTTCCCCTAAATCATGATGTTTTTGAAAACGCAGGCAAAAACTACTTTATTAAGCAAGAACACAGGGAACATTTTAAGCAACAAACATTGTCTTACTTTAGGTTGTAATCACCTAATTGTGTTTTTTTTTTTTTTTTTTTGAATGTGGAAGACACCTATTCCTATACTGAAATGATTTGACTTTTATTTGAAGCTGAAACGGTGGCTCTTCCATATTAATATTATATACTATAGGTTTAAGTGAATGTTAATATAGAGTCTTTGAAATGTGGGCAGCGAGTCACCCATAGTTTTTGACAAAGCAGATCACTATTCAGCCAGAAAACTAAGCGTTGTACATGCCTTATGACTCAAGTATGAAAAGTTTATACTCCTCCTTTGTCCTAATTTCTTTGCACTCCCACCTTTATTATTGCACCTCTTTTTGTGTTTTTAATTCACCCAATCTCTCTCCAAGTGTTATTTCTACTGTATCTATTTTATTGAACCCAATATTTCTCGCCTACTTTATCTATCTGTGGATGTTCAGTCGGACTTCTTTTCATCTTCCCCTCATGTCTCTTAGTCCTCCTAATCATTAACCCCTGGCTTCTACAGTACAGATGCTTCAAACAGCCTGTACTGTTTCTCCACTCCTGTCTGTTACCCTTTCCTTAACAGTGAAAGAGTCTCTCATTATATTTAGCCCCACCCCACAACCACACACTTTTCTGGCTCATAGGCACTCACACTGGAAACAAGTCTGAATGATGATCACTTGGATACAAAATGCATGCACAAAGGCATAAAATAAATCGTAGCATGTTTAATTCAACTCCTAAATGTCCCCAAATATGTAAAAAACAAGCTTTAACATTTAACTTCTGGCACACATATACACATATACTACATCTCACTGCAGAAAGTTCCTTTGTTATATCGGTCATGTACTACGTTGCAAGATTATGAGATAAAACTGATACTTGCAGTTCTGATACTTGTCAGTTTCACCAGAGTTCAAGTATATCAGTTGCCCGATATAGTTGACAAAAATACATGATTGATAAATAAAGCATGCAGACAAATTTTAAAGTATAGGCTAATGAAGGTTTTAAGATGATTCGTTTCAAGCATCCTTTTACTTGTTAGAAAATCGGGAGTGCTATGTGAAGTTTTAATACTAAACATCTATACAGTAACTTATCCCCACACATTTCTAATAATGATGAAGTTTTGGCTGAGATTTGTATCAGTCACTATAGAAAGTGCTTAATTTGGACAGAAAATATGTTTTTCTTAAGGTTTGCTATTTAATGAACCTTCATGCTGTTTGGAAAAAAAAACAACAAGGCATGTTTGATGTTTTTTGGCAACCTCAAACTCACCTTATAAGCAGGTCAGGTTAAATTACTCTGATTCTCACAAAAATAAAGATTCTTTATAAGAAGCTTTTCACCTTTCAAATATTTTGTAAAAAAGTTATTTAGTTTAATTTCCTTTTTTTCTCATTCCTGTGTACAAATATTCCTATGATTCGTTTATGTAGGAAGGATGGACTCAGAGATTTCCTTTCAAAAATGAACTGAAACAGCACACTGTACATCAAGTCTTTCACGATAACCTGGAGATATTTTTATATTTCCACACTGTAAAAGCAATTGTTAAAGCCTTTTAAGGTTGATTGGCTATACAGGAAAAAAAAATTCAAAAATATGTTCATGTTAGATAAATCACTAACAGTGCTCTCTGGACATTCCTGCTCCATAAATTTACCTTCAATAATTAGATTCAGTACCTATCCTTATTTTCACAGTGTGTGAGCCAAATCAATGAGGGAAAACTAATTAAAAGTGGTTGCGCTACAGACCTGCTTCCCATCTTAAAATGCATTAAAACTTTCCAGCAGGTCACATTTGTGGGCATAATAAAAAGTTTTATGGAAAAACTGAAATCCTAAGTGCTTATAATACCCATTATTTGACTTAGAATGCATTCCAAATTAAGTTTACATCCAGGAGACAGCTGTTTTAATGATTATTTATGTAGGTAGACAGCTTATATGCTTTGGTATGCTTAGTGACTGTTATGTAGTACTTGAACCACCAACCCTTTGGTTGTGGGACAAAGTCCTGCATCCAACACCGCTGTCCCCACTAATGCTGAAGATTTCTTTGATAGTTAACACCAGTGTTACAGCAAAAGTTAGAGCTACGAGTTGCATGAGGTGCATATACATATCACTCTAATTGTTCTCTAGGGCCATAACTATTACACTATACACTTGACTACAGACAAAAGAGTTGTAAACTATTAGTTTTTTTGTTGGTTGCTTGGTTAACCAAATAAATTGGTTTATCTAATGCCAATGGCTTGGACAGTTTCTGACCAACAAATTGATTAATCCAACAAAACTGGTTTAACCAACTAGATTAGTTGTTTTCCAACCAATCTAGTTGGTTGGAAAACATTGTTAGAGTGTTCTACAGTGTTAGAGTGTACTACAGTGTTAGAGTGTGCTACAGTGCAAAGTAATTAATATTACAAGAGGATGCATGATTTTAAAATGTGAAAAATATGGAATGCTTTGGTATATAACCCCTGAGTTCATCTTTTGTAAAACTAATTTTGGCAATTCTTTTGAAGTTTGCCTGTACTACATTTGCATATCAAAACAATGACCACTCTGAATCTCAGCAGTCAGGTTTGACAGACACAGTAGGTTCTTCTTTAAAATGATCCATTTTAAAGTATGTATGGATTATACTGATGATGACTTCTAAAGTAAGTTTTTCTAGCTGACACAGGCCTATTTTGAACTAATATCAAATCTCTGTAGATTATCAAACATTAGGCCTCTTGGTGGACTATCTGAATCTTTTACCCTCTTTTGTTGGTAAGTTGTCAGTTTGTCAGTTTGCAGTTTAGGCAAATTATTATATCTTGGCAGCTTTACAGTTTTGCCATATTTTGTCAATTTTTCACACGATGCATGTGCCTATTAAGACATTTAACCATTTGAATACTGCTTTTAAATATAATCATGCTTTAAACCATTCTAAAACTTGATCTGTGACTTTTCGGGTCTTATTCTAAACACTACTTGTTCTTCAAGGCTCTCTAACCAACGAAGAATGATGAAATGATGAAGCGTGTATGTATGGGGCACATTTCGGCTCGGTTGTCTACTGGAGCGGAGGCAACAGCGACGGGGGCGGGAGGAGGGGGGTGTCGTACTTCATGTGGGACCCACCCAGATAATGTTGCTTACGGGCCTACTGTTGTGTCGTCACGCCATTGATTGCACTTGACTTACTGTTACATACTTGTATTAAATACTGTTACGTATTTAATATTTCAGTAGAGGCTCACTTGTAAATCAGAATCAGAATCAAGTTTATTGCCAAGTAGGTTTGCACTTACAAGGAATTTGACTTGGTGTTGTTGGTGCAGACAAAAAAAATAAATAAATAAAAAATATGATAGAATATATATAAATATATATATATATATATATATACACAGAAGCTACTGTATATACAAACAGTAGACTGTGCGTTAATGTAACGCAGAAATCCTGAATGGGGGAGAGAAACATTGTCCAGTGTCACGGGCGCGTCTTGGCCTTGTTGATAAGGCCGATAGCAGATGGGAAAAAACTGTTTTTGTGACGGGAGGTTCTGGTCCTGATGGACCGCAGCCTCCTGCCAGAGGGTAGTGACTGAAATAGTTTGTGACTGGGGTGCGAGAGATCAGCCACAATCTTCCCTGCACGCCTCAGAGTCCTTGAGGCGTGCAGCTCCTGGAGAGATGGGAGGTTGCAGCCAATCACCTTCTCTGCAGACCGGATGACACGCTGCAGTCTGCTCTAAAGTTGATCACCATGATCTTATGGTGTATTGCTTTAATGAAACAATTCTTTTTAACTCCTATAATGAATAAAACCGTGGTTGGGGTGGAGATCTACAAACATCCTGTTCCTCCACTATGCCTATAAGCAAGTTCATGTACAATTTACACTTTAATTTATGGATAATGTACATTTTAATAGGAAGCATTGGTATTTCACTTTAATGTACTGTATCAGCAAGCAGAAGGTGCTGTGGTGACGCATTCTGAATTTAGGATAAAAACAAGTGAACCTATTTCTCAGGACTCTTACCTTCAGGATTGTGTATGTGTTGATTTAATATGTATGAGCCTTAGCACGGAATTTCTATACTATTTATTCTGTCTTATTTGATTAGGGATTTGAAGTCTAGCTTTAATTTAAAATCATTCAGATGTGGTTTTAATGTGGATCCACTGTAGGAATTAAAGGGCAGGGTTAGCGTGTAAGTAGGCTAATTAAGGGTGTAAAACCACCAATTAGGCATCTGCAGAATGAAATCTCAATAACTTTGCAGTCAATTTCAAATATAGGAAGCACATTATATACATGAAGAAATAGCTCTTTTGGATTGAAAATCTTACTAACCTCTAGTGTAGAACATTCAAATTGAGTAAAATACAATGGATTTTGTGTTTGTTATATATTCCTATTTGTAGAAAAACCAAGAGTTGTTCTTCATTCATACTGAATCTCTGTTAATTCTTTAATGAAGTATCATAAATAGCAACAGCATTTAACCACACACATACATTTAAAATTAAAAAGTGCTGTTTCATGTTTACACTAACAATTACCGTAAAATTTGGGAGCCTTGTCTCAAAGACATGTATTAGCACAGGGAAATTATGTGTGTAACCACACTCACAGTAGACCAGTAGCCTGGCAACAAATCGGGGTCTCACAAAACTTTTTTTTCATGGGCAGGACATGAAGAAGAAGAGAAAAGAGATTGAAGGATAAATAAAAAAAAATAAAAAAAACCTCAGACAGCAATAAATGCACAGAAGGCCAAAACATTGGATGAAATATGAAACATTTGTGGCAGGATTGGAGTCTATTTTAAAATTCCTTTGAAGAAGAAAAAAATCTAACAAGCTTCTGATCTATTAATATAGGTGTTCCATCCATAGGAAATCATTGTATTTAGCTGACTTTCTGTATATTTATATACATAAAGGCAGAGTAATAAAAATGAGCTTGAATAAGCTTAAATAAAAAAACACCATTATATTTTGCCCTTGTGTTTTTAAATAGTTTTTCCCAAATCAGGGCTGCACGGTGTGCAGTAGCACTGTTTCCTTGCTGCAAGAAGGTTCAGGGTTAGGATTCTGGCCCAGGGTTTTGTATGGAGTTTGCATGTTCTCCCTGAGCATGCGTGGGTTCCCTCTAGGTACTTCCTGCAACAGTCCAAAAACATGACTGTTCGGTTTATTGGCTTTTCTAAATTCTCCTTAGATGTGAGTATATGTGCATTATTGTGTTTGCTTGTGTGTCTTTGCGTTGCCCTGCGACAGACTGGTGACCTGTCTAGGGTGTGTCTCATCCTTAGAATGCTGGAAATAGGCACTGGCCCTACCACAAAATCCTTACTAAGAGGTAGAAGATGGATGGATGGTTTTTAAATCATTGGAGAGTTTGTAACTCCTCATGCATGGATGGATGGACGGATGGAGGGGCCACTTCTCAGCCCCTTGATTTAACCTTTGCTTGTTTTTATATGCAGGGCCAGTAGATTTTTGACTTGCAGTCTCACTAATTGGGCATTTGGCACAACAGATGACTTTTAATCTATTTGGACAGGTGGTAATTGGAAATCTCTGTGAAGCAACAGCTCACCCACCCAGCAAGAGTAGCAGAGGGAAAAAGATAGTGGGTGAAAATAATAATTTGTGTAGGATGGAGTGATGCTAAGGGGTACTGCTTCAATTTTGCAGACCGAATAAAGTCAAATGTAACTTTAAGACGAAGAGAACAGATTGTGGGGTAAAACATGTTACTGGGTCTACGGTAGTAATGCTGATGTTTGACTTATGTTTTGTTAAATTCTGTCCTCAACTGACATTCAGAAATCAAAAGAGTGAGGAGAAATTTGTTTTTAAGGATAAAATAAATTCACAGGAAGCAGGCTGTGTATTTTCGAACCGTTGATATGTAATATGATACCTTAATTGGGATGGTATTCACACTGTAGTACTTAATTAGAAAAGTTTCAGGTTGCAAAAACAGAGAATCTGAAAAGCTCTATGTCTTTTATGCTATATGGTTTCCAGAACATATGCATGTCTTGGTGGAAGAGATGAAAGAGCAGTTAGGGCACATTAGGCAGTCTGAGTGAGGTGGGTTGTTCAAAGGAGTAAGATTCAGAGTGACAGAAAATCAAATTTAAAAAACATAATTATCTCACTGGCTTACAGAATCTAGAAAGAAATTACTGATTATAAAAAAGGGTCTAAATCATTTTCAGTGAATGAGTAAGCAGATATAATCCCATGTTCTGACTGCAGCTTAATATTATTACTGGATCAGAATGCATTTAGTTCAATACACTTAAATTGAACTATTCTCAACTTCTTTAACCTCAGAAAACCCTCAAATTTAAATAAGGCCAGTAAAGATGTTATGCTGAAAGATCAACCCTGAAAAAATAAATTATCAAAAGTTTTTGATAATTTATCCAAATAATTCTACCAACTATATTAAAGTAAATTAAGTGTATGCTTTGATATTTCCAGAGATATTTACAAACACATTTCAAAAAAAAGAAAATGATGAAGAACCACATGAGACCGTCTACCATTACATAGGTTCTGTGACAGCAACATGCCTTAGGCTTCAAGGGCTTCACAGTTGGTAAAGCTTCTCCCTGTCTGTATCTGGGGGCATAATTCACAGGATAACTCTCCTGGGCTGAGTGTACTTAAAGAGATTTTTCCATTAGGGACATATAGCCCATTGGTCCAGTCACTCTGCAGAACTTACAGAGTTGTAAATGGATGTTTCAAACCAAAGTGATAAAGTTAATTAGATCATGGAATGGATTGTTTGAATTTATGATCAATTCAATGACCAAAACCGTTCAAGTGCAATCTTTTCTCTGGCAAAGTGCAGAACCGTTATTGCCATCTCCCATAAGGAATGTATAACGTTCTTTACTTATTGTTCTTTTTGTTTGAATACCAACTGAATCTGAGATGGCAAACTTGGTTCAAGTTTTATAACACATCTTTGGCAAATTTCTCTGTGTGCATGATAGGATAATGTTTGCTAAATCGTATTTTGGTTTAAACTTTCCAAAATACTGCTTTGAGTTATAAATGGTTAACTTGAGGTAAGGATTTTTTGTGTTTAAAATGATCAACACACTTGGATATGTACACTGATTTGCTATTTGTATCCATCTCTTTGACGAAACCCAATTTTTTGTCTTTACGCAGTGCATTCTTTCGGCAGTAGATACTAGTTATTAAGTGCATACATTATAAACATATCTACTAAAAGAAATAATGTTTTAGACAAAGAAAGGGTAAAAAAAAGAGAGATAAGGGTCAGTATTGGAGATTAAGTTGAATATAAAACATTTAGTAAAGATTATGTTAAAATGTCATCAAGGTAATTGGGGTATAACCATACAAAAGCAGTTATCCTCTCAGTAGGATAGAAGCGTTTTCTTCTTCATCTCCACAAACAAAGGAAGTATTAAAAAAGAGATATATGACAGGTGTCACATGAGAGGCGATATTTGACTCCAAGACATAAGACACATATAGATATTGTGTTCCTTTGTGACAAACAGGACAGAAGTATCTGAAATGACCACTGCAGTGCAGAGCTGCAGGCCATGCCATTAACATCCTTCAGACTGGGAGAAAACATAGAGAGTGATGTTGCTTACCAGAGCATAAAAAAGACAATCTCATTTACGATCATCCATGAACTAGTGTTTATATAATTTGTCACAAATAAATACATGAGGTTTCAAATCTGTTTCTTTTTAATCTAATTTTGAAGTGATTTAAGTTGGATAATGCACAAATTATATCGTTGTCTGTAATTTTTCCATTGCTGTTGGAAACGTTTTGATTGTTTATGTTAATTTTTTTAAATTTTTTTGTTGTATTCATCAGAATCAGATTCATTGCCATGTAGGTTTTCACTTACAAGGAATTTGACTTGGTGTTGATGGTGCAGACGAATATATATATATATATATATATATATATATATATATATATATATATATATATATATATATATATATATATATATATATATATATATATATATATATATATATATATATATATATACAGAATACAGGATCTATAGTTATATACAATATAAAACATACAATATACTACATAAACATACCATATACTATAAAAAAATAGTATATAGTTATATATTGGATGTAGCCAAAAATTAGATGAGACTGTACACACCATCAATAATTTAGGGGGATCTTTATATAACCAGAAAGAAAACGGCAACTTAGAGAACACCCAAATTAATTCTATTTATAATATCAAATAGTTCTGCATGGAATTTGGTTTGCATGGAAGCAAAAAATTAACTAGTTGTTTATGAAATCATCACAGTATATGAAAATACTACATGAATACGTGTAATTTTATCTAAAAGCACTACAGACAGTTGTGCATAATTGGTAGTTATACACTGTCAAATGGTCAAAACATCAAAAACACTTTTAATTTAAATACAACTAAAAACTCGTAACATTTCTGTTAAGCATTTCCTAGACAGAAGCTGAGGAGTTCATTCACACACAAAGGAAAACACAATTAATGGTTGGGATGACTGAACAGATCTTATTTTACAAATGCTAATGAGAGAGAAGTAAGTGTATGTCAAAGGGCATGTCATAAAGAGTAATTAAAAGGAGATTACTCCCGCAGTAACATTCAAGGTCAGAATTATTAAATTTGCAATCTTTTCTAGGGAGACATACTGTAAACTAAATAGTATATTAAGGATAAGTATTACACAATAAAGATGTTAAAAATGCTGTAGGAGTCAATATTTTTTTGGCTTTTTATTGGTGTATTTATATAAAACAAAACGGAAGGGGAAAAAAAACTTGGATTATTTATAAGTTTTGCAGAAAATGATTAAAAATTCTATTTAATGACATTCTGATTAGATGTTAAGTGAAAGTATGTCATTATACAGACCCCCTGTTTTACTTTAGATGTAGGAAATAAAACTTGTAATCACATTTTTGTTTGTTGATTAAGATTTCAAAATTCAGAAAATATATAACAATGGTCGGGGCAGGTCTTTGAATTTATGAACATAATTGAATCCCCTCAGTAAGACAGCTGCAGATATCATGTATGTTAAGTCAAACCACTTTTTCAAATCATCTTAAACAATAACAATGATATTTCCTTATATTTTGATGGCTGAATCTTGACTTTATAACAGGGTAATTGGTCACAGCTAAGACTTTTTTGGGGGGTGCAGTTTTAGTTACAGTACCTTGTAAATGTGTCTTTAATATGACCAAGTGTACTATTTTCTTGAGAAAACTAATTGTACCAGCAAAAATAGAATACTTATATTTAAAGCATCACATCTGGTCTTTCTCAGGAGCCTATAGTTTAGTTTTAGTTTTTGGACACTGCAAAACTCTGGTGGCACAATTAGTGGCTAACACAGGAGAGGATCTATGTGCTCCATTAAATTTCACCTCATAATTGGCTCCAAAGTTATTTTAAAGCTTGAACACCATTAAAGTGCCTACTTTTTGTACAAAAAAGGATTATCCTATGCAGATTTATAAGTCGATTTACAAGCTCAACTATTTAAGGGATTTGTTTTTTGGGTTTTTTAGCCTTATAATTAAAAGTTGAAACAAACTAAAACAACATGTATTGCCAGTTAGACTATTTTTCGTTCCAATATGTAAGTCCTTTGTTTTTGTTTGGAAACAAGTTGCTGTTCTGTTTATTTGTTTAATAAAAAGTGTATTTATTTTAAAATCCTTTAACAGGTAGATTTTTTAAGCACTTCTGTGTTTTATGGTCCATTAATTAACAAGCAAAGACTCATTTTCTTACAGGTAAATAATTAAAGTGGACTTTACCCTGTGTGTAACAATTACTGTAAATGGTCTGATATCAAATTAAACCTTATTCACATTCGATAAGGATCGTCTGGGGACCTGTGTAGCAAATAGATTACCCTATAACTGCTTTTTTATGTGGCACATTTGCAGGGAATATGGAAGCATAAGACTTTGCTATAATGTACAGTGATCACCTGGATATGATGAAAAAACACCCTTACTGCATAACATCTGCTCGGTACTGTGTGTTGCTGGAAGCACTAGCAAACTGTATACCAGAGGGCTACAAACAGAAAAAGAATGATTTTTACCACAAAGTGTGATGATGAATAATGTGATCGACTTGTGATGAAATGTAGCGATTTCTGTGGGACTGTTTCGCGTTTATCACTTCTGTCTCCGTGTCCCAAAAAGGTTTAAAAAATGATTCATATTGCACTTGATAAATGTAAAGGAAGAAGAGTCACCACCACAGAGCCACTCTGCCTGTCAGTAAAAATAAAAACCAGCATCACACATTGTGTGAATGTTGCTTTTAAAATAAAACACATAAAGGATTTTAGTTTTTAGTTTTTATAAATAAAAAATTATTTAAACTACTGTACATTTAAAGGTTGGCTGAGGCTAGTAAAGGGTGATTCTTAAGTGGCTTTTGTGAAGTTTAATAAACTTGTTTTTTAATTTGATGTGGAGCTGATGTAAAGCAACAATATAAAACTAAGTCTCATGTTGTCCCAAATAATATTGTCCCACCTTTTTTTTTGTTTTTTTGTTTTTTTTTAGATCTGGTCACCTTAGATCCACCATTTTCATCTCATATTGCTCCTTCTCTTTTGCCTTTACTTTTTAATGATGTAGATTATGGTTATGATGATAATGAAGGCATAATTTAAAAAGTCTGTCTAAGGCAAGTATATTGAGCTGATTGCCTTTACCTGCTAGGTATGTTCTTCTTTTGAAGGTACTGTAGTGGAGGAAAGTTATTTTTAGGATAATAATCCTATTTTAAGTTACATTTGAAATTCTGCAAGCTTCCTGCAATCCTTTTATCAATTATCTGACCACTCTCGCTCTCACTCTCCCATTGTCTCCATCTGTCTTCAATTAAGTCTTATTTTCAGAATCCCCATAGCTGCTACTTTCCTCTCCGTTTTCCTTTACTGGTCCCTGCAGTCTCCATTACAGAGAGAAACAGAGAACTTTTCTTTTCCTTGGGGCGGCAATCATGGGTTATTAAACTGGGAACCCTGACAAATGTTTTCTAGTGGTAAAAGTTGGGCAACACATTTTCTTCACCTTAGTGAGCTAGATGAAATAAAAGTTAAATAAAAATGTAGTATAAATGTTTAAACGTTATGAAAAAGATAAGAAACACAAAGAAATGTAGTTTTAGTAAGATAAAAATTAGACAAAATGGTTTAGATTGTTTTCATACATTCTTAAAGAAGCTTCAAAGACACAGTTTTGACCTACATTAAGACAAGTGAGACAGAGAGAGGTGGAGTTCAAACCACTGATCTTCTGGTTGCAGAACAAAATCCTGCGTTCTATGGCAGTGTTGTCCCAAATTAAGTAGAAAGAGGCTATAGGACAGAGGACAGATAAACATTGCGTTTAATATCTCCCATGTATCTTCTGAGGTACCTGATCAATAGATTGCTACACAATGTATTCAAAGTCTCACTTATAGTCATTTTCTATTGGTGTCAATTCTATTGACCTTCTTTTTAGTTGTGGTAGTAAATTTTCAAAATGGTATGCAATTTACAATTCAATACCCAGGTATTGCCCAAACTATTTTACATCACGTTTTATCCCAGCTGGGATCGCAAGGGGTGCTAGTGCCTACAGCTGTGTATGGGTGATAGACGGGGTACACCCTGGACAGGTCGCCAGTCCATCGCACGGCAACACAGAGACAAACAGGACAAACCAGCATTCACGCACACACATCTAAAGAGATTTTAGAGAAGCCAATTAACCTAACAGTTATGTTTTTTACTGTGGGAGGAAGCTGGAGTACCCAGAGAGAACCCATGCATGCTGCATGGAAACTCCATGCAGAAATTTTAAAATTAAATTTTTTAATTAAAAAAATTAAAAATTAAAAATTTTTTTAGATTTTAGAAAATCATAATACAATTTAATCTTGGTCAGATCTGGAATAAAAGTAATTAATCAGGTCAGGGCAAATATTTACAGTTTTCTGGAATTTTCAGTCTATAGAAAATAGAAGATAATCGTAAAATATGAACACTACATTTTATCAATCTTTATATAAATATAATAAATGGAGCCTAGGCGGAAGTTCAACTGAAGAAACTTGTTGCTTTCCTTCACCCACTTGCAACACAGCCAATCAGCTTTGAACCACACCTCTACGAAAGCCAATCGGCATCCAAAGTTCATCTCAAAAGGCCTCCAATAAGCACCTGTCTGCTCCTGTGTGCAGGTGGCGGATGCGCTGTGTGACTTCATTCAGATGACGCGTTTCAACCCACCTACAGCCCCTCCAAAGCTTCATCAGAGAGTCATTCCTCCCAGACTCTTATTGCGTTCCCTGTCTCATTTTAACCGGTCCGGCAGAAATTCCATGTTGAGCCTGGTTCTGCCAGGTTTTAACCATTTCTTCCCAACGGGGAGTTTTTCCTGCTCCACTGTCGCTCCATGCTTGCTCATCATGGACACATTCTCTCAACCTGTGTTATCCAACTGGACTTCCATCTTCCAGGTCCCTGAGTGAAGCCTTAGTATCAGCTCACGCAATCCACTGGATCTCCCCATAAAGCTCAGCATACTGTTTCACTAACCAACTTGATCTATCTGCACTCCACCACCAGTTTCAGGCCTGGGGGGGAAACAGCCCTATTCTTTGCTCCTGTTCATGCATATCTATCAAAATTCAGTGCTATGTTTCCTGCAGAGGTCTGAGTGCCAAAGACAAAGTAATTGTATCAATACATTTCTCAAGTTGTCTTTTCTCTTAGTGTGAGATTTTCAGATTGAAATGTTTCAAGCAAATGCACTTCTTAAATCCTTCTTTTTGAATACTAACTGCAGTCTTGTTTGTTTCCTATAGTAGAATATTGTTGCCAGGCCAACTGGAAACCACTATTGTTAGCAGCCAATGGTTAATTTTTTTTTTTAAGAGGTAAGATTTTATCTTGCTGAAGATCACACTGTAAACCACATAAATCGTACACTTTCTAAGGCCTTCAATAAAGTTTAGGTTCACGTTCAAGTCAGATAAGGTCATTTGGAAGTTAGCAGATGTCTAACTTAGATGGTTATAATGTAATTTGTAGAAAAAAAATCAACATTCCAATTTTGTGCCTTAATAGAATTAAGTTAGTAGAATGAAGGACGTTTTCACATTTTGTTTTTTCCAAAATATGTAAATCAAAAATTCTAATTCTCCACAACAGCTGAAAAAGGAAGCATTTACATTTTACAGCCATAAAACCTCTAAATCTCTCCCAATGAAATGGTACTGTAATGCATTGATAATGTCTAATGATACAAAGGCATTTAGTACCTCAAAGGTACTGGGAATTGGGCTCTTGAGGATTTGGCCTCTATTAGAGTGTTCGTTGGTAAATTTACCTCAAGGGAGAGGTCAGACTAAGTGAGACTAATAGACCCCTAGAAGAGTTTTTTTTTTTCTAAAAAATGATCATAATAATTGTGTGATAGAGACGTTTCACTGAAAAAATAGGTTCAAAAAATTATAAAAATGCACATTTTGGTTGTGTATTAGTTATAGGTAAAATTAGGGTTATTGTAATTATCAACATTAATGTTCACTAAACCATTAGGGGAAAAATTGTGATTATATTGAGACTGAATTACACACAGCTGTACAGTACTGTGTTTGTAATTTGATGTTTTTCTAGAGCATTTTTTGCAGTGTATTTTTGAAGTAGAGTTATCAGATTAAGGGGCAGGGGGGGTTGAACAAGAGGTGTGGGGTTGAGCTGTGTCAGAATGTTATCAGATTTTAGCCACAAATGTAAGGAGTTTTAGACTCCACTTTCATTTGGAGCCACTCGGAGTTGTTGACTGGAATGGAAGCTGCTGGGTGACTGTCATGCGACTGCCATTAGGCTGTCAGTTACACAGCAGCAGCCCCCATGCTTAAGGGGCAATCCATTGCTGAGCTGTAGTTGAAAACATCTCCTACTGGTAATGGCCTCGGTCACTCTTTTTGGAAATTACTGCAATGCCTTCTCTATCCATGGGAGGAGCAGTGATTCCACTACACTAATACAGAATGTGCTGTATAGTGTAGATTGGTTGGCATGCCTTTCTTCAATTATACATCTGTGAACATTTTTATTTCAGGCTGAATTTCTTTTTACATTTGAAAAGTAGAGAAACAAGTTTTGTGTTTGAAGGTACTGGATGTTTTAAGGCCAGGATTAAGAATCTATACTGAGCTATAGAGCATGCTTCAAATAATAGCTTTTAATAATTTTATAGAAAGTTGGGTTTAAAATTCATGTTGCTATTGATTAACTTTTCTGGGGTTGCTTTAACAGTATGATTGGAAAAGTGATTTGTGAGTTGGTTATTTGATTGTCTGATTGTATACTTTATAAGGAGCATATTATTCATTTTGTAAAGTGGTCTTACATCTCATTATTTCAAACTTTTAACATGAGTTTCAATGTAGGATGAGATTAATATTTGTTTTATTTAAGTTTGCAGGTTTCAGAATGACAGTAGCCTTAGTGTTTAGCAGTAAGTTCCCTTTTATTTGATTAAATTTAGCAGCTTTTCCAGGAGATAACTAATATTTTAGTAAGTGAGAACTTGTCAGTGAAGCTAACTTTTTAGTAAACTGTGCCCATCAATTCCAATAATCAGACTGGAAGACAAAAGAAAATTTCTTTACAATAAACAAATCACTACCAAAAAGAATGTGTATTTTTTGGGATATGAGTAATTTGTACTAATTTATAATTGTAATAACTCAGGACCAAAAAACTCATTACATATGGACTTGACCTCTTAAAAAGACTTGATAAATACACCAATTGGAAAACAAAATAATGAAAACATATTTATTTTGTCATTGCAGTTGCAAATTCCAACAAAATTTGTCTTCTGTATTCAAACCATCACCCTTAGGAAGCAGTGGGTGGCTTAATAGGACTCTAGTTCAAACCGCTATGCCACCACATCAGCAGCGCTTTTTCAATTATTTTTCTTCATTTTGCTACAGTACAAGCCTACCTCATCTACATCTATATAACTGCTTTTCCCTCTGCATCCCTCAATGACATCAACAAATCTGATTAGAGGTCTAGTCTTCCAATGCTGTCAAGGACATGTGATAAGTTTAAAATGGAAAAAAAAAGCTGCATGTAGAATTAACCAAACAATAGGTAGGCTTCTATGCAGCTTAAATGCACAGTAATATGCATACATTTTGATTATTGTTCTAAATCCAGAGAGAAGAGGTATTTAGAGCGATTCTTAATTGCAAAACTGAAGTCAGTGTTCCCAGCAGCTGTATCTACATTGTGTTTGGGTTTGTTCAGAGGTGCTATAAGTGTTGGTATTGTGCTAGCTGATAAACTCATTGCGAAATACCATAAGACAGATTACAACTGTAATGTCTTCCCTAAAGTCATAATAAAAGTGTTTTGGTTGTTTTCCTGCAAAAGAATATAATAAAACAATACAGAAAATATGCTTTAAAATCCCCTATGAGCCGGGTGGGTCAGCCAGAGAAAACAAATGTTATTTATCTTTTTCATTCTGTGTAACTGACATGTCGCAAACTAATAGTCAATGCATCTAAGCTGGCAATTGTAGAGTATGACTGTATGTAATAAATTGTTCTTGATAACAGAATTGATTTTAGAAGATTTTCTTTATACATAATTTAATGTATCTGAAAAAAATGCCTTAAAAGCAGTTTTGCACTGTTACAGTACACAATCTTTACAGCTAAGTTGTACAATTCTTATTATCTTTTTTTTTTTTTTACATGGATATGATTATATGATCAGTCAAATGATTTATTGTTGAATTATATTTCTTTCTATATTATTTGGATGGAGCTTTATATAAGCACCCTGGACTAATTTATTCTCTTAATAAATTCTAGGTATTTTCATCTTTACAAAATAGTAAACAATACTAACCAATAAATGTGGACATAATTTTTTTTATTTTGTATAGATTTTGCTGTATCGTTTTTTAAGTCATGGATCAGTTTGTTTATCTTTTTCTAATTTTGCTGGTTATCTTCCGGAAGGAATTTAGAGATTTAATAAAAATTCAACACAGAATGACACAGAACAATCCCACGGTACACTCCCAGCATCCATCCATCTATTTCCCTTCAAGCTTATCCCAACTGGGGTTGCGAGGGGTGCTACTGCCTATCTCCAGCTGTCAATAGGCAAGAGGTGGTGTACACCCTCTACAGGACGCCAGTCTATCGCAAGGAAACACAGAGACAAAAAAAAAATCATGCACACACTCACAACTAAGAAGAATTTAGAGAATCCATTTAACCTAAAAGTCATGTGTTTGGACTGTGGGAGGAAGCCGGAGTAATCGGTGAGAACCCCACACATGTCAGGGGGAACACGCAAACTCCATGCAGAAAGACCCCGGGTCGGGAATCAAACCCGGAACCTTCTTGCTGCAAGGCAGCAGTGCACACCAGTACTAAATTAAGTAATGTTTCCACACCAATAAAAAAAAAAAATAACTTAAATCCAAACTATAGACATGTCCTAATATTCTTCCTGACTAGACTGAAGATGTTCTGGAAGTATTTCACATCTAAAGAAAAGATAGAAAACTCAGCAATACTACGAAACTCAGCAATCATTCTGTGTTGCTGGGCACCCACTCAAAAACCCTTCGGTCCAGCAGATATGGTTCGTTGAGGTATTCAGAAATCCAAAAGATTTGGGAGTCATTCTGCTGTCAGTCATTTCATAGGTATCTGTAATAGCCTTCAACCTCTTTTGAATCTACGTATGGTAGTATTCAAATAAAGTATGATTTTTAAATCTATTTTCTGACAAAGCTGACTAAAAGTAATATTTTCATGCCCACCCTGTTATCTCTTGTAACAGAGGTTTATACATATCACAAATTTGGAATGAGGTCTTTTTAAGGCTCATCCTTTTTTTTTTTGACACAACTATATATTGAATTTACAACCTTGATCTTCCTCTACAGATTTGGACAGTGCAGTTTGAGGAGTTTACCCCTTCACCTATTGCAGCATGGGATCGTGGCTGCAACTTCCAGGGGGTCTGGGAGATAGATAGAGTGAATAGCAAAAGAAAAAAGGAACGTACGTGTTTTGAAAGGCAATAGAGTCAATCGCTTTTTTGTATTCCATCCAAGGCTCAAACCATCTCATTAACAGTGTCCATAGTCTGGAGTAATTATAATACCCTACTCTATATAGTTTTCAAAGCTGTTAAAGCTGCCTTGCGACACATAACCCCCCAAAATCTTATCATTGCTGAGTGGGTGTAGGGAGTGGGCAGAACAGGAAAAGAGAATAAGATAGGAGACTGAGATGAAAGGACAAAGACTTTGGGCCCCATGAGGGCAAAAAACAGACAAGAGTAGACGATAAACAGAGAAGACGATAAAGAAAGGCTTGGCCTTTGGGGAGTAGTGTAATCTGAAAGCAAGAGACCAGAGCAAGCAAGGACCATCTGATGAAATCTAACAAAGGGAGCAAGAAGGGGAAAAGAAAATGAAAAGAGATATTGGACAGCCATTAAAAGTTGTGGATGTATAATTCAAAAAAGTCTGTATGTTTACTTTTGTTCCATCGGATTTAGTTAAATCTGTTTCAGAGGAAATCCTTTTTTTCCATTAAAAACAGCTCACTATTCTCCCCTTGTATCCATTTTCAACAAGCAGGGGATTTATTTTGAAGGCTAAAAACTTTTTTTTTTTTGTCTGCGGAAATTCACAATTTTACACTATAATTCAGTTACATCAGGAACATGAAAAAAGATTTTTAAAATGTAATGATAAAATGCAAAAATTAACTTTGCATCTCTTGTTCAAGTACAGGTGGAGAGTAGGTTTAGGCTAAACTATACTGTACAAATTTGCACTGGGCCTTTCCCATCTTTTCCTGATTTTTCCTGTTTTTATTTGTTGTTGTTTTTTGACAGTCTATTGGCTTAATTAACTTTCCAATGCACACTAAAAAACATCCTTCCACCAAGCATATTTGATGCAACAAACTTAGTGAATGAACCAGGTGTATAGTTTTGGTCATAGGATTTATGTTTCTTTTAAATATGCAAATATCTAACAGAACCTTAACATTGCAGAGGCAAACCCTAATTCAAGTGGAGATTGATCATTTTAGATGAGCATGTATGAGCATGTGGTTTATAGGTTTTAATTTTAAGATTCTACTGTTTATCACAGTTTTTTAATCCTTCCAAAGTCAACTATAAGCAGATCACTACACTATATAAAACTCTGATGGCCACGCTACTCTTATATATATATATATATATATATATATATATATATATATATATATATATATATATATATATATATATATATATATATATATATATATATATATATATATATATATGTATATGTATATATACGTATATATATATATATATATATATATATATATATATATATATATATATATATATATATATATATATATATATATATATATATATATATATATATATATATATAGCATTGTATTATATTTAGACGTTTAAAAAGGGGATTTTGCTATAGTTACTAGTATTTTGTAGATAGCTCTGATAACTTGATTTCAATGGGGCTCTGTTTTTTTTTTCTAAATCACAAAGAGATAGCGCAGATTTTTTCTTAAAGTGGGGCTGTGTGGGTTTTAATTGGTGGTTGATATCTTTACGCCAATAGGCAGCAGTGTTAAAAATCCCCAGTGTGAATAACAAGACATTAGGACTAAGTTGGCATTAGTTTTTTTTTTTTTCTTTTTTTTTGGAACAAGTATAATGCAAGAATAATTATGTTTTTCTCTATTTCACAAGGTGAAGAATAATTCATAGATATTTAAAGCAACTTTTATTTTAGAGTCAACAACCAGATATTAAAAGGTGATGGCAGCATAAAGGTTAATGAAACAGTGCTGTACTATACTGCTGCAACTAATTTCAGATATTTCCCAAGATATCCTTTTTACTTTTTTAGCTTTCTCTACTTTTAAAAATGCTTTAATCCTTGCAAGATTCAGCCTGCATATAAACACACAGAAGTATCAGCCTACATTTTAAGAACTCTAAAAACACACAAACACTCAAAAGTCTGGTTAACCACAGGTACAAAAGATCAAAGTAAAAAAAAAATTTTTTTTTTGACTCTTCTATTGAGTTTCTCTTAATTACCATGATGTATAAAAAAGAAAATGTCGATGTTTATAGCAGATGCATATTTAAATCCCTGTTGTAGGTGGAAAAAAGGATTTACATTCATTGTAAAATATAAAACATCTAAAAAACATTTCAGATAAATAACTTTTTGGTGCTGTTTTTCTGATGCGTTAGTCTTTGAAGCAGTGAGTTTTTTCACATCGAGCCACATCCACACATATTCGAGTAATCCAGAGTTTAAATGAGAAAGTCTGCACTCTGTTATATAAGATCCATATTAGATCTGGTTGGCCGGTCGTCCTTACCAATTTACTTGAAACCTCTCAACCCCATTTTCTCTGCCTCTGTATGACCAGATTAAAACAATGTTTACGCTTTCATCCCTTTTACAACAATTTTTAAACAAAAGTTGGCAACTATTCAGCAAAGAGGAAGTTGTGGAAAAAAAAAAAAATCAAGTGAAAAACAGAAAAATTAACTCAAGTACAAAAATGCACAGCTCAAATTATATCAATCAATGTCTTATTTGAGTAATAAAATATAATTTGCTGGCAATTTCTTGTTGCTGTATGAGTGAAGAGCTCTCTAAATTTATAAAATGATGAATACTGATAAGGTTAAATGCCTGGTAATCCCATTGACTAATTGTTGCTTGACGTTCACTATTCAGCTTCAGACATCAGTGGTAGATATTTAAAGATGAAATAAACAGTAATGATTCATGGATTAGTCATGCAATAATCCCACGGTGTTCATGCAGACCAATTAAGGATCATAAGAGGGATATGGATAGAAGTTGTGTCTATTTTCTAATAAGATAAGTAACACCTCCATGCATGAGTTGATACGGTACATAATGTTAAGGTTCATCTAAGTTTTTATATGCATTTTACTAAAACATATGTTAAGATTAAAAGCTGTTTAAGTTCAATTACCTCTGTTTGGAAAAGCAGAGCTCAATCTAAATAATTGTAAAGTTGATTTTCTAGACATATTATTTCCCCCATATTCTTCGATTGGATGTTATAACACCAACAATGTTTCACTGCTCTCTTTAACATGATATTTTAACTCTTATGTATTATTTTTTATGTGTATAGATATTTTATTCAGGGTAATAGAACTGGGTAGACTGTATGACAAAATAATATTAGCACTCTTATCTTTGCTCTGATAAAGGAGGCCCATAGAGCCTCGCTTTGGATGGTGGCTAAGTTTGCCATTTTCTGATGAGATTTATCTTGTTTCCTGTAGAGATTGGCTGTTCATCTGAAGTAGCCCTTTCTTAAGTTTGAAAGGGCGTAGTTAACAACCAGCTAGGGGAATAGCTGAAAATGTCATATTTTCCCGATTGGTAAGGAAGATACAATTGTGCCGAGAACAACATTCCTCAGGGTGAACCTTATCAATAAGAGAAAAATATTCTAAGGAAGCGAGCTTCCGTATTAGTGAGATGTAAAAAAAAAAAAAAAAGGTGTCTGAGACAGCACAGAAATGAAATAAGTTATTTAAAAGGAAATTGCATGTTCTGTAACACAATAAGACATGTCTACTGTTCATTTCAGCTACAAGACTGAGAGAGTATAAGACTCAAAGCTGATAACAGGAATATTAAAGCAACCCTTTTGAATTTTTAAATCTCTCTTCTCAAATCTGCAGTTAGAAACTCCAGCTCAAAGTTGATCACACCAACCACTGAAATCATGCTAGTCACCAAGACAATATCCTAAGCAGTCTAGAACGTCAACCTAATAATAAGTTGGGTTTTGCTTTAAAGTATGATAAAACCCTCTGTTGAACAGACTATTTTATCACACACTTAGCTAATTAATGTTTGAGAAAAAAGGCTTTTTTAAGGGTGCATTAATCATACTTAGTCTGACCTCTCCCCAAGGCAAATGTATTAAAGAAGACTTCAACAGAAACTGAAGCCTGGGATTCACAAAAAAAGACCCTTTGTCAGAGTGTCTAGCTGCAGACCTTCGCTGTGAGTGGCATTCGGCTTCAATGCTGCAGACCTTCGCTGTGAGTGGCATTCGGCTTCAATGCTGCAGACCTTCGCTGTGAGTGGCATTCGGCTTCAATGTGGGTCCTTCCGCTTGGAGCCTTCAACCTTTACTGGAGGCTATGTTTCATCTGCATTGGTTTATTTGTCTGTTTGTATTAAAAATTACTTTAAAAAGTTAGGAATGAATTTTGCTTAAATTTTCACAGAAGGTGCACAATTCTGATCAACATCTAGATCCAGGAATTGTTTAAAAAGATTATGTGAATACAGGTATTAACTGAAGGTGTCAGGGGAAATAAGTTACTTGGCAGAGGTCTGCGCTTTCTGAGAGCTTTGGTTCTCCACTGTGATAGAAATGGACAGATAACTCTAAACACATCTGATCCATGCACTTCCACATTATTGATATACACACTTAACATATTTAATTACATTAAACAATGCATTTATTAAAAACGGTACCTTTTGACTATATATCTGGATCTAAGGTAAGAGAAAAAAAATATTTTTGTGTCTAAATTTGGGATTGAAGTTTAAAAGTTTTTTTTTTCAATTTAGCCCAGGCGGAGGTTCGATTGAAGAAACTAAATTACTCACCCTCATCTGCCTCTGACAAGCCAATCAGCTTTGAACCACACCTTCATGAAGCCACATCAGCATCCAGATTTAATCTTAAAAGGTCTCCAAATCCACAACTTCGTCTGCTACCCAGCCAAAACGCAGCAGTGGTTGCTCTGTCTGACTTGATTAAGATAACCCGATTCAACCCACCTCCATCCCATTCTGGTGGGGCTTCTTCAACAACTTCCCCATCAGAGTGTCATTCCTCCCGGACTCTTAATGCATTCCCTGTCTCATCTTAACCGATCCGGCAGAAGACCGCCATGTTGAGCTTGGTTCTGTCAGAGGATTCTTCCCAAAAGGGAGTTTTTCCTCTCCACTGTAGCTTCATGCTTGCTCATTATGGACAGGTTCATGCAACCTTTGTTATCCAAGCTTGACTTCCATCTTCCAGGTCCCTGAGTGAAGCACTAGTAACAGCTCACACAATCCACTGGATCTCATCAGTACAGCTCAAACACAGTGTCTCGCCAACCAGCAGTCTATGGACCGAACCAATTTCATCTATCTCCACTCCACCACCAGTTTTTTATGCATATCAAAGCAAAATTGAACGCAATTGTTTCCTGCTGAGGCCTTGGCGCCAAAGACTAAAATAGTTGTATCAATAAAACTCGTCTAATTGTCTTTTTCTTTCTGTGTAAGTTCCGACAGCTTTTTCTTTTTGTTTTTTGTCAAATGTGAAGTAATCTCAAACATAATTTCATTACATAATTCTTACAGTACTCATGGAGTAGTATTGCAATGTTAGATTATTCTGTAATGGAAGCATAATTTTAAGAGGGATTATTTTATAAGTAATAACTACCCATTCAATTTTTTTATATAATGCAATAAAATAGCATGTAGTCATGCTCCCCATGTGTTCAAAGTGCACATTGAAGAAGTACTTTTGTAATATAAAGTCATTTAGGATTATTCTACAATAAAAGGACATGATTATCAATATCAACAGACTACAGTTGTTTTCTTCTAGTATTTACTAACAGCATGCATCTCTTATATACAAATCTGTATGAAATCTACAATAACTATTTGTTATATTAGACTAATGGAACAGATTAATAACTCAAATTGAAATCAACTAATGATATTGGGAGCCACCAGCCCTCATGTGAAAAATGTAAAGAAACTCTTCTCCATCAAGCTCCAATTTGGGTTGCTTTTAAAATGGTTGATTAATTTTCATTTTAATTAAAATCAAATGTTTTTTGTGAATTATATTAATAATTAACAAATTAACAAAATTAACAAAAATAAAGAAACAGAATGAATTTAAGTTGTGGGTCGTTAAATTGAATTGAAAGGAAGCCATTTATGTTAAGAAAGAACAACCTATAAAAAACCCTACAATGCAGCAATTGAGTTAATCCCTTTTTGCTATCATCGGCCCCCAGCCCCTGCACAGGAGAACTGAGGACCTCACCTATTCAGCCAGGCCAACAATTCAATTTAACCCCCCCCCAACCCCCCTACAGGTAAGGGGCATTGCAGGGTAACAAAAGATGCCAAACGACCCCCATTCTAAAGGGGTGGACAACTCATCCATTTCAATTTGTTTTGCAAGGTTTTCGTTTGTTCTGTATAAAATCTCGAAGTCAATGCTATTCCTGACATTTTGAATTGAAAAAGCTTCCTGGATGAGAAGCGAAACGTCTTCAAACTTGGAAATTAAGTCCAGCGGATTGTTTTAATTTTCTTTTTTTTTGGAATTCACAATCAACTGGATGAAAAAACGTTGATTGTCAAGTTGAGGAACAACAACTATACTGCAATGACCAGGCAGAAACAACTTATTTTGAGTCATTCGGAAGGAGGATGTTAAATGTCCTCCACTGTCTCTGATTTCATGAAAAAAACCTTCATGTATTCAATGCTCCTGGAAAATAACTTCAAACTCTCAAAGAAGAAAAAAGATAAAAGCCTCCTTATCCTTATCCCTCTAACTCCAAAGCTTTTCGGCTATGAAGCATCTGGCAGTTCCATCTTTCTCATTTCGCTAAGACAGAACATAGCATGTAAACAAAACCACAAGGAATCGGAAGCTACCCACAGTGTGTGCGAATAGCATTGAAGGACTGCAGCCAGAAAACTCCCACACCTTTGAGGTGCCTGAACTCATCCACATTATTGACATTATTCATACTGTATGGTGGCACTTTTGTGGAACAGGTTCATGACTGCCATGACTATGAAACTGGAACATTTATTTTTGTCATCTAAGTGAATTTTATTGATTAATCAGCTATAAAAAAAAAGGTAATGTCATACTAACTTCACTCACTCACACACACACACACTGTCAATTCCCAAGGCAAAATGTCAATATGACTTTCTTTGAAAAGCTCATTTAAGACTATGCAAGTTGGACACCTTTGTGAAAAACGTAATGAATCAACTATGATTTTTGAGTTAGTTTTTCTATGAACTAAATATTATAATGGGCACCCAATTTTTTTCCAAAGGGATTTGAATATTTTAATGTACACCTCAAATTTTAACAAGAGCACAACTAAACTCCGTTTATCGGGTGAAATTTAATGCATTTAGGTGATAATAGCTGTAAATTTTAGTTATCCTGGTAATAATATGCCAACTGCTCAACAAATAGTAAACTACAATCAAGAGTCAGAAACACAGATATAAGAAATTTGTTTGCTCACATTGTTTACGTGATGAATCCAACATGCTTGGTTTACATTTAAATTCTAAGTAAGAGCACATCTAACTCATTCTATCTGGGAATTATAAAAACAGTCAATATGATTGCAATAGTAGATTTAAGCTGGCCGAGTATCTCACTGTAGAAAACAACCAACTTACAATTATCAGTACTAAAAACAACACAGATATAGGAAAAATGATGTAGATGATATTCTAAATGGAATAAACATAGCATGCTCTGCCAGCTCTGTCCTTTGCTTCCCACTGGACTCTATATAGGTGGTGGGTGAGAGCAGGATGTTAGCCAAGCTCACATCCATCATGTATAACACCTCTCACCACTGCACCGGACTGTAGAGGAATTATGGAGCTCCTTTAACAGCTGACTGAGGTACCCTTAGTGCAGAAAGAAAAGCTTTCATATTTCTCTCCTTCACATCACCTGCATGAGCAAAAAATTATTCATTTATTCTTATTTATTCAAAATATATTTAAAACATTCAAGTCAGAAAACCAGAACACATCCGTGTTAACACAATAATAATCCTCAGAAGCATACCCGTATCATGTAATAATACTATGAGGCACTGATAAGTGCTAGTACTTGGTGGGCATGTCTATAAGTGTAAATTCTAAACACATATACTGGAATTGGCATTGGACAGCACTCTATCTTTTTTTTTGCATACCAAAGCATCTAATCTATTTGAATAACTGTTGTTGCAATTAAAGTGATTTGACATTTTGCAGATGCAACATTTGGCTTGCTAAAGTGCATTGACAAGTTCATTAGTACAGCACAATTCCATAATCATCATTGATATGTTATCCCAAGGAAAGCTCAGCAAAGTAAGAGCAATTTATTATTTGCAATTGAAAAAAAGTGACACATAAAAATCTGCACACCAGAAATAAAAAATATTAAGTTGAACATATCTGAAAACAAAACTTTTAAAGATTAATGAGAGATAGGATTCATCATTGATTAAAAGGACTCACAAACATATGTACCGGTACAACAACATGTTTTTATAGAACATAAAACTCCAGAATATTAAATCCTAATCTGTTTTTTCTTTCATCAAATTGTTTAGCAATTAGTATGCTTGTTTGGTTGCAGCTGATAAATATATCAAGTTACACCATATCTAGGAGTTTTACAGCTTTTTATTAATGAAGGACAGGTACATTACTGTCAGTGAAAACTTGTTTGTGATTGGGTGATTTATGTTTTGCAATTACTATGACTTTTTGATCCAAATAACTTCTTATGAATAAACTGAGCTACAATTTTAGTAAATTTTAAACCTCTGTGAAAACATAATTGTATATCCTTACAAGAAAATTAGATACTGTCATCTAGTCAAAGAGTCTAAAACTGTAATTTGGCAATTCTAATGGTGGTGGCTACTCATGAGTTGGGGTAATCTGATTTGTTCCATTGATATTAGTAATTCATGCAGAAGGGTGAGTTGTATTTAGTGCTGTATTTTCATCATTCTGCTGTCTTAAGATATGAGATGAGTGAATGAGAATATGACAATTTTGTATAACCATTTTTAGAAGATTTTTCTTTTATCCAAATAAAAAATATTCTATTGGCTTTTTATCAGATGTTGAACAGAAAAGAAAAAAACAGTTTGTACTGAAATGGATGTGTTTAATGATGACAACCTAATGTGAGGTGAGAAAAAGAATAAGAGGAAATCAGACCATTTGGTGAGTCATTATGCTGATATGTGGCTGAATGAATGAATCATCAACCAGCCAAAGTAAAAGGGCAAAAATATATATCAGGTCAGAAGAAAATTAAAATGCTTTTTTTAAATAAAATACCAGTTGGAGAACCAGGAGTGTTAGTAAAAAAAGGATATCATAAAAAGAAAGGGTAATCGTGTGAAGAAAAATCCTTTAAGAATTCATCATAATGAAGAGGAGCCTGTTAAAATCTCAAAAACAACACCCCAATTCAAAAGATTTTGTTTTGTATTTCTTTCCTCACCGGTTTTAATTAGTTTTACTTATATATGCTAAGAAAAAAGTAGTTGGAACTTTGCTCAAGAGAGTCTCACTTCTTCTCTAAAAAAGGAAGAGGAAGTAAAAAACGAGAAAACAGGGAAATACGGTTACTAAACTGACTCTCTTGTAATGTGTACATGTATTAGAAGCCTGGTGGCAGTACATGCACAATAGGTCCACTTTACAGGGCCCTCCCAAGTCAGGACAAAGTATATTACACCGCTTTACCTTTAACACATCCCAACATAATCTCAATAAAATAATTAAGTCTCTGATTGCTGCTAAGTTGGAAAAAAGTGCTTTTGGTGTTGTTATTTTATGACCCAGACATGGATGGATGGATGGATGGATGGATGGATGGATGGATGGATGGATGGATGGATGGATGGATGGATGGATGGATGGATGGATGGATGGATGGATGGATGGATGGATGGATGGATGGATGGATGGATGGATGGATGGATGGATGGATGGATTGGCAAAAGTGGTAGAATGCTGACAGGAAATGGGGTTAACAGAAGGTGTAAATATATGCTGCATCGGTTCAGGGGCGCTGGATGACTCAGCTTTCATGGTCTAATGTACCTATTCCTAAAGTTCTAATGACAAATGCCTTCATTCCTTCTGTTTATACAGTGAAATGCACATTCAAAGCATTTTCTAGGGCATAGTTATTTTTTAACTATAGTAATAATACACAAAATGTGAATAAAAGTATAATTCTGGAAACCTGACAACCATGCTTGTAAAAATGTAAGTGACTTTGGAAATTTATAGTTATGTACAAACTGTGAAATATACTGATATAATAATACGACCTACTAATTATCAAGTCTTTGAATAACTAAACAAGTTTATTTGTCATAAACTGAAGTACCCATGAACCAGGCAAACTAATTCGCATAATTGAATAACCTTTCTAAAACCTAGAAGCATCCCAATTTGTCAAGAACAAAGAACAGACATTGATTCTTAAAAAAGTAGGCAACAGTGAACAATGTGCAACATAGACATACATGCAAAAAGTGGGAGGATGTGAAAAGATAGAAATAAAAGAACGTGTGGAAGAAATGTCAAAGAAAAGAAAAGGTTAAGTTTTTTTTATGGGGTGAAAGTTATTTTATTGAGAAGTCATACAGTGTTGCTTTGGTAAATAATTTGTGTGGATGATCTCATGGGAAGCCTGCAAAAGGGCATAGTGGCTAAAGTTACAGATGAGACTGGTAAAGAAATAAAACCCAGAAAAAGGTGAACGTATAAGTAAACCTTAACTAAAACGTGTAGTAACTTGTCTACAGCAACTTTTAATGACAAATTTAGCCTCTTTACGCTTTCTAGTGCAACCAGAACACTAGCCTTTTAATGGATCATTTATTTTTGTGATCAGACAGCATAGATGCATCTATATGGTGCTGCTGAGACACACTTTTTTGATCAAACTTTACATATTTGTTATAATCTCAAGAGCAGGAATTAAATTATGTAGGCTTTCCCTTATTTATGCAACAGATAAATGCATTTTGATATTTTCTTATGGTAAGTTGCATCATATTTACAGCAATAATTGCATTACAATTGACCAATGTGAAAAAGGTATATCACAATGTCAATTTTTAATATTAATTTCTTATCAAGGCAAAACTGCCGTTTCGTAGGACTTCAAATCCAAATAGTACATTTTCTATTAGCATCATCCCCTTTTTATAATCTAGCCCAAGTGTTTACATTCCTGGCATTCCAAAATTAATCTTCTTCTGCATGCAAAAAGCAGATTTCTGCTTAATCCATGAAATGTTTACCTGCTCTTGTTCATGCATCTCTCCTTCTGCCTTTGTGCCTCACCCCACCCCCACCCCTGCATCTCCCCTCATAACAGTATCAACCCCTCAATAATATACAAGCTCCTTCTCTTTCCAGACAGTGGTGGCAAAATTCCTACAGGATTCAATCATGGCCCCGCTAATGAGATTAGTATGGCTAATGCACATGGCTCTCCCTCGCAACATTACCTCTGGCACTCAACTGGTGTTACTCATTGTAGAAGAGTACCTTGGATATATGGGTTTATTCTTGGGTGACTGAACTAAGATGGCCTGTGGTGTGACCTGGTCTCATCATGAGGGATTCAAAGAGAGACTCCCAGGTAAAGCAGGGCAGTAGAGCATGTTTACTAGCAAGTTGATACCTTTGATGAAATATGGCCTAGCACAAGTAGTTTCATATGTGCGCAAAGGAGGTCTGCGTGGGGAGGGTCTGGCAATGTTTCACAGTTTCTCACCATGGTTGAAAAGGCAATAGGAGAGTCTGGCACTCAGAACAGGAAGAAAGGAGAGGGAGATTGAAAAATTGGTTTAGAAAATAAAACGATGAAAAAGTGATGAAATGGATTGCTACAACTTGTTGTTTTATCATTGAGCCTACCCTAATCACTATATTCACATTTTCCAAAAAAAGAGCCTTTAAAAATAATAGCAAAAAACGATACATTAATATCTCTTCGCAACTCTAACCAGGTATGATTTGGAACCACCTAAGCAGCAGATATGATTAAAATGATAAATTGCCATCTTTAGTAATACCTAATGGATGCAAAAGTCTACCCAGTACACAGCATATAAAAATGCTGAAACAATCATTAAGAAAAGAGAAACTGCAGAAAGCCAGAAAGCAAAAGAATCTAATTAGATGTTCCGCATGTGATTTCCCCCCATTGTATTTAGCTGTAGTCTATTCTACTTAAGTGGTGACAGTCCTTCACTACTTTGAGTGATTTCTAAATCAATTAAGGTGCTTTTATTCAACTTTAAGCTGGTAGGTCTCCATAATGTCCTTAATTCCACTCTATGATTTCCTGGTATAATAGGCCACCTTTAAACTTTACCAAGACTAAAAACAAAATGCACATATCAAACAAAAATGTTGACCATTTAATGTTGCAGAGAAAAGAAAAATAGATTTGATCCCAGCCAAGAAGAAAAGTTCTTTCTACTGTGGTTTCAATGTTGTTATGTCTAAAAAATTCACTTGGTTTTTTTTATGTGCTTCAGGACAGACAGTTATCCACTTTTATAAAATACAGTAAATGAGTAAGTAGTGTGGTGTTTTCTGGTGCCATCTGTTGTTGTTTTTCTATATTCTAATGAGAATTGTTGCACTATTAAACACTACCACACTGCAGGAAAGGCCACTTTATCAAATCTATATGAATTTTTTATTTTGCAGGACTTTTCTTTGTCTTGTAGGGGCACAGCCTGAATAACAAATAAAACCAATAAAAAAAAATAGCCAATGATAAGCTACTGTAATTGCAAACACATTGTCTTTTATTAGCTGAATAAGAGCTTTAAGATACTGAAAAAGGGCTAAATTTGAAGTTGAAAAAAAAACTTTTTTAAGCAGTATAGTGTGTATACAGTATTTTCTTTATAATTTATTAAACAGTTGTAATCTAGGATATGAATAAAAATGTTTCGATATCACATTATGAAATTTACATGTCTGAGTCCGTCCTTTAATTCAGCAAACATACTTGATTTTTTACATTTTTTGTTTAAATGGGACGTCATACACACTCTGCTTTGTTTAAAAATAAAAAATATATAAATATAAAAAATACAACCGCGGATGTCTGGGGGACAGTGATTCGCCTACATGTTATGAATGCTGGCGTACCATAAAGAATAAATTATGAACAGTTTAGTTTGTGCCTTCAACTCGTTGCCCATAGGAAGGCGTTACTTGTATATACCCTAACTGAATATCTTCCGAACAGCTCCAAATGACACAAAACTAATATGGGTGAGTAGAACATGATGTAATAATGTAAAATCAAGGGGCCAATCTAAAAAAAAAAAACAGTGTTCCCCTTTAAGAACTAGTGGTGCTCCAGACATTGGTAGTGCGCTTACCCACTGATCCAGCGTGGCCATAATTGTTTGTAAATGTTTAAGAGCTAACAGGCCATATACATTCAAATTCAACTAAAAGCAACACTGATTTTTCCTTGAATATACCGTAATAGAAAATGGTAACTTGTTTATTCAAAACCAAATATAGTAGTTTCATTTAGATCATTCACGTTGGAGTAGCTCTGCTAGCTTGAGTCTGATATTCTTTTTAGAGAGAAGTAGGTTATCCGCTTGTGGATCAGTTTCTTTATGCTGAGGTTGGGGCACTCTGGACAGTGACCCCACAACTTGAAGAGTGGTTACAGCAGATCCCTGGAAATGGTGCAGCAAAGATACTGCGGAGAACCCTCAAGCTTACAGGCCTCTGGTAGAGGACCTGAGCTTCGAGGAAATAGGGGAAGAAGACCACCCGTGTATATATATATATATATATATATATATATATATATATATATATATATATATATATATACAGGTGCTGGTCATAAAATTAGAATATCATGAAAAAGTAGATTGATTTCAGTAATTCCATTTAAAAAGTGAAACTTGTATATTATATTCATACATTACATACAAACTCATATATTTCAGATGTTTATTTTGTTTAATTTTGATGATTACAAATGACAACAAATGAAAATCTCAAATTCATCATATCAGAAAATTAGAATATTGTGAAAAGGTTCAAAATTGATGGCCCCTGGTGCCACACTCTAATCAGCTAATTAACTCAAACCACCTGCAAAAGCCTTTAAATGGTCTTTCAGTCTAGTTCTATAGGCTACACAATCATGGGGAAGACTGCTGACTTGACAGTTGTCCAAAAGACGACCATCGACACCTTGCACAAGGAGGGCAAGACACAAAAGGTCATCGCTAAAGAGGCTGGCTGTTCACAGAGCTCAGTGTCCAAGCACATTAATAGAGAGGCGAAGGGAAGGAAAAGATGTGGTCGAAAAAAGTGTACATGCAAGAGAGATAACCGCACCCTGGAGAGGATTGTGAAACAAAACCCATTCAAAAATGTGGGGGAGATTCACAAAGAGTGGACTGCAGCTGGAGTGAGTGCTTCAAGAACCACCACACACAGACGTATGAAAGACATGGGTTTCTGCTGTCGCATTCCTTGTGTCAAGCCACTCTTGAACCACAGACAGCGTCAGAAGCGTCTTGCCTGGGCTAAAGAGAAACAGGACTGGACTGCTGGTGAATGGTCCAAAGTCATGTTCTCTGATGAAAGTAAATTTTGCATTTCCTTTGGAAATCAAGGTCCCAGAGTCTGGAGGAAAAGAAGAGAGGCACTTCATCCACGTTGCTTGAAGTCCAGTGTAAAGTTTCCACAGTCAGTGATGGTTTGGGGTACCATGTCATCTGCTGGTGTTGGTCCATTGTGTTTTCTGAGGTCCAGGGTCAACGCAGCCACATACCAGGAAGTTTTAGAGCACTTCATGCTTCCTGCAGCTGACCAACTTTTTGGAGATGCAGATTTCATTTTCCAACAGGACTACCAGTACCTGGTTGAAGGACCATGGTATCCCTGTTCTTAATTGGCCAGCAAACTCTCCTGACCTTAACCCCATAGAAAATCTATGGGGTATTGTGAAGAAGAAGATGCAATACACCAGACCCAACAATTCAGAAGAGCTAAAAGCCACTATTAGAGCAACCTGGGCTATCATAACACCTGAGCAGTGCCACAGACTGATCGACTCCATGCCACGCCGCATTGCTGCAGTAATACAGGCCAAAGGAGGCCCAACTAAATACTGAGTGCTGTACATGCTCATACTTTTCATGTTCATACTTTTCAAGTGGCCAACATTTCTATAAATCCTTTGTTTTTATTGGTCTTCAGTAATATTCTAATTTTCTGATATGATGAATTTGAGATTTTCATTTGTTGTCATTTGTAATCATCAAAATTAAACAAAATAAACATCTGAAATATATGAGTTTGTATGTAATGTATGAATATAATATACAAGTTTCACTTTTTAAATGGAATTACTGAAATCAATCTACTTTTTCATGATATTCTAATTTTATGACCAGCACCTGTATATATATATATATATATATATATATATATATATATATATATATATATATATATATATATATATATATATAATTCACTAGGTCCATTAGACACATTAGGTGTTAAAATCAAACATTGCATGCCCGGTCGACGATGATCTTATTAAAGAATGATCGGCACTTTTTCACAGAGAATATCACAGCAGCAAATGTATATATGCGCATGTGTTTGTGTGTGTACTTTCAAGCCATGCCAGGGGGGTGTAGGGGTATGGGATCAGAGATTGTCTGAATGATTGAAGTCTAAATTTTACTTTTATAAATCCAATACCAAAAACGGCCATAAGACGGCAAAAGTGCATCTATATCTACCACTTGCTTGTACCACATTGCTTTTGATATCCAGTTTTACTGCTAAGCACTGTGTTCAGCGAGAAAAGCACACACCCTTATTTTTAACTCGCATACACGGTCAGGAATTGACACTAGTGCATCAGCTATTGCCTTAGCTTAGGGTGACCAGATGTCCTCTTTATACCAGACATGTCCTACTTTTCAGACCTAAAAAATTGTATGGAGGGAATTACAAAATCATCCAAGAGTTTGGTCGACTACAGTGCAGCACCTAGTCGAAACACACCGGGACCTCAAACAGAGCCGTCAGCTCCTGGCACCCCGATGGACGAGGGTAGGAAGTTTTTATGTAAGAAAAGTAGGACATGTCCAGGAAAAAGAGAACGTCTGGTCACCCTACCATATCAACAATTTAAATGTTTCAGTGAATTAGTGCTTGTTGCTATGATACGTCTTTGCTCAACTCAGCAGCCTGCTCATTGTAAACCAACCAATCAGCGCACATCTCATCTAAATATTCATGAGCATACCATAAAAGGAAGAAAACCTGGAATTTCATTCAAGGCATTTTAACCAGGCTTGCATTAGGGATCATAAAATAGCAAATATGCCATTTTCAGCCCAACCAATGTTACACACCCTATTCAGAGACATTAAGGACCATCACCAAATACCCTATATAATCATTCTATGACCCCTTTAAAACATAGTGGATTGAAAGTTATAAGTACCCATCGATCCATCCATTTTCCGTCACGCTTATCCCGAGCGAGGTCGCAAGTGGTGCTGGTGCCTATCTCCAGCTGTCTATGGACGAGAGGTGGGGTACATCCTGGACAGGTGGCCAGTCCATTGCAGGGTGCATTTGTAGCAGTGACTGATAATTTTAATCATCCCTAACTCTGCTACACTGCTAACTTTCCAACATATTTTTAACTGCTGTACCAGAGAAAACAAACTGACTAATTTGTTTGCAAATATCAAGGACTCCTCTCTCTAAGGTAAGACCCACTCTTTGAAATCAGATCAAAATCTTGTGTTTTTTCTGCTCAGAATGCAGGCAGCTGTATAAAAAAACAACTTCCATGATAAAATAACTGTAAGAATATGTTACAGAAGGTTAAAGAAGCCCTGCAATATTGTTTTTAGGCTACAGACTGGGATGCACTGTGTCATCCACATGGAGAGGATATCAATGCAATGGCTGTGTGACTGACTACATAAACTTCTGTGTTGATAACATAATTCCTACAGAACAGTGTGCTTTCCAAATAATAAACCATAGATCACAAGCGATCTGAAGGAAATTCTTAACAAGAAAAAAATCCAGCCTTCAAGAAACGAGACCAGGAATTAATGAGGAGTATATGAAAGCAACTTAAGGTCAAGATAAGACAAGTCAAAGAGGCATACAGGAAGAGGCTGGAAAACAAGCTACAGCAGAAAGATATCAGAGATGTGTGGTCAAGGAGGAAGAAGAGCACATGCTTCAAGCAGAAGGATGATCAGATAGATAGAAGTATGGAAAGAGCAAATGAACACATTCTTTAACAGGTTCAGTTCAGGAATAAGCTCAGCATCCCTCTCTATAATCCACAGTTACATGGACATCCTTCCCTCCTGTACCATTTACTCTACCACTTCTGAGTTTGTTCTCAGCCAAATCAGAAGTTGGTGCTGCTCCCTCCCACTTCATTACACCATACAATGAGGTAAATGAGGAGAAATCCATGGCTCCAGCCATATCAAAATATTACACAGTACTACAGATCAAGGACATCGCTCTTTCCATTCCCAAATCTTTGCCATGTACATAATGAAGATCACTTTTTATCCTGACAGGGGAACTGTCCTAATTAGATAAACTACTTGGGAAAATATTAGTTTTGACACACAACAGGCAGATATTAGGGTTTAACAGACTCATACATCATCAATAAAGATAATCATAACATCAGCAAAAAAAACAAGCAAAAGACCACCTGCAGTTTAATTATTGCCATGGAGTTGAAGTTGATACTTCAACAACTTCAACAAACCCACTGATATTTATATACAGTAAGGCAGACAGCATGATGAGGATCATGTTCTTGGATTTCTCCATTGCATTTAATGCAATTCAGCCTGACTTACTTTGTCAGAAACTGCAGAGGACTCAGGTGGAGGCATCAACAACCAACTAGATCAAAGACTACTGTACCTCACAAACAGACCACAATTTGTTAGATTGAATCAATCAGTCAGCAGCACAGGAGAACCACAGGGGACAGTACTCTAACAATACCTTTTTGCTCTTTTCGGTTGAACCAGGGCTATCAAAATCTGACATACGAGTCTGACATACGATCCTACTTGTTGGGTAGCAGGTTGAGCTGCATATATGAAGGTGTTTTAAGGTGAACTCTGAATGCTGGTTGGATTACGAGGATGTGCGGTTCAATGCTCGCCTACTGCTTCCCAGATGGATGAGACTGATGCATGATGATAATGGTCCAGTTTTGAATTCCAGTTGAATTTAAGCCTATAGGTTTCATTTCACAGAGTGCTAATACATGTGAATAAAATAAGATTATCCATAAGCATATGTGTAGGAAAACTTACCAGGAACACTTCATTTGGATGTGATTAAACTGATTTCAGATAATAAAATCAAAAATCTTGGTGTTATTTTTGATCAGGACCTGTCATTTAAATCCCATGTCAAAGAGGTTTCTAGAATTTCCTTCTTTCATCTGTGGAGTATTGGGAAAAAATAGAAATATCCTGTCCAGAGATGACACTGAGAAACTAGTCCATGCATTTGTTAGACTAGGCTGAAAACTTTCTTTTTTGACAAAGCTTATAATTAAAATGGCTCAGGTTATCCTAGGCTATTCTCCCACTCTGCAGAATCTGTTCTCTAATCTCTAATGTTATGCTCTCTCTGCTTTTCTCATAGTAGTTTTGCCTCGTCTGTTCCTGTTTGGCTGTGACGCCATCCTGGAGAGAAATATCAGCTGTGCTGCTGCCATCAACACCTTTGTTCATACATGTTCGAGATCAGCCTGTTTTTAAGTGTAGTTATTTTTTCTCTGACTGTGACTGGCGGGATGTGCTCTCTTCATCCTCTGACATGGGAGCTGGCTCAGAGCTTGTCTGCCTGGCTGTGTGTTTCCTGGATGGGGCCGCCTTTTACAGCTGCTTTTTGTATCTCTGCTTCTGTCTCCGTGAACCTCAGTTGGCCTTGGCAGATGGCCGCTCACACTGAGCCTGGTTCTGCTGGAGGTTTCTTCCTGTTAAAAGGGAGTTTTTCTTCTCCACTGTCGCTACAAGCATGCTTAGTGTGAGGGATTGCCTTCAAATCAATGAGTCAATGCAATCAGCTGGCTTTCCTTAGATAAAAAACCTTGAATCAATTTGACTGTATGATCTGGTGAACTGTACAGTGGCTTGTGATGACGTGTTGTGAATTGGCACTTTATAAATAAACTGAACTGAATTGAATTGACAAACATTCAAGGTGCAGTCAAAATAACAAGGCTGAGCACATATTTAATGGCTTCTCCAGTGGTGCAACAAGTGGTTCTTGTGTTTGACTTTACTGTAGGTAGAAATTAGGGACTTACCTCTAATGTACCATGTATGGCGACGTCTTGCCAACTTGGGGATGCAGGGGTGTAATCAGATGGTGGCAGACTTTTTCTCAAAAAATGTAACTCTCAGATTTTGAATTCTGGATAATATTTTTGGATAATAAGTTATGTAACAATATCTATGTTTCCATAGTCAACTTGATCAGATTCCTTTGATCTACTGTAGCAAACTTTGCCTTTTCCAAATGAAGAAGCACAAAATATCAGAAGTGAATCTGGAGAAAAAAAAGAAAAAAAGAGGAGAAAACATGTCAGTATGTTTTTGTTTTTATCCTATTTCCAATACGAACGGTGAAAAAGAGATGTAAACTTAGATAAAAGCAAATAAACCTAAACAAGGGACTTATTGGTTATTAACTTATATTAGAAGTTATCTTCTGCCCAATATTCACACATTTCTGTCACAAATTACCATAGCAGTTTTAGCCCACAACTTGTCTAATTATGTATTCAGTGAATGTCTCTGTATGGTGCATGGAAGACAGCAAGGACTGCTTTAGCTTTGAGAAAAGCTCACAGCAGGATGACTGCTGACAAGTAAGGTCATTTATTATTTATTAATTCATTTGACAACAGATGTTATTAATTTACCTTTCATGTGAATTTTGGAACCACACTGGACAATTCTGATAAAAAAAATAAAAAAACCACCAGACTTGAACATTCTGAGCAACAAAAATAATTTGTTTTGTCAAACAAAATTGGGATACAGCATAAAACTATATTGCCATATCTGTTTTGTATATATATGTTTAGCTCCTGATATGTTAAACAATGTGTTAGTACCATATGACTGAATATAGAACAATAACATTCCATTCAGGCATACAAGCCCAGTCGATGATGTAATACATGTATTATAAATCAAGATATTTTCTTCCCCACTGATATTTTCAAGCTCTGGGGTGGCTACAAAAATCAGGCTCAGAAGTATTTTATGTGCGATAATAAGTGCATTGTGACCATTTTTTTTCCTTTTTTCTGAAAACAAATTGTTTCATGGTCCCTCTTTATTTCATTTTTTTATTTCAGTTCAACAGCTCTGTGGCTATCAGATCAAAAATAATTTTGCAATAGTGCATTCAGTTAGGGCTTAACCTGGAAGTAACCCAATGTTAAAAATGGCTATAAGGGGCTTTGAGACGATTGATTTTTCGCAACAACAAAAAAATTATAAAAAAAATACTGACGTTTAAATAAACGCAACATTGTCTTATCTTGACAGCTTTGCTAATTAAAACAATAGGGTGGGTTGTCAAACAAAGGGAAAAGGTTCTCAAAGATTAATTATTATTTCTTGATAGTATACCCTGGGATTGCATAGGAGAAATGACAAAGTCTTGAGCATCTGCCAATGTATAGTCTCTATCCAACACTTGCACATCACTTTGGTCATGTGCCTACATCCTTTAAGTACATTAAATCTAATAAAATTTATGTCATGATTATATTAGCTTGACACTTCTGTAACTCTGAAATGTAGTAAATAAAACAACCTTAACATATGGCTTACATATCATAATAAAATAAAAATGCCTTTAGATAAATTAAACTGGATCTTTAAAGAGAAAAAGGTTTATCACAATCATTAGTTCACACAGCATGATTAAAAAGAAATGATTTAACCAGCACTCTCTACAATGCAAGAACAGATGGGGTGCAAAAATGAAATGCACTTGGCCAACTTCAATGTCAGAGTACATTAATGCAGGTCAGCATTTTATTTCATAACTTGTGAGTTATACAGGCTGGAGATACTGCAAGTGCTTAAGAGACATTAGGTAGAGGGAACTGAAATTAATATTTCTAACATGCATCTATCAGCCTGTGAGGTATTTAGCATTAGGCAAAGGTTAGTTGAAAGTAGGGTCACATGTGAAAACCACAAAATAAAGAGGAAACGCAGAGGTAAAAGTGCGGCACAGCAACTTAGCTATGGATATACTGTAAGTTAGGGATGATCGATGACTGTAATGTTCTATAATGGTCTACAGAGCATAAGATATATATGTTCAAGCTGAACACAACAGAAAGAGGGACGTAATTTAGACATTACTCTAAGCCAAAAAAGGGTCCCTTATGTGCTTTAACTGAAAAGTCATGTTTTTATGGAATTACAACAAAGTCGGATCCTGGTCCTCACTTTAAAATACGATTGTGAAATTTTGAATTGAACAGGACAGCATTAATCCTTAAAACTAAAATTTTCTTCTCCTGTAACTGATCATGAAATCCAGTCCAAATATTGCTGACAACCCAGTTAATCCACACATTTATGGAATATCAGTAAAATATGTTTTCTGTAATAAAATTGATTTAAGAAGTTGAATTTACAAACAAACATTGCATGTCCGTTTGACGAGGATCTTATTAAAGAATGATCAGCACTTTTTCACAGAGAATTAAATATTTATAGGGAGAGGATTCTACAACTCAGTTGAGAGGGCGTTAAATTACTTGTTTATTTTTTGGTTTGTTTAACATGAGCGAGATGCAGATCATTTCATGTTTATTTTGTTATATTTACAGTACATAAAGAACTACTGAAATTATTTTCAGATTACACTTGAAATGGATTCATACATTTCACAGGGGAAAAGGAATTACATTTGGGTTAGGATTAGGATTCACTCAATGATAACAACCTAATGAGTCTACTGGCACAATCTGAGGCCATTCTATGGGACGGATGGCTGCTTATATACCTAAAAAATCTATTTAAAAAAAAAAAAAATGTTTTGTCTAAATGACCATTTCAAACACAAAAAACATTCTTCACATCTAGAATAAACATTCTGGATGTCTAGAAATTTGTTTCACTACTATTACTGGTCAGCATTTGTATTATTTTAACTATGAAAAAAAAATTTCAGATATCATAAATACATTTTCAGTCAGGCTGATAAATGTCAGAACAGCCACTTAAAATGTGTAAACATTTCTAATAATAAAACTTAATACAAAAATGTAACTTCTAATATATATTATTATGGTTAGTTCTAGGAGTGTGATTTTGTTCGGTAAGAATCTTATTTTAGTGATCCACAAATGGAACAACAGAGAGGAGTGCTTTTAATAAATGTAAAAATGCCTAGTAAAAATCTCTAGTTCCAGTGGCGTCAAAAAGGCACTTCCTGTTGCTGGTTGTCATGGTGACTTGTTGAATCGGTGCTCCACTGATAATGGCTTTTGATACTCGTTGTGCCCACGTTTAACTCTGAGTGGACCTAGTTAATATTGATTGAACTAATTGATAGTAGCCATTGTGAAACCGAATACTCAGAGTACCCGACTTTTGGCTTGATCAATTTAGAGTTGAGGTGTTCATTGTAATTATTCTAGAAATTAATGTAAAAGATAATCAGAGGAGCTGTCAATGAGTCAAGAGAAAGACCTGGACAAAGCAGAAAGAATTTTACAAGCATTGCATTAAACTAGAATTATCTATCTGCATAAACGTCATACTGTAGCAATTTCATAAGGCATGTGGGAAACATCTTTATTAGCCCATAAAACCCTGGGAAATCATGGATGATTAAATTAGACAAAACATTAACTTTGTAACATTATTGGACACCATGTTTGGAGGAGAAAAGGCTCTTTCCATCATTTGAAAAACACCAATGAAGTTAGCAAGAGAGAACATCATGGTGTAGGGTTGCCTTAGAACATTTGGTACAGAGTGTCTAAAATAATTATAATGAATGGGTAAGATTAGTGTGTAAACTAAAAGAAACTCTAATTTTGTCTCATAGAAAGAAAATACAACTGTTAGAATGGACAAGTCAACTTACTGGCTTGCGTCTAATTGAAAATCTATGAAAAGAACTAGAGCTGTCGTGATTTTGCCCTTTTTTTAGTTCTTTTTAATATTTATCTTTGTGGTTTCATTTACACTTTGGTTTATGTCATTCTGTGTTTCTAGGTCATTGGTTTCAGTTTCCAGTTTGTGTCATTCTGGTTGTTTTCTGGTTGTATTTGAGTACCTATGTATTTCTCATTTACTCTCTTTGTTGCCCACCTTGGCTGTCTTCTTTCCCTTCGCTCCCTTCTAGATCATTCTGTCCAAACCTGCTCCCAATCAGTTGATTACTCCATTCTTTGTTCTGTGTTTGGGATATATACTCCTCTTCTACAGTTCCTTTTTCCCTGATTCTCCTTTTTCCTTCCTTAACCTATGTTTTCCTCTTTTTTCTGATTTATGTGTTCCTTGATTAGTTTTTTTTTCTAGATTTATGCTTCTGTTGTCACCACTCGTTAATAAATCTGCAAGAAACCACCTTAGCCTCCATCTCTGCATTTAGGTCCTCTACAAACCTCCACTTAACCTGACAGGAGCATAGTAAATAGACAAGGCCTCCATATAGTTGTAAATTTGAAAGTAGCTTGTGTAGACAAATGGGTCAAAAGTAAACCTAATGCATTAACTAACTTTCACAAAATGTGTTCGGTCATCATTTCCTATTTAAATCCTTTTTATAATTTCCTCTCCATGAGAAGAAGATATTGCAAACCCATATTTTCAGTGAAATTCCTGTTATTTTAACAATAAAGATGACTATACAGTTATACAGACAAGAAAAACAATCTCTGAACATTACTGTTTGATCATTAGCTATACCCAGTAGCCCAAATTGAGCCTTTTCCTATACTAATTAGGGAATGGAAAGAGAGAGATAATGGAAATGGTGTGCTACTGTACAGGATGACAGAAAGATTGATTAACAGATGCACAGAAAATAGAATAGTGAGCTGATAAAAAAGAAGACTTCCCAAAATGCCATTACGAATAATGCCTTCCTTGTGCTTCATGTAAGCCTGCATTTTGTCGAGAATATTAAATATATTACTATCTAAAAAGTAGGAATTCATAGCTCAACATCTTTGACTGCAATAGGAAACATAGATGCCTGGTGTAGTTACTAAAATGATTTGCAAAAAATGAATAATGTTAGTTTAAGAAAAAAAAACATTTTACAATCATCCTGCGTTTTGCAAATATGTGAATAACCAGTAGATGGGGCAGGGTGTGCAAGAGCAAGAACAGAAAACTGTAACCAATGGGCTAAGGAAACCATAAGAGCGTGGGCTTGAAAGAAGAGGATAAATAAATCAGACTTACATAGAGCAAAAAGTTTAGTATATTTATGCATGTTTCCTCTGTGTGGAATTCATTCAGGATTTTTTTCCCCAGTTTCATTTTCGCTCTGTAGCATCCATCCATGTTTTGTACATTTTCATAGTTTATTTTTCCCTATCACCAAACATTTTTAATTTTTTTTCACATTGTCAGTGATAAACAGATTAAAAATAGAAATTAATGGTACATCTGTCCTGTGGTTTCATGATTCAGCTGTCTGTTTTTTTTGTCTGAGTGGGTGTGCAGAGACATTTGGATGGCTGCCACACAGGCAGAACAAATTGCATCTGTCATTATTGATGGCATAAAAGCCTTTTTTTATTATTATTTATACATTTTTAAGCACCTAAACATCTCAAACATCTCAATCTCAATGGGGTTGCTGACCATTTCTCTCAAACCTTGTTTTGGTCCAATTGCCAATAATAGTTTGTTTTTTATAAAATCCAAAAGCAAAAGGACTGACTCAGTATGCAAGACTGTTACTAATCTCTGAGTCAATATGTATATGTTCATACAGACAGTGTAAAATTGCATATTATTGATCTTTTTTTTGTCACTTACTTGTTCCAAGACAATCTGATCAACCCTAAGCAAAGTGCTTTAGTTGTAATTATCTTTACTGTAGCTGCATCACTTGTGTCAGTAGAGCTTTTGTTGAAAAAATATTTCTTAATTTTCCCTAATATAAAAAACTTTTTTTTAAGTTTAAGACGTGATTTGATGTGCTGTATTTGTACCCAATTTCTTTTAAGCATTTGAAATAACTGTAGAAAAAAAAAATAAAGTAGATGACTCAGAGGTGTCAAGGAAGTTATTAATGCTGCTAACACACCTAAGAAGGAGGAATAAAAAGAACAAAAAACTAAAAATGTATTCTCAGTTTGTTTGGTGGGTGAATTTTTAAAACAGAACATAACAAATGACATGGGTTACTCTCTCTTCATAACTTACCTAACTTTGTTTATTCTTTTTTTTTTACTCTCCTGCAGTTCAGAAAAAAAGAAAAAAGATGAAGGAGTATAGCATCCTGTTGGAACATGCACCTCTTTGGCTGAGGCAGTTGGTCCCCAACACAGCTGTCAGTGGTTTAGATACTGTAGAGACATTTGCTGCATTTCTTCTCCTCCCTTGCTCTCACTGCCCCATGTCTCCCTACACAGCTATCAAAGCCCACAACGTCCAAAGGAAACTTAGAAAGGATGAAAGCACATATAATATTGTTTTAAAGTATGTTCACTCATGAACAATTTGTTTATCATGGCAATCTTTATGGGCTAATTCAAAAGATGTCTCTAGATGTTTATATTGAGTTTGGATCTACATATTGCATTATTTGGCTTCAAACAAGTTCCCACAATGTGCAAGAAAGCCTACCGTAACTAAAAAGCTTTTAATCAGTTAGGTTACCCCAGATAGCCCTTGGAAGGTGTAGACTTAGCCCCCTTTTTTCTCAGGCCTAGCACACACCCCTCGTAAGGACTTTATAACAGGGGCGATGTGTTTACCTTGTGATATACTCCTTAGTTTAAATGAGGGTACTGGCATCAGCATTCTGGATCAACAATGGGTGTCTGATCTACATTTTAGGTATGAGTCCATCACTAGACCCAGATTTTGGGCTTCATCGCTACCTTCTAACTGTAGTACCAGAAGTTGTGTGCTAATTCCTAATTGCTTCACCTGAAGACAATGGTCAACCATAGATTGATTTATTCTATGCATTTAACCACTGCCTGAGTTAATTATTGGTCACCTGGTGACAACATAATGTAGAATGGTGTTTTATTTACATAGCTATGGTAACTTAAATTGTTGCTTGCTATAATCTTCTTTTCACATAGATATTCAGTCGAAAGTGGCCCCAACAACATAGGGGAACTCTCCACTAGGGCTGCAACTACGAATCGATAAAACTGATAAAAATAGACTGTTAAAGTGTTGGCAACTAATTTCATTATCGATTCCTTATGTCATGCAATTAGTGTGTCCCCCTCCATAAATGGAGCATTTACTTCAACTGCAGAGCGCTATCAATGCAGGCTGACTGCAGAGCAAGTTCAACGGAGAGCGGGGGAGTATATAGGAGGTGGTACTTTCAAAAGAATTCAAGTAAACTCTACAAAAGGCAGACAGATAAAAAAAATGTTAGAACAAACTCCTTAAATGAAAACTAAAAAAGAAATCTAAATATACATATTTTGAAAATGGCATGATAATGCAATGGCTGAAACAACATGAAGGCTTTGGTGAGTTTAAGGGCACTTAACTGCAGCAGGATGAGTCACTGCAATATCCAATATTTGTGTTGAGGAAAATCCCACAGTGGTTTGCTGTCAGTCCCACATCCTGAAGCACAACCATAACTGAGCCTTGAGATTGGTCTACCTGGTGGCTGACCTGATGCTGATATTTGCTTGTTAGCTGGTAAATGATGCTATGTTTTCATGCACATAACTTTTTGATTAGATTGAAATAGAACGACTATGACATTTCCATCCATGTAATGTTGCTGAAGATTCAGCCTCACCTTTTCACATTAAACAGGTTGACCAAAGTGAAATAAGGACAATTATCAATCAATTAAATTCATCCAAAGCAAAAGATATATTTGGTTTAGATACATTTTTAATCAAAAAGTATAGTGCAGATCTAGTAAAACCAATATCTCATCTAGTGAACTTGTCAATTAAAAAATGTGAATTTCCACAAGGGTTTAAAACAGCTGTTGTGACTCCAATTTTTAAGTCCGGATCAGCTGATGCGATCTGTAATTATCGACCTATTGCAATTGTACCTGTCATTTCTAAGGTGCTAGAGAAGCTAGTTGCTGAAAATTTAATGGCCTATCTAGAGGAGAAAAGAATACTTAACTCTAAACAATTTGGATTTAGACCAAGGTATTCCACTGAAATGGCTGTATGCCATTTTACGGAATACATAAAAAGTAGTTTGGATGAAGGAAAATTTGTTGGGGCAGTATTTCTAGATTTTACAAAAGCATTCGATACTGTAAATCACACAGTTCTGCTAAGGAAACTGGAACAACTACATGTTTTGAAACAAACCTTAAGCTGGTTCAAATCTTATTTTGAGCAACGACATCAGTGCGTCAAAATTAATGGCGTCAAATCTGAGATCCAAAAATGTAATGTGGGTGTACCACAAGGGTCTATTTTGGGCCCATTACTTTTCTGCTTGTACATAAATGATATCCCAAACATCTGCAAAGATGCCATCTGTCAAATGTATGCAGATGATACAATAATTTATGTGGCAGCAGACACACCTGAAAAGGCCTCTGATCTGTTAAACAGACAGTTGTGCATCTTATCAGAGTGGCTCCAAAATAACTGCTTAACTCTGAATTACACCAAGACTGTCTCCATGTGTTTCTCCCTTAAGAAAATTATAAACGATGATCTCAAAATAATTATTAATCAACATGAAATAAAGCCGGCTGGTGAATTTCAGTATCTGGGTGTAGTTTTAGATTCAAAATTGAAATTTGATGCCCATATTTACAAAATGACAAAAACTATAAAGACAAATATAAACTGTTTTCGAATGATTCGACCATATGTATCAAATCAAGCTGCACAAGTATATTTACATGCAATGATTTTATCCCATATGTATTATTGCGCCATCGTTTGGGCCCAGGCCACAAAGTCTGTTTTAAAACACTCACTTACTCTCACTTCACAAGCAAGCATTAAAAATATTCGATCAAAAACCGGTGAAGTGGCATCACTGCAAAATTATTAAAAAATACAATATGATGACATTTGAAAATTTAATAAATTTCTAATTTTTAAAAGCTATTTTTAAATGCCTTAATGGTCTTGCCCCTGAGGTAAGCTGTAAATTTGTTTTAAAGTATGCAAATGAAGGAGTCAGGACAAGAGCTGGAGCTAGTGGGAACTGCAGGATTAAAAGATGTCGGACATCTATGGGTCGGTCCACCTTCTCAGTGAAAGCATCACATCTCTGGAACTCTTTGCCTCTGGAGCTTAAGTCACAGACTGATATTCGACTTTTCTCCACAAGATTGAAATAATGGCTCAAAGACAATCAAGAGTGTGAGCACTAAACTGGCTTGTACTGTACATTTTTGTTTTAACTTCTCTTGTTTTTTTGTTTTTTTTGTGTGTTTTTATGCATTTGTGTGTCGTTACTAACCTCCCTCCCCCTTAATGCTAACACCTTTTAAAAGCCTAACCAAGGACGAAGGCTGCAAATTAGCCCATGGCTACAAGCCTTATGTACTTGGACATCGGCCACCTGTTTGGTTGCAATGTTTAATTGTACTGTCCCTGTCAAATAAACAAATAAATAAAATAAATAAATAACATTTGTGGAATTGTCAAATTTCCCTAAAACAAATGTATTTCAGACAACAGACTTAGAGGTGTATTGGTTCTGACTGTTCTGAGCACCCCGAATGGACATGCAGCAGGTTCTGAGAGTTGTTGGTTTGCTTCCTGTAATAAAGCCACAGGCTCAACAATCCATGCTGCTCTGATCCAGATTACATGATTAGAACAAATATTGAGATTGACGCTGATCAGCAGAAGTCACCCTCTAAATGAGGCTACAGGTTTCTCCCAATTAATTGATGGTAATAATTTTGCAATAAACCTTTATGTTTTTAATTTATTGTCAAAGTGTAAGTAAAGACATTGTATTGGATGAGAATGAAAAAGCAGTGCTTTACACTAACATTTTAAGTCTTTGTTGTCATAACCATATATTAATATGTTGGGTAAGAGATTTTAAATCCAAAATATTTAGACAAGAAATCAATAAATAACTAACAGAAAAAACAAATATAAGCTTCCCATCAAAAGTCCCTAAAATATGTAAATAAATAAAAAACTCTTTACTCTGAAGAAGAATCAGAAAATGTATAGTTGAAATTGTCATTGGAAGAAAAACGGGGACATAGAAATGTACTTTTTTAATAAAAAGTAAATATTGTTCTCAAATAGTTTATAACATGGACTGGTTGTTAATGTTATTGTTGGCAGTGATGTATTTAAAGCTTTGTTTTTACACAAATGACCCCAGACTGTAAAGTTTGAACACTATTCTCTGTTTAATCGGTCATCTAGATTTTGCTAATAAAGTTCAGTCAAACACAAAAAAGAACTTCACACACAACATTTTGAATGAAACCAAAATCTAAGGTCAGTAGATTTTTTCAGTTTAATTGCTAAGCCATTTCATAATTTAATTGCTTTTGGTGTATCCATTCCCCTAAGGGCCAACCCTAATCCATTGGTGGATGAGAAACCTAGTCCTAAGGTCAGTGGATTTAATACAACTTCATTAAAATCCTGTTGGGATTTGATGTTGGGACCAGTTTCCTGTGTGTGCTTCTGGTACAGATTTTAAAAATGGTGGCACCCCACCACTACTATGCATATCCATTTGATACATTTGATTTAACAGGTAAACTTAACAGGTAAAATTTAATATTTAAAACTGTCCTTCCAGAAGGACTTAAACCATTCAAGTGTTATAGCAGAAAGGCCAACCCAGTTTCCCAGTAAAGGGGAGTGATCAACAGTGTTAAATAATAACAGAATTGTGGTTCTTCATAGATTGCATTTATAATAGCAACCTTCAAAGTTATTACTTAATCTCTGTGTACGGAAATAAAAATAATCACTGACTTACCCAATACCTGCTCTGGGACCGTGTCCTAGTCACTATGCAGTATACTCTGCTTTTAGACACTGGGGATTTATTAATCATGGAGAAAGCTAAAAATTTAAATATCTCTCAAATTGATTTGGGTTTACTTATCATCATAAATACACTTAACCAGTCTTTAAAAGTTACTGTTGGATTTATCTATGTGTTTACTCCTTTAAAGAATTAAATGTTATGGGGAAAAAAACACTTTAGTAACTTGCTTCAAATAAGGATGGTGATGATATGTGACCATTCACCATCTAATATGCTTGTCACCATCCAGTTTATGAAAAACATAATAGTCACATAATATAGATAAATGAACAATGGGCTAAATAGGTTATCAATAAAACCGTGTTAGAACAAACCACAATGGATCGACCAAATAGACATCAAGAGTCTATTCTCTTTCAATAATAAGGTTAATATGGATAAATGAGTTTTTGTGTGTCTTGTTTTTTTTTTTTTTTTTTTTTTGCCTCATGAATCACCATGGCACAGTTCTCATTCTAATTAGGGTTGTCTGGGTTGGGAGTTGGCACAGATATGCCACACAACAGGCCAAACTGTCAGTAGGGGACAGGATATGGTGGGCGATCAGAAAACAAACACTGTAGAGAACAAAAACAATAGCAAACATGTCTAAACAGAGTCAAAAAGCATATGGCAGTGCTCGCTGTGCAGAGTAGGTGGGAGACACATAGGGACTTGTGGCTAAGTCCATAAACAAACAAACAAGTTTCATGACCTCATCTGTTATTGTACAGAGACAGATGGATTGAAAATTACCATATATTGTGCTGCGATATTTGCATGATCGATTTAAAAAAAAAAATATATATATTGTTTGCAGAGTGTTCAAAGCATATTTCCTAGCTGTTTAATCATTTATCTAGTTGACCTGTATGTAATGGGATTAATCAAGCCAGTGACATGTTTCCTTTAAATTCAGTCTTCCTAACTGGTTACATATTAAAAATGTGATTGCACCTATTATGACTTAATTAGTAAACATGAGGGACAATACGTAAATGGGATGGAGAGAGGAATGTTTTAATAACCATTTTGAAGCAGCTACTGTGTGTTAAAAAATTCTAAATTTATTTATGTTACATAATCATTGACCCTTTTATAACATAAGCCATCAAAGACTGCAATAGAATCAGTATACTGCACAATAAGCTAGGATTTTACTCTCCCTTGAAATTTACATTGTCATGCCGATAGTAGGTGAGATGGTTGTTGTGGCAACTCAAACAGTAACCAGGAAGTCATTGAAACATAAATTTTGTTTGGTTATTCTAATTAAAACCAAAGTGTGGGATTTTCAGTGACATGACCCACTCTCCACACCACTTCTCCCCATCCAACCCAAGTGATAAGGTTTTTTTAAATAGATAATTTCATAAATAGTATTTATACTATTAAGTCATCTGATGAGACCCTTTCTGTCAAGTCAAGTCAGGTTACGATCCAGAGATGATTAAGCCTCCTCTGTGGAAGCACTCAGAATGTGGAACAGTCTTCTTTTGTCTGCCAATTCCTCCCAGTTCTCTGTCAACTTGGCTCCAAACTTAAAGGTTATCTATTTTTCTTGACCTTGAACACAAGCTGAAACAAGATAAAAAAAATTTACGTCACTGATCCCAGATTTGGAAAATTGTTATAATTGCAATGGAGTATTCCTTGATTTGTTACTTCTTCCTACAAACATTTTTTTTTTCTCCAACTGTTCCAATTTTATTTTATGCATATTTCTATTTATAATGCAGGTGCTATAAAATTGTGAATACCTTTCGCCAAAATGAGGGTGTTTTTTAATGCTCTATTTAAATAAATTTTAAGTTATTTTAAAAATGTCGTTTCGCAGAATTAATTTGTCTTTGGAGTAAAAGCATTGGAATGAAGCCAGAGTAATATCTCAGGCAACAAATGTGGGAAATTTAATGATTAATGACTTTTCTTTTTTAGATTATAGTAAAATATCATGTGTATCTTACATCATTCCAACTGACACGTCTGCATTGTGCACGTTCTGTGTGTTTTTCATAAGAAATGGAAAAAGAAACAAAAGGAAACAAAGTTATCTAATGAACATATTGGAAATTATTTCTGAAATTAGTAATAATTCAACTTTGCATTTTTTCCAAATAAAACCTTAATAATTAAACCTTTCCAAAAAAGACACTTAATTGAACATGTTTTGAGTACACATATGTTTAAAGAGAAATTATCCGGGCAAATCTCCCTATTACTTTTATTTGATGTAAAGCAAATAAAAAGTTTGTTAATCATCAACATATGATAAGATTAGTCATATGTTAAGTAAACTCCCCCCCCCCCCCCAGAGCTGGAAATTTATAATGCTCAGAGGATAGAAATTTAGGTATAACAGCACATCAATATACAATATGCGGTTCTAGATTAGATGAAATGTGTTTGTCTTAAAATGAATTCATATAAAGAATAAAGAGCATAATTATTCATACCTCTGGCTTATTTTGGTTTAAAGCTTTTGCGTTTTATATGATCTTTTTTTTTTTATATGTATTATTCACATTTGAAGGGGGTCCTGCCAGGAACTAAAAATGAAAATACTGGCAGGGATGTCTTTCAAAGTCAAATATTTAGAGCGTATCATGAAACTTAAAACACAACCAGGGAAATCATGGAAGAAAGGATATATGCTAATGATTCATTTTTCTTCCTTTTTTTTTTTTTTAAAGGTATAAATCATTTTCTATCTGAACTAAGCTTTGGGTTCAAACAAAAAAAAATTCAAATCTAACTGTGAGGAGAATTCATATATGTTGAGGCTCTACTGTAGATAATGTTGATGTAAAAACTTAGAGAAGGACATTGTTGCTTTATAGTTTTAAAGATTTCATGCTGAATAGCAAAAGCCAAGGAGTAATAAAGAAAGCTCATTTTAGGGCTACAACTAATGATTATATTGCAAATTGATTAATCTGTTTATATTTTTTTTCCTTAAAGAAGACTTTAAGGAAAGAAGAAGACAGATTTTAAACCAGGTGAAACTTTTTCCAGTTGAGGAGTTATGGAAAGAGCATATTGACAGAAGTTTTTTTTTTATCTTAAATTCAAAATGTTTATATTTTTACAATTTCAGTACAATTACTGCTTTAAATATGTTGCTCTATTAGCTAAAAGCATGTTTTAGAGTCTCTATAATGGAGCCTAGGCAGAGGTTCAACTGAAGAAACTCGCCTACATCCACCTACGACACATTCAATCAGCTTTGAACCACGCCTCCACGAAAGCCAATTGGCATCCGAAGTTCATTTTAAAATGCCTCCGATCCATAACTCGCCTGCTACCTAGTACCCAGGCGGTGGTTGCGCTGTGTGACTTCATTCAGATTACCCCTTTCAACCCACCTCCAGCCCCTCCTCTGACATTGTAGTTTAAACTTCATCAGAGTTTCATTCCTCCCGGACTCTTACTATATTCTGCATCACATTTAAACCGGTCAGGCGGAAGACCGCCATGTTGAGCCTGGTTCTGCCAAAGGTTTGTTCCCAACGGGGAGTTTTTCCGCCCCACTGTCACTTTATGCTTGCTCTTAATGGACAGGTTCTCTCAACCTGTGTTATCCAACTGGACTTCAATCTTCCAGGTCCCTGAGTGAGGCTCGAGTATCAGCTCACGTAGTCCACTAGATCTCCCCATAAAGCTCAGCATACCGTCTCGCTAACCAGCAGTCTACAGACTGATAGACTTCATCTATCTCCACTCCACCACCAATTTCAGGCCTGGGGGGAAACAGCCCTATTCTTTACTCCAGTTCATGCATATCTATCAAAAATTCAGTGCTGTTTCCTGCTGAGGTCTGGGCGCCAAAGACTAAAGTAATTGTATCATTAAGTTTCTTCTAATTGTCTTTTCTCTTCATGTGAGTTTTTCAGATTGAACTGCAGTTAACAATTAATCGATTACTAAATCATTTGCTGATTACTTCAATATTTGATGTTTGTATGAAATGTTGTAAAACTGCAGCCAAGAAGCAGGGGGACTTTCACTGCTTAGCAACAAGCTTTGTGCATAGAGATCAGTGAAAAATATCTCAAACAATCACCAGGGCTTTAGTACAAGCTCTAGCATGTCACGACTTTGGGGGATGTATAACTTTGAAGCCCCTCAGCAGCTTACAGGTAGCTCTGCTGCCACTTGAAGCGAATCTGACAAAATCAAACTGCTCACACCTGCAAGAATCTACAGGCTTTCAGTACTGGGCCAATCACCGAGGCAACTGCAGGCTGGTTACATGTCCAACACTGGCAGCTGTATCTATAATTGACAGAGCTGATCGAGGTAGAGAATGCAAGACCAGTGATATGGAAAACAAAGCAATAAGCAGGTAGTTGTTTGATGAGATGTGGAAAGCAGAGGAAGAGCAATAACAGCCGGTTGGGAAACAAAAAAGGCTGATTACAGCAGTGCTAGAAGAGAGGTGGAGCATCCGACATAAAAAGATGATTGGATTAATGAGTTCTGTCAGTGAAGTCTGACAACAGTAGCCTATCCCACTGAAATGTTCGAGAAAGTCTGTCTTTTTTCAGACATGTTCGTGGTTCATGGACACCCTATCCACTGGATTAGGAAAGAGTAAAATATAAAGCAGCAAACCATGTTGATCTTGCTGTGTACAACTAATGTAGCATGAGCAAAGATGTTTGGCAGCTAGAATGAACCACTGCTTTTGCATACAAATTAGAGGGTAATGAGTCCAGGTCACAGGAAGAAATCATATCACAGCCTTATTAACAGCAGGACGCTGAAAAAGAGCTATTTCAGTGTTTAGCCATGCAGCACTGTGATGCTTTTTGTGTTTGTCTACAAGAGACAAGGTATTATCTTTTGGTAATGTAGTTCAATAAAAACAGGTCTTGTCTGTCTCTTCTTAACATCCCACCAGCCCTTGATGGAGCTGGACAGTTATCTTTACCTCTTTCTCTCCCACTGCTATAAGTGAAAGCTTTTGATTTAAGTTTCACCCAACATTAATATTTTGAATCCACATGGAATAAAGATTAATAGAAATGAAAATAAGAGTAAGTATTTGCACAGTCACTAACAGGATACTAAAACAAATTGTTTGTACCACTCACTTAATGAAAAGAAAACCCACTATGAATAACTTTAATCTGAAAAAAGTAATAATAGATAGAAAATGAATGTACCCATTGAAAAGACCAAGGGGTCATGTTTTAATCAAGGTGTGTCCACTAATTAGCGTCGCAGGTATCTATATTCTTCTTACCGGTATATACCTGTGCTATGTGGTGACATGGTGTGTACCAGTCCACGTGGACCAGATTAATATGAAAGAAAGAGTTGTCTAAGGAGATTGGAAAGAGAAATGCTTCTTCAAACATGTTAAAAGTTGAAATAGACACGCACGTTAGAGATAACGGCTATAAGAGCATCTCCAAGTAGCTTGATATTCCTGTGACCACAGTTTTATATACTATTCAGAAATTTCAAATCCAAGTGACTGTAGTCAATCTTTCTGGCAAGAGAAATGATAAAAAATCAAAGAGATGGATAATATAAAAGGTAACAAAAGAGTCCAGAACAACTTTTAAAGAGATAAACGGTGAACTTCAAGATCAAGGAACATCAGTGTCAGATCACAGAATTCATCGTTGTTTGAGCCAAAGTGGACTTAATGGGAGATGACCAAGGAGGACACCATTGTTGTACTGTAAGCATCTTAAATTTCTGCAGAGTCCAATGAAATCCCAAGACCATCATATGTTACTAGAGATAAATGTGCTACCTAGAGTCGGAAAGCTTGGTCTCAGTTCAGTGTTGGAATAGGATAATGGCCCAAATAAGACAAATAAAAACACCCTAGAATGACTAATAGGTAAATATTGAACTATTCTGAAGTGGCCTTCTAGGAGCCCTCACATAAATATTATTGTACTTCTTTGGAAGGAGCTGAAACAAGCCATCTTGGAAAAAAAACGTTCAACCCTGAGACAAATAGAGCAGTTTACTGATGGCATGTATGATTGTGTATAGACCTAACTTGTCGTAATCACTTTGTAATGCCCATTTACATTTACTAGCTCTGTGTTGCTGTAGTGCAAAGCTGTCTTCCTCCATAAATGGGAACCCACTCATATGTATACATAATGATTTGGACTGCTGCACTTTATGGAATGGAAACGTTCATTTACGGTCTGAAAGCTATACCAAACAAAATTCCATTTTGTATACACTCTGTGTATACAAAATGACAAAAGTTGTCTAAGTCAAACTCTAAAGTCAATTTCAAAGGCAATGCAAACAAGAAGATTAAGACTTTCAGGTAGAAGATGTTAATAAATAGAGAAGAGAGATCATATCTCTTTATTCTATGCAGCTTTATCAACATATAATGATGAATCTACTATTGACGGGTTAATCAAGAAGAAAGACAAGTGGCAGACTTGGAAAATGCATGCTTAAAAACTCCAAAAAAGTAAATTACTGCAATACAAGGATGAATCTTATCCAACATTTATTTTTTTACCCTTTATTATTTAGATACTTTGGGGATGAAGTTGTTTAACAAAAAATCTTGTTAATAGTATCAATATCACTTGCTTGTATTCTAATATAAAAATGTAATAGAAATAAATAGTTGGATTCTAACTCTTTGTTTGACAGATTATCTTAAATTGAGATAATCCTACTCCTTAAACCCCAAATGTGCCTTTCCACTACTAATCTTTCATTTTGTTTCTTCATATTCATTTAGAGGTGGACTTACTTGTTAACCTTTTGAGCTTGGATTGTCATCTTAATCATCCAAGAGTGGTAAATATTAAACTACATTCTTCCTTCCCCACCCTTCCAGAAATCACCAAATCCCCCAACCCATCTCAGAGGAACGAGGGACCTACCCGCTCCAGCCGGTGAACAATACCTCCTTAACGTCCGACTCTTAACAATCATAGACAGGTTTCAGGTATTACAGGACGCAATCCCCCCCTTAACGGCAATCCCCCCCTTTAACGACCGACCCCTAGAATCATAGACAGGTTCAGATATTACAGGCTAACGACGGAACTAAACGACCCATTCATTGGTTACCATTTGCATGTTTCCAAGCAATACAAGGCCTTGTCCATATAAGACTCAAACTCACTGCAGGTCCAGACATTTGAATTGAGAAAGCTTCCTGAAGAGGTGGCGAAACGTCTTCAAGTCCAGTGGATATTTTTTGAATTTTTACGGAATAAACTACATTCTCATTTAAGATTATGTAGTGAAGAGAATAATACTGTTGTTAGTAATCCAAAAATATTTTTGGATTTACCAGTATGTTTACTTAAAAAACAATGCCCTTTTTATGACAAATGTGAGAAGGCCATGTCTGTCCAGATGGATCCTATTTTTGCCCACCCTTTTTTGTTGTTGTTAAATCATGAACACTGACCTTAACTGAGAAAAGTAATGAGGCAATGCTTCAGGTTTTATTCTCAAATCATTTGCGACCTTATTGGTTTTCGATGCACTTGGAGTAATTGTCCTACAGTGAAAAAACAACTCATAAGATTTACTTAAAAATATTGTATTGTATTTGCATATTGTATTTGCACGCAAATGATTTAAGTAAAATTTAATGCTGCAGTATCAAGTAACACTCACTTGCCAGTATCAAGTGAATTTTACTTTAGATATAAGTTAAATTTATTTAAAGAAATTAAGTAAAGTGTACTTTTTTTTGAAGGCACAAACAGCATTTCACTCAAGATTTTAAGGCAACACAGAGAAAAACAACCATTCACACACACACTCACTCATAAGGAGAATTTAGAGAAACCAATTCAACTAAGAGTCATGTTTTTGGACTGTGGGAGGAAGCCGAAGCACCCGGACAGAACCCATGCCTGCACAGGGAAAACAGCAAACTCCATACAGAAAGGCCCAGGGCTGGGAATTGAACCCGGAACCTTCTTGCTGCAATGCGGCAGTGCTACCCACTGAGCAGCCCCCTAACTGGATTCTTACTTTTCAAATATGCAAAAAAAAATAATAATAATTCAAAATTTGTTACAGAAATATACTTATGTATAAGATGAAGAATATTAAACAACTTCTATGCACAGGTCAGAACACAAACAGCCACTTAAATTTTGAGCAGAGGTATAAAGATTATGTATGCCTCTGTTTTCATTTTAAAAAAGGCATGTACGAATACAGCATTAATAGTAAAAGTTCATTGTGTTGTACTGCATTAGAATTTGTACCCAAAAAAAGATAAAGTTGGTATAACTTGTTAAAAACAAAGACAGTATTTTATATACACCACATCCAACACAGATCTGGTAATATAGTACCTACTCAAATATGAGATAAAAATCTTACAAACCTACACACTTAAACGGTGCAATTTCAACATCTAAACCAGTCGTCCAGACTAGTGGACTTTTAAGAATGCAATCACAACATTAATGAAACAAAATCAACTAAATTAAAAATTAACAGCTTAAACTGTCTAATCATTCCCAAAGAAAAATAAAATCTCAACGAGATATTTGAATAAAGGTATCTGTTATATTTTGCAATATATACCTTATTTGGCAAAATATAAAAAAACATTAATGACAGGCAACCTTTCACTCAGATTAACTGGAACCCACTGCTAATTCTTGGCATTTGATGCAACATTTTCCTATCCTTAGATAACAAAATCATGACTGCATTTAGGAAAGCAACTTCAGCATTTATGAAGACTTCAAAAGTGTAGCGCAAAGTGGGAGGGTATGCCAAGTTCAGGCGAGCCAGCTTTTGCAGTACTGTTGCAGCCCTGCCAGAATGACTGTCATCGGCACTATCTTTTGTTCTGTGTGTGATCCTGTAACATCTATGTAGACTCAGAGCAGAATCAGTCCTGCTGTGAGCAACAGTTCGCATGTGCCGTGCGTGTGTTTCAAAACGCTACATTTTTAGAGTAAAATTTATGTAGTATTTTTAGATTTATGTATATAATGCTATTAAACATTTAAATAGAATAAGGAAATCTAAGTAAAACTTACTCTTTCCCCAAAATTAGTGCTTTAAATAAAAACAAGGTTTAATTTTATTTCAGAAACTCTAGTTTTTAATTAACCTTAAAAATACAGAGTAGATATTATGACGAATATTCTTATAGAGTTTAGCGCACCAAAAAGTTTCTTTGTAGGAAGGTTCAGTTCTTCTGTTTACTAAAAAATGGCTCTAAATGTGATCCACAAGGCTTTGAGGTTCATGTTAAGTCCCAGACAGATTGGTTTTCATAACCTACAATGGGAAAAATCATCATTATTAGACAGTCTGTGGATAGGTAATCTTTTCATTTTACTTAGTTTGCTACTTCAGTCAAGTAAATTGACTTTTCAATACTATCTTACTTTTTAAAAAAGGACTCTATAGTTCAGTTTTTTTAGTTTGTTCAAGAATTTTTTTTATGATTTTTTTCCCTTCCTTGATCTTTTTTCCTTTTATGTTGTTTTTAAACTAAATTTTTTTTCAAAACCTTTCTTCAAGCAAGTATTTAATGATAGTAATAATTTTGTACCAATTATAATTAGTTCCTATTGAAGGTGGTCAAATTCTTACATCAGTGAGTCTTATTTAGCAGGCCGATTTGTGTTGAAATCTTGAGAAATAATATTGATTTATATGACTGGAAGTGTGCATGAATGTTTTACAATCTATTTAGGTATTTTGCAATTTCTTATCTAGGATTCCAAATAACTCCCAAATGATTCTAAGGTTGTTGTATATTTTTATAATTTTCTTTTTCATCATCAATGTCTTTTGCCATATCGTCCATCTTTTGTTTACTGTGTTAATGCGGCATCTCATCGGTAATAAGCCAGAGTTTGTCTGATTACGATGATGTCCTAATTAGCTGAATAATGAGGGAGAGAGCTTGTTAAGGCTGCTAGCCAGATGAGAGAACACTTGATTAGATAATTATACCCATGTTTATCTTTCAATACTTATACAGCCTACAGTCCTACAAATAGAATCTATCTACTATAAATTATTCATAAAACGGTTTAGCAGAGTTAATGTGTCTATGAGGGAGAGGGTCAGAGAGAGTTGATCTTTGTGTTTTATGCACTACGCAAAAGCAGATTTTCTTGAAGATCCCATCCTCTCATTTGAATGTATGATCATTTGCATTAAATTGGGAAGTAAAAAGAGTCTAAAGATGTTTATTATGCTGACTTCTACATAATATTTACAATACAGACCTAGGTATTCAATGTATTTTCTTGTGGACAATCCAAAACGTAATTGGCAGTCCACCTTTCTTTCAATGAAATGTTGGTTTCTCCGGTAAAATCAAAACTTTCTTTTCTATTTTAACATGCCGTTCACAATGAGAGACTCTTCCCACCTTGTGTGCGTCTGTATACAAATACATCTTTTGGTGCAACAGCAGGAGCTGCTTTTTGGAAGACGTCCTACTTGTCTTAAAATTTTACAACTTTAAAAATGAAGGAGCAAAGTTTTGTAAGCAGAAAAACAGCTTCCCTGTAAGTTTTGTTCAGGCAGGGAAAACTGGAAGAGCACCTCATTTTGTTACAAACCCAACTGTCAAAGTTGAAGGGACAAACAGTTGCTTTGCACTGCAGTTTTAAATGTGAGCAGGACTAGCACCCACCTTTAGAACCAGCTTTGTTAAACCTTATCTAAGCTCACTTTGGTTCTATTTTATTACCAATCAGAGACATTTTTTTCTGAATTTTGAAAAACTGGTTTATTTAACCCTGTAGATGCATATGCATGAGATTATATCAGTTTATAGTATGACCATTAAGAAATCATAACGCTTTGAGCTCTTTAGCTAACATATTGATTGACATTTTCTGTCACTGTCTTTATTGAATCAAAATGCTTTGTTACAGGATTTTCAAACGGACCTGCAGAAAACCGAAGGAAAAGACGGTCTCATCCTACACATCATTGGTGATTAAGTTTAATGAAGTGTTATTTCACTGAACTGGAAATTTTAAAGAGATTTAAAGGGACACATATGAGAAAGTGTAAATCTCTACCATTATAATCTTTCATCACTTTACAAGGATTTTTCTATGGTAATATAATGTAAAATTGCAAGACATAATAAAAAATGACTTCCAACAAGTTAATTATACACAAATTATTTGTTCTTTTAGCATAAAACAACTTTATACAGCATAGAGATTTGGAAACCACTATGGCTAAACCCATGAATTGTTGTTGAGCAGAAATAGCCTTCCTGAGGTTTAACAAAATAACAGTGATTCAGAAGTTAAAGAATTTGAGTGGCATCCTCCTACTGTACAGCTGTTCTGATCTATAATTGGGGCCAGAGGAAGAGAAAGTTATTTTAAGTTTTTTTTTTTTTTTAGGCTTTGTGTTTTTCTGAAGAAAAAAGCAACTTTACAATCAAATCAAAGGCTCTCTGTGAAAACACTTTTAGAATAACTCTAAGCTACTAAAGGCTGTGAAACTATCTAGAAACTAGTCTAAATGTGGATTTTCTGATGTGCTGCCACTATGCAGGATTTCTTCAGAGACTGGAAATATAGAATAGAAGAATAGAATAAAAAAATTCTGGTGTTTACAGCAGCAAGAAGATTATAGAAAAAACAGTCACACACATATGGAGTTTAGAAAAATGTATAAGAATAATATAATAGTGAAGAGTTAAAAAGATAAACCATAAAATACTGTACTATAAAGTTTTTTAACAACAATATTTTTAACAACAATATACAATATATTGTTTTTTAACAATATAAAAACTGTGCACCTGGAGGTTAAATAACCAATACAGAGCTATGAACAAAATAGCAAATATCAAATATCAAACATCCATAAAAAAAAAAAAAACATTAAAATCCTTTGCTTTTGAGTTTGATTCAAAATTATTTTACTCCCTCTTTGCAGAGGGCAAGAAATTATATTGTACATACATTCTTTAAGTCATCACACCCAAACAGTGAAAATCACAGACATAAAAGAGAGGCCAATTTTCATTCATATGTTAACAAAGTTAGATTAAATGTAGCCCAAAAAGCATACAAACACTATCCCCCTGGAAGTGAGGTGGCGGAGCTCCTGTCAAGTTGCGCATTAGTTGTCTGAAGCCTCCCAGCTGAGAAGTGATTAATAGTTTTGTATGTGCTTTGTTCTTGGATCCAAACAATCATTCATCATCATGAGGAAAGTCATGGGCAATGAATTATTTTTCAACAGGAAACAAAGAAAGTTATTTCACTAAACTAAAGCTTTCAACACTGCATTCAAAATAATGAATCATGGCATCAAATATAATGAAGAGGGATGTCCCAATGATATTTAGGGGCTTGACAAACTAAATGAAATTCTTAAAAAGCTGAAACTGTTGAGACTTTGGAAGTTTTAACTGCAGGAATAAAGACAGAGGAACATTTTATCTGCGTGCATTTTGCTATCTTTTTCTATTAAACTGCAACATAGTTAATAATTTGACAACTTTAAATAAGCTTAATTCAGATCAAAATAATGAAATCAAATAGAATAGAATATCTGAAATTAATGTAGATATTTGTTATAAAGCTGTTTCACCACAAGCAAAACAATATTTTAGAGAAATTATTAGAGCTAATCTCACCTTTCCTTATACATGAAAAACACATTCTCGTGACCTAAGTGAAGTTTAGATATCCTTTTTCTGGGTTAGCTCCCTTAAAAGTTTGATGTGCTGCATCCAGCTGCAAAAGTTTGGATTTATTCTTCATTTAACTCCAGCATCTGCTTTGAACGTGCCTAACTCGGAGAGTATGCAAAACACAACAAGATAATAGGCCAAGGCAATCAAACATCCTGCATTTGCCCATTTTGCGATCGGAGCCGGTTTCTCTTAGAGCAACACACACAGCAGGACTATCTCCCCAATTATCAGGCTTAGAAAGGAGAGATTTGTGCAGACTGAATATATTCTTTCCACTCTGGTATGAGGTTGGGTTTTGCGTTATACCAATACTGTCTTGAAACCGAGGTAGGTCAGCATTTAAAACGGTGCTATACTTGGTTGGGGCAGGCACTTGCTGTTGCTATTTCCATCATTGCAAATGCTATTTTTTGGCATTCGCATACATTTAACTTACCTGTCTGCAAGGAAAGCAGCAAATTCCTTTTTTTTATGTCTCCCACCGTGGACATGGACCTGCGATGCAAATTTCAGAATTGTCCCTGACTTCTGAGTGGGACAACTTGCAAAATAGCAGGGTTTTCGCTTCACTTTTATGTTATTCTTAGACATTTTTTCTAAGGTCCAAATTTGTGTGAGCATTTTTCTATAACCTTTTTGCTGCTGTAAACACCATAATTTCCCCGTTGTGGGACAATTAAGGGATTTTCTATTCTATTCTATAGTCTGTATCTTCCTAGAGAATCTGTGAATTTATTGTTTTTAATAAATTAATCAATATGATGAAAAATTTGTAGCGATGAGCTTTAAAATACAACTATGATGCTATGAAATAAAGTTGGTCCAAGAGACTAATCAGTAACAGTCATACAGTATTATTATTAGAAAATGATAAATTTTTTTTTATTTCAGGAGCCACAAAATTATCCTTGAACAATTTCATAAGGGCACTGGCTACTGTTGGCCCGTCTAGATCCATCCTTACTTGAAAGTCTGTAGAAACAACGTGGTGCATCACTTATTGGCTTTTTGCAAGCCATGTTTCAGCCTACATAAATAATTATTACGAAAACCGTTATGTAAGTTTTGTGTTTTTTTAAATCCATGTGTCTTCATTTTGCACATATGTGACATTTACACATATTTACACACCACAAATTATCTGAAAAACTAACCATACCTTTGGAGAAGCATATTAATGTTGGTAAAAAAAAATGGAGTAAACAGTTATAGGGATGCTCACTAAAAAAAGATATTTTAATTAATGAAAAGAAACGTTTGTCAATGTTGTTGAAATGCCTTTATGCAATAAGTAAGTTCTATCACATTTTTGGGTAGAGAGTGTATACTTTGTTTATGTTTTTAAGACAAAACTATTGGAAGTGGAAGACTGAAACACAGCTGCACTTTGATTGGTCCAAACTACTAATTAGGAGATATAACTGGACGTTTTTCGATATTTAATTTAAATACGTCATTATTTTGTGTCTAAATTATTATGTTTCTAAAGATGAAAAAAAACACATTTATTCACCATAAGGTTGTTATGTGAACTGGATAATTCATTCACGATGCCTACTGAAAAAAATAAGTCAAATTGTTGACTGTTGTGAACACATTGACTTTACATTTTACTGTATGCTGTGATTCAAAATGGAGAAGCTTCTGAATGGTTCACCACCTTTGCACCATTACACCACATTCACGCCCACACCTACTCCTTACCTTAATAGGGAGGTCTTCAACAGGGGGTCTGCGATCCCTTGGGGTTCCACAGAGGTACTGCATGAGGGTTGTGAAAGTTTTGGTTGATTAGTTTTTTTCTTTTTATATTGCCCCTGGAGTTTTTTCCACTAATTGAAATGTCTTTAAATCCACATTAACATGAATTCAACACTCTTAAGCAAACAGATAAATGGAGGCAGAAGATGTCTTTCAGTCATCAATGCACACATTCAGTGACACACAGGAGCTCTTTCAAGCTGGGCACCGTTTCACAATACCTATCCCATCAACCAGGAATCAGAATCTGAAATACTTTAATAATTCCAGGGTGAACATACTTTCGTTACATGACTTCATCTGTAATAGAGTTCATACAATATATATAATTAGGGGGTCCCCGCTCCATCTCACCATCAGTTTGGGGGTCCTTGGCCTGGAAAACGTTGAAGACCACTGCCTCAAGAGATGAAAATTCAAAACCCCTCAAAGGGTATTCTGTCATTTCTCTGAGGTTTCCCTGGGATCTGAGTCATATCCACATCATGCAGCAGTCACTTCCCCAGTTAAGAAGGAAAATGAAAAAAGTGATCTATGACGGCAGGGATGATCGAATTCAGTGGTGATGTCAGGGCAGGATAACTGACCTCAGATAGTACTCATTCAAGCAGACACAAAGAGTGACCATCACACCTAAAGAAGTATCAATGACAGGCAATTGTCAAAACAATAAGTGCAATGCCGATATGCTACTTAAATAGAGTTCTGTAAAAGTTCAAAAAATATATCCACTGGGCTTGGTTTCCAAGATTTGAAGACGTTTCTCCACCTCTCCAGGAAGCTTTCTCAATTCAAATGTCTGGATCCACAGTGAGTTTGAGTCTTATATAGACAAGGCCTTGTATTGCTTGGAAACATGCAGTTCCAGTATGGTGAAATTGGCACCTCCTGTTGCCTGTTGGCATGGTGAATCGTCGAATCGGTGCTCCATTAATAATGGCTTTTCATAGTTGTTACACACTTGTTCAACTCAGAGACTTTTGAAAACTCAAAAACTTAAAAGCTTCCAACCTTATGAGCTTTCAGTCTTGATTTGTTAAACCTGCTTTGTGAAACAGGTCTCAGTTTTTCTCAATGAGTTATGAAGTGGGCATTCATTTATACCTTTTCTTTGTAGTTTTTTGTGTAGTTTTCTTTGTAATTTCTTGTGCCAGCATATCAAAGCTATTGTGCTATATTCACATCGGACGTGCTTTGAGCTGCAGAAGCAGCTGGGTTACATGCAAAATCTATGGCTGATGCGGATCAAGGCGCATCAAAAGGTCCTGCAGCCCGTTTCGAGCAGCAGGTGCAGGGCCTCTTGACGCATCTGAGCATTCGAAGCACCACAAGCCTCTAAACTCCTTTACAAGCAGCAGATGCCAGAGTTGAAAAATTACATTTTTGCTACACAAGGAGAGAACTCAAGGAGATAGGATACTATGATCACTCCCCTGAAACAGTTATTTAATGCCTAAATTAACTTTGATTTTATTATTCTTGTGCCTGCAGTTGTACCACATACCTGAAAAATGCTAACATCTACTTCCAGCCACCGTGAACAGTAGGGAAATAACTCTTAAAGGCGACAGGGCCAGAAGCAACTGTTGCTGGGGATTCCCAGTGACAGCGCACCGCCGGTATGTGAGGGTCTGCACGGCTCAGACTGCAAAATAATATTTTATGGCAGGACAGTAACCCTGATAAACTGATTGCACAGACAATGTTTTGAGGTCGATTTTCTCACTTTATATATTATTAAATATATATTAAAACTACGTTTTACCAACATATCACAGCAAATACAGTAAAGCCACTCTCTGCCATTAAACACAGAAGCAGCAGAAGCATCAGATGCATCTGAACACACTTTACTGGATACGCTTCAGGAGCATCAAAGATGCACTTTAGGCACATCTGACCTTAATGTGTACAGCATCAAAAATGAAGCAGCAGGCACTTTTTTGATGCAGAAAGCAAGTCCGGTGTGAACGTAGCAGTAGAACAAAGCGTCAGACCTAGTAACTGGGTCAACCAGACATCCTCAATGAGACGGTGATTTCTGTGACTTTTATGCTCTGACATGACATCTTCATGTAGGCTCGTATGATTTTGAATCATTTTAATAATAAAAACGGGTTTTATTATATTATTATGGTATTTAGTAAACCGGGTAAAAGCTAGCAGAACTAAAATCTTAAATGTTTGTTGTGATTAAATTAGTAATTTTTTTTTTTTTAGTTTAATGTCAGTTGCCTGCACTCTGACATTTACCATGCATGTTTTGCCCTGAGTGTCTGGATCTGATAAAGAAGTGGATTGCATTTAGTCAAAACAGTGAATCAAAATGCACTCTGGATTCACTTTAAAAATGTAAATGCTTTCTCATCTCAGCAAAGTACCCACAATTATGCATTCAGCAACTTCTCCCACAAAATCCCTTTCTTTCTTTCCTTGGATAATGATGCAAGCACAAGTAGGCCTGTGATTGGTTGAATGATCGGTCCTTCTTTATTTTTCATTGCAACTTGTACACTTCTTCTGATAAATTACCTCAAAAGAGTCTGAAGTTTTACAGCTAGGGTTTATTCAAAAATGACTTCCACAACTAATAAAAATCAAAAATAATTTCAAAACATTTATGAAAACAAAAAAGTCATAACATGGAAATCCATAACCTTTTTTTTAATGATTATGAGATTTTGATATTTTCCAATATTTAGGATAAAAAATTTAAAACAAAGTTATATTAGTCCCAAAGGGAATTACATGCATGAGTATAAAAGGCGTAGTGCTGGTGAAAGTACAAATGACATGAAGACAAAGTATACTTCCGATGGATGTTTTTAGCAAGACTCTGACAAACCAATGTCAGTGTGAGAGACTGTGAATTTAATTGATAGATAGAAAAAAAAGTCCTAGATGACAGCTGGAGGTTTATTGTATCTTTCAGGCTACAGTATATGATGCAATCCCATAACATGAAAAGGTTTAAGTTCTGTTTTTTAGGCATACAGAAGGAGTTAAACTGGAAAAAAATGTTGAGAAAATGAATGAAGTGATAATATAACAGGTGTAAGTGTCTGGGGGTCATGTTGTACTAAATGAATCGATATGTATGCTCAAGATATCCAATAATAACTATGCTCTGTCGGAGGAACCTTGAAGGATTTTCTGTTCAACCTTCTCTCTAGTATGATTCAACCTTCTCTCATGTAACATTCTAAAACTTATTTGTTGACATAAACTCATGGACCAAAGGAAATGTAGCATAATTATAACATGGAAGGAATGGTTTTCAAGCTTTTCACCAATAAAATGTTGAAATGCTGCTCACATTTATGTGGTGTTTTTTCAGTCATGTCCCCAAAAGTTCCAATGCAATCCAGTACAATAGCACAGAGGGAATTTGATTTAAAAGTAATACAAATCCAGCTGTTCTTTTGACAGAAGTTTCACGAAAAAACATCAGAGTGAACAAACAGCAACATGAGGACCGAACAACACAGTAGACGGGTTCTAAGAAGTCTGAAGATGTGTAACGTTGAAACTGTTCAGTTCAATGTATGAAACTTGAAAGAGAATGGCACAACTGAAAAATGTATGAGGTTTTGACTGTTTAAGATGGCTGACAGGCTGGGGAAGAAGGATTTTAATTAGAGAAGCAGCCAAGTCTTTGGTAGCTGAGGAGAAAAACTGTAGCTTAGATAAAGATTTTCTAGAAAAGGCATAAAACTGTTTTTTATTAAAAGCTAATTTGTAAACGGATTTTGTTTTTTATGCTTTTAATATTTCTTTCTGTCAGTAGTTCTGTTTATATATAGAATTTTTTTTATTTTCTCGGTTAATTGTTGTAGGAAGTTGGGAACTCAAGTAAAGTAGGAATCAGAAAGATCTTTAATGTTAAGGACTATAGAAAGAATAAGGGGTATGATTAAACAATTTCTACTTTTTCATATCCCCTTTTAGGCATAATCACTAAATTATACATATAATTTAATAATTTTTTATCATTTTAATGTTTTTCATTTGAATCATTTTCTAATCAGCTCAAACTTAGGATATCTTAAGATAGGATATCATTCAGTGTGGGGAAAAGCAGTCTGCTGGGGACTAAATAAGTAATTATAAATGCACATCACATGTTGGATTCCTGTTTAGTTCCCCTTCAGTCAAAAATGTTGTTTTTCTGTTCATTATATGAAATTCCAAAAGAATACATATAAGCTTTAGGTTTAAGTATATTTGAGGTATGAATACCTATGTTTTGCTCATAATTAAGCATGGTGTGACTGAACTACAGTATAAATCATACTTAAACAATGCATGAGAGGTTTCATGTGAGCCTATTTTTGACACCTCTTTCTGCATCTTTATTTTTTCATCTGCTGCAAATTTTTCAGGGAATTGCATTTGCATGATAAATATCACGCATAAGAAAGTGCACAAGAGAAAGGCATGTTTATAAACAATTTAGAAATCACATCACATCTGGTGAGTGAGGTCTAAGTGAGAATACATGCATTTTTAAATAGTATTCTGTTGAGTGTGTTGCTGGGTGTGTGCCTGCTCATGGTTCCACATCAGAGTGAGGACCGTTTTCCAATTTTGCCATCAAATTGAGGACCATTTGCACCAAAGTGAGAACATGTTGGCATCCTATGTTGTTACGCATTAGGTTTTGAACTAGGTTTTGAACTCAGTTTAGATTAAGGTAAGATATATAAAGGTAATAGTTTGATTTAGGGTTACTGGAATAGAAAGGAATGACTGAAAATCAATGGAAGTTGATTTGGGGATGAAACTGTCTGAACCAAAGAGGTTTAAATGTTTAATTCTGAGTTTGGAGCCAAATGAGCTCTGACTGCCCTAAAAGATTAGCTGCCAGTTTCTACAAATGTGTCCACATCATGTGTCTCTCTACAAACTAGTTCCACATCACATTTAAAAATGTTTGTATAGAGAGAAACCTATCCATAATGTTTACCTCCCTAATCATAGTTTTATGAAATAACCTTTTCTGTCATTTCATTTAAAGTCCCTTCTGTGTTTGGGGGTTAAAAATAATAAAATTATTAACAAGGCTTCTTCTTTGCCTATCAAATAGACACATAGTTTGACATGCAATTTAAATTATGTAACGTGCAACGTTCCACCTCACCATATTTTTCTGTCTCCACTCACCTATTTTCCCTTTGCAGTGCTCCGCCTTCCCCTCCATTACTCATTTCCACAATCTTTCAGAGGTTTTCAATTCATAGCTTGGCACATGTTTTTAGAGTCTGAGAGAAAAAAAGGTATTTTGCAAACAGAATGTTTTGTAAAAGCCAACTACCACTGAGATGTAACAATAACAGATGGCACTAAACACAAAATTGTACACTTCTTGAACCTGAACTCTTTTCTAAGTACTATAAAGAATAAATTGTATTTTGTCTTTGAACCAGGGAAATTTTAGTTCTTCATTAAATTAAATGTATGAACCTTAAAAGACAATTTTCATGTTCCGTTCAATTTGTGCATTAGCCAAAAGTGTGAAGTGTGATTTTTTGAAAGAGTAATTAATTCTCCAACTAGAGAGGATATGATGAAAATGCAGGAGCTGAATACTGTAGATTGATTAAAAAAAACACACACACACGCACACACCCACACAAGAAAATGGAGTAAAAACAACCACAGCTGTGATATTTGGCGAATATGTTATGAATTGCTGACTTTATCTCTACAGTTTCTTTTATAAAGAAAAAGTTTAATTTTATTCCCTTTTGTTTTCTAGTTTTCATTGATTTTTTTTTTTTTTATCAGCAGAAAGAGGGAAATAAAGTATGTTGTTTGATTAAGTTTGTTCCAAACCTTTATCCCAAATGGAATATTCAAAGAAGACACAAAGTCAAATGTGTTAAATAAATTGTATTTTTGTGTATCACTGCATCAAAATTTTTATTGATGGTTAAGAAACAATGGCTACGTCTGAATGTTTGTTCTAACCAGGGGAGTGTTGGCCTAGTGGTTAGAGCAGTGCGCATGTTCTCTGTGAAGGTTGCAAGTAGCCCGTTCGATCATCTTAGAAAAAATGCAAACTGACCTGGTTCAATTAGCATGTTTTCTAAGCCAAACCAAGGCTTTGATCCACTCTTTAAAGCCTCGAACTCAACGCTGTTTCGGTGGCTGTTTTGAATTGAAAAAGCTTCCTGGATGGGAAGCAAAATGTCTTCAAACTTGGAAAAAAGTCCAGTGGATTGTTTTTTTATTTATTTTTTTATTTATTTATCCTTTATTTAACCAGGTAATACCCATTGAGATTAAAAATCTCTTTTGCAAGGGAGACCTTTTTAACTTCCCTGGAAATGTTATACGTAGAGGTTTGAAATGTTCCGCTGTTGTTGTTGACATGATGCAGAATAAATGTAATACAATGACACATGCCTATTGTCAAGCATGTCTATACAGTTTAGGCTGTGTTTAAGTCACACGGTTTTTATTTATATTTTCAGAAACTAGAAGGTGTTAGCTTTCAAATGATGAATCACACATATAATTTGGGCTTACAGGTTCTTAGTCATTTGCTTTTCCATTTGGGTATGCAAAAAAGCCAGGATAACTTAAAATTAGGCGGATGTTCTAGAGCGTGCACCATAGTGGACTTTATAGTGAACTCCATTAACTAACCGTTTGCACAGATGATCACTGCTTTTTACCTCCTGTGATCCCTCCTCCCCGCACGGTGCCTATGCCATCTTTGTTGTTTGTTGCAGCCACAACAAATCCTATGATGCTTTGTGAGGAGAGCTTTGCAAAGCATTCTGGGATATATCTGCACGTGTGGTGACCATGGATTATCACTACTTTTCAAAATGCATTGTGGGAAATTATAAGTCCACTACTTTTTCATCCACTTTACATTCAGACACTCAAAATATAGTGTTCTAAATAGGGGTTAGGACATACGTTAGGACAAGCCAGTGTCATTTAATTTGCCAAACAGACAGCATCATGATCACTGCAAAAGGAATTGAGTAACAATAATAATAATAATGGGTATCTCTTTATTGTGCTATCTGTTATAGGGTGGGTTTTCTAGACTAAAAGTTTACATTTGTTCTTTAAAGTTAACGTGATAAAAGTAGTCAAAGCTAGCAATGGACCAGTTTGAGAATTAAAGTGAGTTTTATGAGGGACATGTTTGGATGTCTTCTTTAAGATGATGCATATTTATGCGCGCAACTTACTTAAGTAACACATGGATTTCTGCCACCCACAGAAATTGCACTTTGACCAGCACTTCTTGTCTAAGCTTATACAGATAATGTACCAGGTTTCACCATAATATCATTATAGTTTGAGAAGCACAGGACTGCAATTCCCTAGATTTCAGTAACATCAAGTTTGTATGGGATGTGGTGATCAAAGAAGTTAGACCTTTGGAGTCCTTAGTTCTGAACTGACATATTTCAGAAGATCTGTAGCTCATACCAGGTACCGCAGCACACCTTCAGGTATGTTAACAGAAATCCATAGACTTCGCAAAAGAACTTAGAGAGACTGTGGGAAGTGATAATGATGTTAAACCCCAATTAATGTGCACCTTATGTATCTGAAGAAATGCAATACATATTTTCTGGCTCAACTTTTTCGCAACTTCCAAATTTAATTTACGGTTCAGTTTTGTGTTTCTACATCGTTTCCTGTTTCCCTCCTTGAGTCTGGGATTTCATCCCTTCTTATCTTCTTTCTCAGCTCCGGTTGTCCTTTCTTCACTCTGTGAGTTTACTAATGCTACTTGCTCCCATTTTATCCTCATCTCTCTGTAGGAGTTTATATTCCAATCTTTCTTCCATTTCTATATCTTTTCTATCTCCTTCCATCTCTACTTCCTCATTCTGTTACACTTGGTAGATCTCTCAATCTCATGTTCCATCTTAAATCTCAGATATCATGCGTTTTGCAGCCTGTCCTCCACTTCTTTGTACCCCCTGCCCCAGTCCCTTTCCTCATTCTTCGTTTGTCTTGGTTGCTACTGTTCTCCTTATATCCCCACCATATATATTCATAAATATACATATTTATACTCTCAACTCAACACACATATTCAGCCCCTCCATCTCTCCTCTCTCTCTTTACCTCCTTGGTACCAGCATTTCATGCGTGAATAATCCGTGCTGGTATAATCCTTTTTAGCTATTCTCCCCTGCAGCCTAATGAGCCTATAGCACTGTTACACTGTCTATCTTTTCCACACAAACACAGACACACAGAGCTGCTACCAATATCCTTAAGAACATAAATACCACTTTAACAGGATTTATCTCACTTTCTGATGCCTCCTCTATTCTTTTTTTTTCTTTTCATCTTAGCTCTCTTTTATCATAATTAGCATTCCATCTTTCCCAAAAATAAAGGTAAATGGTTAACAGGCAATCCCATATGCTGCTAAGAAGCGAATAAGAAAATTTTTCCTGAAATCTTAATGCTCCTAATGCTTAGAGACAGTACTCTCATACTCAGATGCTTTATTGACATAAAGTTAGAAACTTTTTGACATCGTTTTTTTTTAACCACAGTTAACCATAAGTTATTCAGAGTAATAGATTTATATTTTTAAAAATATTTTTATATAATATACATTATGTATAAAACAGATAATGTTGTACTGTGGGTGTACATGTAACGTGATACATGTTATATCTGATATTCCTATTATGCTGTTATATATATTTATTATGCTGTTTTTTTTATCTAGTCTGTCATTTTACAAGTTTTGTACCCTCCACTGTGGACAACAAAGCAGGATGGTAGGTTCTGTGTTTGTCTCTATGTGTCTCCGTCATTCTTCTAATCTGTCACTGTCATCACCAACCTTCCCCTTGTCCCCCTTTCACCTACGCATTTTCTTTTTCGACTTACTTCCCCCACTCCATCAATCTGTCTGTGCCTCCATCTGCTCAGTCACTCCTTAGTGTCATGTCTACTGACAGTAATTTAACAGCTATATGAATGTTAGATGTGATGCACATTTATAATTGCTAATGAGCCAAAAGGTGCTGCAAAACATTCTTTTGACCTTAAAGGTTAGACTATCACAATTAAATACTAAAACTTTGAACCATTTGACAGGAGAGCAGTGGCTCTTCCTATCAACAAAACGTCATCCTCCTGTACGTCAAAATGCTGAAGTAGCTGCAAAGATTGGTTAAAAATCAACTTTATTGGACAGAGTTCTTTGCATCAGTGATTTCATAGTTCATCACAGTTTTAGCACATACCTGCATGCAAATGAGAATAAAAATATATATATATTTCAAATAAAAGTAAGAATTCATTCTTAGAACTGTTTAGACCCTCAAATCAAATCTATTTAAACCATTTGCATTCATAAGTCACCTAAATAGCAAACAAAATGTCTAGTTTAAGTGTATAAAAGTAGCAAAAAGTGGTATAATGCTACATAATATAAAAAAGTTTTATAAATCCAATATTTTTTTTAGAGATCATTAATAAACAGAATCATAAAAACAGATAAAAATAATAAGTTATAAGGTTTTATAAACAGGGTTAGGTTATGAAACAATAACCAAAGCTTTGACATTTCCATGCAGTACTGTTCAATCAATCATCTAAAAACAGGGTGATTATGGCACAACTGGAAACCTACCAAGACATGACCATCTCCCTGAACTGACAGGCCAAGCAAGCAGAGCAGTAATTATAGAAGCAGTCAACAGGATCATGATAACTCGGGAAGGAGCTGCCAAAATCCACAGCTCAAGTTTTAGAAAAGGTGAACAGGACAAATATGAGTCACTTCACAAATCTAGCTTTAGTGGAAAAGGTGCTAATAGAAAGTAATTGTTGAAAAAACTGTAGGGAGACTCATTTGGATTCTGGAAAATCAATGACAATTAGCTGAGTTTCCTAAGAAATTATTAACCTATCTGAAGGATTTTATGGCATCTTCTCTGTAAAGTGCTTTGAGATGACATGTGTTGTGAATAGGTTCTATGTAAATAAACTGATTTAAACCAAACTTTTTGAAAATTGTTTAGGTTGTAGAAAACTTGGAAAAGGGCACCCAGGTCAGATAAGATCAAAGCTGAACATTATTTTGCCTGCATGGCAGATTAATACTGTAGCGATTCTATTATTTAACAAGCCAGGGTGGTTTTTACAGTGACAATAAAATGTTTGTATCAAGTAAAATCCATATCTTAGAAGTGGTATGATCAAGCTTTAGACCCAGTTTCTATCACTAAACTTTTCCCAGACTTGGAATAACCTCATGCTTTAAAGACCAACAGTAATAATCTAATCTGGTACATCTTGGTCTATTTCATGTAAAAATAAAGATTTTTGTTCCTAAAGACCGAAAACCATGAGAAATAACCCTTTGATTGTATACATTAAATCACATAAAATCCTAACAAAATGCATTTGGGTTATTGGTCTTAAAGTAAAAAAGTGAAAATGTTCATACAGAATTGTGCATAACAATATTTATAATAATGATACTATATTGATCTGATGTTATGTTTGAGTTGCTGATTGAGAGATTTGGTTATCTCTATATGAATGTAAAACGTTTAAAAACATGGATATTTTTCACTGTTTAAAATCAAGTTAGGTTTTCATTTGATTTTTAGGAAACATTAATAACTATGAAAACAATTTTAATTCAATTTATTTGGCCAAGTAATTACAATATGTGGATTGACAGATTATGATATATTTTGAGGTCTTTGGAGTGAGAACAGGTGGGCTGCATCTTTGCATACGAAGAGTGTTTGAGGGGGTAGTCTGCTGATAATTAATTATTGAAAAAGCATTATGCAAGTGACAGAGGAAATGACAGAATTAATTATCCCACCTAGCTGTAATACTTTGTTCTTTTGCCAGCTCACTTTGTTGTCAAGAAAACATTTTTAAAAAAGATCTGTAAAATCACTTAAGGGTCTTTTGGATTTTGAGTTAACAGTTACTATTACTTATGAGTTTAATTTTAAAAACTACATTCATTGACTAAGACTGTCACAAGTAGAAGCAGCTTAGTGACTCTGAGTCATTCCCATCAGATAGGTTTAAGAACACAAAGTTTCATTTATCTACAAGGCAAGGCAGGTTTATTTGTAAAGCCGAATTCAGTACAAGGACAATTCAAAGTGCTTTATATGAATTAAACAATAGAATAGAAGAAAAAAAGCAGAATAAAGGCAAATGAACATAAAAGAAGGTAGTAAAAAACACAAAAAAGTTGGACCACAACCTTAAACAAATAATACCTCAGCTAACAGTTAAACCTCAACAGTCATAGGCAGTTCTTAAAAAAATGGGTTTTTAACTTTAAATTAAAAGAACTCAGGCTTTCAGCACTTTACAGTCTTCTGGGAGTTTGTTCCAGATCAGTGGAGCATAGGAACTAAATGGTGTTTCTCCATGTTTGGTTCTAGTTCTGGGTAGGCTGGACTAGAAGACCTAAGTGGTCTGGGAAGTTGATACACCGACGACAAATCTGTTATGTATAGCCTATAGGTGGTGATCCATTCAGTGATTTATAGACTAACAGAAGGATTTTTAAAGTCTATTCTCTGAGCTACAGGGAGTCAGTGTAAGGACTTCAGAACCCGGCAATTGTGCTCAACTTTCTTAGCTCTAGTGAGAACACAGACAGCAGAATTTTGGATCAGCTGCAGCTGTCTGATGGACTTTTTAGACAAACCTATAAAGACATGTCACAGTAATCAATTCTACTAAAGATTAATGCATGAATAAGTTTTTCTAGATCCTGCTTTGACATTATTCCTTTAATCGTGGAGATGTTCTTCAGGTGATGAAAGGCGGACTTAGTAACTGACTTTATGTTCCTCTGAAGTTTAGGTCTATTATGTCACCAAATGTTGAAAATGATCAATGTTTTGTAGCTGTAGTAGCTGTAGTAGCTGAAGCTGTAAGCTAACTATGGATCTCTTTTTCTTTGGTCTGAAGGTTATTACCTCAGTTTTGTTTTTATCCAGTTGGAGAAAAGTATGGTTCCCCAGTAAATGCTGTTAATGGACCTTTATACCTGAGCAGAGAACATTACAGAATTTCTCAGCTCTCATACAGTCATGAGAGTGAAAAGGAAAGAAAAAGCCATCTAACTGATTTGGAAAACTAAAAAGGTGTTAGAACACATATGTTTGAGACAAACCAAGAGAGAACGCCTGCTCCTTTTAAGTTGACCTCAAGATCTTTCTGGCAGAAAAAATATTGATATTGGCTCAAGAAGGTCAATGAATTATTGGCTCTAAGTGAGATGAGAGAGTAGGAGTGTAGGGTTGAGAGTTAAGCAGAAAAGAAATACCTCAAAGAGACAAATCCCTTGAGGAATCTGTGGGAATGCGTTTTAAATTTCATCTGCTTGAGTGTGTCTTTGTGATTAGTTATTGCAAAAGCTGTAAAGGAGGCCAGAAGGGGAGCAATAACCAACGCAGGGGAAATCAAAACAGCAGAAACTGCAGCTAGCGCTAAACATTGTGTCAAGCAGTTTTGGTGTCTGTTCTCTATTTGAGTTGCACAGCTGCAAAATAATATTCATGTTTAAGACCAAATGGTATTTAACTGCACCACAGCAGCTGGTAAGGAGAAGAGTTACTCAGTGGTGAAATGAGACAACAGAAGGTTTACTCAGCTGTCTCTTGAGGCACATATAGCCTGCTGGCTTTAGATCAAATCGCTGTGGTTTCTTTTCTTGATCGCCTGCTTAATCCTGAGCGGTATACTGTCCCAGACTTTTAATAAAGAAGAAAACCCCGGAGGATGTTGATTGAAATGTTGTTTATAAACCCTAACTGTATTACATTCAAACCCAAGAGTTCATTAATCATCCAACCTCTGCTGTCCGCTTCAGTATAATTATGTCTCAGAGTTCATCTTGTCACTTAAGACTGACTGTAAAAAGATAAGTCATTGTTCATCCGGCTGCCAGAACCTTGAATAACTCAGAGGGGATGACAGTGGTGTTACACAATAAACAGGCATTTTAGGCACATCTTAGATAAAAAAAAAAAAAAAAACATTCACCAATAAAGAAGATAAACAGCCTAATATGCAGCTATTCAAAACTTGTGTACCGCATCACACAGAGAGAAGGCATTGATTTTGGTGTTTGTGAATTTTTCAACAAGTCTACAAGCATTTTAAATATTATTATGTGAAATAAATGACTGATATAACAGAGAATAATTCTATGTATTAAAGTTTTGTGAATCTAGTATTTTTTATGTGTATAAACAAATTTCATATATTTAAGTATCTCATATTAGTATTTATTGTACTTTGCGATGTTCTAGGATAACTTGAAAAGAAAAGCACAGCATGGTAAAGAAATGATTTCCCATATTGTTTTTTTCTATATTGTGTAATCCTCCAGATGAAGTATGATTTACTTTTTGATCTTTTAGAAGAGCTTTTGTGTGTCTTATCAAAAATAGTGACAGAATACTGGCTCTATGAAAACAAGATGTCACTGTAGCTTCCACAAGGAATTTTATTATCTTGTTTCCCTCAAACAAGGAGCAGAATAGTATTTTGGGAATTGTGACAAAAACAAGAAAGGGTCATCGTCTTTGGAGAATCAGAACTCCACAAGATGTTTGGAAACTGTGAGAAACCTTTTCATTGAAATGTTGGAGCTCCTTTTAATATATCAAAGTCAATTTGTGTGGGAGAAAGGTCTGCTTTTGTTTGCCTAATTTTACTAGAACCATCATTTCTCTTCATTCTTTAAAGATCCAGTTGAGAATAATAAAAACAGTCAAACAAAAGATAAAATCAGTACAGAGAAATTCCACAATTAAACGTGGCCTAAAAACTTCTAAATGTTGGGAAACTAAAGACAGAATATATCAAAAGGCAAAAGGCAAGCCTTTTTCTTAAAAAATGGTCCATATTTAATTCATCTCTCTGATGGTGCTGCTTAGAAAAAGCTTAAAGATTAAACAATATTGATGATCGTTGTAGTTTAAGTTTTTATAATGTGGTTCAAATACAACTGTTAGTCGGGCTGTCTATAGTTGTACTTTTCAGGGTAAATTGCATCAACTGGTATTTCCTGGCCAACTGTAAAACAGGAACAACCAAATTCTCCTTACCTCCTGCTTTGTATTCCACCTGTATTGGAAATTAAATCATGGAATGGCTTTAAAATCATGTTGCAAATGTGTTGCAAATACAATTTTCAATACCATTACATAATCATTGTTGTTCTCAGTTAGTACAACATACCATGTTATTTCCATAATGTTTTAAAAACAACACATAGACCACCAAAATCATGCTATTATTAGAAGTAGAGCTACAGCTAACAATATTTTGCAAATCAATTAATCTGTGGACAATTTTTTTTTCCATTAATCTATTAATAATCGGATAGCAAAATGTTCCTTAAAGAGGGCTTTTTACAAAATTAAACCAGTTGACACTGAAGCTTTTCCACTTAAGGAGTTCTGGATAGAGCATATTGATAGACAAAAATGTTTTTTTAATAATCTGAAATTGAATGTTTATTTTACTATTTTGGTATAATGCTGCTCAAGGGTTGGTTGTTCTGTCAGCTAAAGGCATATTTTAGAGACTTTATACTCTCCACACTCCAGTTAACAATTAATCAATAACTAAATTGGTTGATAATTATTTCAATAATCGATTAATCATGATTATTCCGATTAATTGTTACAGCCCTATTTAGGAATAAAGGCTAAATAAAATGTTCTAAATTTGAAGTTTTAAAGGTTTAGAATCAATGTAAGGGAGAGGCTGGAAAAATGTTTTGAAGGAGGAAGAATATGAAAAAGGTTGATCTCATAGAAAATGAGCTACACGATGGGTGGAGCATTTATGCTTTTGCTTTAGTAATACGCTCTCAGCTGATAACTATTTTTGCTTTATCACATAAATGTTTCTTTGTACCAGATCTTTAATGAGCCGACAGTAGCATCATCCACAAATGCTTTATATGTTATAGGACATATAAAGCATGAGCGTAGGCAGTCTTTTTTTTTTTTTCGACAGAAATTATTGTTTCTTCAAATTAATGTTTATTACCTTCTTTCCATGCAAGTTTGGCTTTTATCCCTCTTAAGATTTAACCAACAGTATAGAAACATTCACTTTGTCAGTAAAAGTATCTTTAATTAGACGTTTGACGAGGGGGAAAAAAGGCAACACTGCCCAGTGCCAGTCATCTACACTGCCTCAGGTCAGAGTTTAGAACATGTTTGTCTTTTCCCTCGGGCATATTATGTTCATATTTGTTATCTGTTTCTGCCACAGTGTAGCTTTTTATACTGTCATTCACCATTTTGAATAAGTCATAAGCTTAAAAAATACTTTCATATTCTAACAGTGTGCAGAAAATCATGCAGGGGGAAAGGAGAACTGCTGGAAGGTAAAACCATTGAGCACTGAAAGGAATACAAAAGTGAAACGGGAAGGAAAATGGAAAGACGTGATTAAAAATGTGTATGGTTAAATTGGAACAGAATCAGATACGAGATGGGGACAGTGCAGATTACTAAAAAGTGTATGTGTAGAGAAACAAGACAGTAGTTTAAGACTAAAGCAAGACCAAAAGTAAGATTTACAAATGGGTGACAAATTAGCAAGTTGGTCCTTTATGTGTTTCTGTTAGCATTTGCTTTGGATATCTAATCTACATAAACATGAGCTAAGAGATGTACGATCTATGCATCAAAGGTCAAAAATTAAAATCACTTCCATTTGAAGCAGAACTAAAAAAGGTAATGAAACATTAAGAATAAGGTATTAAAAAAAATCTATTTTTTAAATCAACTTCACTCTTCTTTAATTTAAGATGGGCTTTGATTTATAATAGAAGAGTAGCTGTTGCTCTACCTGTGACAGAAGAATGTGTCGTAAGCAGATGAAAATAAAACCCTCCTTTACCACTACCTTTGTTTTTTATGCCCTTCTTATCCTTGCCCCGAGCTCTGAATGCAGTAAACACCCAGTAGTTATTAGGACTCATATGACCGCAGCATACTTTCATTATAACCTTAATCATTTGAAGCAAACAAAAGAAAATAAACTGTAATGCACCTGTGAGGGAGTTGATGCGTCCTGTTCCGATAAAATATGCAAAATGCCAAAGTTGTATCAACCAGCCTGATCCTGTTTGTTTACTGTTTAAAATGTCAGTGCCTGCGGCTATAAGCAGACAAGCCACGGTGTGTAGAGGCACATGGGGTTGAAACTTAATGTAAAACCTGTATTAGTTTATACAGTGTAATACAGCAGAACGCTCAGTGGAAGCTTAGAGGAAAAGGCTCTGATCAAAATTCTAATTAGAAGCTGTTATTTTTCTTTTTCTATCAGTATATTGTTGATTTTCCATCTCTATTTTTTATAAGAATGAAAAAGTTTAGCTCCCTGCTAAATGCTCTTCACATTATAAGTGTATTTTCTATTTATTTCCCTAGTCTATTATTATAGCAAGACACCCTCATCAATTCTTTAAAAAGTAAAACATACCTCCCAGAGATCATCAAATGACACCACTAAGACCCTGCAACTTAAAAGTACAATAAAAAATTATCCAAATCACAATTTCAAATCATGCAGATGAATTAATAGTTTCCAGGTCTCAGCTGCCATTGTTGGGTATATAACCCAGCTATTTGAATGTCAAAAGAGCAGCTGGCTAACTCCCTCTAATTGGACAGAGTGCCAAGATAAGGAGCAACTTTAAGAGCCAGTATGCTGTAAATTATTAATTTTCTTGTCAGTACTCTGAACTACTGAGCTTTCTACCCAAACAACACTATTAATCGAATTTATTTATGGTCAGAGAAGATGTGTAACAATCTAAATCAAAAAGTTATTTGAATTTTAAACCATTCTTCAAGATGTGCAATTTTGAGGTCAAAAACTGATGTTAACCAAAAGCCTGCTGAGCAATTTCTTCATCAATCCCCAAAAGTGCTTATTCGTGCCTTTATAGACCTTGCTTTGTGCAAAATTGCATAGTTATGTGGAAAAGGAAGAGGCCATCTTATAAAGACGCTATTCTGTATGTTTTGATATGATTAGATATCATTGGTCCCATTCACTGCAACAGCAACAAGGCCCAGCCACCATCATCCTCTTCTTCACCCAACTACTCAGAGACAAAGAAGTCAGATAAGTGTCCTGCTCTTGGGAACTGCCAATACCAGACTTGACCACTTGAAGGCAAAAAAGACAGTCAGGATTTATCATTTCAGGGAACAGATCTCTACTGCCATAGAGTTCAGGGGCAGACTCATTTACACCACTGTTCCCGACATCTTTTTCAGAGTTCTGCTCAAAAAGCTAATGCCCAAAGTTTTTTTAACTTTTCATGATTAAGTAGAGGCCTTTTTTATCATTTTATTTTTGCTTGTTTGTTTGTCTTGCAACACACTAAATGTAAAGCTGTAGCAAATATTTCAGTTCTAAAAATACATACTTGACACCAGACTGACAACTTTATTAAAAAGTAATTATAGAACAATTTCCAAAATCCCAAAGCCAACATCCTTCACCACTCATGCAAACATTCATTATTCAGAGGATTAAGATACTGTAAGAATTTGTGTTCAGGAGACAAAAAGAGCTAAAAACATTCAAGATCCACATCAGTGTGAACCAGAAACGACATAATACAGGAGCAAAAAAAAATACTATGGAAAATACCTGGATTATTACCATAAAAAGCACATGTTAGATATAATGTATGTTTTTTTGTTGTTGTTTTTAAGAGTGTTTCTTGTACCTCTTTTGTGGCTGTTGGTTCATTTGTTAATTATTCCATATTGAGAGAGCAAGGTTTGAGCTTTCATTTGAACAAATCACTTGTATGGATAGAATTGGTATTGGTATATTGTTGCTTTGTGTTCATTGGGTATGTATATTTAGCATCTATTCAATTTTCTTTCAGTTTAGTTACTTAGTGTCAGAATTGAGTCTGGTGAGGGTAGTTTTTTTTTGGTTTAAATATTAAGACAAGCCTTTCCCCATTAGGTGCGTATGCTATGCGCATAAATAGGTTAAAGTATAGCTTGTGCTTTGGCTGACTTTCTAGGTGAAAGTGCTGCAAGCCCCCATTACCGGAAGCACTTGGTTATACTGTCAAATAAAATTTTATCAGTGTTCTTGCTTGGTTACATTCGATTGTATAAAAGGTTCTTCCACTAGCACTGAAAAAGCCTTTTTGTAATTACATTCATCATGTATTTTGATTTCAGAAAAAAAACTACAGAAAAAACATCTTAGATTTTTGCCTCCTAAAATCTAATCTTTGTTTTTAAAGGTTTAAACAAACATTAAGTCACCTTGGAGACTTTCATCTGGACTCAGTCATTCCCCAATTAAATCTCACTGCCTGGAAAAGCTGCACCAGATGCACCTGTTGACCCACACTGCAGCAAACAGCATCAGTAGGGATCAGGGTCATTATTCTCAGTGAAGCTTAATGGAGAAAGCACGACTCAAACATCGCCTGGGTTAAGAGTTCACTTTTCCTCTGTGGTCGCCTGAATTCAAATTCTATAAGCTACTGTGAAATTGGAAGGTTCTCTGAACCAAAACTGAGACAGATGCGACTCCAGAACCTTTCAAGCATCAGTGCTACAGGATATACAGAAGGAATACGCAGCACAGTAAGTAGTAAATCCGAAAAATGTGTGTCAAATCTGGATTTACTGCACAATTCTGTGGTTACATCACAGAGTTAGCACTTATATTGGTTTGTTTATATTCACCTGTTGGCTTGTTTACTCTGATCTCTTGTGAGATATACCTGTCCTGGATGTGCTTTGAAATTCCCCACAACCTGTTCAAGCTGTCAGAAACATCTCACCACAGTTCAGCCCTTAAACCACCAATGCACACATTTACATTTATTATGGTATAGTGAATTTATTTGGCTTCGCACTAAAATGCAAACACCTTAGAGATGAAATGATGCATGTTTTCAAAAATGAAATTAAAACGTCCTTATGAAAGACAATGTAAGCAACAGCAGACATGAGGAACCAAATTAAACAGAATTTTTCATGTGTATATTTTACAATATTGTCTTGTTTTTGTTGTTTTTTTGACAACCCTTTATAGTTTTCAAAATCCTTCATTCAATTGTGTGTTGTTTTTTTCACAGCAGTATGACATTTTAGTTTAATCGCAGCTCTTCGTGTTTGCTGAGGAAATCCCTGTAAATATGGGCAATTGTTTTGGAAAATGACAACAGTAATGAACCCACTGAACACCACCTGGATTAAGGACAAAACCTGACATTCACTCATCAGAGATAGCATATGAATGCTGGAGTTTCATACAGCTCACTGCTGCAGCTGGATAATAAATGGTTTGTAGCAAATTAAATCCTAAAAATGACCAACAGGACCTTGAAGAAGTAAAACCAACGCTTTAAGTTTTCAATGTTAAACTTTGTTACAATCCAGTGATCCAACAATGGTATGCACTTTGCTGAGTATGCAAAATGGTAGGCATGGTATGCATTTTCATGCATCTACAAATACAAAGTAGTGTTTCACTATGAAACTACAGTAGTGTGGAACCTTTGGAGGTAATTTTACAAAGATGAATTCTTCATAAAATTAAGAATCAGAAAGAAATCAGAAATCTTCCTCTTTAGAAGACTGTTAGACATCAACAAAGTGTCTTGAGTCAAAGTCCGCTGTAAGCCAGACCTCTACAGAATATCATTCCTGCCTACAGTTATTAACAACTCCCTAGAGCTGCAACTAACGATTCTTTTGTAAATTGATTATTCTGTCAATACATTTTTTGTTAATCTATTAATAATCCGGTAGCCAAAGGTTCTTTAAAGATTTTTTACGAAATCAAACCAGGTCAAACTAAAACTTCAGGATCTCTTAATAGAATATATTTACAGACAAAAACAATGTTTTTAATCTTAAATGCAAAATGTTTATATACTTTTTTTATGATGTTATGATATTATTAGTGCTATAAGTGGCTTGATCTGTCAGCTAAAGGCATGTTTTACAGCATTGGTAACCAATTAAAAATCAGCGTGTTCCAAATAAAGAAAATATATACCAGTAAAGGTCCAGAGACAAATTTTTAATTATAATCCGTTATTTAAGGCATTTAACACTGAAATAAATGTAGGTCTTTATGCATCCATGTTATACATAGAATTTTTAATTAAAAAAATGTTTTTAAAATGCAAAATTTTCCCATTTTAAAATCTAAATTGTTTTTGAATTAGAGGACAACAAATGTTCAGTTTTTCACATATTTTATAAAACACCTGAACTGATCGTTTGTTATTTTTCTCTCTTTTGTCTGGCTTAATGAGAGCAGTGGGCTTTAGGCTGTTTAAACCTTGGTTTGAATGGAGACAAAGCCATTCTCACGCACATATCAAGGTGCTCATTTGTCAGATTGGATCGATATTTATTTTTGATTATGGTCACGGTGGAGAATCCTGCGTCACAGCAGTAGGTTGAGCCAAACGTCCTCAAAATGTGCAGGGTCATCTTTGAGCACACAGTTTTACTTTTTAACACTAGTTCACCCCGCATCTTCCAGCAGTCCACACTTTCTCTTTCTGTTCTTCACCATCTTCTCATTTTTTCCCATCGCCTGGCTTGCCGCAGCTTTGTCTGCTATGTCTAAAAGTGGCTCGCCGCAGTGATCCAGACTGACAAAGCTCATTGGCTAATTTGTATCAAGTGTAGCCTGGTCCCAGAAGCTCCAGAAGGCTTTACCATATTATCAGGAGAAGCGGCAAAACTTAACTATATTAACAGGAGAAGCAGCAATTTATAGATGTTTTAAATCAGGTTATGTCCGGATTAGCCAGCAGTTGGGTCTGGATCAGGAACATGGTCAGCTAATCTGTGACCTCTGGTTTACAGTCTCTACCCTCCAGTTGGATCAATCGATTACTAACATAGTCGATGATTATTTCAATAATCAATTAATTAATTATCACAATTAATCCGATTAATTGTTTCAGCTCTGCAACTCACTGAACGAAAATATATCAGGGATTACAACAGCATATAATTATCCTTTGGGATCAAAGTATTTTGAACTGAACAGAATACAAATCTTGCAAGAAACTCATGCATTATGAAGAAACATGACATTATGGAGAACCCACAGCATCTTCTTCATACTGTAAGTCTGTTTTGCAACAATAGAGTACCTTCAGTTAGAGGCTGTTTCAGAGCCTCTGTAAGACCAGCCGGTAAGGGAGAAGAGACAAAGTCACCAGATCCGCTGTAAGACAGACCTCTACAGAAGATCATTCCTGCCTACAGATTCATATTAACAACTCACTAGGGCTGCAACCAACAATTTTTTTTGCAAATCTGTCGATACATTTTTCGATTAATCTATTAATAATCGGATAGCAAAAGGTTCTGTGTTGTGCAAGCGCAAACATTTAAATACATGATTCCAATCTTAAACACTCCTTATCATCACTAATCAGAGAAGCAGCCAAGGGGCACACAGAAACTCTGGATGAGCTGTAGAGATCTATAGCTCTAGGAAAACAATCTGTTGATAGAAGAACTATCTGTGAATTCACCCCTATTGGAAAAGAAGAAAGGTTATGGTTTGCAGTTGCAACGCATGTAGTGGACACTCTATGCAAGTGTGCTGAAAAAGATTCTCTGATAACATAAGAACAAAATTAGAGTTTTTTTTCAAAAGGCTTTTTTTTTCTTTTTTTTTTTTTAGAAAACCTGCTTTAGCTGCATAGTGGTGGAAACATCATTCTGTGAGAAAGAACTTCCTCAACAACAATAGGGAGTTGTGTGTCTGCTTCTGTCTCTGTATGTTTGTTTCTGTCTCCTTGAACCTCAGTCGACCTCGACAGATGCCACTCACTCTGAGCCTGGTTATGCTTGAAGTTTCTTCCTGTTAAAACTGAGTTTTTTCTCTCCACTGTTACTAAAAGCATGCTTAGTGTGAGGGATTGCCTTTGGGTCAATGAGTCGATGCAATCAACTGGTTTTCCTTATATAGAAAACTTTGAATCAATTTGACTGTATGATCTGGTTGAATTATCTCTGATCTCTGAAGATGTGTTGGTGCTATATAAATAAACTGAATTTAATTTAATTGAAGGCTTGAGACTGGGACATACATACATTTTTAGCATAAAACAAAACTCTCCCAGTCCTTCCTCTATCTATCTTCAGTGTTGGGAAAGTTCTCTTTCTACGTGAACTAGTTCAAAGTTCAGTTCACACATTTTAAAATGAACTAGTTCAGTTCATAGTTCACAATTCAGAAAAACGAACTAGTTCATAGTTCTTTTTTTTTTCATATATTGCTCAATTACACCATAGCCTACTGTAGAACCACAGACGGCAATTATTTTATCAGTTGTAACACTGAAACTGTGCGTCAGATTTCATCTTCATATCCAGTTTTGAATCCTTATCCAACCAGGGTTTACATTAGCATTGAGGGGACAGCATTTCCCCATTGTTGCTTTAACGCTTTGTTGCTGTCCATTCACTTCACACTAGTAGCAGCTGCAGCTTTCACCCCTACAGTATATTCTCAAAAACATCAGGAAAAATGTGCTGCTTGAATTGTCTTTTTTATGAGTAATTATTAAAAGAAAAATAGGAAAGTAGTCTTTAAGGAGCAAATGTTTTTTTTTTATTTTAATATTTTTTTCCATTTGAAATTCCATTTCAATACATACTAAAAAGGAATACTGGAATCCTGGAAAATGATACCGGGCAGGTTTAACAAACAAGTTACATGGATAGTAAAACCCTCAAGAACAGGGGTCTTCTATGTTTTCCAGACCAAGGACCCCCAAACTGATGGCGAGATGGAGCGGGGACCCCCTAACTATATATATTGTATGAAATTGTGTCCTATAGTCACTCTATTACAGATGGAGTAATGTAAAGAAATTAATTTCTCCCTGGGATTATTAAAGTTTTTCTGATTCTGATTCCTGGTTGATGGGACAGGTGTTGTGAAGGAAATGGTGCCCAGCTTGAAAGAGCTCCTGTGTGTCGCTGAATGTGAGCATTGATGACTGAAAGACATCTTCTGCCTCCATTTATCTGTTTACTACAGTGTGTTGATTTCATGTTAATGAGTATTTAAAGACATTTCAATTAGTGGGGGAAAAAATGCAGGGGGGGGGATATAAAAATATCAACTAACCATGCAGACCTTCATGCAGTACCTCCGTAGACCCTCTAGGGGTCGCGGATCCCCTGTTGAAGACCTCCGCTCAAGAAGATTTTACTAACACAAACTGAGGGACCAGGCTGAGGTAGGAATTTAAGGTTACTGAAGTGCGGATTTTTTTACTGAAAGCCGGCGGGCAAACTTGTTGCCATCATCTTCACCGACCACCTGGTCATAGACCTGTTTTAAGTCGCCTCAATGCTGCTGTGGCTTCCACGCTGCATTTTGTTTTGATGACGCACGCGGCTGTAGGCTACGACACTGGTAGCTGCTGTTGCCAGATTGGGTGTTTTTCCCGCTACATATTAAGGCTTGTTTACGGTGTGATTTAGCTGGGGTTTCGCCTGGAGGGCTTTATAGAAATCTGGGAACCTATTGAACGGAGTTGAACTGAGAGAGCGTGCCGTTCACAGACACCAGAATGAACGAGTTCACAATAACGTTCATCAGGCAGTAATGCAGTACGTTCAGTTCACGTTCGCCCAAAATATGAACGAGTTCATGAACTTTCGTTCAATGAACGCGTTCAGGCACAACACTGTCTATCTTTATTCATGTACTATATAACTAGACCAAAGAGAAGAAAGAAAGTTTCAACTTCTACTAGTAAAATAATACAAAACAAGCAGTCAGCACAGCAATGAAATGATTCTGAGATGTGTTACAGAGCTCTACTCAAATTCCAACACAAATTAAGAATCTGAAGCAAAGATATAATTTATCTTCGTTAAACATGACCAAGCTTGGGTATGCCCCAGGGTGGAATATGCAATTGTTTATAATTTTGATGTTCAGAGAAAGTGGAGACATTCAGCGCCTCACTACAGCCAAAATGTGGTTCTAAAACTTAATGACTCAGGGAGGCTGAATAGAAAACTTTACAGATTGTATTTATAATTCATTCATTATTTTATTTACTTTTTATTCTTAAAAAAAATCCCCAAACCTTTTACTTCAAATACAAATCTTTCTTTCAATCTACTGATATAGTCCTAATCTATTATACTGCTGTGTTTCAAATCCAGCAAAATGGTGAGTCACCATGTAAGAAGCATTGTAGGTCAGAAATGTACATTTTCCCATAATCTCATAGATGCAGAATTTTGTAAAATAAGTTCTGGCATTCAATACTGTACTTACATTTTTAGCAATTCTGCTAAGCGAGCAAATGTACTCCTTTCTTTATAAAGCATTGGAAATCCATTGTCAGACAGGAGAGCAGTCAGACCTCACTGAGATTTCACTTTCAGATAAATCTTGGCTGGGCCACCCCTCTGCCTTTGTCACCATTTCTATGAGGCCTCTGGGAGGAATGTCACAGCTTCTAATGGGCACAGATGGTAAGGCGCCATGAGCCAAGCAATGTGTTAATATGCAAGTCTGTTGTTGAACTCCTTTCAAAGGCATTATGTCAACACAGCAGTTCACCATTTCATGGCATTCAGAGACATATATTCTATATGATAACCTTCAAAACTGTATTCAGAGATATATTTTTACAAGAAAAACTTCAGCTCAAGCCTTAATCGTGTTTAACATTTCAAATCTCAGTAAAAATCTTTTTTGCTGAGACATTCCACCATTTAGCCTAGGATTCCAGAGGAAATAATATGTCCCAGGATGTAAGTCATAAAACATGCGTGTGAAAATGTTACATTGAAGACGCTATTCGAATGACTGACATAAGCTGCCTTTGTGCGTCCGCTTAAAGGTGTGTTAGTCCTGTGAGTAGCAAGATAAGCACGAGGGAATAAATGACTTGTGTGTGCGTTTCTGGCTGAATGTGTGTTTCCTATCACTTCATCTGAGAGAATGCCGTGGACCTTTTTGTCACTCTACATCTACCTGCTTGCCACATGCTTGCTAACAAGGACCTAGCTCTTTGCAGGCTAATATTCTACCTGCCCATCAGACAAATGGCCACACATACATACACAAACTTCCGGACACACACAGCATATAAACTAGGCAGCAGCCGGGCTGCTTTTGCAGAACTGTGCAGGACTGACTAATCAGTGTGACTCATATATCTCTATGGGTCCAAAACCTGGCAATATATTTAATCCAGAATGTCAGAAAGTGCTTGCACACTCACAAGGAGGTGAAACCTTCCTGGAGTTTGGTGTGTGGTGTCACTGAAGTTGTCTGTCCTTAGCTGAGGTTGCCCCCATCAATAATGCCAATGAGATAAGGCTGTGGCAGCTATGCATGTTGGATGTTGCTGTTGTTGTGTTACTATGTCGGATTCGATGTTGTTACAGTCAAAGCAGTGTAAAAGTCTGATATTATCTTTGGATGTGATCTAAAAGAAGGACAGAGGCTGCAAGAAAATAGAATAACAAGTAAAAAACAGAGAACAAGCTGTGAAGAACCAAACATAATGTTGTACTAATTTCGTTTTTCTTTTTTCTTTGTGAACCTTTTCATTTTTTTTTTTTAAGAGAAAAAATCATTTTGTCCTTCTCACCATGCATCAATCCAACCATTCAGGTAGAGGATTTTTATTAGCTGATATAAATCAGATTTCTATAATCTGCTTATATTCTGTTGTAAAGCAATGTGGTGATATGACTCATTTAAATGTTAATCTATAAATACCATTGAGAGGTTGCAGAAATATTTGGGGTTTGTTTGGTCAGACCCAATTTGATATGATTTATTAGAAATATTTGGCCCTATGAGATCAAAATCACAATTTTGACAATATGAAAGATATTTTCTTTAAATATGAGATAAAATAATGCCATTAATATAACTTACACAAGAGTTTAGCCTTAAAAAAGATTTTGATAGTCAGCTTCGGTGAAAAAAAGGGTAAAGATTACCATACCTCACAGGTCAGTATTGGTAGCCCTTTGTCTAAATCCGTCCCCTAGAAGAGGCTCTCAGCTTCAAAAAAACTATTAACTATTTGTAGCATCTACTCAACCATATTTCTAATGAGCCGCTAAATGCATCTCTTCAAATTGCATTAGGATCCTTTACATACAAAAGTGCCAATTGAATTTAATCAGAATGTTTTTTTATTCAGAACACTCATGAAATAAAAAAGACGGATTCTTTCTTTAGCTTTCACTTAACTCATTCCTAGGTGATTTGCATCATTCTTAAAGTTTCTATTAAACTTACAAAGGTTATAAGAAAGGATGGCATATTATGGGTGATACAAAACTGTATTTCATTTTCGAATCCAATCCAAGTTTATTTACACCTTTAAAAAAAAAGCAGCAGGACCAAAGCATTTAACACTTAGGATCCATCTAAAAATAAATGCTTGGGTTTTACTTATTCTATATCTAATTGCTTTCTTTGTATGTGTGTGTGGGTAGCAATAGTGCAATTAATTAGCCTCATGATCTCATTCTGCTTACTCTGCTAATGTATACAATTTTAAACATGTTCTTAATGGTTTTGGATGGTATTACGGAAGCAAAATCAACCCAAGACTTAAAATGATTATTATTTTTGCAAACAAACAAACAAATCTAAAATGTCTATTCTGAATAATGTAATGGGAGCTACACAATACTGCCACACATTTGCGCTCTTATGTATCTGTCATGATCTTGGCGCTGATGAATGGCATGGTTACTTATTTCACTCACCTGGTAATCTGCCCAGTTCTCATTAGCGATCATCTGATCCAACTGCTTCAGCCTCTATTTAACCAGCCTGCCTTCATTGAGCCATTGGTAAGAGTTCTGCAGCGTACCTAAGTATTTTTATTCGGTCTGCCTTTTGACCTCTGAGCCTGCCTCTTCCTTTTCTGATATGTTTGCCTGACCTATCCTCTGACTCCTGCCGGATTCTGCCTGTGTTTCGAACCTGGAATTGTTCCTTGACTCCATCCTGGATTAACCTTTTGGACCTTTGATCTCCTGACTCTGACTCTCAAGCATGTCCTTGACAACGTCTCTGGATTATCCTAATAATAATAATAATTTAAACTTTATTGATCTCACAATGAAGAAATTGACTTCTGCATCTTAACCTATCACCTTGGGGAGCAGTGGGCTGCCACTCTGTGGTACCTGGGAAGCAATCAGGGGTTAAGAGTCTGGCTAAGGGACCCAGAGTGCAGGAATTTGGGGATCGAACTGGGTATTTACAACCTTCTCAGAGCACAAGCGCAGTGCTCTAGCCTTTAGGCAGACACTCCTTAATTCTGCCTTCCCATGTCTGGTTGGCTCTGATCTCCTGCCTGTACTCAGACCTCCGGGACATTGGTGTCTGGGACTCTCTGGGCGGAGCACGCCGCATCAAGTCGGCAACCGACTGGCTTGAACCAACCTCGATCTCTGAGCACCGACTGAACTATAAGACCCAGTTAGAGACTCACACAGTCATTATCATCCTCCGCCAGATAGACGTGGTCACTAACTTGTGTCTGCAGGGGTTCCTACCTTAAACTCTGTCGCTGTTCTCAACAGTTCCGTCTTAAATAAACATTTATGAAACCTACCTGTCTCTCCTCCTTAAAAACTGGGTCCTTTTTTCTGAGTCTGACAGTATCATTTGTCATTAAAAGTCACAGCACAGAACTGAATCTGTCCTTTTAAAGGTTTTTAATCATATAGAATAAAATTAATATTTTCTTAGCGACAGACTCTAGTGACTGTTGTTATTTTGCTCTTAGATTTCAGTACCTGCAGCCTTTGATACAGTGGATCATAATATCCTTTTATCTCATTTGCACATTCTCACTGCAGTGGTTCAGGTCGTGCCTGAGTGATTAAAGATTTTTTTCCTCCACTGCTCCTCTTTTGTATGGAGGGTTCTGTCTTCAGGGTTCTGTCTTGGGCCCCCTTCTCTTTATCTGCCCCCAATTAGATCTATTCTTAGAAAGTATGGGGTCTCTTCACTTTTATGGCTGGATTACTGTGATGGTGATAATGGATCTTAAATTGCCCATCTAAAGACAGTTCAAAATGCTGCTGCAAGACTATTAACTGGGAACATATCTCCCAGGTTTTAAATCAAATTCACCGGCTGCCTCTGATTTTTAGGGCACATTTTAAAATTATTTTTTATCAAGTCTTTAAAAGGCCTTGCCCCACCCTATATTACTGATCTCCTTCATCCTTATGCACCGCTTCATACTCTTTGGTCTTGAGATCAGTTACTCCTGGTAGTACCTAGGATGAGGAGTAAGCTCACGGTGGACAGTGCGATCTTTAAAGCCAAAATCAAACTCTGTAATGATTACCTGGTATATTTGAGACAGGCCTCCCTTTCTTAATATCTTTATATTTCTTTTTAAGTATTAACTCTTTAAAGTCGTTGCAGTTCCGAATTCTCTCGAGTGGTGCCCGACTTTACACAAGTGAATAAAGTGAATGTGATTGATCGATTATCAAGAGATTCGCAAGCTTTTTGGTTGTGGCCGGTGTATCAGAAGCATCTCGCCAAACAGTTAGCAACGTAGTGCTAGCAACAACACTGTCAAGGAACGCTACGGACAGCAGAAACATGCAAGAGGAGAGGAGTTTTGTGTCGAGGATGAATCTCCTCCGTCATACATTTTTTATTTAGAGGAGGAAAGAGGGGAGGAAGTTGTTGTGTAAGAGGACGCCAGGATGGCAGAAGCTTGGTTTGGTGTAGAAGGCATACAGCCGTACATGTTTGAGCCCTTGCCTCGCAACGCTGCCAGTTCTGTTAGCTCTACTCCTGCAGAAGACACAGACGTCCATCACTGTGAACACTGGGATGAAACTCAATGGAAAGGTAAATTATTCTTATATCTTATTTCAACCGTTGCGTATATTAGCTGCAAAATTTAAATCAAGATGCCATGACTGAAAAAATATGATTGACAGATGATCGTTGATATATGATTGGCTGAATTTAGGTGAACAAGCTGACGTATAACTAACTGGCCTGCATAAAATAACAGAAAAAATAAACAGATTTTAAGACAGGATTTTGTTTTAAATAGAAATCTTTTAACTTTGGGAATAATATGGTCTAATAAATAGTATATTTACATACATGTTTAAGTCAGAATGATTTAAAACTGTTTTATTTAATCAAAAGGACCTTTGTATTTGTTGATTTTATGTTTTACCCTGTATTTCCAATATTGTTTTTACTCATTCATTTTTCACATTTTTTTATTAATTTTAGTGCATTGAATGGTGTTTGTATTTCTGCTTTTTAAATGCTTTGGTCCTGCTGCTTTTTTTTTTTAAGATGTAGCTAAACTTGAATTAGATTGGAAAATGAAATACAGTTTTGTACCACCCATAATATGCCATCCTTTCTTAACCTTTGTAAGTTTAATAGAAACTTTAAGAATGATGCAAATCACCTAGGAATGAGTTAAGTGAAAGCTAAAGAAAGAATCCGTCTTTTTTATTTCAAGAGTGTTCTGAATAAAAAAACATTCTGATTAAGTTCAATTGGCACTTTTGTATGTAAAGGATCCTAATGCAATTTGAAGAGATGCATTTAGCGGCTCATTAGAAATATGGTTGAGTAGATGCTACAAAAAATTGCTTTCAAAGTAATTTATTCAAAATTAGATTATGTTTAGCTGAGCAAGGAACAAAAATAAATAGTTGCCAATGGGAACAAAGATCTAGAAATTGAACATTTTGAGTTAGACCTCTAAGCAAAACATACAGACTTCCCAAAATCAAACGAAAACATTAAGTGTAACACCAAGACATGTACTAATAGCACATCAAACACTGAGAGATATGTTAACCACATCAGTTAAAAAATATGACATTGCATTTCACAGTCACAGTGAGAATCTCTTCATCTTTATCATAAAGACCATGTTCAGCAAAGAGAAAACCCTTTCATTTCGCCTTGTTTTCATCCAATTGGTCTGACAGAATGTATCTGCTGGAAGGATACTTAAAATTAAATAAAAAGGTTTTCACATTAGAACATGTCAACAAGAGGAGATTTGATACCAAAATAATTTGGAATTTTACAACTTTATTAAAAAGCAATAGCTGTTATGGAATATCTTGTATTTTTAAAAATATTTCAAAGAAATCAAGAAAGAATCTTATAAAAGTGCACTAAATAGGCAGGATTTCAGAGACATGCTTTCCTTTTGACAATTTACTTCCTTTCAAATACCAGGTGCAACATTAGCACAGCATAAAGATTCTCTCCCCTCAGTTGGTTTTCTGTGTGCATCTTTGACAGGTACAGATGAGTTAGCAGACCCATAATAAAGTATTTAGCTCTGAATATTTAGCAAGCTGCATGCTGCTGAGCACAGACTCCTTGCGAGTGTGGATTTGCTAAGCAACAAATACACCATCTTGCAGTACAGAAAAGAACTTGGTTCTCAGAAATTAATTACCTGGAAATATGTGAATGCTTTGTTGTTTTGTTTGTCATACATGTACAGTAGTTGATAGTAGCAGTCTAATTTGTTAAATGTGCTTTCCTAGAGTAATCAGATGTATGTAGTGTGCATGCATGTCATCAGAGAATTTCCCTTATGTATAATAGAAGCAATTTGGGAGGGGTTTCATAGTCTTCATAAATGTGTTAGCTTCCCTCACACACAAACATGTATCCTACCAATATAAAGGCATAAATAATTAATCTACGGTATTTAGACAATATGTTTTGTAGATAGTTGCTGTGGAAACACACTTCTTTCTAGGGCCTGAATCCGCTGTCCTCTGTCATTTTCAAGAGAAACACGGAAATAATGGATTTGTATTTGTCATAAAATGAATGTTGATTCTGCTGGATAGTGAAGATTTAAAATATTCTTAAATATGTCTGAACTCCTAAAATTTTTTTGTATATTAAGATAAAACTTCAGTGATAATTATCCTATGTTCAATCAAATGCGGCAACAGCAGTGACAGATGTAGTATACATACAGCAATCACTTCTAAATTGGAGAGCTTGTAATTAACCTTCTACATATCGTTAAATCAAGAATTTATCATCAGACACAGGCTCATTGAGATGGTCTCTCTTACTTTACAGCTTTACTATTATATTTAAACCCCAAAATAAAGTATTGAACAATTAGCAAAATTTCACATTCTGTTAGTAAAACGCCAGCCCATATTTGCATGATTTTAACGAGAAATGATCAATCTGTAACACACTTCTTTTTTAACACAGAAAAAAGTAACAACCTTGAATTTACCATTAGTCGAATTAGTTCAGCATCTATTAAGCTATCAGTGATCAATACCTCAACAATTAAAAAAAAATCCTGGTTTTGACCCCCTTCAAAGAAGAATCAAGTAAAATCAACAGTTTTTAACAAAAGAATATGTAAAATGAAGAAAAGTACGATAAGAGGCAATTATTTCACACAGGATGGACTGAAGCTGGATGGACATGTGGACGAAGCCCTGAGGTGTAGAGAGATACAAAAGTAAGACGACCAAATTCAAAACTTTGTAACTAAGCTAATCAACAATATCCTAAAGCATACTGAGGGAGGCTTACAGTGTTCTATATCATTTATAGAAGCTTTCTATCAGCACTAAACCTTTTAAATATATCGGGTTCAAATCAAATAAGTGCTGTTTACTGTAACAGAGTGAAACTTCTGTGGGATGAATGACTGGAGGCATGTGTGATTCCCTCTCTTATATCATTTACCCTTCAGTCAGAGGAGATAATACATGCAAAAGAACATTTTCTCGTACAGATACGCTATTTTATTTTCATACAAAATCTTTTTTGTTGCTTTCATCGAAAGAAGAAACTGGAATCATATTTGTTCCAAGTTTCTTTATATTTATATAATATTTATATTATATTTTTTAACATTCTGGACCATATGTGGTTGATATAATTAAAAATTCATATTTTTCTTTATAAAATACTATGCCTGTTTTACTTGATCTGTATTATATAGCATAAAATCTCTTTGCTTTGGGTATTGGTGTATAGTTGTGCTAAGTTGTTTCCAACCAACCAACCAATCAAAAAAGAAAAAAAAAAATTATGGCTGGCCTTGGGAGAAAAAAAACGATAGTATTAAAGGTAATTCTTGTTTCACAAAGCTTTGAAATACAAGTTTAGTATGAAATCTGTGATCCAGATAAAAAAGACAGAGAAATGTAAAATCAATCCCAAAAAAGCTAAACAAAACAGAGAAATAGATGTGACTTTTATTGGAATGATAATTGTATATTTTATTGTTAATTTAGTTTATTTTTATGTTTTTTTTTAAACTAGAGTAGCTACAAGCACATTTTGACTAAGTACATCTGTGTCTGAATGTCTCATGGCTCGGAGCTCATTGTTGGATTTCAGCACCATGGACAGATGTCGGAAAAGCTGAGCTCATCTGGCCATGAAGATTTTCAGCACCTTGGACAGATCCACAGTCCAATTTAACTGAGCCACTGAGAAACCTTTCAAAACATCAGGCCTCATTTATTCATTCACTCATCCTATTTTTTTTTTTTTCTTTGAAGGCTCTTGGGCAGCTTAAGCGTATTAGGTGAGATGTGAAAAGACACTTTGGACAGACTACCAGTCCAACACAGAGGACATGCAGACATTCACAGTCATCCCTGATGGCATTTAGGAGGCTTAAGTCCACCTGAGCTGGAGTGGGTTTGGATCGTAGGTGGAATCCAAAAACATGCTAATTCCACACCTTGAGACCTGCCTGAAATTTAAATCTTGGGTAGAAAACTCAGAAGACTTTGCAAGGAAATTCAAATTCAGCAAATCCTCTCATAAAACCTGTTCTCAATTGGTCTAAGGAGGGCTTTAAATTCAACTAAACTACAAGGAACAATCAAGCATTAGTAGTACAGTAGGGGGGAGTTTTATACAGACATTTCAAACAGCTACAGATCTTCATTTTAATCTATAGAAAAGAACCAGAAGAAGGAATAAAAGCTCCTCACTTATCACAAATGAGACTGTTAAATAGTGAAAAATGCTCAAATAAAAACTAAAATTAAATTGATTTTTTTTAAACATTTAAACATTTCCTGTAATGAACCTCTGAAACCTGCTTGCTCAGTTATTCTGTTATTGCACTGCTATAATTACCACATAAAGTATGTACCATTTAGATAAAAGAGTGAATGGTAATAGATCAAATGCTTTGCTTGACCACAAAAATAGTAAGGGTTTAAAAGCCATTAAAGTGAACAATTTTTGCACAGACAGCATAGCAGAAAAAAAAAAAGAGTGTTGTGATTTGTTAATTTATTGCACTCTTTCAACTCTAATAAATACAAACTGGCATTCCATTTTGACATTGGTGTTTTATATTTTACCATATCTTTCTACATTACCCTGAGGGTTTTGGAATTTTTATATCACCTTTGAGACAAGTAGAGTATTTGTTATAATTTCATCATTACTGATTTCACTGTTCTTTTTTGTTTTGTTCTTGGTTTTTGATATGGAAGTTTTACCATACTGGTGACCATGTACATTGTTTCAGTGTGTTTAAAACTGTAGGTATTTGCGAAAAAACTACAACACACTTTTCTCCTCAGGCACAAAAGGCTGCCAGGTGCCCAGCTAAACTCTATTTCCTTCTAAAGAAACATAGAATAGTGCTTCCTGAATGGTGCCATGAATGGAAATTGTCATGATGAAACCTTTACAAAGACACAGAATATGGAGGTTTAGTAAGCTCAAGAAACTAGCATTTAGATCAAACAAGCTGCAATTAAGAAAATAAGTGTGCAGGACCATGCTAGCACAGCTCATATAAAAAAGTCTGAAATTGAACATGAACAACTGTTTGTCTGAAAGCGGAAAAACAATAATAGGAAATTTGTACAAAGCAAAGTGACAGTTTTGATCTTCATGTTTCTGGACTATTACAATTTTGTTCTTTTCAGTACCTTCCTTTTTGTATGTAGAAAGAAGAGTTTAGCATCAGGATCCATCCATCCATCTATTTTCTTCCGCTTTATACGAGGCTGGGTTGAGGAGGTAGTGGTCTAAGCAAATATGCCCAGACTTCCAGATCCACACACACTTCCTCCAACTGCTCTGGGGGGGACTCCGAGGCGACACCAGTTCAGCTCTGAGACAGCCCCTCCAGCGTGTCCTGAGCCTTCCACGAGGCCTCCTCCTAATGGGACATGGCTGGGACACCTCCCGAGGGAGGCAACAAGGAGGAATCTGGAACAGATGCCTGAGCTGGCATCACCTCAGCTGGCTCCTTTCAACATGGAGGAGCAACGACTCAACTCTGAGGTCCTCCAAGGTAACTGAGCTCCTCACCCGATCTCGAAGAATGGGCTCAGCGACACTGCGAAAGAAACACATTTTGGCCGCTTGTATTTGTGATCTTGTCCTTTCGGTCATTACCCAGATCTCATGACCATAGGTGGGGGTGGGAACGTAGATCAATTGGTAAATCTTCAGGATATTTTAATTTAATAATTTTCAGGTGCCAATCTCTGCCTTCCACAGGGGCACCTTAATCCCACTTTGCCAACCAATGACATACTGAATACTTAGATGGTTTAGTTATATGTTTACAATGCACTATACATACTTTCTTTACCAGCTTGTGGCTTAAGTGTTTATTAAAGCAGTTTTGGTCTATTTTCTGATCAAATACGTTTCTTTAATTTCAGAGGTTAACTTCATAAAAACAAAGTTAACATTTATCAGATCTAGGCATAAGTGCCTTTTCCCCACTGTGTGTGGTATTGCATCTCAGTGTTTCAGCCACACACTAATAGCTAGCATGTCCGTCTGAGTGCCTCTCACCTGTCGATAAATGTGTGAACACACTTCACAGCATTGCACATTTAGCTTCAAACTGTCACAGCGACAGACTGCACTGAATAGGATGTTTACCACATTCTCAGCTTTGGTGAAGAACAAAAAAAAAAAAAAAACGAGGTACCATGTTGAGTCTAATTACCTCAACTGCAGTCCCAACTGTTGAATCAGCCGGTGGAGCCTTTTATGGAAGAGAAGAAGCAGAAAACAGGCACCAGAGCCTACCAGAGCAACATTTGTGTCAGTGCTTTGTTCAACACACAGATAAGTAAATCCAGATGTGCAGTAGTACATCTGGATTTATCTAATGAATGTACATCTAAAATTTTACAGTCTGCAGTCTATAGCGCCACACTTTTCAAAGCTTGGATTCCATCTCAGTTATGTATTTGTGCAAACCAGCCACAAAAACATTCTGTAGCATGAATAACATAGAAAGTAGAACGTAGCATGACTCAAATCTTCCACTTCATATTCGGATAATTTTAAATCAGGACAAAATAAGGCTAATATTCCAAAGATTGACATAAGCGTGGCGTTGGAACATGCTTATGCTCACACAATCTGGCTAACAATGGAAAACCACAAAGGGGAACTCAAAACAGGCGATGAATACAGTCTCTAACAGGAAGGTAACTAAACAGTGAGAAAAGAAACAATTGAAAGCTCCAGCAAATAAGACAGCATCTGCTGTGCAGACACGAGGGCAAGCTCTGGAGCTAATGAGGAAATGTTTAGCAGCCGTGAGTGATTGTGGAAGACTTAGAGCATTAGTCCACATAGCATCTATTTCTCTGGTTGGGAGACTGCTTTGGTCTACTGTGGAGCACTTCATCAGAGCTTCTGCATTTATGTAAAAACAGTAATCATACTAAACTGAAACTAACATACAAAAAAATCTGTTGAACCAGGATGGTCCCTAATAGATGCGAGCAGTTGTTTGTGATGTGAACATAGATTCCTGTATCCTGTTAACTAACCTGAAGTCAGCAGACTAGGTTTGGAAAAACACTAAACTTATATTCATTTGGACAAAACACTATGGCCTTTTCCACCTCAGAAATAGAACATTATAGTGAGCCTTTTAAATGTTTTGGTATTTGCTACAAGCTATTAGAACAATGTCTTTTAAGGGCCAACATGCCAATAATTTCTTTGTTTATTTTCCAAGGATAACATTCAAAAATCTTACAGCTCTATGTGCCCCTCTAGTTAAGAGAGATGCAGACCATTGGAAGGGCTAATATTTGTATTAGATTGACACAATAATTTGGGATACTAATCTTGGGTTTCCTACTACATTTTACACTGGGGATTTAGAAAATGCTCTTTATAGACTATGCGTATATTGTCAAGAGCTCCATGCAGCCAACTGGGCTTCAGTTGGCTTTTTGGAGAAACCAGCAACCCAGTCAAACTGGGTGGGTTTAATTAAATTTAAATCTTTTGACAGGATTGTTTAATCTGCTTATATATTGCTGCATACAAATAAAAAGAAAAGTCTTAGGAAAACTTTTACTGTAATTTGGTGCTCATCTTTTAGAGATAACATATTTATAACATGGCTCCCGTTTCAATTCAAAAAAAGATTTGAACTTAGTGTGTTGCTCTTAGATTATTTCTTCCTGCAATTCAAAGCAGGCAAAAATGACATATTGACAATAAATGTTGAACTCGCAACAGTGGCAGGTTGAAAAAAGGGGGGGACAAAAGCAAACATATGAGGCCATTTATTTTAGAAAGTCTTTGTAGTAGTGCAGTATGAATCACACTGTAGAATTGTATAAAATGTAGGAGATTATGACACGTAATTAAAACCAAAGTAATTATGAGTGTCCTCATTCTGATAGGAGCATCTTAATTATAGTCACATAACCAGATTTTCTTATAGAAGTCTGTGATCATATTACAATTACTTTAAAACATTGGTTGTCAAAGATGTTATGAAACATCCTTTCGACATGATTTTGTGAAATGACCTGGAGAAAGCGTTTTTTTACTAAAAACAAATCATGCATTCATTAAAAAATATTAATAATACTTTTTGATAGCTATAAAATAAAGCATTGTGTTTGTGTGATTTCTGATATTTTGTTTGATAAAATTCTAGTGTCAGCATTTCTTACTTTAATCAGGTCAGAAAACAAAGAAGATTTTTGCTTTCATCTTTAACTCTCATGCATGGTTTCCCATTTGATAGACAGTACTGTCAGATAATTTTACAAAAGGCTGCGGTTTTGATTCTCATCATGTCAGTTCCCACAGGACGACACACTTCGTCTGATTTATGGATGATGGATTTTGCTTTTAAGTTAATGACAGGAGACTGTTTTTGTCTAATAGGCAGTCCGAATAGGTTTCTGACAAGTGGCTGGAATAAAACAGAGGCACAAATCATGTCAAAGACAAAACATTATGATACTCAGAGAGGACTATAAAAAGATATTCATAAGTGTATCTGCAAAATAGTATATGAAAAGTGTAAGAGATATGCAGGCCTCCTATGTTATTTAAACAAGCACAGACAAAATGTGAAAAATGCTAAGTGTTTAATATCGGCAAAACACTCATACAACTTTAATCATAAGAGTAAAAACAACAATGAAGCAATAATAAAATAACTCACAGCTGTTTGTGAGTTGAAACAGTCCTTCTACCATAAAGCAAAAGAACATTCAAACATCCTTACTTCCTTACTTAGGAAACCATGTAAGAATATTATGACCTGTTAAACTAACTAGCTAACACAAGGCCTTTAACTCTAACAGACAGTGTGGCTGACCAAAAGGGAGCTCCACTCACACCAAGGCAACAGGATCTTTAGATTATCAGATACAGTATATCTGTTACTTTTTTGTTCAAAGCTGAAGTTGAATAACCAAATTATCAACTCCAGTGTCACCTTTTTTGCTCTTCCATACAGGTGTTCGCTGAAGCATGAAGTTATTAAAACTCCACCTGCATCTTTAGGTACATTTCAGCAGCTGTTAAAGTACTGGGTCCTGTTTCAGAAAGAATTGGTATCCTACCCTAAGTAACAAGCAGATACTTTGAGTAGTTTTTCTCTTTCCTACTCAAACTTTTCTGAAGGTGATGTCATGAGGGTGAACAGCAGGTTGGTGTGGTCACTAACGTACTGTCTCTGCTTCCAGAGGTCCCTGCTATAAATGCTGACAATAACCCTCCAAAAACCCTTTTAAACATCACTTTTTTTATTTTGGCTTAATTCGGGGTCCTTCCATTCTAATCGTAACAATAAAATATAGACTTAGATACTTAGATAGTTTAGGATTTTACAATAAATATGCTATATATATATATACATATAGCATGTAGAAAGAAATACATTAAATATATGCATACATGGGCCGTTTAATATTTAGATACAGGTTTATACTTTTATATTTAGCATGTTCCATTAAATGTGAGAGAAAAATATTTGAGGAAAATAAGTTAAATAACAGAAATGGGACATAAAATAATATTTTGCAAAATCTTTATAGTCTGCGTACAATAATATGTGTGCATTTAATATGAGTCTAGGTGCAAAGTGACATGCGGTAAATAACTAGGCCATCTTCACTCTGCCAATATTTCATACGATACATGTATGCAAAAAGAAAATGCTCCCACATGAATCTTGCTGAAACTGTTAACAAATAATGCCTTTATTAAAGAAAATTTTAAGAACAGATATTACTTTGGAAAAAGAATAAAACTCTTAAATTGCACTTTTACCACCTTCTTCTGATGGAGATAATTTCAGTATATTTATTCAACCTCAGGTTCTTTCAGAAAAGAACAAACCATTTCCAACACTTCCTTGTGTAGACCACAGCAAAATAATAGAATAAACTGCAATCTCAAACAACCCTGCTACTGAATAATTTGTTGTTGTAATTTTACTCAGGGTAATGGCTTCCTAGCTTTCTGAAATGCCTCTTTCATGGTTTGTCCTCATTGAGGCAAAATGTGCTCTTCATGGACCATGCAAAATATAATTATTTGGTTGTCTTATTGGATCCACCGTCCAATCAACAAGGGGTAACCAGGCTTTAGGGAGACGGCTCATGGAAAATACATCGCAGCTGCTTTCTATGACTTAATCCCTGCACAAGGGGCCAAAAAGCTTCTCTCCATCCAATGTCTTAATGGTATGTTGTCATTCCTCTATGGACTGTAATCAGGTGGCAGAGCTTGTATTCTTAAACCCCTTCCTTATTGGCCTAAACCTTGGCGTTTGTTGTGAAAGACTAAGGCCTGGTTTTTAAGGTTATTGCAGCCATTCTAGCCAGTTTCTAGGCACAAAGTGCTAAATTGGATGTGAATTATATTTGTTAAGTTAAAACGGTTAAATTCCAAGCTCTATCATCAACCATCTTAGTATCAGAACTGTAGTGAGATGTAAACATCTCACTATCAGAGCTTCCTTTTCCCAACTCCTCTCATCACTGGCTCCCTTCTCTCTTGCTGTCTTTGTCGATTCCATTTCCATGATATTGTTTAAAATGGGATACATTTTGAAAAATACGTTTTTCTCACAAAGACAAGTGATGCAAAGCAAACGTAAAGTTCCTCAGCTGATTTGTTCACTACCCGGTTTTTACTACTATTGTGATTCCCAAATCATCTTAAAATACATCCTACAATATGCTTGCAGAATTATGTGAGAGTGTTTTTCTTATGTGCATTGATGCTTGAGAAAATACTTTGTTGTTAGACATCCCTACCTCCCCATGTTGTTCACTTAATTGTAGCCACAAATCTTCCCTTGAAATGCAAGCAAGTCTGGCCAAACTGTAGACAAGTTACAGCATGCAAATTGAAAATTTGTAAACAGATTTATTTGGGGTTCCACATATTTGGTTTCCTTGGTCAGAGTTATGGTGTCTGGCAACTGGGCCACTTGTGGCAAAAAAGAAGTTTAAAATGTTTTCATATCAATAATGTTTCCATTATTATTCCATATGTTTTTATTTTTCCTTTTTGCTATCAGCAAATACAATGCCTTGGACAATTATCCTTACACTCCTGATTCTAATCTTAACAGTGACCTTTTTTGGTGCAATAGCCCCTTATGCCAAAGAACGCCGGCGAGAACCCATAAGAGTGATCCATAGTGAATATTTGAATCAGTTAACTAATTACTTGTTTATTTCACTGTTATATTGATAAACAAATGCATATAAACACTATAATAATAAAAAATAAAATAAAAAAACAGTTACTAGAGCCAAACAGATATAAGGCACCCAAAACATTTAGACTTAGACTTAGACTTCTTTATTTGTCATTTTGTATGCACAGGGTGCATACAGAACGAAATTGCGTTACATACAGCTTATGAACGTTGCATTGATATTTCAAATGGCACGAGTTATAGAAAAATACAAAAAGTGCAGCAGTGGTCAAAGTGTGAACAGTGCAGAGGATAAGAGACAGTGTGCAAGTTGCAGTGGTTCAGTGCAAAATGGCATTTGTGCAAAAAATGCGTTATTGAAAAATACAATGAGATGAACAATTTAAAGGGCTAAAAGTTAAAAGTTCAGCAGCATTTGATGCCCGATAATGTGCAATAGGTGCAGAGTTCGGATTGTGGATCAAAGGTTCAACAGTCTGATGGCAGTGGGGAAGAAGCTGTTGCACAACCTGGTGGATCTGCAGCGGATGCTGCGGAACCTCTTTCCAGAGGGCAGCAGGGAGAACAGTCCATGGTGGGGGTGTGAGGGGTCTTTGATGATATTACGGGCTCGGGACACACAGCGCTGTGATGAAATGTCCTTAATGGAGGGAAGAGGAGCCCCAATGATTCCTTCCGCTGTCCTCACCACCCTCCTCACATTCTTCCAGTCAGAAGCTCTGCAGCCTCCACACCACAGAGAGAGACAGCTGGTCAGAACGCTCTCTATGGTGCTTCTGTAGAAGGTTGTGAGGATGGGCGGGGGCAGGCGGGCTCTCCTCATCCTCCGCAGAAAGTACAAGCGCTTCTGTGCCCTCTTCACTAGAGATGAAGTGTTTTCAGTCCAGGTGAGGTTGTCCGTGATGTGCACCCCCAGGAACTTTGTGCTGCTGACCACCTCCACAGCTGAGCTGTTGATGAGCAGTGGAGCATGGTGGGGGCGGTTTTTCCTGAAGTCGACGATGATCTCCTTCGTCTTCTCCACGTTCAGGATCAGACTGTTTTCACTGCACCAGTCCACCAGCTGCTCCACCTCCTCTCTGTAGTCCCGGTCGTTGTCGTCCCTGATGAGGCCCACCACCGTGGTGTCGTCCGCAAACTTCACGATGTGATTGGTGGTGAACCTGGGGACGCAGTCATATGTCATCAGGGTGAACAGCAGGGGGCTCAGGACGCAGCCCTGAGGGGAGCCCGTGCTGAGGGTGATGACATCAGAGGTGTTCTGACCGACCCGGACTGACTGAGGTCTGTTGGTGAGGAAGTCCAGCAGCCAGTTTCGAAGGGGTGTGTTGAAGCCCAGATGTTCCAGCTTTCCCATCAGGTGCTGTGGGATGATGGTGTTAAACGCTGAACTGAAGTCCAGGAACAGCATCCGCACGTGGGTGTTCTTCTCCTCCAGGTGGGCCAGGCTCAGGTGAAGAGCAGAGGAGATGGCGTCCTCAGTGGAGCGGTTTCGCCGGTAGGCAAACTGGAACGGGTCGAGTGTTGGGGGGAGACTGGAGACGATGTGTTCCTTTACCAGCCTTTCAAAGCACTTCATCATGATGGGAGTCAGTGCGACGGGCCGGTAGTCGTTGTAGCAGGTGACTTGAGGTTTCTTTGGCACTGGGATGATGGAGGCAGACTTGAAGCATGCTGGCACTGTGGCTTGCTCCAGCGAGGTGTTAAAAATGTCCGTGAGGACACCAGCTAGCTGACCTGCACACTCCTTGAGCACCCGCCCAGGTATGTTGTCGGGACCTGGGGCCTTCCGCGGGTTGACCCTCCTCAGAGTCTTCCACACGTCGGCTGTGTCAAGGCAGAGAACCTCCTCTTCCTGATGTGGGACAGCCTTCACTGCTGGAGTGCGATTTAGTGCCTCAAACCTCCCAAAGAAGTTATTTAGTCCGTTTAGGAAGTCAGCATCAACTTCATCCACCGGGGCAGGGGGCGTGTTGTAGTCTGTGATCGCCCGTATGCCTTGCCACATGCTCCTGGTGTTGTTGGCGTCGTGGAACAGATGCTGGATTTTCTGGTTATGGTTCCGCTTTGCTAACCTGATGGCACGGTTCAGGGTGGCTCTAGCTGTCCTCAGTGCCTCCTTGTCACCAGACTTGAAGGCTGAGTTCCGTGCTTTTAGCGCGTGGCGGACCTCCTCAGTCATCCAGGGCCGTTGGTTGGCTCGGGTGGTGATGGTCTTTGTTGTGCTGACGTCCTCGATGCAGTGGTTGATGTAGGCTGAAACAGTCATGGCGTACTCATCAACATTGATCTTGTTGTCATATGTTGCTGCTGATTTGAACATGTCCCATTCAGAGCATTCAAAGCAGTCCTGGAGTGCATCCATGGCCCCCTCCGTCCAGACCCTCACCTGCTTCACTGTAGGTTTTGCTCTGATCAGCAGGGGTCTGTATGCAGGAATTAGCATCACAGAAAGGTGGTCTGAGGAGCCGATGTGGGGGCGGGGGGCTGCTCTGAATGCGTCTTTTATGTTTGTATAAACTAAGTCCAGAGTGTTCTCTCCACGAGTAGCAAAATCCACGTGTTGATAAAAATGAGGGAGAACAGTTTTCATATTCGCCTGATTAAAATCTCCAGCAATGATGAAAACGCCCTCTGTGTGTGTAGATTGCAGCTCAGAGACAGTCCGATAGAGAACACTCATGGCCTCCTTTGTATCAGCGCTGGGGGGGACATACACCGCTGTGATGGTAACAACAGTGAACTCTCTGGGCAGGTAAAAGGGTCTGCAGCTAACAGTCAGAAGCTCTATGTCCGGAGAGCAAAAACTTGTGACTATTCTAGCATTTTTACACCAGTTGTTATTGATGTAAACACAGAGTCCGCCTCCTCGGCTCTTACCGCTGAGTTCTTTGTTTCTGTCGGCGCGGAAAGTAGCTAGCCCCTCCAGGCTAATGGCGTTGTCCGGGGTTGATGATGTGAGCCACGTCTCTGTCAGAATGAGAGCGCAACAGTCCCTAAACTCCCTCTTTGCTGAGAGCTCGAGTTGAAGATGGTCAGTTTTGTTATCCAGTGAACGTACGTTGGAGAGCAGGATGGATGGAAGCGATGGTCTGTGGGGGTTAGCCTTTAGCTTGGCTGCTAAACCTCCGCGACAGCCGCGTTTCCTCGGCCGGCTGCACCGCTTTCGCTTGGCTCTCCTCCAGCGTGAGCCGCTCGACGGGTCCGCTGCATCGCAGGCCTCCGGGGCTTGATCCCGGAGCACTCCGGAGTCACGTAAACAGTCGAGCGTAGTGGTGGTTACAAGTCCAAATACACTGCATGATCGTAACTCCAGCAGGCGCTGGCGGTCCAGTGATGATCTGCTAGGTAGATAAGCAGTTTGCAGCGGGTTTGGCGGTATATTTTTATGAAAATCTCCGCAAGTTGGTCGGAGCTGTATGCCAGCCGCTGCCGCCAGGGGCGCCGCCATTATCAGAAGTTTTTTTCTTCTATTACCGATTTAGTATTATTATTGAAATAAGAACCTTCAGTTCATGGGGACAAAAAAATACAAAGCAAGAGAGAACCACTCACATGCTGAGAATGAGTCCAGGAATAAACTGGCAGGACTATAACGGTCAACAAAGGCAATGAATCCAGAAGCCTGGCCTTGTCAGTTCTTTTAGCTAAGAACTGACAAGGCCAGGAGGTTTAATGCTGGAGTAATTACTAAAACTAGGAGGAATTGAAAGGGACTGACAGATGCCCCAGAGCTGCTTAGAGCTATGAAACCAGAGGTAACTGAGGATGCAAATGACAATAGTCAATTTATATAGGTAAAAAAAAACACAGAAAAACTCAACAGAACATCTAAAAATACAAATGTGTCAAGAGTAGATCAAGGTAGATCACCAAAATAAAAAATAACATTTGCAAAAGAATACACAGAAACTAAAGGCAAACTAAACAGTGCCTAAACTTTTCAAAGATTTTAATACATTTTATTAAAGACAAACCAAAGAATTATGAAAATCTAAGTACCAGATGGTCCCCTAACCTACAGTAAACATCTGAATAAATAAAAAATTTGTCAATTCCTACTGCATTTTTTCAAGTTTTTTTCTTCTATTACCGGTATTCTTTTCTTTCTTTGCTCAGTGAAAGGGTAAAGAAAAACTCACCTGATGCTATCACACCAAGCTGTTTGTCACCAAAGGTCTCCTTCTCACATTTTTCCCAATAAACATGATTCCTGCTTTTTTCTGATTTTAAGAGGCTGTAGTTTCAAATCGAGTTTAGTAACAGCTTGCTATATTTCCCATGATGATGTTTTTGGAAATTTATATCAGCATCTAGCAGTCTGCACTTGGGGGGTACACTTGATTATACAGCCAAGGCTGGGCATGTTGGCAGTTGTTTGGATATCTACGACCTTTAGATAATTTGCGGCAGATTGGAAAGGCTGGTTTCAGATTCTTTTGAAAGCTCTTAATCCCTTACCGGTCCATCAAACTGATACAGTCCTCGTTCTGCATCAGACGGTTGCTTTGGATCTTAACATAAGATTTTCCTATTTTGTTAGTGTCCTGGACCTATTGTTTTAATTACATTTTACAGAAACTCTAAAAGTTCTTTTAAGTTTATTTATGATAGGGAATATAAGTTAAACAGATATCAAATATGTCAACATTTTGTTACAAAACATAGAGGTCATCATATCATATTGTAATTTTTTTCACACCACAGTTTAATACGATGGTTTACTGAGTCACTTTTTCAATCTTTGCAAGATGTTTGTGTGATATTCTATCACCATCCCAATGAGGGGATGAGATGCTTTCTATGAATCTTTTAAAGCCCAAAATATACTTGACATTTATGTCAATGAAGAGTGTATTTAAACTTCTGGATGACACCGTATTTCCACAAGTAGAATCTCTGCTCTGTTTTCTCATTACAGAATAGCTTGCCTTTTTTCAGTAAGCAGTTAAGAGATTATCTTGTTGCCATAACAACAGCTGTGCAACATTTCCATGACATAAAGGCAGAAGGAAACAACAACGTTTATACTTCTTCTAGCTGGAAATGCTTAGAAGGATTGATTTACTTGGCATTTATAGTGTCACATTACAACAGCATGATGTGAACTCAGTGTGATGCCTACCTTATTAATGCACGGACAACAATATAACACTAAGTAGCTCACAGAAAACCTTTAGTCTAAAAACATGACTATTTAAAAGGCCTCAATTCATATTTTTCAACATAAAGTGGTTATACTTTTGGATATATGTTGCCTTTAGTGGTGGCAGGAGAAGTGTGAGCATCATGATTAGGTGCCACAGAGAGTGCTAAAAAGATACTCAAACATGATTGTGGCACCTTCAGGCTGGAGTTTCCTCCATGTTGCTCTCTTCTCCTTTACTCCACCCCGCTATCATTATCTCTCATCAGATCAACCAGTTTTTGCTGCTATTTTAGCCTCTGATTCCCAGCCTCTGGTGCCATATTATTCGAGCTTCTAGTGAGACTAAATGTAGCGTTCCCTGTGTTTAGTTCTGCCTGTTCTTGACCCTTTTCTTCCCACAGATTTCTGAGCTTTTGCTGCCCTCTTTTCTGCTCTGTTTTGCATGCCCTATGTTTTTGGGCTGTTACCTGTATTCTGCCGGTTGTCGACCTTGGCCCTGTCTCCTCTTCTCTCCTGGATCTCTGGTACCGACTCAGTAACTAGCAACGAGTCCGGCTCCTCTGGACTTCACTCCTTCTTCTGTGCTCGGACTGAACTTTGCCAGGTTGGTGGCGTTCATGCTCATTGTTCCTCCTTTGAGTTTTGAAGTCACTAACCTGAGCCTCTACTTTTAGAGAGAATCCAGTGAGCCCGCTGCAGCTGACGAGTAGCCGCACAACAAAATAAAAAAATGCTTTGAAGTTTCCCACTGTCTGTCTCACCTAAATTCTAGGTCCTACGTTCTGAGCTCATCACGCAAACACCCTTAATGGTTTAACACTTTATGCTGAGTGGTTTTCTTGAAAATGTATAATTCTACGTAACATGGTTTTTATATTAGATTTAATGAAATTTTAATGTGCTCTGTTGTAAACCTGACGGGGGCAGCAAATAAATAAATAAATCCTGATATGGACAGAGAACATTGACATTTTATTGGGTTGTGAAATAGTAATGGAACTGATGGGTTTTACATTATCCATAACCAAATTCCACCTAAAGTCTCTCAAAATATTTGATTAAATCAATGCACTGTACCACAAATAAATCTTACATTCTTTTAGTTCAGGAAATATTTCAGATCTCCCTGTAAGATAGACAGTACATTTATTTTTGTCAAGAAGGTGGTGGCCTGAAGGATAGACCAAGTATTACAGTATCTTAAACAGCAGAAGATACTTCATTTGCAAGATACGGCCAATGCTTTGTGATAAAATGTTTCTTTCAAGTCAATATTGGCAATGTAAAAGCAGAGATGAAGAAATCTGATTATTTTAGGTTTGAAGTTGGGACAAAGATAAAGAGACTATCTTTACTTTCAAACAGTAAAGCTTCTGTCTATGGATTAAAAGATCGTATCTTAAGTGACTTTGCTGACATGAACATATCTGACCAATGTCATATTCTTAACTTGGAGGAAAAAGTCTTTGGAAAACAAATTTAATTAATTAAAAAGATTGTTAATAGTTTTCAGCCTTTCTTTCTTTAGTGAGCCTATAAAGTAGAAATGATATTAATGCTTTCCTATGGAGCTGCTTATCAGATGAAATTCAAACCTCAGGCCTGTCTTGTCTTTGACACCAACCATCTCCTCTTAAAATAGTTTTTGCCTGTAACATATCCTTATATACAAACTAATATCGCTAAATGAGCAATGCCTCATGTTTTCTTTGAGTACCTTGAAATCCCCACCTTGTTGGTTCAAATCCTGCCTCCCCCTGTCACATGTTGAGTAACACGGTTATTAGGCTCAATCTCCCAACATTAAATGTGTGCAGATTAATTAGTATAAACTGAATAAAAGGCGCTCTTTGAATGGTCGGTGAGCAATAAATGTGTTATACAATTACATTGAGTACATTTTAATGTATTTAAAATGTATTTACCAGGCACTCAAAATATTTTCGGACATTTCATTACAAGTTTGACAAAGTAAAATATTTCTTATGCATTGAATGAAACAAATATTGTAGCCGTATGTATAGATATATATACAGTATGTATTTTTAAGTTCAGAATTTCATTAACCGCGTACTAACCTCAGTACTTTGCTGATAGTTTCAGATATCTTTTGTAGAGGTGGGGTTAGGTTTTTTTTTAAATAGGTTTAATTTATTTTCAGACACTTTTTTTTAAATGATTAGTGTTATACATGCTATGAGATTTAAACTCGATTTCCTCTCCTTAACCAATATTCCAGCAAAATAGATCATCTTTACAATAATAAAGGTAAAAGCTATACAGCTGCAATTTGTACTTTTTACTTTAGCTGTATGAAAACTACCAGAGTGATACACAGAGATACATAGATAAATCCCTCTGAACCTTGTTTATTTGCTGGGTGTAAAAGTATTTTCTGAAAAAAACCGCTGCACGTTTTCAATGTACAGTAGCTACAAAAATGCATGTGGCAGCTCTAAATACCAGTATCATATTAAAGTCAACAAGGCTGAAACTCTTTTTGTCCTGCCCTGAGACCATCCCTTCCTATCCTGTTTGTATTCATCTCAAAAAGCAGCCAAATTGTGTTTTTTCTCCCCTAACTTATCAGCAGCCACAGTCTGGCTCTTCACAATGGCAAAGAATAAACAGCTGGACGTCTATGGGATTTGCTCTCCCCATTGCGTTGCTGTAATTGTTGTGGACAAACAGTAAAGTTACTATTCCAAAGCATTTGTCTCCCAAACCACTCTCTATCTTTCTCCCTATGCCAGTAATATTTGGGTTGCGAGACACATGAACTTATTTATGAAAAACAACCTTACCAAAGATAAGTATCTTCAGATATCAACACAGCGAGAAACTCTATGCAGCAAATTTCTCCATGTGGCACACCTCAATATACAAAGAAAGGTATATAATTGGCGCGATGTGAGTTTATTTGTTGCTGATATGCACAATAGCCACAGCAGATATTGGCCACTTGGAAATTCAGGAGAGAAAAAAACTTCTAGAACTTCTTGAAAAAGTTATGTGTGTAAGAGCAGTATATGTATGTTAACCTGTTGAAATGCCCAGTGAAAGAGACTACATATGAAACCTAAGGAAAGTTTATCAATCAGTGTCCAAATTAAGCAATAATTGACTTTTGGCACAATGTTCAAAAGTTTAGAAATACGAATCTACTACTAAAGGTATAGACTGACATGGTAAGAGAGCCGATGACCCTCTCCTAGTTAACTAGAAAATCTGAACATCAAACTGTATAAGGTACTCACTGAAAGCATTACAGAGACCAATGAGCTAGTAAAACACAACAGCTTTAAATGTTTATATTCTCTGCTTCAAGATACAGATGATCACTGCTCAGAAATGGTGTGCCTCATGGAAGCAGTTAAGTGCAAGGACCGCAGTATACATACTGAATGTCCTGTCAGTTATTCAGTTATTAGATACCCTTTAGATCTAATATTATAGCTAAATGAGAAATAAAAGCATCAGAAGCAAAAAAGGAAGCTTTTGTTGATCATGCATGAAGGGTTTCACCCAAAGCAGGACTCTGATGATATTTGTCAAGCTGAAAGCATCAAAGCCAAAGACTAGTGTGAGAGACGACATCCAAAAAACAACAAAAAAACACAAAGAAATTTACAATGATGAACTTCAGCATTATTATCTCAGGAAACAGATAATGCATACAGAAAGTAATGGTCATGCATGACATGTAACGCTGGAAGGATGTAGAAGTGCCTGACATTAATACCTACTGCTAATGGCTTCAAAGGGATGGTACAGTAAAAAAATATGGGGGCACCGTGACTGCAAAAGTGTAGAACGTGTTATAGCTCCTACGTATTAGTACGTATTATATAAGAATATACTGTATGTGGTGTTTTAGATGGGGTCAGACAGTGAAAGTAAAACCTAACACTAAGAGTTTTTGAGAATGACAATGCCAAATTCTTCAGCTACTACCTGATTAATGCTAAAGCAGGTAGTGGCTACCCAATTAGAGACTGGAGGTGAAAGTTCAAATTGAAGAACTAATGATTTCTAAGGATGGGTTAATTTAACCAAAGACTGATAAAGAAAAATGCATTCTTCACTTTCCTTAGCTGCCATTAGCTACCATTACTTTGTTAAGGTGGTATTAAATTTGATATAATACTAAAATCAACATATTACGCAACCAAATATGTAATGTAATTCAGGAAACAGAAATTAATGTTAATACCAGCATTAATTTGATTCTTGTGTGGCAGGCAAATGAAAGGCAGGTAATTGCCCTCCTTATTCATCTTCTTTTATAAAAGGAACTTGAGATTTTCTTTCTGAACTCGTCATTTAAATGACAAATGGCACTTAACATTGGGAGCAGGGTCACACATAAACCAATTATACCACCTAATTTTCCTAATGATACTAATCAAAGCAAATCCTTGTCGGAATCTGTTGGTATCTCCTCTGTTTAACTTCTAAGATTAACTGCAATAACTTCCTGTTCTCTTTGTTTGAAATTTTCAGGAGATTTGCTTAATTTCTCCAAGGATGTAGGCATGAATTCACACCTGCTTTTCACTCCCTGGCATACAGTAGTTATCACTTGCCCTCAGATATATACAATAAGTGTTAACACCTAGTATGGATCGCATATTTCATTGTGTTGTCCTTGATTATCATTTTTCAATTCAAGTCACATTTAACTACTTCCGCTCCAACTCTTACTATTAAAATTTCAAGGTACAAGATTGCTATAAAGCACAGTCTCTGTGATGGTACCTAAAATAAAGGTGAAAATGACAAAAATATACTATTTTATATTGTATTTAACTTTTTTATTTTCCAAACAGAAATTAGATTATTTTAGTATTGTGAATACAAACTAAAGTACACTTGACTGGTCATCTCCCTTTTAAATAATTAGGCACACTATTTTTGGGTAACTTGGAAGCTAGAACAGCACAAACTGTCATATGTTTTCTCTTCTTTAACTACACATGCTTGCCGAGGGAGATGAATAGATTGTTGCAAATTTAGTGACTCTATGAAATCAACTTAAATATCCATACTTTAATGTCCATGTTTAAGTATTTGCAGTCAAGTCAGTGACAAAGCAATTAAACCTGCTTGATTGCAATGTTTCTTCAGGATAAGGATAAGGAATAGCTGCAAAATCTACAACCTCTGTAACAAAACACAGGAGTCAGGAGTGAGGCACCTCCTGCCCACGTCTGTGCATTTTGTAAAATTAACAAGGAAGCAATTAGGGTAAGTAAACCAGTCCCAGTTGCTTTCTCTTGTCTCATAGTGACAGCCCCAAATTGGCTGACTTATGCTGGCATTGCTGTCTGATGATGTGTGGCAGTGTTATCAGAACATCTGGGAAACCCAGATTAATGGGGAATGTCCAATACATATCATTTGTTGGCATTTGCAGAGTTGGGAAGAATTAGGATAAATTACTCCAGCTGAACTAATCCCTGGATTTTATCCAAGAGGTTATTTCTTCCATAATGGTGACTTTTGAAATTTGAACAATATCAATAAGGTATAATGCACCAGAGATATATTATGCCCTTTAATATTTTAGAATTCCTAAACGTTTTTATGTGCAAAGCTTTATATCAGCCCAGCTGAGATCTATTCCAAGCTTCTGTTGGTTCTGCATCACCAGTTTCTTTTCTCAATGATCAGACTATTTCAGAGTATGGGTGACTCAGTAAGTTATGAGCAGCCAGAGGTAACTAAGTGAGGAGTCAATCATTAAAGCTGTTTTGTGAAAATGTATAAAGATTTGACGTAATCATCTCAACTTCATACAATTAATCAGATTTTACATTTTTGCTGAATTGCAATCAAAAAAGCTGAATATGCATCAGTTTTTTAATTGTGGTGAGATGATGTTGAATGTATTTTGGCACTTTATTTATACATCAAAGAGGTGCTAGAACTTTTATTGTTAAATCTAACCAGTGGTAGACCTTACATAGTTGCAATGTGTTAGTGTGTGAGCATCAACTCCAGGGGACTGCCAATTTATTTATTCCCCCCAATAGAAGATTTATGAAGAAGATCTCTGAGAACTGTGGGCATCATTAGACCTCTGCCTAGTGATTGAATCTCATATCTCAAACCTGACAAGGACAAGCAAGGAGGGGAGGAAATTTGGATCCCCTCCCATACTAAAACAATGTTGTGCCCAAAAGTTTTGATAATGCCCCTGATGCTATTGCTGAAGGTAATGGGGATTATTATATTGGAGATGGATTTAGTGGTGCAATAATAATAAGAGGTGATAACAGACACTATGTAAATGAAAGGAAGGAGAAGTAAAAAGGTAAGTATAATGCCAATTGAAAGTTAATTAGAATGGGAAGTTGAATCATTTGAAGCTGGGAGATGCTGAAGGGTTGAGGGCCGAATTTTTTTCAGTTAATTCCTTTGGAAGCAGGGTATTTTGTACGCTCTCAAGTGAAGCTTATGAGCCACATAGCATTAAAACTGCTTTACTTTGCTTCGTAAGTAACTAATTTGCAACCTTGTAATACCAATGACATAATTTTCCCACCTCTTACCAAGCCACTTGCCTAAAGCATGTCAGGTAAGATGGTAAGCTTGAGATACATGCTCCACATTGCCTTTCGTTTTGTTCTATCTCGGTGACTAAATTGCATCTAAATATAAAAACCTAATACGGGACTTATGACTTGACTTAGGCTTGTTACACACTTCCAAAGAAACAAGAAATTTGTTCCTGCTCTTGAGGTGACAGGAATAAGAAACATATATCTGCCAAAAATATAGAAAGTCCCATCCCCTAGAGCAGGGGTTTTCAATGTTTTCCAGGCCAAGGACCCCCCCAAACTGATGGTGAGATGGAGCAGGGACCACCTAATTATATATTATATATCATACAATTATATTGTATGAAATTGTGTTATATCAAACTGGTCCTATAGTCACTCTGTTACATGTGGAGTAAAGTAACGACAGTTATTTCTCCCTGGGATTATCAAGTATTTCTGATTCTGATTCCTGGTTGATGGGACAGGTGTTGTGAATGAAACGGTGCCAAGCTTGAAAGAGCTCCTGTGTGTCACTGAATGTGTGCGTTAGAGACTGACATTTTTTCGGGAACCCCACAGGTCAAGGGATTCCCTTGAGATTCCCGTGGGATGGGAGTCACTATTAGTAACGATCACATGATTGGGACGGTACAGGATTAAACATTAACGGGAGCAGATGGGAGCGGTAGCAAACCAATAGTAACTAAAAAAAAATAGGATCGATGCCATAAAATAAAATAGAAAGAAAAAAAATCCAGTACTGGCGTCGCCATTCTGTAGTTTTTTTTTTCTTGAAGCCTACACTATAATGCGAGTCAAAAAAACTACACGACCCAAAAACCAACAGTGCTTCTGCTCTGAGTTTTTCACCCGCGCTCAAAAGAAATTCAGATTCAATGGATTGGCAGAAATCTTATTAAAGACAACAAGAATGGGAGTGGTGCAGGAGTCATTCTGAATGGGAGCGGGATGGGAGTGGGAGTAATTTCACCAGGAGTGGGATGGGACACGATTTAGATTTCTACTCTGGCCCGTGATCTGGAAGGGACACAATTTTTTTCTGTGGGAGTGGGACAGGACAGGAGTGAAAATCCACTCCTGTGTCAGTCTATAGTGTGCATTGATGACTGCCTCCTTATATTTATTTACTACAGTGTGAATTAATGTTAATTTGTATTTAAAGACATTTCAATTAGTGGGAAAGATTGCAGGGGGGAATATAAAAATAAAAAAGTCTAATTAACCAAAACTTTTGCGACCCCCATGTAGTACCACCGTGGACCCCCTAAGGATCAAAGACCCCCTGTTGAAGACCTCCATCCTAGAGGTTACGTCACACTTGAAAAAGAAAACATAACAGCAACGCAATAGCGAAGAATTTATTTTTCAGGCTGATAAGAAGAAGGGGAACAGCCAAACACTTTATGTCATTTAAAAGAGATATCAAACAAATGTTTAGATTTTCTCACTACCTTTAAAGCCACTCTACAAGCTCTCTATTACTGTACAAAACAGATCACTGTACAGATTTCCACAACTGAAATATTATCCGACTGGAAAACAAGAGCAGAAAGTCATCTCAGCATTTTCTTACTCAACAATGCTCATCCTAATCCACACCCACAAAAAAAACCACAGCAGTGGGGCATTTTTAGAAGAAAAAAGGAGGGGAGAGCATGATATAAATGCTTTATACTACTTAAAAGATATAGGCCTATCATACAAATGTTGATATTTTCTCACTACCTCTGCTAGACAATCCTCCAACTATCTATCATATAACAGATTACTGTATAGCTCCACCTCTGAAATTATGACTGAATGTCTGCCGAAAAACAAGAGGGGATAATCATGTCAACTTTTCATATTAACAACACCAATTCAAATCCTGATCAATTTCATAACTGTTCTCAGAGACCCTGTGAGAAAAAAATTCTGCCCAGCTCTTGAACAAGTAGCGAGAAACCCTTGGACAGGGCCGTGAGAAGAAAATTACGTCATTTTCTTCAAGCAGCTGTGAGAGCGGAAGAAATAAAAACTCCTTCTCGTGTTGTATGTAACAGGCTTTAGACATCCACTATAAAAAAAAAAAAAGGTCTCTACCATTCGGGTCTCATCCACATTCTTTTTCTACTGTGATTAGGAGTGAATGCTTGCTGGTACGTAAACTAGAGACTGCAGGTCTGACAGGTGCATATTTTTTAAAATCCTGTCCTTCGGACTTGAAAAAGGCCACTTTTTCTCTCATTTGACTAAATATGTTGCATTTCGTTCCTTATGATTTAATTTGTAGTGTTTGTTAATTGCCTTGAGATCATTTGTGTTGTGAATTGGTGCTATATGAATAGACTAAAGAATAGACCTAAACTCTTCTACAAGAAGTGAGAAGAAGTAACCCAAAATATAAAGCAGCATTATAATAAAGGAATGAAGAATTAAAAAAAAGTTATTGTTTAATTCCTTCAAAAATGGAATATGATTACTGTAGGTGTTAAGCATATGGCTAAGTCAGAATTTGTTCACACCCATAGCTGATTTAGGCTTGAAATACTCTTTTAATTTCACCAACATGTTACTCCTGATGCTAAGTAAAATGAGCATCTTTAAATGACCCAGTCAGAGCACCACCTTCAACAATCTGATCTTTGTAGGACACAAAGGATTAAGCTGATGGCTGGTGGAAAGGCGGCCTTTCAACCCCACACTTTTAGAGTTTACCAACAAAGATTAAATGTTAAAATTACTAACTGACCAGGAATGATCTATGGATTTTCAGTGTAATTTTAAAAAGTATGATAAGATGACTGTCTCATTATCTGGCAGAGATAACTTTTTGGATGAATGAAAATTATTTCAAATATAAAAATCTCAGCTTGAACTATTCTTGGTTGCTAGTTTTGCAGGCTGAAAAATTAAAAGATAAAGTCGTAGAAAAGACGATTAGATCATTGCGTTTGTCTTTGTTTGTATGCAACAACCAATGTTACGATTGGTTAAAAAGATAAGAAAAGTAGCTAATAAGAGTTTAACTTAGGGGCTGAGATCTGGCCATTATGAAGGTTTCCTTGGTAATGATTAAAATAACTCAATGCATCCTTGGTATTGTACTGCCATTCACATGATACAGACATGAGTTATTACTTAATTTTTATAACCACTGTTTTTGAGGACAAAGTTTTCTAATATCTTTTTCCATAAATGCAGTTGTTATAAATCTCTATTTGTTAGGGCTGCGGCCAAAAAGTACAGGATTTGAATTCCTGATATAAAGTGATGCAGTGTTGTAAAGACGATAAGATGGTATAAATGTGATTGACTTTATTTTTAGAAAAATACTTTTACCATATTGATGTTGGATGAAACTGTGCATCTACTTTCAGCCCAGGGGCTCATACTTTTTAATATATTTATATATTAAAAATTAATATTTTAATACCTCACTAGTTAATGACATTTCTTATTAAAAAAAAATAATAATAATCCATCCATATCCACACCATTTCCTGTGAAACCTTTAAGACTTGGCCCACATCCCTGCTGTGCTGCTATGTCCTCCACTATTCCTGTACTGCACAGCCGAATGAGTAATGTTCACATCAATCACAATGAGATGCATAAACGAGTTTTTACAACTTGTGGTGGGACTCTGAGGCAGAAATGAAATCCCAATCCCTAAGTGACTACATATCTCTACTGGATGCCCACTGGCTCGCTCGTCAAATTTAATCAGTCATGATGAGCATTCGCGGTGGCAATGATCAGTCATGACTAAACCGTGTGTTTGGCCCCTGGGGCCGCCAGGGTTATGACAGTAGAGGGTGTGTGTGTGGGGGGGGCGAATCGTGTCTGAGTTAAAAGGCGTGCTCCAGGTGGCCATTATAGGTCACTGGCCTTCAGTTCAGACATGATCATCATCGGTTGGTGAGATGACAAGTATTAAAAGCGGGGCTCCCAGAGCTTTGTGCGTCAGTGCGCATTGGAGAGGCGATAAATCAAATAACTCAGAAAAGCACTGGCGTAGGGCGCCATCTCTCTACTCTCACATAGTTCCTGACGCAACCTCACCCCTTCAATTGATTCCTCTTTCCTAAAGATCCTTGGGTTTCTAACTGTTTGGCTTCCAGTTAAGTTTGTCTTGCGCAAGGAAAGAACAAAATGGTTACCATACCTTTTATTTAGGTAGAAAATATACCATCAATCACTTTGATATGGAATGAACAACTCAAACACGCACGCTTCTTCAAACAGAAATAACTGGCTGTTGCACATCCTATCACTTTCCCCAATCCCATTCGCAGACCCAGTCATTGAGATGGCAATAAATAGACGCCCACGACCCACGCGCGCGCGCGCACACTGAGAATCAGCAGCTGTCTCTGTGTGTTTGGCACCGATCAGCTCCAGCATCCTGCACCTCCCTGCTCTAAGCGGATCAACGCGGAATCTCCTGATCCGCAAACAGATGGATCCCATCTAAAGGTGATGCTGATCTCACCAGCGCAGTCCCTCTGTTCAACAGCTGTCCTGCCCACCACAGCGTAGCATAGCTGTGGATACAGTGTGCCAAACTACCCTTTTGACGCTCCACTGCTGGTAATATAGAGGACCTGCAACAATTAGACCCCAATCTCACCACGCCTTTTGCTTACTCTTCACTCCTTCTTTTGCGTTGTTCTATTCATCCTCTGGATCTCTATTATATTATGAGTGCAACCATCTGGGTCAGACTGTCCAGGCAGCAACTATGGGATTCTGAGTATAGAACCAAATAGATGCTTTGGTTTCTGATTTATTTATTTTTTTCAACCCAAAGCCGGCCAACGTGGCGACATCCGAGTCACTCTCAGGTGCGCGTCCCACAAGTGAAGAAAAACCCCTCAGCAAGCATTTAGATTGAACACATGCAGAGAGAATATTAAGCCATATTTATTGTTTCTTACCACGTTCAGAGTCCTGGTATGAGGAGGGAGGAAAAAGAAGAAGCAGCAGCCAGAAGCTTTGCGGTCCGTTCTGCAGCAGCAAAGACGGAGAAAGCGTGAGTGTGATCCCTGGACATGCGTTCCAGCAGAAAGAGAGAGAGAGAGAGAGTGGGGAGGGGGTGCGTGAACATAGAATGGGTTCGCAAGTAGAGAGGGGGTGGTTCAGTCCGACAGAGGCACAGCTGCTCCAGATGAGGGACAGGACCTGCAGGGCATGCTAAAAGGGAAACAAATGTAAAAGGAGTTGCAAGATTTCACATTTGTTCTTGTCAGAATTGGTATTTAAGAAATTTATGGAGTGAACGTGAACATTCAAGAACAAGCCCAATTTTAAATGTAATAGTAAAATGCCCACAGAGCTTTATAAGAATACAGTATGTCAGGGGTCTTTAACGTTTTCCAGCCCAAGGACCCCCAAACTGATGGCAAGATGGAGCGGGGACTTCCTAAATATATATTTTGTATGAAATTGTGTTACATCAAACTGGTCCTATAGTCACTCTATTTTGCCCTGGGATTATTAAAGTATTTTATTCTGATTCCTCATTGATGAGACAGGTGTTGTGAATGAAATGGTGCCCTGCTTGAAAGAGCTCCTGTGTGTCGCTGAATGTGTGCATTGATGACTGAAAGACATCTTCTGCCTCCATTTATCCGTTTACGACAGTGTGTTGAATTCATGTCAAGGGCTTTTTAAAGACATTTCAATAAGTGAAAAAAAAAATGTAGGAGGGAATATAAAGAAAAAGTCTAACCAACCATCATTTTCAAGACCCCCCTTGAAGTACCTCTGTGGACCCCCAAGGGGTCGTGGACCCCCTGATGAAGACCTCCGCAGCATATGATTCTAAGTACTGCTGTCGGACTCTTTAATATTACATCGAGCCAAATTTGTGGTAATTCATGGACACCATGTATAGGATCTTTGTTAACCACTCAAATCAGTTTAAATAGTTTAAGTTGGATGGATTAGAATATAAACCTTTCAATGTAAACCAAATGCATTAATATGGAATGCACTGAACTGATAAAATTTCTATAGAATCTAGCTATTTGTCTCCTAAAGTGTCTTGGCATTGTATTTATTAGGAGCTGGATCTATAGTTTATAAATACGCAGAAAACATTGTTATTGATTCATGACAAGGATCTTAAAACCAGAAGGAAAAAGTTCCTCAGCCCTGATCACCCTACCTGTTATGTTTTATCCTTTTTTAGCACCTGATTTAAATAATAGGCTATTTACAGGGGTTCTTCAGAACTTTTTGGCATGCTAAGGAGTTAGGTGTGACCAGGTAGGACACATCTAAATATGCCAGACTTTGGCCTCTAGGGGATGGGGCATAAAAAGCAGAATTTTATCGAAATGTTCATTTATTTCAGGAATTAAATTCAACTGTTAAAACTAACATATTCTAAAAAATCGCAAGGTGATTCAATTATTGTTTCTATAGGATTCTAAAGTGGCATCAGCCTGCTAAAAAGTTTGACCCATCTATGAATCGCTGCATGAGTGCCAATTTGAAAGGATGTGATCAGTCTATAGAATTGCTAAGGGGGTTAGTTCAGTTGGTTTTTAAGTACACTAATACATAGTCAAGATCTAGATACTAGTTCTTGGTACTGTTGGAATGAACAGTGGTCAAGTGTTGTTGGAACATTGAATCAGAATTTCCATCAAGGTGGTTGGCAAAGGGCAGGATGAAATTCTGTTTTCTAATGATACCCCCACTTGTAGCCAAAACAATAATAATTTTTTAGGGATGGATAACAAAACACTTTGTATTATAGCACTGTATTTTTCCTATTTACCTCATCTTTGCTGTTTTTTACCATTTCTTTACAATTTGAAAACAGCAAAATGGTTGGCTAGAACACACCCCTGTGTGGTTGTTTTTTTCACACACATACAGGCACACAGATAGATCTACTAGGCGTGCGAGGGAGATCAGGGGGAGACACCTGTCTGCTACTGACGTCATGGCCGGTCAGCTGGGAAGATATGGATTTTGCTCCAGTGTAATTGATGTTTGTGTACTCTTAGGCATGATTATGGACAAGAGAAAACAGATGTGAAGATATACCGGGGCTATACAACACACCCAGCCTACAATTGTTATGTTTTATTTCCAAACCCAGCAATAAAGCACCCTGCTGGGTAACAGAGACTATGCAGCTCTCTGTATTCTGCAGTTTTCTTCAGAGATGTGTCAGAGATGTTTGAGTTGCAGGCATCTTATAGCCATGCCAATGCATGAAACTCAACGTACCCTGTCATTGCATAGTCATTCACCTTTGCAGTGTTTTCTGAATTCTAATGTGTCTATTATAGACTTGTATTAATTTGTTGTTGGGTGTTTTCCAATTATTACAATGGGAGAACTGATGGTTTAAAATCAGTAAAAAATTACAAATTCTACTGTTTATTCAACACTTCTTAAGTGAGTATTTTCACTCATTGATATCTAATTTTGCTGGCCACATCATATGGATCTCTTAATAAAAATGTCAGTGTGCTTATGCAGAATAATGTAAAGAAATTACTTGTTTAGTTTGAGTACATTTCTCAATGTGGGCATGTAAGATATATCATCAGAATTATCCATGGTATCATTATTGGAGGTCAAATTCAATAAGTCATTTTTTGTCAAGAAGTTCTTAATAAACAATGATTTCTTGGAACTTGTTATGATTAATCAATGACTTCATCTTTCCTGGGATATGAATTTAATATGACAAAAGATTTTGCTTCTATTTGTCAACCACCACTATGCTGAATGAAAGCTCATTTTTATTTTTACACCAGGCATAGAGAACTGGGTGCAGAGCAAAATAACAAAAACTTCCAGACCTCACTGTTTGAGAACTGAGCAAAGAGTGGCGTTTAAACGTCACCAATCATTAGTCATAAAACATGTGCATGCCGCTCAGCTTCCAGTTTAAATGTAATCTTAAGATTATTTTCATTTAGTAATGCCGCCATCATTAATTGTCAAGCTATCTTCAAAGCAATAATCGTGACAAACTGAAGATTTTAAAATCTAACGTTTGAGAGATGTTAAAAATGATAACATATTTTTTAAATACACTCTTACTTACTTTGTAAGTGATCACAATCTTCCGTTTGGCTATCTTTGTCCTCTCCTTTGGTTTCAGATTTAACTTTTATCTGAAGCAGACTGTCTCTGAACATGGACAAACTGTGTGGTGTGTAATTGGCTCACATTTGTTTTGTTTTTTGGTGAGTAACAAGGTGAAAGAGGAGCTTTGTGGCCTTTACATATATCTAGAGAGAGGAAGCAGTGCTTCTAGTTCGAGGTTGATGAATGAAGAGAAAGAGTTCACTAAGGCTCAAGCTTTTATTAAAAAAACTGTTATAGGCTTTATAATGGTAGGTGTGGTTTTCTAAAAGAGATGTCAGCTGCATACCTTCTAAAATGTCTAGTCATAATGTGAAATGGAGAACTGACAATCACTCATTGTTTCTTAAAACTACTTAACCTCACCCAAACCAAAAAAAAAAAATGAAAAAAGAAAAGAACTTCCCATAGTAATAATAATAAATTAAAGAAGTTTTTTTTTTTTTTTTTTACAGTTTTGTGAATATTTGTGCTGCAATGACTACTGCTTCCACTGAGCCTCTTTCTACTCTGTTTGTCCAAGCATTTTAGTATCTCTTTTGGCCCTTGTGTTCCTTCTTTTCAAGGTTGCTGTCACTTGTGATTGCTATATTCAATTCAATTCAATTCAGTTTATTTATATAGCGCCAAATTCACAACACATGTCATCTCAAGGCACTTTACAGTTCAACCAGATCAAATTGATACAAAGTTTTCTATCTAACGAAAACCAGTTGATTGCATTGACTCATTGACTCAAATACAATCCCCCACACTAAGCATGCTTGTAGCGACAGTGGAGAGGAAAAACTCCCTTTTAACAGGAAGAAACCTCCAGCAGAACCAGGCTCAGTGTGAGCGGCCATCTGCCGAGGCCGACTGGGGTTCAAGGAGACAGAAGCAGAGATACAAAAAGCAGCTGTAAAAGGCGGCCCCGTCCAGGAAACACACAGCCAGGCAGACGAGCTCCAAGGCAGCTCCCATGCCAGAGGACGAAGAAAGCACATCCACTCAGTCACGGTCAGAGAAACAGGACCACACTGGAAAACAGGCCGATCTCCAACATCTATAAACAAGGGTGTTGATAGAAGCAGCACAGCTGATGTTTCTTTCCAGGATGACGTCACAGCCAAACAGGAACAGACGAGGCAAAGCTACTCTGAGGAAAAGCAGAGAGAGCAGAAGGTTAGAGATTGAACTAACAGATTCTGCAGAATAGGAGAACAGAGAGAGAATGAAGCAGAATGATGAAATGGGGGTCCCTATGTCCTCCAAAAGTCTAAGCCTATAGCAGCATAACTATAGAGATAGCTCAGGATAACCTGAGCCACTCTAACTATAAGCTTTATCAAAAAGGAAAGTTTTAAGCCTAGCCTTAAAAGTAGACAGGGTGTCTGCCTCACGGACTAAAACTGGTAGTTGGTTCCACAGGAGAGGAGCCTGATAACTAAAAGATCTGCCTCCCATTCTACTTTTAGAAATTCTAGGAACCACTAGTAAACCTGCAGATTGAGAGCGAAGTGCTCTGTTAGGAACATAAGGAACAATCAGATCTCTGATATAAGATGGAGCTTGGCCATTTAAGGCTTTATATGTGAGAAGGAGGATTTTAAATTCTATTCTTGATTTAACAGGAAGCCAATGAAGAGAAGCCAGGATAGGCGAGATATGATCTCTCTTTTTAATTTTCATTAGAACTCTGGCTGCAGCATTTTGGATCAGCTGAAGGCTTTTAACTACAGTTTGTGGACTTCCTGATAGTAAAGAATTACAATAGTCCAGCCTTGAAGTAACAAATGCATGGACTAGTTTCTCAGCATCACCCCTGGACAGGATATTTCTAATTTTTGCAATGTTCCTCAGATGAAAGAAGGAAATTCTAGAAACCTCTTTGATGTGGGATTTAAATGACAGGTCCTGATCAAAAACAACACCAAGATTTTTTACTTTATTATCTGAAATCAGTTTAATCCCATCCAAATGAAGTGACTGGCTAATCAGTTTCTTTTTCAGAGACTCTGGTCCAAAGACTATAACTTCTGTTTTGTCTGCATTCAGAAGCAGAAAGTTAAGAGTCATCCAGGTTTTTATGTCTTCAAGACATGCCTGTAATCTATGTAATGGGTTAGCTTCATCTGGATTTATAGACAGATATAGCTGGGTATCATCAGCATAACAGTGGAAATTAATCCCATGCTGTCTAATAATTCTACCAATTGGGAGCATGTATAAAGTAAAGAGAATTGGTCCTAGCACTGATCCCTGTGGTACTCCACAGGTAACCTTTGAGCGTGTTGAAGATCTATCATTAACATGAACAAACTGAATTCGATCAGATAGATAAGATTTAAACCAGTCTAGTGCTGTTCCTTTAATTCCAACAAAATATTCAAGTCTTTCTAAAAGAATATTATGGTCAACTGTATCAAATGCAGCACTAAGATCCAACAGGACGAGCACAGATACAAGTCCATTATCTGAGGCCATGAGAATATCATTAGTGACTTTCACCAGAGCTGTTTCAGTGCTATGATGAGCTCTAAAGCCAGACTGAAACTCTTCAAAAAGTTCATTATGGTGGAAGTGATCGCAAACTTGTTTGGCAACTACTTTCTCAAGAATTTTGGATAAGAAAGGAAGATTGGATATAGGTCTATAATTGACCAAGTCATCTGGGTCAAGAGACGGTTTCTTAAGCAGAGGTTTAATTACAGCAACCTTAAAAGCTTTAGGTACATATCCCTGTAACAGAGATAGATTAATCACATCTAAAATGGAGGAGGAGATCAAAGGGAATACCTCCTTAAATAACCTGGTTGGAACTGGATCTAACATACAAGTTGAAGGCTTAGATGAAGACAATAATTTTGCTAATTCAGAGAGTTCAACTGGATCAAAGCAGTCTAAACCCAGTTCAGATTCCATGACTACCTCAGGTACAATCGCGGATAGAGGAGTGCTTATGATCTTATTTTTAATAAGATCAATCTTATTTATAAAGAATCCCATAAAGTCATTGCTGCTAAGAGCAGGTGGAATGGACGGTTCAACAGAGCTATGGCTCTGGGTGAGTTTGGTGAGTATATCTTATTCTACTGCCTTCAGGTCTGTTTTTTCTACAATCACAATGTCAGACTGTGTAGTTATCACCTGTTTTTCAGTGTGGAAACCTCGTAGGATCGTAGCTTAGTCCATATTCTTTTTGGTTATGGTTGTGAGCATGATCAAGGAGTTTGACTTCGGTAAAAGCATCCACAAAGTACATCCATACGGTATAACAAACAAACTTTAGGGGGGGTTAAAATGTGTAAACAAAACAATATGGTAACGAGTAAAGAGAATTATGGTTAAAATATGCATATAATGCAGTGTCATGATTTTGGAATTGATGATTGAATTATTGGTTCATTTCTTCCACCTGCCTAGCTCCGCCAAGTTTTCGTTCTCACTCATCAGATCCACCTTTTCCAGGTCCTATTTAAACTGCTTGTTCCAAGCGATCAATGCCAGATTATTTGAGCCATGTATGAGAGTCCTCTAGCGTACCCAGTATGTATCTGATTATTTGATCGTGACTAGTTTCTGCCCCTGGACTTCTGAGTTTTTCTTGCCCCAGTTCTGATCTGTTTTGCCTGATCTTACTTAGGACTGCTTTTTGGATTCTGCCAACGGCCTTGTATCTGTCTCCTGATCCTGGCATGGATTTCCATGTGGTGCCTCTTCGGATCTCCGATCTTCTGGCCTGGAAATCTGCTCCTGCATGGACACTGGCTTTGAATTTTTACTCCGGATACTTCTGCTCTTCCGTGTCTGCTGGCTTCTGCTAGCAGCCTGCTCGCTTCACTCCTGGAACTCTCTGGGCGGCTCCCACCGCATGCAGTGAAGAAATTATCTGGCTGGATTCCACTCCTTCTTCTGGCCTCGGACTGAACTGAAAAACCAGGTTAAAAAAGAAACAAGATAGTGACTGATATGACCGCTATCATTCCCCATCGGAGTTTTGTGGTCACTAACCTGAGTTTCTACCTCCACAGAGATTCCAGTTATCCTCTCCTAGCTGAAGAGCTGCAGATTTCTGAGCAGTAAGTAAAGAAGGCTTTGTTTCAAATAACTCTGATCTGTCAGTCTGAAATCTGGATCCTACATTCCGAGTCCCAACAAGCAGTGTACCCTGCTGTTGTGTTCATCAGTGTGACAACCTACAGGAAGGAACAATCTCTGTAGTGGCAGTATTTTTTCCCCGAATAGAGCTCCATTAAATAGATAAAGGTGAAAGTCTTAACAAATTCTGTGCAGAATGTGTGGGCTGTGCAGAGATATTTGGTGCCATTTTCTCAAACATATACGATTGTAAATCTTGAATGGAGTACCAGCATCAACGATTCTCTCTGAAAGCCACTCGTCATTTAAATTATGCTTTACGAATGTGAAGTGATAGAACATCCTTTGTAAATATATTGGATATGCTTGATTCTAGAGAGATAAAATGTGCTAAGGTTTAAAGGGCAGAAGAATTCATGTAAGGCACTATAACTAAGGTAAAGCCCAAGAATGCATTCTGAAGCCACTTTTTGCTGGTTAAAAATCTGTTTAGATTTATAATACAATAAAAATATTCTTTCTTTCTGGCCTTCTTATTAAATTATGGACGTTGCAGTCACTGAATGGCAAAATGATTAACACCAGCAAGGCAACAGACATACAAACAAATATGCTTACCTTATTATTTACTGAGCTTGAATTCAATAACAATTAACCTTTGATAGTAATCCTCCAGGTCTAAGACTTTACCCACTGCTTTTCTCTGGGTTGCATTATGAGCTTTGAAATTAGTGCCGAATTCTTTTCTGTTTGCACTGAAGTAAGAATATCAGCTGTTTTAAAACCGATAAAATGTAATAGTTTAGTAGTTCAAGAAAGATTAGACTACATGAGAAAGCTGAATTTACTTTTCTATCTCATTTACAGCTGCTATTACTGACTATGTCATAAAAAAACTGTTGTGGAAAAGAGTTTAACTTCATCCACCATAGTAAGTCATATTTATTAAATACCTACAGAATCAAGACTTCACACCTGTTTGTAATGAACCAATAATAACTGTTCCATTCATGTAATCATTTTGTTTACCTTCCCACCATTTAATTTTACTGTTTACACTTTCAATGTCTTTGCTAATGAGATGCAAAATAGGTCATTTCTATTAAAAATAACAGTCCAGACTGTTGGAGGTTAGTGTTCTTGCTTGTGAATGTCGATCCCCTGTATAGTTTAATGACTCCTCCCAGGGCATTGTCTTATTTCAAGATGTTTATCCCCCTGTAAATCAATGCATCCGTGTAATTTGCAGATATAAAACAACAAACCAAACCTGATCATTGGTTATTACTTGGCCTGACCGTGGGTTATGTTTCCATTTGTTGCAATCCAGTAAATGATTTAATGGTTCTTTCTGAATTTGATTAAGACACCAATGAAAAAACAATCTACGCAAATAGAAATGGTTTTATTATGTTCTGCTCTGCTGTGAAATTGAAGTACAGACACACTGCCAGAGTCACAGAGTATAAATCACAATGCTACAGTTCAACGGCACAGAGAACAACAAGGCGGAATCAGTATTTTCTCATTTATTTTGACTTCCTTAATAATCATATTGAAGGATAATCAGTCTTTTGTAGGTGCATGGACTGTGCTTTTTTTTAAAGTATTGCATTGCTAAATGCTTCTTCTTGAGTATTTTCTCTCTTACCTTTATCGACTTGCTGGACATTGCTGAGAAAGCATTTTTTTGCAACCTTTGGTGCATTTAAATTCCACAGACTCTTCGCAGTTCTGGCCTTTGCCCTGTGAGCACAGTCATGTCAAAGAGGGGAGTTGTAATTTCTCTTTAGAAAAAAAAATGTGGATATCACCCCCCTTCAACCTGCACTAAAGAAGATAAAACTACATTAAAATAAATAATAATATCTTAGATTAATCTCCTAATTAGTCTCATGGCTTCTTAAATCCAATCTTTTTCCAAGAAACTGTCTTCATCAAACTAAAAGAAGCTTTAGGAAAATACTTTTCTCAGTATGAAGAAAAAAACTGAAAAATAATACTTAAGATATATGCCAGCACAAGAAAGGATTAGACTGAATGACTAATATATGGACCGACCTCTTGTTGGGTAAACAATTGAGCTGGCTCTCTAAATGTACATTCTATTACCTGCCTCTTAGCTTGTCTTACTAGACAATAGCTTTTTGACTGGCCTCAGGTTACTTCAAAGCTGGCAGGCAATACTGTTCCCTCTGGGAAGGACTCTTGTAGGTAGTCTGAACTTTGGACCATGACAAAATTGGGTATAGCTAACGTCATACAATCCAAATAAAGTTACATCAACTAAATGAAAAACAGTATTCATATTTAAAGTATTACACAATCTTAATGCAACAATCAAACTTGAAATGTATTACTAGATCAGTTTTCTCTGTTTTGGAATCAAACAAATGATTTGTCATCTTAAAAACCTATGTGTTTAGCCTCATCCAAAATAATATTTTTCATGGTGAAATGTTTAGCTGATGAGCATTTAGACTATGCAATAGAGACTGGGACATTTGTAAAGTCACTATTAAAACCCTGAGCTGCAACCTGCATGAGTAAGTTTGCTTTGACCCATTCTGTCACCATTTTAGTCTAGATGGATCTGAAGAAGGAAAGCTTGAACACAAAAAACACAATGAGAATCTGAACATATGTTTAATTCATGTTTGTATTCTGTTTTTTGGTCTTATGTTATATTCAAATAAAAAGTCCATATAATCAATAAAAAGGTGCAATACATTTGCTCTGGTCAAATTATTTGATCTTATTTTGTTTTGCTTTTTTTTTTCAATCCAAAATAGATAATACATCCAACAAGGATGTTTAATATTACCTGTCAAAGACAGCTCTGCAACTTAAAGTTTACACCCAAAATGCTTATTCTACTTTATCTGTTTTTTGGTGTTTCTGAACTGAAGTCTGCTTACTGAGATTATTTATTTTTAAACTTGACTTTATTTTCTTTTTGGATTGATAGCATCAGGCCATTATAATATAAAGAGTAACAGATAGATTCATGTATAGATCTACAAATAAATAATATAAATAAATGACTAAATACCTTCAGTAAAACATTTATTCCTCTACCTACACTTTATTCTACTGTCTATTTATAATGTTGACTAATGACAGTGATTGATTTCATTACCTTGTTTTAAGAGAGTGAATATGTTATTTATGAGATTGATATACAAAATGACATCTCTTTAAAATCTGAGACAAGCATAATATGGCTTCCTTAGTCTATATTCCTTTATTCTTCTCTGTCTTTATTGTTCATACATATTTTTTTCTAATTTTATCAGAAATTATTTTAGAAAATGACTAAGAACTTCCTGTGATGGTGCACTAAAAAGAAATAGGAATACTTCAGGGAATAATGAAGGACTCCACGTCTGATAGGCTGTATTTAGCTACAGAGACACGGCTACTTGGAGCAAAACAGTCTTCTTTTTGTCTTTAGCTCTTGATTTTCTTTCACATCTTAGCAGGTCTGCTTACCTTCTATGGCTGTGTCTTGTCTAACCCACGTTGATTTTAGATGAGCCACATCTATACAAATAATTCTCAGCATGCATTAATTGTCCTTTGTTGATTTTCTCTGCAGATTTGAGATTCTTTGTTTGTTCCCTCGACTATCTGCGCATCCCTTTATTAGTTGTTTTTGTCTACGATTATGATCGATATCTCCACTGAATTAATAAATCTACTGCTGATCTTGATTTGGTTCACTAAGTCTGGCAGGTTGCTTTCAGAATTTGTGATTGTTCCTTAAAAGTAAGCACTAAAATAGGATAACAATCAAATAATTGTATTATACAACCATTCATATTTGTTTTTTATCAGTTAGAAGCTGCTTAAACATCACCCCTCTTTTCATTTCCTTTCAAAGGGTTTCTTCTATGAAGCTCCACCTGACAATAAGCATGCACTCAGTAAGGAAATGTGATTGGTGCTGATTCTCTTATCAGCTGACTGACATTTAAACCTTTATTCATCCTGAATGAATTTTACTGAAATTAAAAATCTGTTTTTTCAAGAGCAACCCAGCAGGACTGCAGCACCATTTGCATTTACCAATAATTTGATTCATACAGTGAGGTACATTAATGTCACTTCAGAAGCATAAGAACATGACATAATAAAATCAATGAATAAAAATATGACTGATATAAAAGTCAGTGCAGTTTATTAAAAAGAAAAAACTTCTTTCTAGTCAATCAGTAAGGCCTTAATTCACCATGTGCCTGCAGATCTCAGTTTGGAATCTGGCTGACTACCATATCAGGCTGAGATGATAAACACCCTTACTAAGATCTGTTAGAACTCTGGGAACAAAATTTTTAAGCAAAAAGGAGCACATGTGTGTGTCTCAACAGAAAGGGCAGGATCACCAGCAGCTGCATTTCCATTAAAATGGTGAGGACACGATTCACAACTAGTAATACAACGCAGAGCCCAATGTTGCACTAAATCCAATTTCCTGAGATTGTGCTCATGTGAGTTCATAAACAATGAGTCACCGAGCACAGAAGGAAAAGAATGTCACTGAGTTTAAGAACTCTTGTAGAGAGACACATGTCTTGTTTCCATAGTAGAGTTTAGATTTTAATTTAGACACAATATCTTTGATGTGCACCTTGTAAGAGAGTTTATTGTCTGCACTCACATGAAGTTACTTATAAGAATCGAGAATCTCCATTTCTTTCACATTTGCATCTAATTATACATAATAGATGTTAGTAATTTAACTCCTCAGAGCTACATAAGCTTCTTTTTTCTTCCATTAACGAAAGTTTCAGCTGAGTCAAATGCAACATCACTATCTTCCACTATCTTTACATAAGTGTCAAAATAAAGTAATCCTACAGTTGGACTCCTAAGCTCTTATGGCAACATCTTTCCAGCTTATTTCCAGGTTATTACATGTTTTCATGCCAAACAGATCCCATTTTCTTGGTCAAACAGAAACATCTTGATAACTTGACATACTTCACTCTCTTATTCAGCTTAGGCTTTATTGTTTATAACTGTTTGAAGATGAACATATTTACTGTTCAATCTGGTGTCAGTCTTCTGCAATCGACATTCTGTCAAAAGAGTATTCAGTAACACTTTTTCATAATCCAGTGGTGGACTCTGACTCTGCTAAAGTGTCGTAGTTGTTGACAGACTTATTACCTGATATATGTGAGCGAGCCCTCTGCCTCTGCCAGATTTAGCAGAAGCAGACCATCCCCTTTATTTATTTTTTTCTTCTTGTTCTCCCTGGTGTCCTGTCAAAGTGGAAGACAATTCTCCACAAATATCCCTAGCATTCTCATTATCTCATCACAAGCTATGCAGGCAAAAAGACAGCTTTGTGGATTTTTTCTGCACATCGTGAGGATTAGGTCAATGCCTGCACTGTGCATTGTCATGGGCTTATTGACAAATCTGAGGTGGGCTATTGGAACCTGTGAATATTTATTTATTCCATGTACACTTTCTTGTATTGGTGGTATTTTTGTCTACTAAATGAGTTAGACACTTCTGTGCAGGTGTAAGTAAAGTGCAATTCAACATGCCATTGAATTGAATGGAAATGCCTCATTTTTTAAATAATACTTTCTCAATCACATTCCCAACAAAAACAGTAAAATTCAATCTTCTTAAATTGTTACAGCAGGTATTGATCACATCTGTTGGAAAACGTTAGATGGAGTGGAATAATAGAAATAATTTCTTGCTTTTATGTTTCCTACATTTAAGGCAAATCACAAAGAATGAGCAAGGACTTTTTATATTTTTTTTTGTTAACAGGTTACTTTTGCAACTATTACATGTAAACATCTTTCTTTCACAAGTCAAGATGGAGACAGTTGCAAATGACAACAAAAATGGGTGGAAACTCAGTAATAGTTTTTTGCTGTTATTATTACCTTAGTGCTCTCTGTTTTTACTGTAGAAGGTGCCCCTGCATGCACTTAGGGCCGACTTAAAATCATTGATATAAATTTATGGTGCATTGGGGATTTATCAATGGAATTATAAATATTTGTGTTCATAAATACAAATCTGATTGATGTTACAAAGAAATAATCTTCAGCTAATGATTCCTCATAATTATGAAGTAGGGCTTCTGGTGGCAGCATAGTCTGTTGTCAGAAAGGGTGATGCAGGATGTCTGGGCTGGAAGTTACTGTAAATATTTCAGGAGGGCCTTTTCTCCATCAGACTTGCAGGACTGAAACACAAACAAACGGCATTTTATAACATTGTGTTTGAGAATATATAATTTTTCCCCATCCAATTTTAATTGTTTGAATATTAGTAGAAATATTTGTTACAAATCAAGTATTGAATTCAGCCACTCCGAAAGCAAAAATCTCAGTGGCTCAGTTAATCTTCATAGTTTTCTTTAATCACTTGCTCTATAGAGCTTACAGCTTACTAATTTAAATGTGCCAAATGTTGCTCTCAAGACGGCCATGTTAACACAAAAACTACTATCATCAGCAGTTTTTGCAAGAAGAGGACCCAAATGCGGCTTATAGTCCGTAGGTAATTGGGAAAATTAGATTAACTCTTGATTTTGACATTAAAAGAAATATACTGCAGAGCCAAGAAAAATTAAAAGTGCACAAAAAATATATGAGCAGGAATATGTATCTGACTGAGAAGCAAACAAAGGCGGTGGAAGGAGGTTATATACATGGAATTTGAAAGTTACATTTCCTAATTAACCCCAGCAGTGGATAAGACAATTAGTACCACAAAAAAATGTGAAAGAGCATTTAAGTAGTCATTTTCCATTTAATTTAATTCTTGTAATTAGCATTTGCAATGAAAGAGAATAATAGAACAATTCCCTCTTTTGTCCTGTATTAGGGAAATGTCAATGGTAGCAGTATCAAAGACACAGGCAAATGGAAAACTGACAGGTACTCAACTGATATTAATGAAATAAAAGGACAAACATATGGTATAGTAATGTTTAATGAAATGTTTAAAGTTTAAAGAAAACTTCAGCAGTTTTATAAACAGATTTTGAAAAGGATAATGATTAAAGTAAGGTTTGACAAACTTTACAAATTGTACATGGCAGAAATGTAAGCTTATTAGGTTTAATGGGAACAGTTATAGCTATAAAGTCAAACAGCCGCCTAAAGGAGCTATCTATGACACTAATTTCTGCATTTAGATCAAAATAAATACAATCATGTTTTAATCATTGTTACAACAGGTGATTTAAAGGAAAGTCTATTCCCTTTTTGACAAGTGGACTGAATTGATGAGGTTAGGCATTAGTCAACAGATAATTATTTCAATTTGGTTAGCTGATTTCCTATAGAAACCTTAAAGGGAGACAAACCAGTGGCTGAGGATATATGAACATAATGAGCATATTCAACCCAGGGTAAGTATTGGTTCCAGTCAGACAAGGTTATACAGCGCAAGGTAGCTTTTATCTTTTTGACCATTTTGGGGGTAATAACAAGAGGAAAGACTGACCTTGGCACTGCGAGCAGAGCGGAAGGGACTCCAGACTTGGGAGATAAATTGTGGCCCATGGTCGGATAGAATATTAATGGGTTTTCCATGAACCCCCCAGCACTGGAGCTGGAAGGCTGAAGGGAGTTTCCTAAGAGAAATTAAATGACAAGCCATGGAAAAAGGCTTAAATTGATGGATATATGAGACTAGGGGCATTTGGGAGCCTCTTAATGGTTGAAAAGACCAGATGACGGTTGATTACTGGACTTATTACGTGCACAATACAGGACCAATTTCCAAGTCAGCAACTGCCTTGATGTTGGCTGAATTTGGACAAATCTGTCCACCCTCAAAGATGTATCCCAAAAAACAAAACAGAACATTTATGGAACTCACATTTCGATGCTTTCACATAAGGGTGATACTGAAGAAGGCACTGAATGTCAATATGAACATGTCGTATATACTCTGAGGAGCTGTTAGAGAATATCAGAATGTCCTCTAGCTAGACAAACACAAAAGTAATCAGAAAGTCTTGCAGAACATCAGTGATTAAACCCTCAAAATATGTGCCAAATGGGGGTCTTAAAAGCAGTCTTCCACTCATCCCCTTGTCAGATACGAATTAGATGGTAGGCATTGCAGAGGCCCAACTTTATGAAAAACTGAGCTTTGTGTAGTGGCCCAAAAACTGCTGAGATTAGTGGTATAGGGTATTGTTTCTTGACTCTAATCTGAATGAGGCCACGGTAGTTTATTGAAGCTTGAAGGGAACCATGCGTCCTGGACACAACAAAGAATCCTGCACCCAGAGACGAAGAGGATAGGCAGATAGTGCCTGCAGCTAGAGATTCATTAATGTAGCCCTCCAGTGACTCTAGCTCCCGGTAGGAGATGTTGTAAAGTCTGCTGGTGGGTAGTGGAGCTCCAGGAACAAGATTTATAGCACAAACATATGGACGGTGGGGAGGGAGTTAGGAAGCCTTACTCTTGTTAAATATCTGTTTCAGGTCCATGTATCCTCAGGAACCTTGATGAGTTATTTGGTTGGTTGTACTTCCTGTTGAGGATGAGGAGAGCCCACCTGCCCCCACCCATCCTCACGACCTTCTACAGAAGCAACATAGAGAGCATTCTGACTAACTATCTCACTGTGTAGTGTGGAGGCTGCAGCGCCTTAGACTGGAAAAAAGTTAAAAGAGTGTTGAGAACAGCAGAGAGGATCGTCTGGGCTCCTCTTCCCTCCATTAAAGATATTTCATCCCAGCGCTGCGAGTCCCAAGCACGTAACATTATCAATGACTCCTCACACACCCCCTCCATGGACTGTTCTCCCTGCTGCTCTCTGGGAAGAGGCTTCACAGCATTCGATGCAGCGCCAGCAGATTCTGCAACAGTTTCTTCCCCACTGCCATAAGACTGCTGATTTGTTGAAAAAAACTCTAAATCATGTCACAGACTCTGCATCCCACTGATAACACCAAACCAAAAATACTGCCTATTTGCAACATATCTATTATTGCTCTGAACTTCCATATCAATGCAATGTTTTTTTTTCTCCCACACTGCTTACATTTGATCACTGCTGCGATATATGGAATGGAAATGTTAATTTACTGTCTGGAAAGCTAAATGAAATTTATAAAAGGGAAAGCACACAGAGAAGACTTAGACAATAAAAGTAGTCTAAGGAGTCAACAGAGGGTTTGCTCTCCAGATGAACTTGGGCAGGAACGGCTGCCTGAAAGCAGGAATAGAGGTACTCTGGGTACCAAGTTACTATCTCCTCAGCTCTCCAACTGATATGAGCGTTGTGGATGTCCATCGTATTCTAGAATCGATGGACACTAGTAGGTTGAGAAAAAGAGAAAATAAAAAGGGATATTTTCTCATGATCGTTTCCAGAAAGAACGAGCTTTAGAGGCTTGGTTTGATGAGTGATACTAGGGAGAGCTCTACCAGCCAGAGCTGTAACATTAAGTTGCCTATCTAGGTGTATTGTCTCAGTTGGAATTGCTCTACTAGAGACTGAGCAATTAAAGATTGCTCACAACCGGGGTCAACTAGAGCACTAGGTTAAAGGAAGTCATTGTTAAAACAAAGAGTGGCCGGAAGGATGGGTCGGGATTGGTAAAAAGAACCTGATCTGCCAGACTCCCCGTGCATCTGATTGGGTACCCTTTCCCTCCTTCTTAAAGGGACAGGTAGCTATAAAGTTTCCTGGGTCATCAAAGTATAGACATAGGTATTATATCCTCTTCTGTCATTCCTCAGGTGTTAAGTGGGTTCATCCTATTTACATGGGTTCAGGATTGGGTGCTGATTTTTGGGAGGAGATGGTCTGCTAGTGGGATGAGAGGAGGTTAAAAATGCTCTATGGTTAACTCTTTCCTTGACCTGTCCTTTAGACGGCCATCAATATGAATGGCCAGAGAAAAAGTTCATCCAGCATGAGTTGGCTCTAGTTTATGAACCTTAGGGCCATGGCACACCTTGCCAATTTAGACAGCGTATACACTGAAATTTCTATGTATTTTTTATGTCAAGAAATTTCGAGCATGCTCAAAAATTCTTGAGGTACTCGCCATATGACGACATGTGCCAGCGTGTTTCAGCGTCTTTCAGCATGTTTCATCGTACTTCAGTGTGCTCACTACTTATACAAAGCGTACACATAACTTATCCAACGTATGCCAGCATTTTTGACAGTTTTTCTGTACGTCAGGTTTACACTGGTCTAAATCATCAAGGTGTAACAGGGGCTTTAGGTTCAACAACTAGAGCCAACTCATCTTCACAAACCCACTCAAAGCATGAAAAATGCAATCCTGAAGGCTCCAGAGTCCCAGCCTAAGGCTGTAGCACGAGTGTTGAATTCAGTAGAAAAATCTGTTACAGACCTCTGGCCCTGTTTAAGTGTCCACATAAACAGAATCTCAATGTTGTCCAAAAGTAATCATTAATTCACCCACAAACGTTTGAAAAGAAACTCCAAAATCTGGATATTCTACAAAATGGGCCTCGGCCTATCTTAAAGCTCTACCAGTGACATGTCCAACTACAAAAGCTATTTTGTTGTTATCTTGGGGAGAGAGAGCTTCTGTTGGGATGTGTTAAAAACCAAACTGCACTGAAGAAGGAAACCTCTACAGTACAACCACCCATTTCACCTGAGTATTTCTCTAGGCAATTACAGGAACACCCCAATAGGGGGAAATGGGAGGTGTAGTGGCCTGTTGAGTCGTCTCCCTCTACAGTAGTGGTTGCTTTTTTACAGTACAGTCTCTCTAGAACAGGGTCTGCATCATAGCTGTAAGCCACTCTGTAGCCTAAAGGCTGATTTATACTCAGAAACAAGGTCATCTGCGTGTGTGTCGCAGTGAGCGCAACTATGACCCTGCCCCCTCCACAGACACTCTGGTGCACCTCTCCAAAATTGTAGGTGACCACAGACAGTGCCACAAACAGGAGGCCTCTGATTGGTCAAATCTATATCCGCTCTACTCTATGCATATTTCCTGTTTGCTACCTTAGTGGCTCATTTTGTTTGTATGGCAGCTATTGTGGAAAATGACTCTTTGGACCAGCTAGAAGAGAGAGGTGCGCGAGAATGCTGGGACCCTTTTTCCTTCTGGATTCCTGCTCTTTTTCGCCCTCATGACCCTCCATTGTGGGACAAACTTGCCCCCTCTTCCTCAGCACCTAGTCTAATCCTCTTCTCAGGAGGGTCTCTAAGAGAGAAAGCTCTTTGATTAAAGGCTTGTACACTGTCAGGAATGGTTACCTAAAAAAACAAGAATACAATTACTTTAATGCACAGACATTCAATGAGCACAGTAGGGCTTGAGAGTTGTCAATCAGGATAACACTCCAGTGGAGAATAGCTGGTGTCCTGCTCCTCTTAATCACCCAGGTAATGAGGCTGAGGATTTGCAGGTGTGGGAGCACTGCATCTGCGGCCGATGACCCAATATCTCCTGCAGCTCCAGGAGAAGCCCACAGTTGGAAAAAATCCCAGCCACAGCTACTCCCTGAGATGAACATAAATTATGTTAAAATACAAGGACTTAGGCTTCATATTTTTACAAATATAAAAAAAGATGGGAACATTTTTCAATAATCGTCTCTCAACAGAGTTCCCAACAGAGATTTTGATGCACACAGTTAATGCTGGTCCATGGTGGACAGCAAAAGGTTTGTTCTGATATACTGTATTTGATGCCTGTATGTTCACAGGCCAAAATGACTAAACAATCAAGAGGAGATACTACTTATGATTTTATGACTTGTTTAAACGGAAAGTCTGTCATAAAGTAGGCTCATTTTCTAACGACAGAGACCCATTTTGCTTACAATCTTATCAATATGACTAAACCAGTTCAATTGTTAATTTATAGTAAAAACTAACAGGACAAATTTCCGCACCTGCTTCAGAGGTTTCTTTTTCAAAGTGAGTGACAATACCAAACATTCCTTAATGAATAATTTGACACATAACTTAACATTTTGTTTCACTGATATTCAAAACAAGCCCATTATTGTAATGTCATCTAGAAACCCTGTCTAATTGACTTTGAAATTAAAAATTTACAATGCTCAGATTATCAGTTGCATGTATATAAGTACAGTCATCTGCATACATTGATAAGTGGTACTCTATAAGACAAGGATCATTTGTAAACACAGAAAAAAGCACAGGACCATGTAAACTGCCTTGTGCCTTAGAAGATTTTTTACACCTACTCAGCTCATCTTCCTGCTGTCTAGATGTTTTGCCTATAGCCTCCCTTAAGAAAGCTTTGTTATAATATCATTGTTCAAGCCAAATGCTTTATCTATGATTGAATATTTATTATTTCTAGTTACTATTTTTGTCTGATTTGGTATGACATATATGAACATGAAAAATTTTGGTTTGAAGTATGAGTTGACTTAATTATGAAATAATTAATTTGTTTAGCTGTATTTTTGCTGCTATCCATAATTTACGCTGTTACTCGCCTCTGCCCCTTCATTATAGACAGGTGACTGCAGCACTTGGAATATATTGGAGTTGGCTATTGGGGCCAGGTGAGCTCTTGGATTAAGGCACGCAGCCATGCAGTTTTTGACCGCTAGTGATTATTGTTGGGCTTTTCTTTGAGTGGCATAAAAAGGAACGAAATGAGCCGATATACTCTGCCTGTCAAGTCATACCACGGTAAGAAATTCAAAGTTTGTTTCTTTTGTAAAATAAATCGTCTTGATCAAGAGGAATGAAAGTTTGTTGGATTGAATGGTCACTTTAAAAAACATTTAACAGCTCTGAAGTTAGCCAATTTGGATGCTTCTGAACAAAGAGCAACGCGCATCTTTATTGGAAAGATTGCGCTAAAAATCATAATGTCTGATTTTACTCAAGGAGCACACATCCCACTTTTAGGTGTAAAAATGGGATGCTGTAAAAGCAGAAAGGTTTAACTGCAGTTAAAAAGACTAACTTGGATGAGAAACTACTAAAGAACTACATGCCTATCTTAAATCTCCAATACACAATACCATGCTATATATTATGAAGTCAGGTGACCATGAAGCCATTTGAGCATTGGGTAAATGTGTAGAAAAAAATCAATATATGAATGTGCCAAAATGTTCTCCAGCTGAATCAACAAAAAGTAGAAGTACTAAACAAAAGGAAGAGTGGTTAAAAGGCGGTACAAAGGGCCAGATATTACTAGCCTGACGTAGTCCTACTCAATTCTAGTCAGAATATGAGTCTGATACTGCTCCATAGAGCTGTGATTATGGGGCGTGTTTCGAACGAACCAGGAAAAAAAATGCCTCTGCACTCAATTGGATAGACCTACAACCAATAAGAGCAACGTAGTGCGTGACGTATGTTAAGCGATGCATAGTTGTTGTCAACAAAAATCAAAGCGTGCAGTTGCACGCCTAGAATAAGAAGATGAGCCTTGATTGCGTTTCTCTGTTCCTCTTTTAAAATTAATTTGCTGTCGATATCTTCTAGAACAAACCTAATAGCAGAATCTACTCACCTCAACTCTCCGGCGGCAGCCATTGTTGTTGTCACCCAAGCGCGCTTTGGTCGCATGGTTGATTACGTTACTGTTGATCATCTGTCCATCATCGTATAAAGCCCGCCCTGACAATTTGATTGGATCGCCAGAGGGTGGGCGATCATACTCGCGCTACTATGGAGCAATGCCAGACCGAACTTCCCGACCTCAAACCTTGTGGGCGGGACTAAGTTCGGAATGGGACCCAGGCTAAGATATTACAGCAACAAACCAACAATCTGGCTGTAAATCTGTGAGTATGTGATGTACTCAGAGCTGAAGCTCAGAGGTACATAAAGACAGTAAAAAGGTCGTCAAGGTTACACGTTCACCTAAGGGGAGTGGTTGCATAGTGGTTAGGACATTGCCCTTGGATCCAGATGGTTTCTTAGTTCAAACCCCACTCTCACGGACTGTCCATCTGACTCCCTAAGTAAGACACCTAACACCACACTGCTCCCGGGCGCCGCACAATGGCAGCCCAAAGCTCCCCAAAAGGATGGGTCAAATGCAGAGAGTGAATTTTGTGGCTTTGTACTTTTGATAATGTAATGACAAGAAAGTGGAATTAAACAGTCAAACAGACAGGTGTGGTTGATCCAGAATGCTGCTACTTGCGTCCTCAATAAAACTATGGAAGTGGAGCCCATCACCCCAGTTCCAAATCCTTTACATCTGGTCATTGTATCAAAGATGAGAAACTTTAACATACTTCTGTTAGTCACAACACTGAATGGAGTAGCACGAAATTACATTGGATACAATACTCAATTTGTTTAGAGTGGTGTTTGACTGTGATCTCTAAATGTAGTTAGTTTAAAATTCTTATTATATTTTCAATCATTTCATTATTCATCTTTATATTCATCTCATTATACAGTAATCCTTCATCTTTATTTACTTAAATTACTCAGGTTTATTTATTTAATTACCTTTATACCACTGCAATGTAGTTTTCTGTGTGTTTCTCCTATCACTGTGTAATTTTTTTATTGTACACTACTTTTAACTGGCAACCCTCTAACCCATTTATGCTTTTCACCAGGCACTTTATTTCAAAGAGGAGGCTTTATTTTTGCCCAATGTAAAAAGAACCTACTTAGCTAAACGAAAACTGAATTCTGTTGTGTTATGAACCCTGAACACAACCATATCTTGTTGTAGAACAACAGTACAACTACCTCAAAAGTGATACAGTACAAGTATTGACTAGAGGATTGCTTCAGTTTTGTTTTATTAGTACATTTATTGTACTGTTTATAGTACAAGTGACTGATTACCTTCCTCTGTTTTCAAAATCAATTTCTTAGGGGTCTGTTTATGAAGGGACTGGACATCCTCACGCATCCTAGGTTAAGATCAAGTAATAAAAGTCTGAGCTTGTTTGCTGAAAAGGAATACTTGACCTGTGGGGGTATGAAAAAGGACACCACTGAAAAACAACATGTCAGCTCATGAAACCCTCCCTCGGTAAATAAGGCTTTAAAAATGTCTGACAGATAGATGGATGGTAGGGGTCAATGTCTGGGACTCGGGGACGCCTGAAAGGGCAAGTTATTCCATTCTACAAGCAGAAAGCTGCAAGTAGAGAAATGAACTTGGCTCCCTTTTGCCACAAATGAGTAGAGCTCAATGGTCTACATCACCACTGGGGTTTACTACACATACATTTACAAAAGAGAGAGATTCAGGAAAACACACAAGCACTTTACAGTCTTTGTATATATTTGGCCTTGCTCATATGGTAAAGAGAGTCTAACAAGAACTAAAATCTTTTACATCTTGAATAATTTTTAGAGTGGTCATCAAGACTTTGTCTTTTGTTAAACTCATGAGAGGACAAACGCTTGAGAATGGAACAGCAGGTAGTCTGAGAGGATGGCTGAGAGAATGATGGTGAAAGTGCAGAATCCCTCTAAGGAATCCTGGAAAACTGCATGAGAGCCTGGAAGCTCCTCAGCTGAGATGGATAGAAGGTCAATATAAGAGCTTTAATAATAATCCTGATAAAACAGTACACAAATTCTTCTTTGTGAAAATATCTGACTCATTTGAAAGCATTAGTTTGAGAATTAAAAGTTTTATATTCTTCATTTGACTGCAAAAAGACATTTTATATAAGCAATGGGATAATAAAATGAAACTATACATTCACATGATGTATTTGTCTTGTGCGTGGCCTAATTTCTGACATGTCTCAAAAGATATCAAATCATATTCTTAGGCATCAGATGCATAGAAAGGCATTTCTTCTTTGTTATAGCTAAGGCCAAGCATCTTTATAGAGCATTAAACTAAAGATAACATGGGAGTGTAAGGTTGATGTTGGTTTCCCTGATTGTTTGAATGATGTTACAATATGAGTGTGTGGGTTCCTGTATTTATGGAAACTCATTTCTAAGAAAAGTGCTCCTTATGAGGACTTTCAGTTAGGCCTACTTGGTGGGACCACTTCACCAGTCCCCATAAAGAAAAACTCTTGTTGTGTTTGGGGTGAGGTTTAGATCTAAGGTGTGAATTCGGGTGAGGTTATTGTTAGGGTTAGGGTCTGGGTGAGGCAATAAATTGAATGGAAGTCAAAGTAAAGTTCCCGTACAAAAGGGAAACATGATGGAGGATGAGTGTGTGAAACACATTGTGTTTGTGTGGGATAATAAATAATGACAACTAGGGTTTTAATCAAAACACACACAGGAAAAAACGCCTCTGCTCTCCTTCGGAGAGTACTTTACAGGTTGCCAAGTTAAGACAGACGAAGATGTATGAATTTAAGATGGTGAGCAAAGACCACTCAGCCACTGTAATTTGTAAATTACAGTGCCATATATTTGCAAATATTTTGAAGAATAACGAGATTTCTTAGGTGTTGTTGAGATATAACTGGTCCGTTTCTGTTTGTGGCTGTCATGTTTATAGGTGTCTGTTCTTTTGTCAACATAAAATACCAAATACTGCACTTTTTTTTGGAAACCCTGAGCATTATCATATGATTAGTTGTACAACTAGGAAGTAAACACAGGCTACACACTGCACCAGAGTATTTCAGCATCATAGGTTTAAAAGGAGAAAATCTTAACTAAGATATTGCTAAATTGTTTATAGGACATGTTACTTCCTTCCCTGGCTACAAAAGAGAATAATTTTGGTTATTTGGTTACAATTTCTTACCTGTTGCTCTTATTACCATTTAAAAATGTTGATTCAGATATTGTATACAGAATTTCTGAGTTCACATGAGCATTCTTAACTCTATAAAGTTAAATTTATTGAATCTGAACTTGAGCACATAACATTTGCTTGCAAATTTCAAACACAAATTTCAGAAACAGACTTATGCAGTCTCAGAACCAAAAAGTTAAGATCTTGATTGTTGGAGGTAAATATCCTTTATTTTATAATTATATAGAGCAACAAATCTTTAGTTTACCCAAAACGTCTGCTGCTCACATAGAAGTACCCTGCATTCCCTTGTTCCCCTCCTTGGAATCCATCATGTGCTGCAACCAGCATGAGATAGCTGTAATTTGGCCTCACTGCAAGTTGCCCAATTTGTGTCCACTTGAGAGATCTACAAAAAGTCTTTTCACCTGTGCTGAGAAGAATATATTTTTTTTATAACTTGTTGAACCTAGAATTAGGTCCTAGCAGGAAGCTTAGAGTATAGCAATTTTGAAGACAAGAAGCTGTCTGATCTATGTGGAGTAGATTAAATGCTATATATATATATATATATATATATATATATATATATATATATATATATATATATATATATATATATATATATATATATATATATATATATATATATATATATATATATATATATATATATATATATACTACTTGGTATGAGCTTGTTTTTTATACTAGTGTACTAGTATGCAAGAGAAAACATATACATAATTCTAGCAATATTTTACACATAATTGTTCAGATCATGGACAGAAATATTGTAAAAATAAATCTGAAGCCTTAAGCTGCTCTTTAGGTTATGTGTTATGAATGAGCATTTGCAGTTTAGTGAAGATACTTCAAACTGTCCTCTTATAGCCATTGCAATTTCTATAAAAGCGGCATTTCCCTGTGATTATGCAGATGGTAATGGAATGGCACATGTTGCTGCTGATGATCAATTAATTTCTTGCTAGTTGATAAAAGCTTTATTTTAAACTGGAATGAGCCGATGGCCTTTCTTACTACTGTCAAAAAAATGTCATGGAAAACAAAGTTTGTGTTGCATAACTTTATCTTTTTAATTCATGATAAGTGTTTCTGCTCTCATCTTTTCTTGTGCGACAGCAGTTTTGCATAATTTGTTTTTTCTTCCCTCTGCCTCAGCTCTAACAATTCCTAGATTAGTTCATCTGGTTTGCCTGTAATTTCTCTACAACTGCCTCAGTATTTAGGCTCACTAGGTCTCTGTTTTTCTTTTTGCTTGTGTGTTCCATTGGCTGCTCCATGTCTGGGCTCCCTAGGGTCTCTATCTCTGCCCTGCTCCCAGTGCTCTCCTTGTGAATTCTTGGCATCAATGGAATGGTTTGAATTAGAGAAGGAGTAAGTTAATTAATGTCCCTCTGGGATTAAAAAAAAAGTTTTGTTTATTTTATTTTTGTTTTTAATTACAGTTATTCTCCAGACCTAAATCTATTAGAGATGTACCTATATAAAATAATGACATGGAGGGGAGGATTAAACAGAAATGTACAGGATTGAACTTCCAGATTCAAATGACTCAGTCTTTCCAAGAATAATTGTTCTCATTACCACATTAGCAGAAACCATGAAGCGGTGAAGGAATGGATGACTGCATTCAGTATATCCACCAGATTTGCCATCATGTCACATTTCTATGGTAAAAAAAATTGATTTGTGGTTCGTTGTTTGCTGTGTGGCTGATCGCAAAGCATCACATTCAAAACTTTGTATGCTCTGCATGTAACAAATCTGTACAACCTGAAACTTTAAGGAAGATATGAAAAATGCGTTGATCACAAGTATCTGTGGTTTGACAACAGTTAATATTTACTAATGACTAGACTATACTCTATGATATAAAAATATTAATTGTGCCACAATGACATCCATTTCTCCCCCAAAATATTTACATTGCTTCATAAGGCAAGATTCCTTTGGTTTTTGGCCATTTTCCACCAATTTTTTTATCTTTTGCTGAATTAGGGTGCTTATGTAGATTTCTTTACTAAAATACATTGACTTAGTATAAAATGGTTTATGTTTTTCACATTGAAATGACAAAACATCACCTACTAAGTAAATATTCAACTGCATTTACAATGCATGAGGGGGGGGGGTTCTCATCATATTATCTTCACCATACTTTCAGTATGTAGGTATGCAAATAAATTCAGAAAAACATTCTGGTGTGTGCACACTCTTAATTCATCTGGGTTCTTTTTAAAAAAAACTCCACATTCCCAGCTTGAACTGAAACATACTAACACACACACCCACACACACACAGAGAAGCAATATCAAAATACAGATCTTGGTTGTTCCAAGTCGAGACAGCAATAGTGATCAATCATTGTTCTCTAGTCTACCACTCCGCTGTCATCACCAAATTACCAGCACAGAAAATCATGAATCAATCAATTACAGGCCAAGGGCTGCCCAAATGTTGCATTCCTTTTACTAATAAAAAATACCCTATTGGAGCAAAATGCTTTTAAACAAAGACAGTTGTGGTAAACAACTTGGCATACTGTTAAAATTGAAAACGTGTCAGTTTTACGTGTATGGAGCCAAAAGTCATATGGTACTAAAATAAGCATTAATATAAGGACTTATACAAACATGTAATTATTAAGTGTGTATGCAGGAATAATTTTTTATTTTAACAGTCTCCATTTGAGATATTTTATTATAATTCTGTTGAGATCAGGAAATGTCAGCTTCGGAAAATGTATTTCTATATAAATTTGCATGTGGGAAAAAAAATCAGATCTCAGTAGTATTAAGCAAAACAATGATGTAACAGCTATTTTCTCACATGTTGACAATCTTTTTTAGCACAAGTAAAGTACCTGATACTGGAAAAAAGGTATGGTGACAGATGATTTGTGGCAATTTTTAGGAGATTAAGAGAAAAACTAGACTTAATTCCAGCTTTATTGTAGTGGCATTTCTCTTTCCAAAAAGTGTTAAAAAAATGTTTATCTAGAATGTAATTTAGAACATATATTGCATATACTACTAACTTGGGGTAACAGTGTCCCGAGAAGTAGGGGTTAATTTTCTAAATGATGTGTTGCCTGTTTGAGCCTGGGCTCCAACCATCTCAGTCATTATGAAAGGGCTGAATGACATCATTCACCCATTTATTTGTATGAAAGGGTAAATGATCAAATGTAGAGTGAAGTGCTGGAGAATCCTCAGATATTATAAAGGGCTTTAAAAAATAAATGCTGTTTGTCATTCACCATATAGTTGAAATCAACTAATTTAACATAAATTATGAAAACTTACTGTACATCTGAAACATTGCACTAAAGAACAAGAAAAGGTCTCAGGAGTTTCAGACACATTGCAAATGGATTTTAAAACATCTCTCCTCAGGGTAATTCTGCTGCCAACAACAGTCCCTCAACCCTTTGTCTAACCCATCAACCAGAGCTATTTGGTTTAAAAGATCCTACCAGGGGCATTTAAGCCTCAGACAACATTGTCTGCTCACTGAAACCCCTTGGTGGTTGTTCAACGAGTTGATCACCAGAGAAACAGTACTACATGCAATCTAACTTTTTTAGTAGGCCAGAACTTAGACATCTATAGTATTTCACAAGGTTTAGAAATTTTAAATGAAAGACAGACTTAAATTTTCTGCCTTACAGTCTTTCCCTAACGAATTTTCAAATCATGACAGGTTATGGCATGATAGAAGAGCTTTTTTGAAACTTCTATATTATGAGTTAATACAACATGTAATTTACTGTTTTGATTAATAAAATATATATATATAAAAAAACTGTTCCTCACCCATCATGGGTGGTCTTTGCTGTTTCTAGAACTGCACCCTTCTGGACAGAGATGTCTGATGCATTTCCAGGGATCTGCTTTAACCACCAAGTTCAAGTTTGGGGGTCACTGCCCCAAGTGCCCCAATGATCACGGGTACCACTGATGCCTTGACCTTCCAGGTTTTCTCCAGCTCTTCTCTGAGCCCCTGGTATTTCTCTAGTTTGTTCATGTTCATTTTCCCTGACGTTGCAGTCACTTGCTATTTCTATGTCAACCACAAAACAAGATATATATATACCAGACAGTGTTTGGTCTGGCAATGTGGCAATAAGAATAATTGTCTTCAAAAAAGAGCCCAACAGATTTTGCTTTCACAAGTGGAACAGTAGGGCTATCGCCATAGTGTTCCGCATGATTTATGCATATAAATAGCTTTATTATAATTTATGCAGGGAGTATTACAGATGATATGGACACTGCAATGTAAGTACAACAGGAAAGTAAAAACAGGAAAAGGAGAAAACGTCTTCAGTCTGCTTTATCACCTGCAAACAGAGATGGAAAAAAAGAACAGCACAACCAACGGATATAGTATAAGAGATTCAATAAAGTAGCACCTTGATACCATCGCTGAAGTATAAATGGTATTATTTTATCTGACATGTATGCTGTGGTATCTGAAGATAAGAATATGGGCTTTCTGTATTGAAGTGCATCCCTAAGTACCTGGAGCCAAGCACCTGTAGTTGTTTGTGAGATTGCACTTGGGCATGTGAAGTTTATCTAAAGGAAAAAAGCTCAATAGTGGTTGTGAAGAGCCAAAGACCCGCCCTCCCAGAGGCAGGCACTGGGGGACCCAAAATCCCAGACCCCCAAAGGGAGTCCCCCCCACCACCACCACCAAGGAAAGAGGAGAGATGGCACAGAGGAAATCCCCCAGCCCCTGCAATGAAGTGCCCGAGACCTCAGCCTCGACTGGGCCCTGGGGGGCCAGGCCCCACAAAGTGGCCGCCAGGAATAAGCCTGCACCAGGCATCCACCTCCAAACACCCAGCACCACTAAAGCGCCAGCCAGTGAAGGGAGGCAGGACGGGGAGCATGGGTTCCACACTTAGTGGAGACTTGAGATGTTCTTGGGAGAGGGAGAAGTTCAGAACATGAAAAAAATAAAAATAAAATAATTCAGTCTCGATCACGCCTTCCTGCCCTGGTGCCCCCACTCGCAACACACAGACTCTTCAAAAAAGGCCCGAGGACCCGGTAGCGGGACTCCCAGGCCCCGCAACAGCCCTCTCCCTAGACCCCGGACCAGTATTTATCTTTTTTGAACCTTATTGATGGAGTCCAAGAAAATGGACCCTTTCAAAGACTTCATGAGGTTTCCACAATCAAATCTGCACAATGCTTTGTTAGTGGACAGCTTGATCAATTAAATCCATATGACCAAAAGCCTCTGTTGCAGCTAAAGTCTAAAGCTAACTAACTCCAACATTTGAAAAGGAGATTGTCTACCCAAACGTAATATGAAAAAGTTGGGTTGAACTTGAAATTGAGCTTGCACTTTAAGGGATTGTTGACAAATTTTGTCTAGCAATGTTATTTAAAAGTGTTTCTTCAAATACTTTTTTTTTTGTTAAGTGTAAAAAAAATCTGCTGCAGTTACAGATGAAGCTATGTTAAGGCTTGCACACGTAGTAACGGGGGGGGAATAAAAGTAGCCCAAAGCATATACGTATTTTAGCCACCTCTAAGGTACTGATTGTTCGCATTGTTGCAGTTTTCTGAAGCTGTCTTTTAACAAAACAAAAAAAATATATATATATATATATATATATATATATATATATATATATATATATATATATATATATATATATATATATATATATAAATAAAGAATAATATAGATTAAAAAATATATAAATATATAGGGTTGCTAAATTTTGTTTGTTGCTTATTTCTCTTTGGATTAATTAAAAATTTGAAGTTCACAGAAAATAAAACAGCAGCATCATCTTTAGAAGCTATAAAGAGCCATTTTTCAATTAATGTTAAGGAAAAATGTGTTTAACATTCAGTTGTTGAGGCTTAAACTGCTGTTATCTGTTAGTTTGTTTCAAAAATATAATTCAGTGTTTTACTATAAGTAAGACAAAATCAGATGAATGTAAGGAGAAAAAAAGAACAACAAACCCCAATGCAATCAAAAAAAATATATACAAACAACTCCATCCATCAGTGCTACTAATGGAATTCATCAAACAACTCTTTGAAGCTATCATCTGCATCATGAAATATTTTGTAAGCTCTCAGAAGTGCAGTAGCTCCAAGTATTCTCATGGCTTATTAATGCTGACATGCTGCCGTCAGCTCACTCATTCAGCTGCTGTTCACAAGACATTTAAAAAGGCGAAGCTTGAACACACTCCTAATGTTGCAGAGAACAATAAGGAGCAGATTCAGGCTTTGCTTGAGGTTTCTTTATATAGAAAGATACATTTGTTAGATTGTGTACCCATACAAATTAAACATCCACCCTTGGTGACGTCGTAAGAAATGCTTGAAGTATCAAACATTTAATGGGTAAGCTGACAGTTTATTGCTTACTTATCACTTGATCACATCTAAGGGTTTTGTTATTTTGCCAATGAGAAGAAGAGAGAAAGAAAAACAATTAAATACCTAACTGTGCGTCTTTTGGGTGTGATATTATTAAAGTAATGCATCTCCTTTTACAGATGCAACTGACAAGAAAATTAGTTCTGTTAGAACAACGTCTAAGACTTTTTTCAGTTGTCACACACAGACCTCTCAAACCTCTTTCCTTTCAATCTCTCTACTGAAAACAAAAATCTATAATAGAAGTGGTTTGACCACATCAATTTGCATCACTTAAAACAGTTTATATAAACTAGCATAGATTAGTACCCATACAGTCATTTTAAGCTGATTATTTAATTTGAACCAATGGCAAAGCAGGATCTAGAGTGGGATGTTTTTGGTATTAGTATAGCTAAAAATAGTGTTGGAGCAAGGATTTGCTCAGGGATCTTTAGCCAAATGCAAATGATAAGAATTTCGAAAAATCTCGATACATAATAGTAACCATGAGTTACTAAAGCAAAATTCACATCAGACTCTAACTTAAAAAAACACAAGTATGTTGGCATTATGGCCTCTGGGGTGGGGCCCCTGAGGTACTGGGCCCCTTGGGGTTTTGGTCCCTTGGGGGTTGGTGGGTGCGACCATCCATGTCTGCCCAGCTTGTGTCCCAGAGATCTGGGGTGCCTCTGGAGGTCTGGGGTCAAGTTTGCCTCTTTTTCTGTGCTGGGCCCTGTAGGGCAAGTCTGGGGTCACTCAAACCTGCTAATAAGCATATTATCCTTCTGAAGAAGCTAAATCCTTTATTCTCGAGCATTACAATGCATACATACCACATGGGTTCGATTGCAGGTGTTCATGGATACACACTAATACTAAATGCTAAGCTGCAGCTACAGATATATACACCACCCTGTATAATATTGTATATTCACCATAGGTTTTGCCTTCCACACACATGGATATCTGTGGGATACTGGCTGTCCTGGAAGGTTTTTCTGATGTTTACTTTGGTTGTCTTTTGTCTTAATTTTACTGTTATTATGGTCTGTCCCTCTCGTTTCATACAGGTGTGGAAACAGACTTCTTGTCAGGATCCAGAGATCTGCCACCTGATCTCCAGCAGAGAGCGCTGTGGGCCTCCTGAGCTGATTCCTCTACACACCTGGAGATCATCAGCTCATCAGAGGTCCACACTACTTAAGCAGCTGCCAGACCTTCCTTCGACGCTGGAGGGTTGACCTAGTTTGGTTAGCGAACCTGAGACTCAGAACGTCTGAACTTTACTAGTAGACTCTAGAGAGGAACTAGTCTTCTAATCGCCTTTGTCTTTTGTGCTCACAGGAAATCCTGAAGCTCTGGATGAGCTCCACCTAGAAACCTGCCTGCCTGCTCATGAAAGCCAAACCTGAAGATCTCAGTTTGGATTCCTTCTTCAGCTCTTGGATAGAGCAAGGAACAAACCCAAGCCAGAAACCTTCTAGCTCGGAACTAGACGCTGCTACTGCTTAAACTCTCTGCCACATCATTGACTCTGGACCTACGGTATCTCACCTCACGGCTCTGTTACAATCTCCTCAAGGCACATCTTGATTCTTCTCTCTATCAATCCATCATCAGCCTGGCTAACCAAACTCTCATCTCTCCAGAAACTCTGAGACCAGTCCCGGACCAGTACCAGAACCAGATCCAGTATTATATCATTGTACATCTTTCAATAAACCTTGTTAAACTTTCCTTCAGACTCCGTTGTGTTCTGCATGTGGGCTAAGTCCTTAAACCCAATCATGACACTTCTAGGAGTTACTGCATGTGTCTCTTTTTCTCTCCCCTTAGTTCTTATCCCCTCTTTCTTTCTCACCTCCCTTTCAGTCTCCGCTGTCTAAAATTTTTACTTTTTAAATCATTTTCAATTAAGTTTCAAATATAAGTACCAAGCAGAACCTTATGACAACAACCATAATGGTCTGTTTGTGAAAGCAAATCTCTTGGGCTATGATCATGGGACATCTGCTCAAAGAGCCAAATTGGCAAAACAGAACACACACACACAAAAACAAAGTTTAAAATAAAATAAAAAAATGTGTTTCAGAAAGTTATTTAAGCTTCCTTTTGATGTCAAAATTGACACGATTACCAATAAATATCACTGTATTTTCAATAACACCAGATTTTGCAAATAAAAACTAGTTCACCCCTTGGCTACTAATAAAAGAAACACAATTAATGTTCTAGAGGCCATATTTTCCTCCTCTAAAGACCGGATATACATAAAAGAGGGATAAAGAAAGGAAAGGTATGGAGCCAAAATCAACTGATCTATAGGAGCAAAAGAACCAAGCCTGAAGAAAAGATGAGTAGAGTGGCTGAAGGTGTCAATGATTCACTTAGAGTAAACCCTGCAGGCTAACTTATATCAACCCTTTCAGACAACAGAGAAGAGGGAAGTAGAACAAGACAGCGAGAGACCAAGGGAAAGATTAATGATAAGCAGAAAATCTCCAACCAAGTGAAACAGAAGTAAGAAATGTATTAAAATAAATGTTTCCTGTTTCCAAATAGCTTTGTGTTGTGTTGGAATGATAACTTGTACAACCTCAAGGCTTGCTGCTGTAATACAATCCTACATGTTCCCACCCACCCATGCATACACACAAAAACAGATTCTATGTTAGCACAATAGAAACCGGAGGAACTGTGCAGTTTATTGGGTCATTGTAGATTTCTCTCTGGATGAAATATGTGTTAATTTGCAAAGTGGCCAGAGGGCAGTCAATAAGAAACCTCTGTTTTATCTGCAGAGGGAAAGTAAGTTATAAAGGGGGCATTAGAAGAGAAAAAAACAGGAACGGAGAGAAAGAGAGGGAAGAGCTTCTAATATATTCCTTTTAGTGAGACCCTTAAGGTGGTGTGATGTTGGGAAGGGAGTAGATTAACATACACTAAAAGACTTTTAGGCTGGAAGACCTTTGGGGAGGTGTTGAGCCACCAACAGGAAGAACACAGCAGATCAGTATATTATGTTCGCTTGCTAATTCATCATATCTTTTTTGTTTTTTGATCACTGTTTTTCTGAAAAATTTAACTTTAATTACAAAGGCAGCAGAGCTGCACAGGTGTAACCCCATAAACTACTGCTTGGCTCCAAATTGTAACATTTTGTTTTGTTTTTGCTTTTTTGTCTAATGGGTATGCATGGACTGATTTGAGATGATAACGTAACCCTAACCCTTAACCGCCAGAGAGAAAAACATGTGATGTAGAAGCAGTACTGTTATGCTCTGTTTTCCCAAAAAAAAAAAAAAGGGTTGGTCCCTCTTCAAATTACTCTGGAACTTGAATATGAGGAAAGAGTTTGGACCAATAGAAATTTGGTTTTAAAACTCTTAATGAATTTACATATTCATGAGTTCTGTAGGGATACTTCAGTTTTCCCATACAGTTAAAAACATGACAGTTTAATTGGTTATGCCAAACTGCACACATGTCTGAGTTTTGTGTGTATCATTGTTTGTCCTGTGTGTGTTTGTGTTTCCCTGTTAGATTGATCTACTGGCCAAGCTCAACCAATGCCCTCTAGAGCCGATACCATCCAACTCTGCATGGATAAGCATTGATAAGGTAAAACTTTAACTTATTAAAGCAACTGAATATGTTGATAGAGGTAACCAGTCAACACTTGTGTTTCCCTCTAACCGTCAAACAAGCTTTGAGCAATTTTTTAAAATGTGGAAGAAAGAAAATGTGAGTTAGTAAACTCACTGCAGCTATTGGAAGGAGCTAAGAGGATGATGCAAAGCGTAATGATGTCATGCATTGATGCTATACTTGCTTTTAATAAGTAAGAAGTAAAGATATCAAGCTAGCATAGACCACTGCTCAGTAATGGTCAGAGGTTTTAATGAATGTGTTGCTGTTGGTAAAATTGTCATGTCAACTACTATAAGCATGTTTGGGTGTGAGTGTGTGTGCATGTGGATGGGGGGTGGGGGGCGTGTGTGTGTGTGTGTGAGTCGGGGATTTTATTGTCTTGCTAATGATATGTGCATTAAAAATAAACTTGCCAATCTCTAGCTAGCAATTGTACACGCCATCCCTAAATGTCAAGAGTGATTCTAATCCTTGCATTTAGGATGCTACCAGGGTAAACAGCTGATAAGTGTTGTGGGAAAAAGGTATTCAACTATACAGTCCAGTTAAATAATCAGAGATCGATGGATTTTACTCAGTCAGCACTTTATTTTACTTTGCAGTGAAAAAAGACAACAAGACAACATACAACCCTTACATGTAAGATGATTAGCCATGTTCTGACTAGGCAGTTTGTTTCTCACTAATGAACCCTGCAGAAAGGCTGTGAAGGTCTCCATACATCTCTTCTTGAAACAAAGACAGGAAATAAAACATAATTGTAATGAAATAATCCCTGAGAAACAGTCCAGATGTTGTGAGAACTTTTATTTTATCTTAAACACTCCCTAATAGGAAAAACAACTCCCTCTCGCTTCCTCACCCATTTGCGGGTAGTCTCCCCTTTTTTCCTCCAAGCTTGGGTCCTCTACCAGAGGCCTGAGAGCTTAAGGGTTCTATGCAGTTTCTTTGCTGTTCCTAGAACTGCACTTTTCTGGTCTGAGATGTCTGATGTATTTCCAGGGATCTGCTGTAATCAGTCCTCAAGTTTGGGGTTCACTGCCCCGAGGGCCCCAATGACAATGGGTACCACTGATGCCAGGCCTCTGGTAGATTTTCATTTATATTCTCTTTGGGTAAGCCCAAATATGTGGGCATATTTTGGTGGAGTTTTTATATTCTCCACCACATGGACATCTTTACGACTAATTTGACATGGCTAAAGCTCCCCATTAAAAAACTATCTTCCACAATGTCAGATCAGTTCTTAGATAAGACATCATATTTTTTATATATATCAGGGGCACTAGGATGGTTCTGCATGCATGCCACATGTCACTAACTTGAGAGCTGTTCTTGTGACAGTGGGGACCATAGTTGGGGGAATGGACTGGATGGTTCGAGTGAAAGTGTAAGCAGGCTACCAAGATGTGGACCGTGTGCAGACTGAACTTAAACTCAAGAGATCCTGCAGGTTGACTGTGGGTGGGATCAAAGGATTTTAAAATTAAATGCTAGGCAGGTCAATACAACACTGAATTTGTATTAATTAGATTCTAATGACAGCTAAAATGTCTCATATGAATACATGTTAATTGAAGTCATAAATATTCAGAAGTCACTATACTCTGTCTAGGTGGTGTTTTACTCAAATAGTAAATGTTTTATACACTCATAACATATTTCATACATGCAGCTTTTTTCCAAAAAGAAACATTCCACAATAGTTTTCTGTAAAACCTATGCTATTAATATAATCACTAAGGTTTGTCAAGATATATGCTGATTTGAATGGTAAAAATATTATAAATAATATGACTAGCCGGAGAAATATTATTGTTTTGTGAAACACTAGACCACGATTTAGCAGCCCTTAACACTCAAAGAATAAAACCTTAGACCAACTTTTCAGGGAAAAGAAAACAGGGAACTACTCATTCTTTCTGTAGTCTATAGTGATGTTTTTTTGTTTTTGTTTTTTTTCCTTCACCTATACACGTTGCAATGTCGCATGTGGTGTTTATTTCATTTGATCAATAGATGCATATAAGACAATGCTCTCAATGCTTTGTTAAGGTATTGTTATACGCAAAGCAAACTTTTTTACTCATACTGTATTATTTAGGATTGAATAAAGTCTATTTTTTTCCAAAAGACATGTTTGTGGCTAGCTGCCAAAATTAAATTTTATGAAAATCTGTTGATAATAAGCAATGTAGTGCAGAGAAAGAGCTGTATTGACAGAAATATCAATTTTGTACTATATGTACAAAGGCTTAATACATAGTTATACTAACACTAGACTGTTTTATAAACAAACTAAATGCCCAAGGAGCATGTTTTGGATATAAAGCTATCTGCTTAGGGCCCTTAGACTAAACATTTTTTGCATCTGTGCTGCGAATGCACTAAAGCATCTTACCTGTGTTAAGGGTTGAGTGGAGGTCTTTGAGGACCCAAATGCAGAAACCAGAAAGCAGAGGTGAATTTTGCAGATTTAATGGAGCAACTGAGGAAAAATCCAAAAATACAAAGAACCCCCAAAAAAACAAAAACGTCAGGGAAAACTTACGTAGGAAGCCAGAGACGAGGAAAAAAACAAAACAACAAACCAGCACTGACTGCAGAGGTGGGGTATATATTGGGACACTGAACCAAGACAAGCTAATCAGCAGATATGGAGCAGGAGTGAATGGAGTAACAAGAAGGGACCAAGGGACAAGGAGACGAAAACAAGAGGGCAACAGAGAGCAACACAAGAACTAAAGAACTCAGCACTGTTAGAACTACGAAGACACAGAACACAAAGAAACTAAAAATAAACCCAAACAGAGGGCAGAACCCTGACAACCTGGGGCTAAGCCCCCCAAATATAGGGTCCTAAAGACGTCCGTGATCCACTATGTGAATAGCTAAGAAAACAGTTTAACAGCTTTAGGGTTTCTAGGGCCAGGTGCCTATGTTTGCTTGCCAGTTGGTCTGGGGAAGGGTATCCAGTCCATTAAAGTATGGAAATCAGATTCTTTTTCCTAATATCAAAGAATTAATTTTTTATTACTCTTAAATCTAAAGCTAAATAGAATAGAATAGAATTGAATTTAATTAAATAGAATTGAACTGAATTAAATTGAATTGAATTGAATTGTATTGAATTGAAAATCCCTGTATTTGTCCACAATGGGGAAATTCTGGCATTACAGCAGCAAAAGTGGTCACAAAAATATGGACCTTATAAAAATAACAGAATAAGTGGCATAGTTAAAACATAAACAAATAAAATATGTACTGTATAGTGTTTCTACAAATATAAATACTAATCTGAAGATGAAATCATAACCTTATGTTGCTGTATATTTGCCTAAACCAGCCCAGTTTCATTTCTCACCTGCCTCAACCAGTTAAACAGGTTTATAGATTTCTCGACATACCGGTAAATATTTTTTTAATAAAATGGTCTTGAGCCAAGAGTCTTAGCAAGATGAATACCAGGACACAATTTCTGTTTTGTTTCAAAGTTTTTTCCAACAGTTTCAGTCACTGAACACATGAAAATGGTTATATTTCAGGCAGTGTGTGACACATAAAAGCAATAAAGCAACATTGTTGAGAATAAATGTAATTTTAAGATCACGTTACAGACTTGTGTTTTTTCTTTTCTTCAGATTCTAAACGGTACGATCATTACATGTATTTCTTAGGATACAATAAATATGCACGTTTTTTTAGCTTTTCATTAAAATAATAAATCCACCTTCCACATGGGTAACATGTAATGTTTTTAATGTTGCCTAAGGGCAGCAGTGTTCTTTTATCTATTGTATTTACCTTAAATAAAACCTTGAACAAATTCCCTTAGCAGATGAAAGAGAGCCCACCACAGAGATGCTCCCTCTCAGCATATTGCTGTGAAAGCTTTACCTGCAATTAAAAAGCTGTTATTCACTTGAATCCGTTCAAAGCTGTAATTGGAAAATATCACAAAAAAGAGGAATCTCTTCCGAAACTTAGCACATGCTCTTTCAACATGTGTCTAATTGTGATTGAGATGTTGTGGATTGTAGTTTGGTGTTTACCAAAAGTAACATCAGACGAAGCACATTTACTGTCTACTTACTCTATGGTACATACTGGCTTACTGACAGATTATTGTGTCCTAGAATCATCCCCCCTGGGAGTTAAATGGCTTCTAAGGACTGTGTGAAGAGCCTTTATCATAGCAATGTTGTTACAAAACATAACTTTTTATTTTTTTTGTTGTTCACCATAGTAAATGTCATTAACCACCCTTATTAGGGCCAGTTATTTAACCGAGACCATTTGTTTTCTGTACTTAACCAGCAGCCCACTTAAATTCTGACAAATATAATGATATTAATTTATGCAGGGAAATGTGTAGGGACAGAACCGTGTTTCTGACTAAATTCAATGAAATAAACCTTACAGGAATATGAAGAACTTTCTGCATGGATAAAGGGTGCTGGCTATTTATCCCGTAATTAGAGGCTTAAAATCACAATTCTGTGTTGGAGACAGTTATACTCTGATTAGCTAGTGTCTTTCTCCAAGGAGTCAATCTAAGTTTTTCTTCTCGAAAGACAAAAGAAAACCAAAGATAGAGGTTGTTGTTACTTGACAGAAACATCTGCAAAGAACTTCTACCCAGTCTCCTGTTTACTCATTTACTCTCCCATTTACTCTGGATGATTAAATTGGCCAAAAGTAATGTAAAGCCGCTAGAGTTCAGCCAGTAAGTCTTATCCAAAGACAACTCCAGGTTTCTAGGACTGTTTTTATTGGCCACACAGTACTACAAAAATAATTAAAATATTCTGTCTCAAAGTGATGCATTAAAGGTATTCTATGTCTGTTTAAAGTATTGTAATTTATTTTATTTTTTTTTTGGTATCAGGATTTTTAAGAATTCTTTGAAAATGTGATTGTTTAGGAAATACCTCGACTGATGATTTTTATTTATTTGTTGCTTTATTTATTTATTCAGACAAACATTTATTGCATATATTGCCTGCATTTTCCCTTTTTTGTACAGCACTTTGTGATTTTTAAATGTGAAAGGTGCGTTCTAAATCATTTCTAATTGCAGCAACACTTCTGATAAGAATTTGAAGGAGAGATCACAATTAATTCGTTTCATCAATAAATCCAGGATCCAGAAAGTTGGAAAAAAAAAATTAGATTAGTGGATAGTGTTGTAGGAGTTCGGTAACTATAAATGTATGCTATCGGTCTTTGGTGCAACCATTGAGAGAGATGACCTCAGGACTGATGATTCATGTTATTCAGCCTTCATTTCTCTACCAATTTGCTGTCTGAAACTCAGTTAATAAAGACCACTAGGGCAAAAAATACCACTCTGACATGATTGTTTCAAATGATTCCCTCAGAACAACTTGATCTAAGAGTGCAGGTCTTCTGGTGGTTTCTAGAGTTTCTTAAACCAGGATAGAAGGGAAATTGTTTAGTTACAGCAGAGGGCCTCTCCTACTAGGTGATTATAACTCAGCTAAAGATTAATGTTCTCTTGGGCAAGGCACTTAAGCTCAAGTTCTGCTTTTTGATGGGTGTATAAATGGATGGATGTCTAGAAAATGTGACTGGTTGAATATTAAAGCACTTTGAGTGATCAGCATAATAAAAAAATGCTTTTTAAATTCTGTCCATTCATACTGTGCCAAGTTTTTTTTCCCTGTCTAAAGGTAGGTGTTGTTTTTCTGTCTCAACACGTTTATTCAAAAAAGATGGACTACTGCAAGGTTAATGATTCAACGCCACTGCCAGAGGTTCTTCTATAACTTATTTTATACCAAAAATTGACCCAGCAAAATTTAAATACCTCAGCCTGCAGCGAGGGTTACATTTTAATATTTTAATTTGTAATTTTCAACTTAAAAACTATATATATATAACCTCATTATTATATATATATATATATATATATATATATATATATATATATATATATATATATATATATATATATATATATATATATATATATATATATATATATATATATAAATATATATAAAATGCTTATTTATGCCAGATACATCTAAAACATTCTTTCTCTGGCTTTGTTTGTGTTTCCCATAGATTTAGCATAGTTTATCATATTTGTGACGACAACACTGTACCTTTAACTGGGAAACTGGGGTTCAGAACTTGTTGGGTTGTAAAATGGGGTGGAGGCTATCAAGAAGGATCAATGGAGTGATGTCAGAAATTTCCTGTATGACATACTTATGTATAAATAAATATTTCTCGGTGAAAAAATTGTAAATAACTGGTATTTATGTGTCAAAAAGAGACTGGTGGACAAGAGATGAAGGAATTTCAAGACAAGGAGGAATTTGAGAGATTCTAGCAAGGGGTTGGAAGGGGGTGGTAAGCAGAGGGTGGGTCGATGGGAAAGACATCTGAAGAAAAGGAGGAAGACGGAAAGAGGAATATGAGGGGAATCTGAAGCGCCACTCTCCTGGGTTCAGCCTGTTGTCATGGTAACAGCAGTGAGGCAAGACGAGCAGCAGACAGGCAGATTCCCTCCTTCGCTATCTCAGCCTCTCTTTATGTCTCTCGCCCATACATTAGTGGACAGCTGGTCTTAGTCCCCGGTTGTGCCTGTCTTTCCATTCTCTCCTGATGAAAAATGGGCTGACAGCAAGGAGACCACTGGCTACTTCCCAAATGGACACCAACTGTTGTCTGTATAGGAAAAACATTAGACTTTAAGGTTTGTCCACTGGAAAAGGAGTTCAAAACTCCAAGGAGCGAAACAGTAGAATAAAAACAGATAAACACACAGAAAGAATTTCACATGGGAGCCACACTGAAAGGTGACTCATTACTTTATCAATGCCGGCAACCCTCCACCTCGGCTTCTACTGTGAGAGTTGCTGTCTTCCCAACATCACAGGAGATGCATAACATTTTCAGGAGTAACTGAACTCATCAGTCCCTTATAAATACTGAGGTTGAAAAAGTTGGCTCTCGTTTTACTATCACTCTGTTCAAAAATATATGTAAATAAATCTACGTATTCAAAGGCATCATTTATTAATTTGAAAATTCAGTCTTCAATGAAAAAGCAATCACTGTTTGGATTTTAATACATAACCTCACATGTGTAAACCTGCCTAGCTAAAAGTAAAAAAACTTAAGACAATTTACTATAAATCTGTGTATACTCTCACATACAAAAAGGTATTATAAGTGGTTCTAGGTATCTGAGTGGGAAAAAACCAAAAGAGACGCCTACAAATGTTCAGTCATCTAGGTCATGACAACCCCAAAATAAGCTTACATTTGAAGCAACCAAACCTTTTTTTTTTAGATCTCAGTGTTTTCAGAAAAACTGCTTCCAATTTACTCCCGTTTTGTGGTTTCATCCTCATACTGTACTTGCTCTGCAAAACTGTACAGAGCAATATTTCTTTTTTGGGAAGAGTTCTAGATAAAGTAGTAAACACATACATAGATAAATAATAAGGAAGGCTCTGTTAAGAGTGAAACATTAAAATGTGTATATTCACATAGTTTTCGATTGTTTTTTCTAAAAGCAACCTTTGTTGTGTCCTTTCTCCTATATTTAGGGGTCACAACAAGTCATAACGATTTGCTCAAAGACTTAAAAGTAAAAAGACTTAGCAAAAGTTGCCCTTCCTGATGCAAGCAGAATTTGAATGCAGGTTTCCTTCATCACAGTCAAAGACTTCAATCATTTCACCATGGGGACAGTTTCAAAAAGCCACTTTTACAGATTTCCTTCCAAAACACTTTTCACACAGGTTGCAACTATATAATTTTCTTTTTATCGTTATTCTCTTAGCTTAACTCAATTTATCAGTGAAGCTGAGAGACATTCTTTGCAATTTTGCAACCTTAGGTGTCTTTTTATCAGTAATATAGTCCAAGATATGAAAGACACACATCAAAAAGGTAAACAAGTGTTTCTTTCTGTTCATTTTGATGGTGGTGGCATACAGTTAAAGAAAGCCTAGAAAGTCACCATCAATAAAAAGTTCAATGCAGCAATGTGAATCTTCTAGAAATATATCTATGTACTTTACAGGATATTTTTTAATATCACAAGGTTTTTAATCAGTGCTGCTTACCTTATCAAGGCTGCACTTTAAAATTGAAATTGTCTATACAACTGATCTAAACAAAATTTTGGGGGGTTTACGCTTGTGTATACAAAATGACAAAATAAATATGTCTAAGTCTAAGTCTCTAAGTCTAAGGATATGCACAGAACTTTAGCTGGAACAGTGTGGTATAGTGGTGATCAGCCTGTGGAGTTGTTAAGAAAGCCAAGTTTGCTTTAATAGTTGCCTTCAAGTCATCTTGGCCTTGGGTCTGGTTTTATCTTCCTCTTGGGGGAAGATGATGACAGTAATACACAATTTTTAACCCAGGTACTGACACTGCTTGCAGTGCTGCCAACTACTGAAATGGCATTGTCATATCTTTCAGCAAGGGGAAGCATTCCATTAAAACATGCTCTGAAACGTCCAGATAGACTTGAGCTGTGATTGAACTTGTTGCAACACAGTGGGATAACAAAAGCAGATGACCTAAAAAAAAGAAGAGCTACCTTACCCACCTGCCCAGTGTTCCTGCTCCAGAAATTTCAGTGTATCGAGATCCACTTTGTGGTCTCCAGACCTCCTTAGAGCCTCTTCATGGTCTTCAGGCTTCTCCCATCCCAACTATGTTTTCAAGCCTTTAACCTAATCTCAAGACAAGGTTTTCTGAGTAGTGTTGCAAAACCATCATCAGCCTCCAGACCTCTGTACTTCTTCTGGATGATCCCATGTGCCATGCCTTTACCATGAGTTTGCTTTGTACGGCCTTTCAACCTACTTATGGACATGTTTGAGTTTTTTTGCCACTGTTTCGAGGCCCCATCTGCCTACCAAGTTTTTTGTTCTTTTTTAACTTTAGTTAACTTTAAAAGAGATAATCAGAGGGACAGGGACTTTTGATGCTGCAGATCAAAAGGGATCTAACCCAGTGTATTAGAAAGTAGCTTGGCTTTGTTTGCTTTGAGAAGATTGAAGAATTTGTTTTAACATGTTTTTAAGCTAGAAAGTCAACCTCAAAACATCATCCATGCAGCCCGTTCAATATTACAATCCTACTAAAGTAATGTTTTCTGTTCATAGCAGCATAACCCCCTCATACCAGTGAGTGTTACCAGAAAGTAAAAGTTTTTTTGTTTTTTTTTTGCCAGCAGGTTTTAACATTTTTAGGTAATGCAGACCCAAGTCTCCCGGAAGTTCCGGGATTCTCCCTGAAACCGATAGTTGATCACAGATCCCCGCGAGTCGGATAAATTATCCCGGTTTTTAGACTATGTGAGGAGGTGTTTTTTTTAATGCAAGTGAAAGCGTGCAGGCAATACAATAATTTGTGCATCATGTGCGGATTACAACTAATTCGATTGCGCAGACAACAAGAGAGAGCAGGGTGCGGGGAGGAGGTTGGTTGTGAAACCTGTGCGTATCTGTCCAAAGCGATGTTCTGTTCAACAAGCGTTCCAGGCGACTGGTTGTCAGAGACCTTGCTGATTGGATTAGTCAGAAAAACAAGCCAAGAAGTTTCGGTTTATTCTCTGACAGTACCTAGTTACCACTCAAAGCTGAGCATCCTGTGAAATAGGTTGAATCCTCGAGTAAAAAACAAAAATATAAGACTCATTTTATAGCAGAATATACTACATATATCCATGTCTAGTGAAGGTGTAGAATGATGAAGTGTGTATGTATGGGGCACGGCGCGGGTCAGTTGTCTACTAATTTCTGTCCTTTTAATGGACAGAAATGAGTTTTTCTAACTTGGGATGTCTATTAATGTAGGTATTTATTAACTGTTTCACCCCAGTTCTGTAGATTATAATTTCTTTTGTCCACAGGGCTGTGTACTGGGTTGGGAGAATGTGAGTGGTTATTTTGTTTTCCCACCTTAATTTTCAGAGTGTGTGCCAGGAAAGTGCATTTCCCTGGCACACAGAACTTGAAGTAGGTGGTAGGGTTGGTACCTTGAAGCAAGAGGGTCTTGTATTCAGTCTCAGTTATCTGCTTGGAGCTTACATGTTCCTCTTTTGCATGTATGGGTTTTGTAAAGATACAGCCTCTATTTAAAAAAAAAACTGACTGTGAGACTGATTAATCCCTCTAAATTGCCCTTTGTTCTGTGTGTCATTGTTCTGCCCTGTGAGAAGTGGTCTATCCAAAGTGACAGTTGCCTCTTGCCAAAGACCATGTATATATGCACCAGCCCACCTGCAACCATGCAAGTTCAACCCATTTTAGGATATGGGAATATAATATGGTGGATTTTAATCCTTTTTTGTTATTTTTTTTTTTTATATATGAATGTATTTGCTATTTTTATTGTTACATTAAATCAATCAATATTTAATATAAAATTGTATTACAATTTTTTTCAGTTGCTGATTTTCAATGAAATGTTTTACACTGTAATTCTTGTATTTTACTAGACTGAAAACAAATCACTAATGGCCAATGCTTGACCATTAATAAATGTTTAAGACTATTTGAATTTGCAAGCCTAGAATCTTCCACTGAAGGTCTACTTGACTAATACTTTTTCAGACATGTGAAAGCTTTAGAAAGCTGTGTTCATTGAGTGAGATGAATAAGGAAATCTAAGTGGCTCCCACAATAAAAAAGGTCCCGTAATTCTGATCTTTTGTCTCCCCTAGCTCCTAGTTCTTAGGCTAGGTAGTTCTAGTTCTAGGCTGTGTTGGAGAATATATACTTCTTTTGTTTGTCTAAGGACAAACTCCGCTCAACTCAACTCAATCTAATGAAAGAAATATACCTCAACTCAATTCGTTCGGAGCTAATTCCTTCTTTATCACTGAATAAAAGTGAATTTGATCTCGTAATTACCATTGAATTTTATTTGTAAACACCAATTCCTTCTGAAGCTCTGTACAATTATATTATATTATGATATATATTATGTAAAATATGATATGTAAATAATATAATATTGCTATGTAAACTGATGCAATTGTATTACAGCTTGGCATAGAGTTTATCCATCCATCCATACATTTTCTTACACGCTTATCCCAAGTGGGGTTGTGAGGGGTGCTGGTGCCTATCTCCAGCTGTCTACGGGCGAGAGGCGGGGTACACCCTGGACAGGTCGTCAGTCCATCGCAGGCATAGAGTTTATGTTTCTTATTATTTTTTATTTGTCAGGCATGGGGGTGAAGTTGCTTGAGCACCCAAATGCAGAGATGAGTGAAGCAAAGATTAGTTATTTTTGATTTAATAGGGCAACTGAGGCAGACATCCAAAAATACAAAGAACCAAAAAAATGAAAAACATCAGGGAAAACTCACATGGGTAGCCAGAGACAAGGAAGCAACTAACAACAAGGAACTAGCACTGAGCGATTGCAGAGTGGTGTATATAAGGGGGACAGAACAAAGGATGGACTAATGAGCTGAATAAGGAGCAGGTGTGAGTGACACTAACTAGAAGGAAGCCAAGGGGAAAGTAAACAAGCATAAGGGGGCAACAGAGAGTTAAAGACTGCCTGAATATAATGGAAAATAAACCAAAGATCAACAAAACGGAATAACTAATAACTGAAAACTAAAAACTCAGAGTTCCAAAAGGGGAGAGCCATAACAAATTAGGAATAGTGTCAAATTAGCTTTTAACTAATTTAAATTAATTGGAATGTATTCCACGCAGTATACAAGGCAAATCCAAGGAGTTGCATAAAACATAATTTAGAAAAATAATATTTTATTAAATAATTTGCCTAGATAGAAAAACTAGGCAAATCGTTTTCTTTTAGAAGAGTAAAACCCTCCTAGCTTCTTAAGTCAGGTCAGGCAAAAACACTGTAGCCAGAAGCTAGCAGTCACAAGGGGACATTTTTGTCATAGTGTATTATTATTTTTGTCAGTTTATATTTATTTTACTGGCAGCTGGGGTTTTTTCTGTCTTTAGTTGAAAGGTATGTAAACTTTCAAGCACAACTGTAGTTGCTCTGGCCAACCAGGACAGTCCAATCAGCACTATTTAATTCATTGGGCTGGTTGGACTCAACTGATTCAGTAGCTGTGCTCCTCCGATCACCCGCCCCTTGGCTCCAGAGGGGAGCACGACACTGGTCGCTTCCTATACATTGGTGCACACTCTGTCTTGCTCTGACCTACCGCTGTCCTCCTCCCATTTCTCACTGTTCTTGCTATTGGCTCCAAAGTCTCGTGCAGAGTGCGAAATACGGGGGCGGCTCGACCCCCCCCCCCCCCCCCCCCCCCCCCCCCCCCCCCCCCGATTAAACCCACGAGACCCCCTGAAAGCCTCTAAAGCAAGATTTAGACGTGGTCTTAAATTGTGTCAAAAAAATGCTCAACATGTCCAGTATTTAAAATTCAAAACATTTAATCTCAAGTTTTGTTTTTTCCAAGTGGAGCCAGCCAATCCTGGTTGCGTATGCAAATTAGCCATGTGCGCGCCAAACATAAGAAAAACGTTACCTTGACAACAATTAATACTAAAAATGGGGGAGGCTGTGGAGCAGTTTCAAGACTGGAAACTACAGGGGACTGCACCGGGGAAAACATTGGAAAGACTGTGCATAGCAAGTTGCACGTATCTCCCCACTTTAGCTGAGTGCGAATGAGGCAGTTAATAACACAGGCAACAGACGCAGAACAGATTGCGCGAAGACAGCATGCCTTCACTCCAGTTTGTGGACCTCAACGGACCTCCTCTAGACAAATTCGACCCAGTTCCATTCGTCAGAAGCTGGACTAAAGGAGGACATCGCCTCTCTTCTTCCTGGAAACCAGGATGGCAACCACAAGAAGTCAAGCAGAGGCATCTTTGGTCGATTCTAACTTAAGGTAACAGGCTATTTTATAAATTGTCCTGTATGTAGGCCTTGTGTTTGGTGGTGGTCCTAGTGAAGCAGCCTAGCCTTGGAGTTGGAGAGTGATTGTATATGTGTGTGCATGCATGTGTGTGTAAAAGAGAGAGACAGACAGAGAGAGACAGTGAGACAGACAGTCTTTGTGTGTGCTGTCATGTAATAGACTTACTTAATAGAGGCTCTTGCCCGCTCCACCAGATTCACAAAATCTGAGCCATCTGCCTTTTTGCACTAGCATAAGAATTAATATTTTATGTTATTGTACATTTTATATTCAATTGTGAAATATTAATTTTTAATATTAGGAACTGATCTTATCTGTTGCGCCTGAGCACTTTATCTGTTTCACTGTTGGTGAATGAGAAACGTCCTCTCGAGTCCTTGTATGTCTGGTGAATGTGAAGAATTGACATTAAAGCTGACTTTGAGTTTGACATTGTAATGTTATAGGCCTACTGCATATTGAGAAAATTTTGATCGGCATTGCTCAACAATCGAGAGATGGGGAGCCCCCCAAATATTGACAGGTATTTCGCACACTGGTCTCGTGGTTGCATCCTTAAGAGGTTACAATTTCCCTGGATTGAACTTCAAATTGTTTCTCTCACCAGGGACAGCACAGGTGCGGTCCAAGCCCAGTGTCATCTTGAAATGAGAGAGGCCATGCTATATAAAATAGATAAGTAAAGGTTCACAGATGAAGGTGGATATATGCTTTATGCATTTTATCAATACTTTCACAGATTGTAACTACATGGTACATAAATAACAGCACAAGCAACCAATTTCAAACAACCTTTCAAAAGAAATTACTTAGGAAAGAAATGACATGGAAATGCATTAAAATAGTTAAAAACAACTTCATATCCTAATTCTACTTGTAGTACCATAATGTAACTTTGTGGTCTATAACCTAAACTCACTATTAGAGTCAGCCAGAGCATTAGATACATTATCGAAAAGCCGCACAGAGTGTAAAATGCTTCAACGCATGTGTTGCCAACATTCTGCATGTGGATGCATCAAGCCTAAGCCAGGTTAAAACACAGAGACAGCACAGAGGCATCATTGTGTATTAAAATAACCGCAAGAAAAATGAAAAAGCTAGAGAAAAAGAATTGGGGAACATGAGCTTGGGCATGAGCTTGGATACGTGAACGATAAAACACAGATGGCAGAAAGTTGAAAATATATAGAAAGTTTAAAAGAGAAACTGCTAAACTAAAGAACTTAGACTCTAAAGCAAAATTACGTAAATGTCGAGATATCAAAAACCTCAAAGAAATTCCATGTCATGCAGCATATGTTACAGGTATATTTTTATTACTTTTTACAATGACTTCCCCTCAAAAAAAAAAAAAAAGTAAAACTCTGACTACGAATCTCATACTGTAAGAAGCTCCCAATACCAAATAACAGCACCTTTTTATAAAAATACTTTTTAATGCTAAAGCAGCATGGCTGAGCATCACTGAACAAGACCACCTGTAAACAAAGTGGCCTCAGACTTAAAAGGAACCTCACAATTTTCTACAATTATTGTTTGATAGTGTAACTTGCAACTTTCCTTTTTATGTTGTCATCGGGTCCATAAACATTGTCATCCTCAAAAGGGGAAAGTAAACATATTGCACTGCATGACTGACGATTGGCTGGGGTGTTTCAGGATAATGGTTGCATTTGTGAGGCGGGAACCAACTATGCATGTGTCTGCAGGGAAATGAAAAAGTGTCAGGACAGATTAGTGGAGATGGAAGGTGGGGAAGAGATGTAGAATGCAAAGCAAATGGGAGACATGGCAGGACAGCTTTGTATCTGTTTGTGTGGAAACACATTTGTAGCTTTCTGTCACAATGTCTGACTGGTTTGCTGGTCTACCTACTGCCAGTTTTATTTATTTTTTTCAAGAGTATGTGCTCACTAGTGATTGTGCCTATGACTGTTAGCTATGTTGGATAAAACCATCTCTGTGCTCGTCCTCTGCTGTTAAACCCAAAACATGTGCTATCCATTGTTAGAAATTATTTCTGAATTTATATTTTTAATTAAACGGCATAAAGGGTTTTCATGCTGTTTTAACTAGTTTAATTAATAGATTCATGACACCCATAAGAATCGAAAGACTATTAGTCCATTTGGAGCAGATTTGCTGGGGGGGGGGGGGGGGGGGGGGGGGGGGTTTTGTTTTGTTTTGTTTGGTATTGTAATCATTTATATTTAATGTCCCATTAAGGAAAAAAACATGTCAGTTGGAAAAGATATGGTAGAAAATGTATCTATATTGATTTTGTATATATATATTTATGCAAATAGTAAAGCAGCAATTAGTGTTTACAAAGATGTAATTTGTACTTATGTAATTTTTTTTAACCAACAGTCAAAACTTTACAAAAATAAACCCTTGAAAAGTAAAATATTGTTTTAAATATTCATAGTGATTGTCCACCAAAGCAGACTCCCTTCATACTGAAGTGTCCTTTTTAATTGGGGCAGTCTTGGATCTGACATCAGCATGTTGGTATGTTTGCTAATGCTGCTAGAGTTGCTGACATAACAATGTGCGTCAAGGCCAAAAATCAATAAGTTTCCAAACTCTTTTCTTCTGTGTTTTATCTTGTGGTTTGGTTTTGATACGATTAACTAAGAGTAAATTCATAGAAGATTTAAAGGTACACTATGCAACTGGTGTTGATTTTCCAGCGAGGCTCCCCCCAGAGGGCGAAAGTAAAAGTGCACTGTCGTAAATATGCACAGCTGTTCTCCTGGTTTCTCCGTCAAGCCAGGCGCGGTTGTTTTGAGCTTAGCAGCGAATGACTAACGCTGCGTTCACACTGGACGTAGCTGGCGCGACAGAAGCAGCAAGTTTACATGCAAAGTCAATGGTTGACGCGCGTCAAGGCGCAACAAAAGGTCCCGCGGCGCGTTTTGAGCACCAGGCGCAGCACGTCTGAGCAGCTGAAGCAGCGCGTCGGGTGCGTTTAACGCAGGGAGAGAGACACAGCGCTGATGATCTCTCCTCTTAAACAGTTTATTGACGCCTAAATTAACTTAAAATGCAGAAATCTGCCGGCAGAATATGCAGTTTGGATTATTTAGATGAAAAACACCTACCAGCTGCCGCGGTGAACCGCTGCTGATGAAGGGATCCATACTGTTGGCGCCCCGCTGGTATGTGGGGGTCTGAGCGGCTCCGACAGAAAAAATATTGAAGGCAGGATAATAATCTGAATGAACTGACTGCACTGATTACGTTTTCAGGTGTATTTTCTCACTTAAACACATATTAAAACTACTTTATTCCCACTGATCACAGCAAATATAGCTGCAAGGCAGAGAAAGGATAGTGAAGCTCCGCCCAACGCGCCTCAGACACAGCCGGAGCAGCAAAGCTGCTTCAGCCACGAGTCAGAACTAACTGGTACAAGCAGCAAAAAGGAAGCAGCAGACGCGATTTTGCTGCTTTTGCTGCGTGAACGTAGCATAACTGCACAAAGATCGCCACTGTGCTAGCAACGAGAATGCTTTTAACTGGGGGCGTGTAGCAGTTCTCGCCGTAAAGCAAGACTGACTCTCACGAGACTTCTGAGCCTGTGGGTGCGGGTCGGTGCTCCTGCAGTTGCAAGTGCAGTATTTCCCCCACAGACCACCAGGGCGGCCGAGAATACCTTTGTTCAATCTGAAATGACTAATTTAGTCATCCATAACGTTATGGAACACATTAATTAACTGAAAAATGTTGCATAGTGTCCCTTTAAGCAGACCATGATGCTTATGGTGAATTCAAAATGAAAAGAACATTTCAGGCACACTGGAAAGACTGAGAGATTTTTACATCTTTGAATAAATATGTAATTATTGTGTGTTAATTTCTACTTTTACATGTCATGATTTAAGATGCCTGGGGAATTACTTTGAATTTTCAGATCTGAAACTCAACTGCTTCAAATATTTATAAACAACATGTGTGACAGGCCATGGCAAAACCAGGAAACAAGTTTAGCCAGAGCTATTTTGAGTTATTTACGGATCCTAAATGAATGTAGTTTTCCAATGTAGAATGTAGATTTCCAATGATTTCAAACAAAATTGAAAAAGAATTAAGAAGATATCACAATTTGAATGTTAACTATGTACAAAAAAGAAAAGAAAACTGGTTTGTAAGATTTTTTGTATTCATCAGGAAGCCGGCCGGCTAGGGAGCAAAAATTGCTATCTTGATAACTTCGTATAGCTTGCTGCCCACTTCCCCCAAAACCTCCAAAAACAATGCATGTCAGCTTCTGTTGACATGCATTGTTTGATATGATAGTCATTGACTATCATCTAACCAAGAGTAGTATGTTTCTATAAAATAGATAAGATAGAGATCACTGCATTATAATATTTATGTGCATTTAGCACACAGTCAACTTTCTTGTTATTTCCCTTTTTAATTACTCTTTTTAAAGGTGCAGTGTGTAATACTTATAGGGATTTACTGACATAAAAGTAATATATTATCTATATGTATTGTATTTTAATATGACCTATGAAATAAAAGTCTAAATTTTCATGTTTTGCTTGCCTCAGAAATTGTTATGTATGATTACAGAGGAGCGGGTCTGGAGGCAGACATCTTTGCGCTATTGCAGCGCAGAGCTGACAATCAGAATCAGAAATACTTTAATAATCCCAGAGGGAAATTACTTTTGTTACACGCTCTAGTTACAGTTTTACATGATATATACACACATCCAACTATACAATATAATAAAGCTAAAAAATAAGAATAAAAAGAGATAAAATATATATACACATATAGCTCTTCTGTATATACACTCACCGGCCACTGTATTAGGTACACCTGTCCAACTGCTCGTTAACACTTAATTTCTAAGCAGCCAATCACATGGCGGCAACTCAGTGCATTTAGGCATGTAGACATGGTCAAGACAATCTCCTGCAGTTCAAACCGAGCATCAGTATGGGGAAGGTGATTTGAGTGACTTTGAACGTGGCATGATTGTTGGTGCCAGAAGGGCTGGTCTGAGTATTTCAGAAACTGCTGATCTACTGGGATTTTCACGCACAACCATCTCTAGGGTTTACAGAGAATGGTCCGAAAAAGAAAAAACATCCAGTAAGCGGCTGTTCTGTGGGCGGAATTGCCTTGTTGATGCCAGAGGTCAGAGGAGAATGGCCAGACTGGTTCGAGCTGATAGAAGGGCAACAGTGACTCAAATAACCACCCGTTACAACCAAGGTGGGCAGAAGAGCATCTCTGAACGCACAGTACGTGGAACTTTGAGGCAGATGGGCTACAGCAGCAGAAGACCACACCGGGTGCCAATCCTTTCAGCTAAGAACAGGAAACAGGCTACAATTTGCACAAGCTCATCGAAATTGGACATTAGAAGATTGGAAAAACGTTGCCTGATCTGATGAGTCTCGATTTCTGCTGCGACATTCGGATGGTAGGGTCAGAATTTGGCGTCTACAACATGAAAGCATGGATCCATCCTGCCTTGTATCAACGGTTCAGGCTGGTGGTGGTGGTGTCATGGGGTGGGGAATATTTTCTTGGCACTCTTTGGGCCCCTTGGTACCAATTGAGCATCGTTGCAACGCCACAGCCTACCTGAGTATTGTTGCTGACCATGTCCATCCCTTTATGACCACAATGTACCCAACTTCTGATGGCTACTTTCAGCAGGATAATGCGCCATGTCATAAAGCTGGAATCATCTCAGACTGGTTTCTTGAAGATGACAATGTGTTCACTGTACTCAAATGGCCTCCACAGTCACCAGATCTCAATACAATAAAGTATCTTTGGGATGTGGTGGAACGGGAGATTCGCATCATGGATGTGCAGCCGTCAAATCTGCGGCAACTGTGTGATGCCATCATGTCGATATGGACCAAACTCCCTGAGGAATGCTTCCAGCACCTTGTTGAATCTATGCCACGAAGAATTGAGGCAGTTCTGAAGGCAAAAGGGGGTCCAACCCGTTACTAGCATGGGGTACCTAATAAAGTGGCCGGTGAGTGTATATCTGTATGCAAACTAGTGACCTTTGAGATCACCATTATGCCTAGGCCCAGTCCATCAATAAAATCAGACTGACACCAGCTACGACCAGCAACCACCTGGTTTTTTCGAAGACAACCGAATTCAAGCATCGGTTGTTGCGTCTTTGATGAGTATTTCTTTTTTCTGAGCACCCAAAAGCAAAGAGGACAAATCCCCTAGACAACAGAGGTAAAGGGAGACGGCAATCCTGAGCTCTGGAGCAGCAGGGCTAGCAAGAGGATAACAGCGGAGGATCGACCTGCACCAAGAAAGTAAGCGCCGTTGGGTGTACAATAATTATAATTTTTCAAATACTGACGACCAACAAGGTAATTTAAGGCCATAACATATAATGTTATTTTTGCACCAGAGCACGGTTGTTTTCAGGTTATTATTAACACAAACCAGAGTTTGCACTAGTTTGGTGTTCAAAGAGTCTGACTATGTTTTCATTCTGACCTTAACAGGACCACATTTAGTTTGATCTAAATTTAAATGCTGCATGAACTCCAGGGACACTTCTAAAAACTAATTAAAGGCATACTCATGTAAACAGGCTTTTAACTATGGACTTTGCATGTTTTTGTTTTGAAATAAATGTATTAATGTGTAACACTTTCTAATCCTGATATCTTTGAAAGGTGCTATACAAATACAATTTAATTACTAAGAGGTTTACAAGATAAGTGCTGCTCAGCCCATCATCTGCAGACCTAAGACGACATTGTTGTTCATTTAAACTGAAAGGTACCCAGGGTCAGTGTTGTTTTGGAGCTGTCACCAAGTGAGCTGAAAGAGAGTGTTTTCATTTACACTTCACATTCATAAAGTCCCACTTTGGAGACTTTTTTGATCTAATGAACACAGAACAAAATAACTGGTACTTTGTCTCTATAAATATTTAAAACAATTGAGGGTACGCAGTTGATCTAAAGTATTCGTTCGAGACTCTACAATAACATTTGAGCCAAAACAGAAAGACAAAAACTGTTTACAGCAATCCAATATAGCGCCAGTCCCCGGTCAAGCATCACTCACATAGAAGCTGGCAGAGCTGAGAGGCTAATCCTTGGAAATCCGACAGAGTCAGATTTTTTTGTATGAAACTCCCTTGCTTCTGGATTAATTTAAACTGAAATTAAATCTAAAATTGGCTTTCTCGTTGTATACTTGGCAGCCTCTCAGTGGTAAATGGGGTGGGGAGAGGGCAATAGAATATAAACACACTCAGAAAAGCCGTCTGGGCTTCTTTTTTTTTCAATTGGTTTTTACTAAAATACCAGGGCAGGGTTATGTTACAAGTAATTTCAAGGAAAATCATCAGTTGAGATATTGTAAACAATAAATATTTGTGCAGATTTGTGAAGCTCCATACTGTTTATTTATCTTCAATTCACTATTTGATCATATTTTACTTACCTCTCAAAATATTCTCAGCTTTAATTTCTCTTTATACATTCTTTGCCATTTTTCTGCCTACCAATTTAACACCATCTTCATTCTTTTGTATCCATAACAAGTCCTCCTCTGGTGTAATCTTTCATTTTTCTGCATGGCTGTTTCTGTCACTCTACATATCATTGTCTCACCCTTTCCTCCTCTTTTTCTAACAAAAGAGGCATTAAAAATCTCTGGAAATCCACTCCCTCTATTTCCCACCTGTCACTGATGATCAGACTCTAAATCTATCCAATTCCCTGATCACGCAAGAAATAACTGTGACCATTTGATAATGTAGACAGCAGTATTTGGTCCTCGATCACCAGCCAGAATTAAGCCACGTGTACTTCCATCTACATTCCCCCTGCCTCCGTATCAGGCTTTCTTTTTCTCTATTAATTAGTGGGTGTTTGTTGGCAGGCTGCTGGCTTTCAGTGGCCTATGTCAGTATGCTTCACAGCTGGAGATTTGTGCTCTGTGGGTCTTTCATGATCTGAGCAGAATTCTCCTAGCGCCTTCTACCATCTGCTTATCACCATTTCCCAATTGAAACCCTTCCTCCTGCCTCCAGCATCACCTTATTCAGCATGTCTCTTTTCAATCCTCTAATAGGTCTTACTAATAATCAGGGAGTATTGCATCATAAAGGTACCAGATATTTTGTTATATTCTATTTGCAGGTAAAGGCAAAGTACCATGGCAACAAACTGCTGATCCAGACCTGACTTAGGGGGTTTTGGTCTGAAAAACAGAAACCAGTTTGTATTTCCATGCATATCAAGATTTTACATTGACATACATACATTTTAGCTACTGGCCTTTTATCAGGGGAAATGGATGGATGGATGGATGGATGGATGGATGGATGGATGGATGGATGGATGGATGGATGGATGGATGGATGGATGGATGGATGGATGGATGGATGGATGGATGGATGGATGGATGGATGGATGGATGGATGGATGGATGGATGGATGGATATTTAAAATCCTAACAATCTTCTTTTTTATGCTAAAAAGGATTTTGGATTTTGGATTAACAGAAATCAATGATTTCTCTGATGTGGCTCTCTTTGCTGTTGCTTTTGGCTCCTGCTGCAGCTATTTTTTTTATGCTGTTACAGTTTTCATTTCCCACTTATCTATAATTCAAAATGTTTATGAAATTGAGCCCTGGCTTACTTTTGTAAAGCTAGACATATCATTTTCGATTTTTTTTTTCTTTTTTGTTTTTTGTACGTATCACTGTGTCTGTGCCAGCTTATGTATCCTTGTTTTGATATTATTACCTTAAAAAGAAGCTAATAGGAAGAAAGAGTGAAATGTGTATGTAAAAAAGTGAAAAAAAACTTTAAACCATACTGTAGGTCTGGAGATGGATAGTTTCTTGTAACCTTTTCGTAACCTTTAAGCCAGTTAGAACCATTCTCGTTATGGTTTCTTCAAATAAATGCAGCACACACACACTGTAGTAAAAGACAGGGCTACAATTGCAGAGCATGATTGATTTTGTTACGGATATTAATTGAAAATTGCCTTTATGTTTAAAGCCAGTAATTTTGTCATCTGTCGTGCCTGACAACTGTATTTATTTTTGTCCTCCAACCAAAACTTTTTCATTAAATTTTTATTTTTCTATTATTTATGGACCGATTGGTACTCAAATTAAATTAGCAGGTCTTCTATGTCGCTTTAATGAGTTTATTAGCTTTGTACATCAGGAGAATGAAATGTTTATTTATTGCTTCTTGCAGAATGGCTCAAGCACAGTCAAGATATAAGATATACAAGTGTCAACTATTGTGAAATATACTAAATTAGATTAAGATCTGTACTGGAAATTAATATTTTATGATCTGACCATTTCTGTGACTTTATGTTAGGGGTTGTTGGAATCTTTGTCTTTGCAGGCTTCTTTCTGAATCAAAATTATATTTTTCAGGTGGTTTGAGGAATTCAAACAGCTTGTTGTCTGCTAAAAACATGCATTGCCTTAGTATTATTCTGCCATCACAATGTTTCATATCTGTTTAAACGGATGATATTTTTCAGGATGATGAACTGATCACAGCACTTTCTACCACATGGTGTTTTTTTTTTTTTTGTTTTTTTTGCAGTGTCCTGTCTGGCAATGTGGCAATAAGAATAATTGTCTTGATGCCAAAAAGAGCCCAACAGATTTTACTTTCACAAGTGTAGCAGTATGGCAATTGCCATATTGCTCCACTTGCTTCATGCATATAAATTGCTTTATTATAATTATGCAGGGAGTTTTACAGTTTATATGGACACTGCAATGTAAATAGAGCAGAAAAACAGAAGAAAAAGGAAAACAAGAAAAAGAAAAAAAAGAGAAAAGATGAAAGAAAGAGGAGATAGAAAGGAGACAATGACAAAACATTTTCAGTCTGCTTCATCACCTGTAACGAGATGGAAAAAAGAACAGCACAACCAAAAGACATGGTACGAGACATACAATAAAGCAACACCTTGAAACTATCGCTGAAGTAGTATTATTAAGTCTGACATGTACTCTGTGCTACCTGAAGATATTAATGTGAGCTCTCTGTATGGAAGTGAATCACTTCCATACACATGGTGGGTTTTTACCCATCTTTTAATAAACAGCTAACACAGAATTTTTATGTTTTTTTCTCTTCTTCATAACTTCTGTAATTAATGGTCTTCATCCCCAGGTAGGTAGAGTAGCCACAAATTGCACTTAAGTGGAATTACATCTCATTGGGTTGGACAGAACACCTCTGATGTCATTAGTCTAAGCACAGGCTCCCTTCAGGGCTGCATCCTGAGCCCCCTGCTGTTCACTCTGATGACACATGGCTGCTTTACCAGTTTCACCACCAATCACATCGTGAAGTTTGTAGACCACACTACGGTGGTGGGCCTTATCAGAGACGACAGTGACCAGGAATACAGAGAGGAGGTGGAGCAGCTGGTGGGCTGGTACAGAGATAACAGCCTGATCCTGAACGTGGAGAAAATAAAGGAGATCATTGTCGACTTCAGGAAGAACCGGCCTAACCACGCTCCACTGTTCATCAACAGCTCAGCTGTAGAGGTGGTAAACAGCACCAAATTCCTGGGGGAGCACATCACAGACACCCTCATCTGGAGTGTAAACACCACCTCACTGGTCAAAAGGGCACAAAAGCGCATGTACTTCTTGCAGAGGATGAGGAGAGCCCACCTACCCCCACCCATCCTCACGACCCTTTACAGAAGCACCATAGAGAGCGTTCTGACCAGCTGTCTCACTGTGTGGTCTGGTGAAACAGTAGAGAGGATCATTGGGGCTCCTCTTCCCTCCATACAAGACATTTCATTCAAGTTTCATATATCATATGGAACCCTGCCTGCATAGTCTAATAAGACACTAAAAAGAACAAAAGGAACATCATGACATACAACAAGACATTTACAAAAACTAAACCAGATGATATATATACATCATGAAGGATGCAAAACTCTGTTGGTCATGTTTTTGGACTGTGGGAGGAAATCCGGAGAGAGAGAACCCAGACATTCTCAGGGAGAACATGCAAACTCCATGCAGAAAGATCCCAGGCCAGGAATTGAACCCACAACCTTATTGCTGCAAGGCAGGCCACTGAGCAGAGAACTCTACCACTAGTAATGGTGCTTTTACATAGACTCACAACAACTTAAATAATTTTTTTAGAATGGGAAAGGGTTTTGTTACTTAATTAAAAACATCCCAATGTAAATCGATTGAACAAAAAGTTACAAAAAGTGTTTTATATTTGCTAATAGCCATTATATATCTTAAATAGCAAGAATTTGTTGTTTGAATCACAGCACTCTAGATGAGCAGGTGATGTGCAAAGATTTACAATTCCCTACAAGCAGATTGTGAATTGAGAAATCCATTCACAGGCTTGAGATAAATGTGTTTTTTTTCTACCATTACCCTTATTTGAAAACATACAAAGGAAGCACTCAAGTTTAATCCTATGGTAAAACTGCTAAAAAGAAAACACTCAGGTAGTTTTTGTAAGGTAGACAAGATATGAATAACAGGAGACTGCAGGTGGTGAGGAACAAAAGAGGAGCTGCAGATTACACAAGAAGGAAGTGGGTGTAAAGTTTTTTGAGGGAGAAAATAAGAGTGACATTGAAAAAATGTGAATTGTGAATAGATAACAGATAAATTCATTGTAATAGCTTAAAAATTCATGTAATAGCTTATCATAACTATTCAATACAAAATAGTTGCTGTATGTGTGTGTGTTATATGTAATTATTAATCCTGTGATAGAAACAATGCAGCTTGGGCTTCGTTAAAAGCCCTTTGCTTATCTCCTGGATTTATATGGATCTTGTATCCTGGAAGTGGAAGATATTTACAGATGATTAGAGCTTCAGGCCAATAACCAAGCATGTTTTGTTTTTGTTTTTTTAACTCTGTCAGGGCAAATGATTTCTGAAAGTACATTGAATACATTCTTTTAGATATTAAACTTTTCTCCACTTGCACCAACAATATTACTTTTTGTATTTACTTAATTGTTATAGATGACAAGTCAAATGTTTGGGTGGGTCTTAATCTAAACAGTTAGCTTATGGTTTTTAAAAGTTAAGTATTGTTTTAGCTTAAAAAAAAACATTTTTTTTTCTTTGTCTCCCACAAAGTGCTTAATCAGACCATTTGTTCTGAGTTTACAGTAACTCAAGCACCACGTAAAACAAGTTGTCAAGGTAACAGAAAAGATTCCTTTAAAACATTCTTAATTTGTATTGTGGCCATTGAAACCATAGGCATAAGGAGTGGATATACAGTAGGTGACGCCTACTGACATTCAGAATGCTAAATAAGCTGGCAGCTTTCATATTTTTCCAGTTTTGATGTTTAGGCTGTTTATTGCTGTGTTTTTTTTTTTTTTTTAACTCAGATATGCTTATCTCAGTCTAATAAATTACAAAAAGAAGAAGAATACTTTGCTTCATTATGTAGGTTTGCTGATTTTTTCTGGATATTGCACTCACAGAAATTAGATTTATGTAATTTTACTACGGAAATAATAGCTTATTTTTTGTTGAGAAATTTTGAAACGAAGCTGAGACAGATAAAGCAATGGAATTGAATAAAATCAAACTTTACCTATGGGGGAAATGAGGTGAAATATGTGACATTGACCATAAACAAAACAAAATCCTCCAAGGAAAAATGTGCACAAATATAAATCACACAGATAAAGAGACTTTCAGTGAATAGAAAAGCAGTACTTTGATGGATCATAGATTTCTATGAAAAGCATAGCTGACACAGGTTTTAGTCTCTTAAAATATTTATTATATAAAAAATTTCTTTAACAAGGTTAAATACGTAGTATTAAAAAAAAAAAAGAAATACATATTTAAATATTTAAAATTATTTAAAGGTTCAGCTAAGAGGTGTTTTTTAGAGAAAATTACCATCCTTTGCATTGACTGAACTCTTCAAAAAAAAAAAAGATTACCTGGGCTGCATGTGAAGTAATGCTCTGGCTTGTCACTATAAAATTTGCTGCCATTTAGAAAAATAATAGCCAAGTACTAACAGTGCTGAAAAGTAAGGAGATGTTCAGCCTTATCTTAAAAGCAGTAAATGTTTACGAGTTTGTTGCTCTGTGTTGGGCAGAGATAAAAGATATAACTTGCTCAGTAGTTATTATTAATGCTTTGCCCCTACTGGGAAGTATTAAGAAACACCTCCAGTTCGAGGTATCGCTTACCTTGGTTCACTTTCACCTAGAGACAGCCAAATCTCTGAGTTTTTTAGTCCTCTGATTGCACTAAAAAAACTCAATAGTTTCTTTCAGGGATCTGTTGCATTTCTTTTCTAGATGTAGCTATAATGAGCACACATGTCATAGGCGTTGTTAAGGGTCTTGTTTCAGAATCAGAATCAAGTTTATTGCCAAGTAGGTTTGCACTTACAAGGAATTTGACTTGATGTTGATGGTGCAGATAAATTCGATATATATGCAAAAATACAAGATCTATTGTTAGATACTATATAAACGTACAATATACTGCATACAATATAGCTATGTACTATATACACAGTAAGCTGTGCGTTAATGTGACGCAGAAGGTCTAGAGATGCTACGTTGGTGTAGCATCTAGGTCCTGAATGAGATAGGGAGAGAGGTAGTGTCAGTGTCATAGGGATTTCTGGGCCTTGTTGATAAGGCTGGTAGAGATAGGAAGAAATTGTTTGTGGTGTGAGGTTTTGGTTCTGATGGACCACCTCTCCTGCCACAGGTAAGTGACTGAAATAGTCTGTTGCTGGGGTGCGAGAGATTATCCACAATCTTCCCTGCACCCCAGGAAGAGGAAAGACTTCACAGTGTCAATTATAGAGTCACAGAGGGTGATGGCGATAGCTGGGACTGAGTTCTTCCTAAAATCCAGAACCATCTCCACTGTTTTTAGAGCATTGAGTTCCGGTTGTTTTCCCTGTAGCAGGTCACCAGATGGTCAACCTCCCACCTGTAGGCGGACTCGTCACCGATGAGAGTGGTGTCGTCCACGAACTTCAGAAGCTTCACAGACTGATGACTGGAATTTTCTTGTTGGCTTTAGACTAACGTGACCAGGTGTGTCAACCGCTGCACCTGTAGCTTCCCAGATGAAAGTTAGCGGAATAAAAAGATCCTGCTTTCGAACTTCAGCTGCTTGAGAAAGGTGATGGGTTAAATGCATAGGTACATTTCTCCAATGTCAGATGAATAAAGCTCATTTATTATTGGACATGTCACACCATCATAAGTCTATAAATAGGTGATTGCATCTTTATGGAGAGCCAGAAGTCCTACGTATTCATTACATGACTTCTTTAATACTTCTATCAGGAAACGTCAAGTATCGATGTTACTTGTGATGCATAAATTAAATTAATGAATATATTTTATCCTGACAAAAAAGGAATTCCAAGGGTGGGGGCCCAAATCCAATTATTCTGTCTTGGGGCCAGTCAAGGCTGTCAGCAGGCCTGGCTGGCAGACTGGTAAAGCTGTCATTGTCATCTCTGCTTATATTTATCCACCTCATATTCTGGCCTATATTTGCATGGTGGCAGGGGGTAGGTAGAGGAGAGGTACAACCTAAACAGGTTGCTCATCCATCACAGGGCAACATAGAGACACACAGGTCAAAAAACATGCACACACGCGCTCATATCTAATGACAATATAGAGCAGCTGTATCCAACTCCAGTTCTTAAGGGTCAGAGCCCGCAGCTTTCAGATCTGTCCTTGCTTCAGCACAGCTAATGACCCAATTACCTTTTTAGCATGCCACTAAGGTCTATGGCAAGCTGCTATTGTATCATTAATTTGATTCACGTGTTGAATAAGAGCATCATACAAACATCCAGGGCATCTGCAATTGATAATTGACTTAAGAAGCTACTAACTTAACAAGTTAACGAAACAATAATATTTTTAGACAGTGGAAATGAGCCAGAGTATGCAGAAAGAAAACATGCATGCAAGACGAGCATGTAAAATATACAGAAGGAACCCATGCTACCATTTAAACCAAAGATGCTTTTGTTGTGTATTAATCTGCACTAATCATAAGATAAAATAAAGTTAATGTTTTATAAGTTTAAAGTTGTTTTCACAAATGAGAAAAACAGAGCAGTTCAAGGCTAAGAGGAGAAAAACAGAGAGCAGTGAGTGTGTGTAGTTACTGCGCCTGGCTCAGAGGAGTGAAGTTTGCAGGACAACGCAGGGTAGAGGCCTCTTAGTGATAAGAAAAGCGCCCGCAATAAAAATGAAATATTTGACATCCCAAGGTAGTCCAGATCAGCAAAAATCTGACCATACAAAGGAGGTGTTATTTTCAGAGCACATGGAGCAGTAATGATCCCACAAAGGGTGAGAACACGAAGGGGGAGCAGTATGGTCGTCTGACGTGACCTGAAGCAAGAGCTGTAATGTTTTTGACTAAACCGTCATAAGTTTCTGATTTGAATGCACCAGATGTTTTCATGGCCTGAGAGAGTGCTCTCACAAGAATGAGATGTGAAATATAAATTTTCACCGGGGTTTTCCCAGATAAAAAATCAATGTGACCTAAAACCAAAATGACTGAAATAGGGTTTCTAAAGGGGTGTTTTTTCAGGGGTTAAGAAAGGGTATAAAAGGAGGGGTTTTCATCGGGGTTTTTTTTCAGCTTGGGCTCACCAGCTCTGTGAAATATGTATTTTGGGGTGGGCAATAAAAAAACTGGACCCGGACTCAGGGGCCCATCTGTCCAATTTTTTTGCCTTTTTCCTGAGCCCTTTTTTTTTTGCTTTTTTAAAGAATTTTTAAATTTTTTTTTAAAAAAATTTTAGCTTCAAAAATTTTAAAGTCTTTCAAGAAGAGAATTAATGGGCCCAACAAAAATTTGGCGAGCCAACCGGGGAGGAAAAGCAAAAAGGGGGACGCCCGGACGATCGGGCCAAGGCACCAGTTTGGAGACGGGGAAACCCCCAAGGGCCCATAATTCACCATTTAAAGGTGAGTGAATTCGTTATAATTTTCTAAATTAGGGGGGGAACCACCCCCTCCGACTGGCGCTTTTTTGGGGGGTAAACCCCGCCCCCAAAGGCTCTCCAAAAAAAACCAAATTTTTCCCAAATTTAATAAAGAAATTTTCCCAAAATTTTGGTTTAAAAAATTTTAAGAGAATAAAAGACAGACTAAGCTGGGGAAAGGGCCCCAGGTATGTATATTTTGTAAAAAATAAAAAATTGTTATGTTTTTAAGTGTTTTTAAAATTTTGGGGGTTTTTAAAAACCTGTTCTGTGTTTGAATTTTTTTTGGTAAAAAAATTAAAGGGTTTTAAAACAGGGTTTTTTTCTGACCCGGATGATTGGTAAAGGGAAAACAGTTTTGGAAAAAATATAGTCCTGTGGAAGCCAAAAACCCGGGAACCAATAGTGAAACCCCCGTGTTACGTGAGGGGTACTAAAGTAAACCAAAGGGTAGTGGGGGGTGCTCACAAGAAGGTTTAAGTAGCCCTTAAGGAAAAAAAGAAAATTGTGCCCCTGAGGGAAACATGGGGAAAAAAGGTATTGGGGCCACTGTGGGGGAAACAGTGGGGGAAAAAGTTTTTGGGGGCCCACTTTTAGGGAAACAGTGAGGAAAAGGAATTTTGCCACTGTACGGAAACAGTAAAGGAAAAAGGGTTTTTGGGGGGCCACTGAGAGGGAAACAGTGGGGGAAAAAGGGTATTGTGCCACTGTGGGGGAAACAGTGAGGAAAAGGTATTGAGGGGGGCAAAAAGGGGATAGCCAAAAATATCCCGGCTGACCACCCCGGAATAAATTTCAAATTCATTTCCAGTTATCTGGGGGGAAAAGCCGGGGGCGGGGAAAGGGAAAAACGTAGAAAGAAGAAGTGAAACTGTAAATATGTATATATAACCTTTTGTCTTGTGTGTCGTGTTGGGGGTGTAGAGGGGAAAAAGAGCTGAGTAACTGTAAATATTTAATTATAATCATTTGGGTTTTGTGTTCTGTGTTATGTGGTAGAGTAAAAGGGGCTAAATAACTGAGGGGAAGAAAAGGGGGTTAAGTGATATTAAATAAATAAAGTTTAAATAATATAATAAAGCTTAAAGTATATTAATAAATAAGAATTTATAATATATGAAAAAAGCTTTAAAGTTAAAATTAAAATAAAATAAAGTTTATAATATAGAAAAAGGGTTTAAAGTGAAAATTAAAAACATAAAGATTATAAATAAGAAAAAGCTTAAAAGTGAATTTATTAATAAATAAAGATTTAAATTTTTTTGAAAAAAAAAGCTTAAAGATATAATAAAAATTTTAATTAAAGAAAATTATCCCAGAAAAAAAGGTTTAAAAAGGAAAAACCCCTGAAAATTTAATAAAAGGGAATTGGGAAAAAAAAAATTGTTTAACCTGAAAGAAACACAAATTTTTATGAAAATGAAAAAAATTTAAACCCAAAAATTCCTAAATAAGATTGGGAAAAAATTGAAAACCTTATAAGAAAAAAATTTAAAAGTATATTTTTATTAAAAACTATAGTCCCTACATAAAGTAAAAATATAAAGTTTTAAAAAAATTAGTGAAATGAAAAATAACATTACAAATTTTTTTGATTAAAGATTTTTATCCCAAAATTGAAAAGACCCAAAATTTTTAGGAATTAAATTAGGCTAGAAAGAAACAAAAAGGGAAAATAAACACGTCTTTTTTGGGAAGAGGGGCAAAACCCCATTTTAAAAAAAAATTTAAACTGGGGATTAAAAAGATTTGGGTTGGAATAAAGCAGGGGGCCCCTGCCCGGTTGAGTGACTGCTAGTACCCCAGGGAAAAATTTAAATTATGGGGCAAAAAACCCATTCTGACGGGCTGACGCCCACCAAATTGGTAATTTTGGGCCCGCACCCATCCAATAAAGGGCAAAATTCAAAAATGCATGCCCAAAAATGGCATAAGTTTGCATTTTGGAAAAAATCGTTGGGCCTAAAAAAAGGGCATTTTTAAAATCCTTCATGCTGTGATGAATTTGGGAAAAGGAAAGATTAAGAAATAAAGATAAATAAAACGGGCCCCGGTTTGTTTTTGGCAAAAAAAAAAGGGGGCAGGGCTGAAAAAAGAAAACATCCTGAAAAATTTTTCCCAAAGAAAGAACACCAAAAGAACCCCAAACAGCCCCTGAGTACATTAATCACAAGCCACCACCCTTATCCCCCCTAGCCCCAGCAGGCCCAGTCCCAAAAGTTGGGGATAGGGGTCGGGCCCGGGGGAAAAGATTACAGGGAAACCCTTAAATTAAATTTTTTAAGAAGAAGAAGAGGAAAAAACCAGTAAAAGAAAGGGGAATTAAAACCCCCCAGGGGTTTTAAATTACACTGTGAATATGAAAAAGTGGGAAAAAAAACCCCAGAAGAAAGGGGAGAAAATCCACCCTTGGGCCTTTCCCCTACCCCCCAGAAAGTCGCACCCCCATTTATCAAAAACCCAAAGGGAGGCCCCACTTTGGGGGGCTCAGACCCCAGGACCAAGGGGGTTCCAGCATAAAAAAAGGCCACCCCAGATCCCAAGATAGATTTTATTTTTGGGGATGAAACAAATTTCACGGGGCAAAAGAGATAAACCTGGGAAATTGGGCAACTAAGGGAAAACATTTGTATCGACTAAAGGGAACCAAAGTTAAAAAGAGAAAGCAAAAAATAGACGTTTAAAAAAAATTTTTAAAAAAGAAAATTTGGGAAAAACAAAAAAGAAGAAAAGCGAGATTAAAAATTGGAAAAAATTGAAAAAAGGGAAGGGGGAGCAGTTTAAATAATAGGGGCCAAAACTGATTCCCCCAAACCTGCCAACCCAGGGGACTTTGTCTCTGATCGAAGAGGCGGAAAAGGGAAGGGAAAAGACAAGGGAATAGGGGAAGGGGGAGGTGATTGCCGAATGGGAGGAAAAGTGAAGGGCGTCCAAAACATACTGCCAACTATAAACCCCCATTCCATGAGAGGGTTCAAAAAGGAAACCCGGGCCCTAGCAGCAAAAAAAAAGGAAAAGCCACTCACAGCTGAGGTTTTGACTTGGGGCTACAATTTTAAAAAAACCCGGCCCAAAGCCAAATGTTTTGACCAGGCCCAAAAAATCAAACAGCAGAAGATGGAAAAAGGGTTTAAAGGAGGGACCTATATGGCCCCCCCTTGTTTCAAAAAGGAAACCCCCATGACGACGGGTACGTGCCATGGTTTTTTTAATGGACCCAGGGTTAAACCCGGGCTGGAAGGCTGACCCCTTTGGGCAGATGGGGGGCGACAGATGGAAAAAAAGGGAAAAAAAAGAAATAAACTGGGGGGCCCCATCAATCGGGCCCGGGGCTGGAGACATCAAGGTCCCTCCCTAATTAAAACGGGGAAAGGAAACACCACACCCCAGAGGGGTTTTTTGACGAACCCAAATTTTCCAAAAGGGGTCATGACCTCACAAAAGTATGAAAAAGATACCATTAAAACCCCAAATAAAAACCCAAAGGGTGGGGGCCCACCCCTTTAAGGAAAAAATTTACCCCCCCTTTTGGCAGTACTCCAACAAAGCTGAGACAAAAAACCCCCAAAGGATGATGAAAGCCCCCCCCCCAATTTTTCTCCCACGGGTTTCCCAACGGGAAAGGAAAACAGAGATTTTGGAAGTAAAAGGGAATGAACTGAAAACATCTGGCCCTCAAATTCAAACCTCATCAAAGAGGCCGGGGCCCAAAGAAGTACAACCCAAAAACGGGAGGGGAATTGTGGGGCTCATGAAGATGGACTGGCCCCTGTTCCCTCGAGCATGTTATTCCCCTTTGTTTAAAAATGGGGATCGGCCCGAAGAAACCCGGGCCCCTTTTAGGACCAAAGGGAAGATGCTGGGGTAAACCAAAACAACCCAGGGTGGGAATTTGGGGAAATTTTCCCAAACAAAAAAAAGAAAGAAGAAGGGCCCAAAACCTCCCAAACTGCACTGACTGTGGTGGGCCCCCACCCCCCCAACCCGGGGAAGGGACCAAAAGGGGAGGCAGGGGGAACCCAAGGGACCAGTTTTGTCTCCCCGTTTTTTCCTCCACCCCCCACAGCAATGGGAGTTTTCCAGAGGGGCGCCCCCTTGGGAGGTGCCCTGCCACAGGGAGACCCAACCCCAAACCCGTTTCCCCCCTATTTTATGTTCCCTCCCCAAACCAAAGGAGGGGGTCCCCCAACAAGGGAACCCTTCGGAAGGGGGGCGGGAAAGGGGGGCCCCCCAACCCATGGGGGGGAAGGAAAGGAGGGGCGGGCCCGCCCAAAAAAAAGGAACCCCCCCCAAAAGGCCCCCCTCCAAAGGGCCAAAAACCCGGGAGATTTCCAAAAGGGGCCGGTCCAGACATGGGAAAAAAAAAAACCCCGGGGAGGGGAAAATGGGGAATTCTGGGGGGTGTGGACCAAATTTTGGGGCACAAGGGAAAAGACTTGGGCCCCCCACTAACCCATTTGGGGGGCCCCACCCGCCTTTTTCCCGCTTGGGCCAGGGGGCCCCCCTTTTGGAACCGGGGAACAAAAACACGTACGGCTATAGGGGGGGGGCCCCAGAGAAACCTGATGGAGAGGCCCTTTTACCTGTATTAAACCCCAAAGTCCAAAAAACAAACCCACCAATTTATGTCATAAAAAATTTTGACAAGGGGCCCTCATCGCCCTTTTGATTGATACAGGAAAACGGCCTACTCCTGTATAGGAAAAAGTGGAAAATTTGGGCCTTTCCCCCCTCCTCAGCACAAAAAGACCCGAACAGTAAGGTTTCCCCTGGGAAGACCCAAAAAAAAAACCCATGACTAAGCCCTTTTCCCATTTTCATAAAGGGGAAAAGACTGTGTATCCCCCACTACCTTTTACTCAGAAGAAAAACGCCCATAAAATTTTTTGCCGGGGAGAGATGTGCTGTGGGAGCTCAATGCAAAAAATTAAAAGTACCCCTTTAATTGGGGAAATTTTTTTTTGGAAACAACAGACAAGAAAATTTAAGCCTACATGAAGCCCAAAGGGCCTGCCCCAAAAGACCCCCCAGATAACAAGCCATGAAACCAGAAAGGAAAAAGTATTTTGGCTGAAAAATCACATCCCCCAACCCCCCCTTCCCCAACTAGAGTGGGAAAAAATGGAGACCCCGATAATGAATCAACCTTTTGAGAAATCTAAAGAACCTTTTTCCCCCACCTTCCCCTTTTAACCATGTTTTTTTGACCCCAAAAAAAAAACACATGAAGGGCATGAGAAAAAGCGGGGTTTAAGGGCAAAAATTTTCAAAACAACTGTCAACCAGTATGCTGACCCTAGTTTGGGGGACCACCCAAAGGGGCTGCAAACTGTTGTCAATTTTCCCCCATAAAGATGTAAACAAAATGGTTTTCCCCGGTTACCAACTCAGCACCCCATGTTTACATTACTGATTGCAGACGAATATGATCACATGGGTGAGGACCCCATGGTTTTAAGAATTTCCCAAACAAGTCACGAAATGGATTGCTAAAAGGGCCTGGGACTGGGATTTGGGAAAGTCAAAAAAAATGGACCTTTTTTTTAAGATCTCGTATTTAAAAAAGCCCGATGAAGTTTAAATTGGGAAACAAAATTAAAAGTTCCTGGGGAAAAGACAAAAATGGCAGTGGCCGGGAGAAACATGAATTTCCCCAATAAAAACAAGTCCCCAGAGCAGGGTATGGTCCCAAAAGTAAGACAGATGTAGGAAAAAAATAAAATCAGGGAGACCCCATCAAATTCACCATTAAACCCCAAAAGCTTTAAAATTTCCCCTTTCCAAAAGGGCAGTACCCCAAAATTAAACGAGGGGGGCAGTAGAAGGAATACAACCAAACATTACCGGAATTTGAACAGCAGGAGTTCTTAAAAAACCAACAGGGAAACCCCTGAACACCCCAATTTTTCCCATCAGGAAGCCCAACAGTAAAGACCCAAAAAATTAGTCCATGATCCAAAAATTGATTAAAAACCCATTGTACAGAAGAAATACAGTTGTACCCGACCCCAAAACACCAAAACTGATTAATTAAACCCCCAGGTACCAAGGTTTACTGTTTTTTTTTATCTGTTTTTCAGCATTCTTCAAATGTCCGGGTCCATTTCCCCCTTCCCCCGTATTTTTTTGCAAAATTTAAAGTACAAAAGGCCCAACAATATACATTTTTCGCCCAATTTCCCCCAGGGGTTTTCGGTACACTCAACCCCTCAATTTTTCCCCTCGTGGGACTTGGCAAAAGAAAATTAAATTTACCTTGACAAAACCAAACTACAATGTTTTATGTTTGTTGATGATTATTTTTGATTTTTTTCTGTTTCTAAAAAGCGTGTGAGAGGGGACTCCATTACAGTGTTGACTGCTTTTGGGAAAAGGAGGGGCACAAAGTAAAAAAACAAAAATTGCAATTCTGCCACAAACCCCCCCGGTGGGGAGTAACCGGGGAGGGGAACTTTGTGGGGAAAAAGAGGGGGTATTGCACCGTCCCAATGGAAAAACCATAAACCCCAAAAGCCCAAACCTCGGACTGTTTTTCAAATGTTGTCTTTCCTTGGGTGGCAGGTTTTTAGAGACCGGGGGGTGGGGTGATTATGCCCCTCAAAAAAGGCTTCCACCCGATAGCAATTTATTAAAGCCGGGGGGTTTAAGGACACCAATTTGGCTCAATTACCAAAATTTGGGCAAAATGAGGCAGAGGGGGCGTTCCCCCGCTGCCTTTAAAAAAAGACTCCAAAATGCCCCCCCCTGGCCAATCCAGATTATTGGGAAAACCAAAATTTCCAAACTCCCATGTGGCTGAGCACAAGGGTATTTCAGTGCAGTATTGTGCAAGACACCCCCCCCCCCGGTTTTAAAAAGCCCCAAATTTCTTATTACAAGCACAAAAATTAAATGGTGTCCCCAAGAAAAAGTCTGCCTCCCCTACCCAGGGGTTTGGCAGGGACAGCCTTCGCCTACAAAAAACCTCAGTTTTTTTACTACGGGCCAACCCTGGGTTTTTTCTGGGACACATCACATCAATTACATGCACTGCCACCCCCCACCTTTGTGAATAACCCAAAGCTCGTCGGGAAAAGGTTTAAAAAAAATTCTTTTTGCTTTCCCGGGGCCCGATTTAAAAATCCCAAAGTTGTACCCCATTAACCCAGCCACCCAAAAATGGTTTTTGCCCCCAGAAGGTGAGCCCCAAAGATTTTCTCCCGGAGACCGACACCTTCATGAAGGTAAGGAAGGGCTTATACAATCATTTCCCAAACCCATCTGATTTTGGGTGTCGTGACGGATTCATGCGTCAGAGGTGACCAGGGGGAAAAGACTGGATATGGAATGGCCAAATTAACCCCCGGGTGGGACCTTTGTTACCAAGGGACAATCAATGAGTCTAGATCAACCTTTGCCCCCCCTGGTTCCAATTGGCAGAGAATTTAAAAACATTTTAAAAGCTGCATGTAAATTTTGGGTACTGGTTTTAAAAGAGTACAATCTTTTTACTGACAAGTGCTTTTGGGTTTCGGGGGATGGGCCCTAATTAAAAGCTAGCATCGAAACAAAAGAAAGGGGGTTTTAGAACAGATGGCAACCCCCCGTGAAAACATGGGCAAGCAGTAAACAGAGGGTTTAAAAAAAGCTATGCAACTTTTTCCCTCTGGCCCTTAGCTATTGTAAAATTGCTGCTCAACAAAAAGCAAAAAAACCTATTGGCCATTGGAAAAAAACTTAGCAGAAAGAGGCAGCCCAAAGAAACCACAGGGTTTTCCCCCAGTGCAGGGACCCAAAGGTTTTATTTTAGCGGGGGTTTTGAACCCAATTTTCTTAAAATTTTGGCCCTCCTTAATTTGAAAAAACCCAAAAATAAAAGGGATCTGAACAGAGAAACGGGCCCATGGGTAAAAAAGGGGGGCAAACTCGGTTTAAAACAAACCCCCACCCCCCCCCGAGATTTGGGGGGGTAATTCTCGAGGACATTTTGTATTACCTTTGTCCCCCTTAAATTAAACCGACAGCCATTAAAAATAATGCATGGGCCTGAATCAATTTTTTCCCCCGAGCCAAGTTTTTTCAAAAAATTACAGCAGTTTGGTTGGGCACCTTATATGACACCTTTGGTAAGGGCAGAGAACTGGGCCCTTAAAGTCACATTTTCCCCAAGTACAATGTGCGGGAAAAAAAAAGTTTACTCAACCCTTAGCAAAATACCCTTTTCCAGAAAGGTTTCCGTTCCGCCCATCTGATTATGGGTTACGTAGACAAGAGAATTTAAATCGGGGTTTAGGGAAAGAGGTACAAGTTGGTGGTTTTTTTGTTTGGTTTTGCAGAAAGGGGAAAAAGCCCTGGGCCCACTGGGTCATAAAAGACCACAAAAGCAGCAGCAACGGGTTTTTTTTGTAAAGAGGTTTTTTTCCCCGATTTTGGGATGCCTTTACACAAATTTTCATCTCATAACGGCCCACATTTTTTTCAAAAGGTGACCCCAAACAAATTTTAAACTGTTTTGCATAAAAAAAGAAGTTTGGTTGTGTGTAATCACCCCAGTTCCCCAAGGGAAAACCTTTGGAAAAGGCTAACGGGATCCTGAAATTTTGAAGATTTCTAAGAAATAACTGACAGGGAACCCAAACCCTTTGACTTGGGTGGGGACGCCCTTTCCTGTTGCAAATTTAAAGCAATGCGTTCCCCAAAATAACCGCATAACCCCCATCCCTTTCTCCTCCCTGAAAAGGGTTACAGGTCGACCCCAAAGCAAAAAATGATTGATCCTTCTGGGCCCCCGAGACTTTTTCTGGGTCTCCCCCCCAGATCCATTTTGGGCCCCTTTAGGCAAATGGACAACTTCTTTCTTCTGGGCCCATCAGATGCTGGGGGGAGCTCCTGTCCCCTTAACATCCCCCCAAACCCCGGGACCTTTCCCCCCTCATCCCCCCCTTTCCCCTTCCCCCCCCGAAGCAATGGGCCGGGAGAAAACCACCCCCGGTTCCCCCCGCCCCACCCCACCCCACGGTCTGGGCGTCTCCCGTATGCGCCTTCCCTTTAGACTTTGAATTTAAATTTTTGTTGTGTTAAACCTTTTTGGGTTAACAAGGGGGGTCTTATGAAAAATTTAAAACAAACCCGTGGGCCCCAACCCCACATTTTAAAAAGCGTCAACCACAAACAAATTCACAAACAAAAGGGAACCTAAGGGTACTAAACCCAAGGGGGGAATCAATAATAATGAAATTTGGGGAAAAATTTTTTTCACTAAAAGCATGTGCAAAATCCCAAAGGGTTGATTAAAAGGTTAAATGTCCCGAAGAAATTTTAAAGGGAACACAATGGGGAAACATTGGCTTGGATTTTCCCCAAAAACAGGACTTTCCGGAAGGGTGGGATGGTGAACATTGAGGTAAGATGGGAAAAGAACATATGCCAAAAATACATAACAGAGCAGGGAATTTTTTTTTCACGGTAGGGGGAAAAACCAAAAGAATTTTAAAAAATTGGAAAACAAAAGGCAGAAAAGAGATCTAGACAAAAATTTAAAAACTGCACACTGGGGAAAACCAATATGTTCCCCCAAAAAAGGATTCAGTAACTCGTCCAGGCAATGTTTTAAAGCAAAAAAAACGGCCCAAAAGGGTGATTGGTTTTTGGGGGCCCGCTATTTAATTTCAAAAAAATTTCCAAAACCCCCCCAGTTATTCCTGGAAGTAAAATAGGCACTGCCCAAATGTAACGGGATGCTTTTCTAAGGGGGAAAAAATCTTGAGGGCGGGAGGAATGATTCTAGGGGGGAGTTAAAACTCATTATAATTTATAGTTGGTGTGTTGCATCAAACCCCTTGTTTTGGGACTGGGGCCCCAAGACTTGTTGTAATGTAACGGGTTTAAATTTTTCCCGTTTTTAGAGATAAAAATTGGCCCAAAAGATTTTAAAAACATAACCATGGAAACCCCCTTTTCCCCCCCTCACCCCGGGGACGTGCTTTTTTTTAAAATAAAAATTTTATTTTAAAAATAAATATTTTGCTAATAACAAAAGTCTTATATACTTACTCCCCGAGATTTTAATTGCAAAATTGCCCCTGGGGTGAATAATCCATAGATTATAAAAATAAATTTTTCCCCCCCTTCGAGAAAAACCTAAATTTTGGGGCCCTACTAAAGGTTTCCCCCCAGGGTTTGAAAATTGAAAATGGCCAAAAGGCTAGTTTTTGGAAAAGGGAAAAATGAAGAAAACCAAATAAAATTTTCGAAGGGTGCACTGGGGGGTCTTTGGCCCCCTCACTAGGGGGAGGATGCCCATTTTCTTTTCCCCCCCAAAGGGACCTACTAGATTCCCCGCCCGAGGGGGCCCCCGCAGTTTCAAACCTTTTGGGTTGGAGGGAAAAACCCATGATGACACCCCGCAGGGAACCTGAGGATCAACCTATGCTGACACCCAGCAGGCAGGCCCGTGATCAAACCCCCCCATTACCTACCCGGAAAAACCCACTGTCCCCTTCGTCACCAACCCGGGGGAACCTTTATATCGATTTTTTGGGCCCAAACCCCTTTCCCCCTGGGGGCCCGTCCCGAGAATTTTCCGAGGATCGACGACCACCCCGGGGCCACCCCACCAATATAATTTATCCACCACCACCCCATTTTCCCGGCCCTAAATTGGGTATGTTCGTGGTCCCTACAGAAAGACTAAAAGCTTGATTTTTGCTGAAGGGGTCATCAGTTGCAAAAATTCCCTTGGGCCCCTCGGGTGGGGGCCCATGATACCCAAAGGGTGACCTTAAGCCTGAAAACCCCCTCTATGACCACATCAGTTTAGGGCCCAAATTTTATTTAAGGGGGCCCTGGGGGCACCCCGAGCCACGTCGGTCCTTTTTTTTTAACGGATTCGCCCCGCACCATGTACAAAAAGGGGAAAGAAAGGGCTGGGGGAAACGGCAGCCCGGGGGGCCCCAAAACAATCTGGGAAATGAGGCAGCAACTTTCGGCGATGGGACACAGACCATTAACAACTTACAAGAGGGAGGTGGGGGGGGCAACTTTCGAATGCACAGGGGAACCATTTTTCCCACCTACAAAAAGCAAGTGAAAGGGAGGGGTGACCGCTGGGGTTTTGGGGCATATGGCTCCCCCATACCCAGGGGGGGCCTGAACGGAGGGCCCGAATTATGGACAGAATTATGGAGCATTTTTTATTAAAAATTTATCAACTTCAATGCCATAACTTGGTTTTAAGGGACAATGCCCGATTTAAATTGGAAAGATTATGCATACCTTTTTTTTTTAAAAATATTGTATACTTTAAAGTGACAGTACAATTAAATGTGGGAGGGAGAGTTTCCCAAAAAGGTTACCCCCTAATTTTTTTTGTAATGAACCCGTCCCCCTTTACCAAATTAAAAAAGATGTGTTTGGGCCCGGCATAGTCCGGGCCTATGAAGCTTTTTTTTTTGTGGGTTTATGTATTATGGGGTTAAATACCCCCCAAATGTAGGGGATAAATTTCAGTGACCCCCGTAACACAAAGTGCTGCTTGGAGGCCTTTTTTTTTTCTGCTGAGAAAAAAAGAATTTGAAAATCTTGCTACAAAAAAAATAAGGCAACGAGGGACGGGGGCCTCTTAAAAGGGGGCCAAAAGGGGGGAAACCCCCTCTTTTTTTTTTTCTAAAAAATTTTTTTTTTCTGCATTTTATTTGTTTTTTAAAAATTTACTTTTAAAACCAAACCCCATTCTTATATTTAAATCACTTTTTTACTAAAATGGTGGGTATTTAATCTCACGTTTTTTTTGTTTTTTTTAAATTTTGGGACAATATATATATTTTATATAACCTTTTGTCACTTGGGGTTTAGTTTCACATTTTAAAGTGTTTTTTTTTAGATTTTGTTTATTTAAACCCCCATAATCACGTAAAATTTATCCTTTTTAAAAATCAAAAGGGGGAATGTTGTGAATTAATCTGCACTAATCATAAGATAAAATAAAGTTTTAAGTTTTTATAAGTTTAAAGTTGGGTTTTTACAAAAAGAAAAACAGAGGGAATTTTTAAAGGGTAAGAGGGAAAAACAGAGAGGGACTGAGTGTGGGGTTTGTTTTAAATTTCGGGCCCCGGCTCAGGGGGAGTGAAAATTTTTTTCAAAGGGCAACCAGGGTAAGGCCCTCTTAGTGATAAAAAAAACGCCCGCAAAAAAAATGAAATATTTTGACAATCCCAAGGTAGGGCCAGAAACAGCAAAAAACTGACCATAAAAAAGGAGGGGGTTAAATTTTCAGAGGCCAAAAATGGAGCATAATGATCCCACAAAGGGGGGAGAAAAAAAAGGGGGGGCAGTAAAGGGGGCGTTTTGACGTGCCTGAAGCAAGAGCTGTTTAAAGTTTTTTTTTACTAAACCGTCATAATTTTTTTGTTGGAATGCACCAAGTTTTTCATGGGCCTGGGGAGGGGTGCTTTTTCCCCAAGAATGAATTGGGGTATATAAAAGGCAACCCTTTTGGGTTTTGGGGGAAAAAAATAACAATGTGACCCTTTACCAAAAAGACCTTTAAATAAATTTTTTCGAAGGGGGTTTTTTCCCCCGAAAGAAATGGGATAAAAGGGGCTGGGTTTATCAGTTGTTTTACTTTTGGGGTCACAGCTCTGGGGTAGAAAATGTTTTGGGGGTAGCAAATAAAACACCCGGGGGCCCCCGGGGGCTCAGGGTTTCCAGTCTTCCCGAATTTTTTTTTTCCTTTGTCTGAGACTTTTTTCCCGCTTTTTTTAAAACTTTGAATTTTTTTTAAACCCAAACTTCAATTTTTAAATCTTCAAGAAGAGAATTTTTAAAAGGGAAAGACAAATTTCCTGATTTAAGGTTTTAGGGTTTTTGGACCTATTCTACCATACATCCATTGGTCTTCATAGTACTTAAAACAAATAAAAAATTGCAGCAAAGGGATTCTTACTAATAATTCTAATCATTAGAGCTCAATAAAATGATACTTGATACAATAAAACCTTAAAGCAACACATCAATAGAATAAATAAGAATGAACTACTGGTCAAGTAATATCACAAAACAAAAAAAATAAAAAATATGACAAATTAAATATAAACCCCCCAATATTTTAACCGAAAGTAAAAGCAAGATTTTACCTTTAAAACATTTTCCAAAAAAGGATTCCCCGGCAGTTTTCAAATAAAAATTTAAAAAAAGTATGCAATTTTTGGGAAATGTTTCCCACCAACTAAAATCAGTCAATTTATAACATTTCCGGGGCCCTTCCCACCCAATATTTTTTAAAAAACAAATGCCTGTCCAAAAGTTTTTCAAATTCTGCACCCAAAAAAAATTAAAAAAAATTTTTGGGGGTGGGAATGCACATGTTTGGTTTTTATAAATTTGGGGTTTAATACAAACAGTTTTCTGCATGTTTGCAATACTGTGCATTGAGGGGTTAATTACATTTTTTTTTAAAAAGGACCACACAACTAAAATAAATCTTTTAAAGTAGCTTCAGAATTTTTTGGGGGGAAATCAAGCTTTTTACAAACTGAATCTATATTTATAGATCTCCTTTCTAACTTAGTTCTTGGAAAATCGGAGCATGACTTTTGTGTTCTTGATTATATTGGCTGTGGAAAACATTATGGAGAGAAAATGGGGCCAGATTATTAACAACCTTAAGGACCAATGTCAAAACTCTAATATCAATTTAAACCAGAGGGAGGTCAACAAGGGAGTTACTGTAGACTGTTTCCATTTTGTAGGTACTGTAAGAAGCCATGCGGCAGCTTTATGCACAGGTTAAGATAATGAAGCGAATAAGATATGGATGTTTTTTAGGTGCCAAGAGAGTATTTGCTCTTTGCTGGGAAATGTCCTGCTTTAAGGGAAACAAAACAGCAGATCTCTTAGAAAACTTGATATTAGATCATTTGGAAAACAGAAAATACTGCAGAGCATTAACTTTGAAGCCAAAATATTGTTAAAGCCATGACAGATGAAAAATGTGGTCTTCTGCATTAAAGAAGCAGAAAAAACAGAGTTTCAACTAAATAAATTTCACAGTAAGACTGTCAAGCTTTGGTTTGGTAAAGGACTCAAATGTGGAGACATGATGAGGTTAGTTACACGAACAAAAGAAATAATGATGAAAACTTGCAAGGTAGTCATGCACTCAGAAAATGGACATGAAAATGTAAATAGAGCATTTGTGGAATGGACAGGAGAGCAAAAGAGTCCAGCAGAGAACAATGACAGTGAGCATAAATAGTATCCCTGAGTTCACCTACTTGCATTTTCTTCTGGAGCATAATTGAGAGCTTTCTCCGTCCTCTTTCAGGGATAATGCTTGAGCCTTTATTTCATGGAAAAGATGCAAAACTACATTTCTAAAGAACAGATGAGTCAGACATGTTTGTACAGACTGTACATTGTACAGACCTGGTACAATGCAGCATAAGAGAGGTGAGGGATCTGGATGCATGAACAGATCCTACAGGCTGCCAGTGTTGATTGCCAATTGGCACAAGTTGTGACTGATGATGGAACAGACACAGAACGTGGTCAGTGTCAAACAGGAGAAAGGCAGGGACAGAAAAATGACAAGCATCCCAAAAGAGCTTTCCAGGGGAAAATAGATACAGCTGATAGAGTTAAGGCAGGGCAGCTGAGGAAAAGACCAGCTAACCTGAATGAATTGAGCTAGGACACAAAGAACCTATCAGTGAAGGCAAGGAGACAAACAGAGACCAATAGTAAGATTCTAGAATGAACAAAGAGCACAAGAGAAAAAAATGCATGGACAAATAAACAATAAAAAGTTTAGGGGGAAAAAATCTTACCAGAATGAGATGATCAAAACATGGAAACCTCAAAATTGTGACTCGACCCAAACAGGAAAACTAAGTGGAGTTGGTATAGTGCAGCCTTACAATGACTCAATAAGTGTTATTCACCAAATCTTTTCATACAATGTCAGGCTTTTATCTGTTTGTGTCTTTATTAGGGAAACAAATCTAGCAACCAGCCTGTGTCCCCATTGCCTCCTCCATCATTCTTTTTTTTTTTTTATTCCCAGGCATCATTTCTTACTCGCTGTCCTTTGAAAGCCCCATCGATTTAATGTGATGGACGGAGAAGATGAGAGGCACTGCTTCTCTGACAGCTGTAACACTCTGCCTCCAATTGACCTGGTCCTCTGCTACCTCAGTTAGTCCTGTTTATGGACAGCGGGGGCCATAAATCTACTGTAGGCAGGTCAAAGTCAAGCATTTCACAGGAGGACATAAAACCCTCACCCTTAAGTCTTGGGCAAATCAAGACTTTTTGTGCAAAAATGAATCATTTAAAGACACAATACTAGCTTCACTAGCTTCACTAGGACATTAATGCTGATGGTGGGTAGCACTTTTTGCTTTTTATTTTCCTTTTTTTTTTTTTCAAACGCAACTAACACATCACTTATTAAAAGACAAATACAAGCACATTTTTTTAACCCATGCAATAGTTTATTATTCAAATAGTTTTTCTATCCATTTCAGAACCTAAAGACATGTCCTAGAGTGAAATACTAAATACGTTAGGGGTGATTCTATCACGATGCATCATGATACTTGAAATATTGCGATGCATTGCGATATTTTCACTGAACACTGCAAGAAAAAGATACAGCCATTACCAGTGGCTGACTGGCTGGGTATGATCTGGATCGTGACTTCAATTGATACATAACTGAAAGCAACTGAATTCATACATAGCTGTATTTATTGAAACAACTTTTGGAGGTGTTGCCATGAAAACAAATACTGGACAGAAATATTACTATTACTGGCGTGGACACACTAACAAAAAGATCTTTGGATTCATCAAACTTAAAATAACAAAATAAGGATAATCAGTGCCATTTACATGGCCTCAGTGGTCCTTTAAACCAATGAAACAAAACATTCAAATGTTTGACATTTTCCCTTTTGCAAATGATGTGCATCATATCAATTTCATTTTTACCTTCTTTGTTTTTAAAGCCAGAATTCATCCAAGCATCTGACTTGAAATGTGATGGAGCCGGGGGGCGAATTTTCTCAGTCTCCTCCATATTTTGTTTACGAATGACTCGTCTCAGTATCCCGCGGCCGGAAATGCTTGTGACACAAAGCAGCGGACGTCAACACATCCGCAGCGACATCTGCTGGACTGGAAGTTGTATTCCACTTGATTTGGCTGATGTGCGGCAAACAGTCATGTATTTTATTTGTTCAATTTTTTTTTTATATAATCGATTCTTGCCTTTAAGAATCGATGCAGTAGATCACAAAAATTAGAATCGTGATGCATCGTCATGACGATTATTTTGCACACCCTTAAAATACGTTCTCTGACATCCAAAGTCCTAGTTAATGAAATCTCTGTACATATCTCTGTGTGCTTTAACACTTTGGTACAGATATGGTATCAGCACTGGGAATTATAGACATTATTATTGCAATTACTTTGATTACTTATTAATGATAACTATATATACTAGAATACAAACTATACACTTCAATTATTATTGCAATTACTTCATTCTACTTAAAATATTAGACTGAAATCAGGTCAGTTAAGAACCAGATCTTAAGAATTAAAGAGAGGTCCATTATTTGTTTTCAATTTTGTTTACTTCAGGAGCAAATCTCTTTATTTAATGTTAATCCAAAGTGTGAATTCTACATATAGATTTTTGCATTTTTTGATGTTCATTTTCTACAATTTTGTTTTACAGGTTTTCTCCAAACCCCAATCAAACCACTGGCATCTTTTAGGGATATATTATTTCTAAATTAACATTTTACATTTGAAGTAAGTCTGAGGTTAATCAAACTATGTGACTGTTCAGGACCCCATACATGCCTGAAAGTACAATTAGTAGACAGGCAATATACATACATACATCTCACTGTCAAAGCTGACTTCTCCCTGATCTCACTGACTTCTTCTGTCTTAGCATTAATATAATTACTTAATTTCATATATTAAATTTCAAATATGTGAAACTTAATACAATATAGTAAAAGAAACAACAGAAGTAACATTTCAAAATATTTGAAAATGAATATATGTAATAAAGATGACTATGTTTAAATGGATAGGTAAGTGCATAAGGAAAAATCTTAAGAACAACTTTAAAATGTCTCGGCCAAACGCATCAGACCACTTGATAAAATTTAAATCATACCTGCATGATATGCAGGTTGTCTTTAGAGCCTATATTTTACAACTTTTACTACAATATGTTTAGCATCCACATTTTTTTTTCTTTTGTTCTCTGTATCTTCTATATCAGCTTATTTTCAATTGATACAATCTGCAAAACCCAAGAAAAAAAATGCTTTGTACCAATATTTTCCTGAATAGATTTTACATTTTCCCTCAAGTTCATTCATTATTCACTCTTAAATTAGACTCAATACTCCCATTATAATCTATTAAAAGTCACACACTCATTTACGTTCTTTCCAAACTGCTTTTCATCCTCTGCTGGCAAGGTCAGACCTGGATGCTATCGACAGTGTATTTGTATTCATCACATCTTCATTCACACCAAACAAGCAAACTACGGGCAGGCAGGCAGCAGCGCAGTGTCATCACTCTCTGCAGGTACTCTTCACGCAGCCTCTGCTGCTTATTCCTACACTAACTCCAAACTGTTGTGCTGTTGGTATTCTGAACCCGACCTGTCCGGGTTGATGAGATTTTTCTGCAAATGTGAGCTGCTTTTTTTTTCTCACCGGGAGACAAGGACTGTCAGTTCCTCTCATTATCATAATTTGAGTGTTTTGTTATCATTGTGGTAAAAAATAAATAAATCAGTATAAGTGGAGGAATCTTCTACTCCCAGGCATAATCTGCCTCGAGGTGTTTAACGATGTGGATAAACGTAGTAAACAGAGATACAGAAAGGAGGGAGGCAGAGAAGAGACAGATGGAAAGATGGAGGTACAGATGAAGGGAGGAAGTGAGAAAATGAAAGAGAAGAAGAAAGCTTTGGCCAAGGGAGACGTGAGTCAAGGCAGACTTCCTGCATTAGGTGCAAGGACAATATCTCCTTCCAAACAATAAACACACACAAGACCATGTCAGTTGAGTCCATAAAGGCTGTAATTATTAATTACCACCTGCAGTTATTCATAACAACCATATTTACAGATAAAATCATAATTCACTCTTATAATATATATTTTTAAAAGCCATTTGTTTAAATTATGATATTGTCCATAAAAATCTAAGGGCGAAAAAAAATGGCTGCCACAAAATAAAAGAATCTTCCCTCAATAGCAATAAAAAAATAAACACATCTTTGTTTTTTTTATTAACTGCTCAAGTGTAAAAAAAAATCTTTTAGATGGTAAGACGCAAAGGTAATTATTTGAAGCTGAATTATTCAAAAACAACAGTAAAGAATAAATGACATGTCTCTATAATGAGGCAAAACTTGACTGGAGAGCCGAGGGAGAACACTTTCATCATACTGAATTATTGTTTCAGCCCCAGTTCTTTTTGTGCTATTCTGCAACAGAACATATGACTGCTTCAAGAACAAGGAGTTTTTTTTTATGCCCTGAAACTGTTTTTGTTGTTTTTTTCAACCAGCAGGATAGCAGCTTTCTCTCAAGTGACTGGAGGACACCAGCTGGTGGATGGATACAGGATACAGTGGACGGTCTTAAACCTGCAGGAGACAGAGGAAAGAGTAACATTACAGTAACTCCAACAAGGTCATAGTCAACATATTGACTTTACTTATAAATTGAAAAACAGGCTGATTTAACTTGGACCAAGAGCTGCAACATAAAACCCCTCAGAATACGCAGGATATTTAGGACAATGATGATAATTATGCACTTTTTGCCAAAGCATCTATAAAAAGCATCTCTATCACTTTTATACACCTTCATGGAAGCCTAAAGAGTAGAAAAGACATGAAGACAAAAGCCAGAATCATCAGACTGCCATCCAAATGGTGTGTCTTCTCACCCCAGTCCTCTTTTCTCAGTATATTAATGACCCCTCGATTAAACGTATGATGTTTGCAGAGGACATCACTCTCACTGATCTGATCAAGAGGGTCAGACAGCGTACAGACACGAGGTGAATCGTCGGTCTACTGGTGCGGTCAGAACTACCTAGAGCTTAACCAACAACAGACAGTGATGGATGATGGAGGACTTACTTTGCCTTCCATCACCATCATCAACCATACTCTGTCTACTGTGGATCACCTCCAGTTGCTACTGGATAGTAGTGACCTAGTGCAGTGATTCGCAACTGGGGGTACTCGTACCCCTAGTGGTCTGAGAGTGCATTGCGTGAAAATATTTTATTTCAAGGGTGATAAAATAAAATAGGCCTTGGGTCTGTTCTTACTTGTTAGAACCCACCTGGAAAAAAACAAGCTTTCATCAACCAAAAAGTAAGTAATTCTTGTTTGAGTTCACCTTCAGCTTTGACACATATCCAAACCAAGCAGAGGAGGCCTGGATGTAGAGAACAGCCTGGAATCAGCTGTTTATCCTCACCTGTGCTCATAAACCAAAGCTTAGGGCACATGAATGATGAAAACCATGAAAATAAACGGAGTCAGTCTGACTATAATTTTTGTTCAGTATTTTGTTCCCAATTCCTCAAGTTTAAATGTTATTATAGGGGAGTTACTATATTATTAGGAGCTCCAGTTTTATAAAGGCTGATTTACAGTGTGATTTTATTTTGTAATTAATTTTATTCCTTACTAACTTCCAGGTATAATATTTATGTAGATTTTTTATATTAGTTAGAAAGAATAAAATGCCAAGTTTAAAAGATAAAATACAATACTCTCTATTTTATAGTGAGTTATTGTACATTCCACTTTTGGACAGTCATCAATACTTTTGGCTGAGAGGGATACTCATGCTAAGACAAAATGCCCGGAGGGGTACACAAGTCAAAAAATGTTGGAAACCACTGGCCTAATGGTTAGAAAGTGAGGCATTTGTGTCCTACAAAGTGTTAAAGGAATAGTACACCCAAAACATGATTAGCCTTCATTTTCTACTCACCCCCATGCTGAACAACACCCTGGAGTACTTTTTTGATATCTCAAATGCATCTGGAGATCTGGGAGGCTTCTTGCTGTCTGCTGACATTCAAATAATGGAGGTCTACGGTGCCCGAGACAGAAAGGTCCATAAAAGTCCACAAAAAACGTGTCAATATTCCTCCATACTGGTCGTCCAATGTATTCCAAGTGTCCTGAGTGGGTAGCATCCAGAATTTACTCGAAGCAAAGTCATTTAGAAGGTTTTTAGAGCATAAACAGTAGTGTATAGGATTTCCTGAAAGCGCGCACATGCGCGATCACGACGCTACGGAAGCCGGCAGACCAAACCAGATGAAAGTGCGCATTCAGCGTCTGCTCTGCCAATAATGCAAGCGTAGAAGAAGAAATGTGCCGTTTACCTGTGCAAAGAAAGAAACAACGAAAGAAAAATGTCTGAGGACTTCAGTGTTGAGGAAGAGCATGAGTTCTTTGCCGAGCTGAATGCGCTGGTTTGGTCTGCCGGCTTCCGTAGCGTCGGGATCGCGCATGTGCGCGTTTTCAGGAAATCCTATACACTACTGTTTATGCTCTAAAAACATTCTAAATTACTTCGTTTTGAGTAAATTCTGGATGCTACCCACTCAGGAAACTTGGAATACATTGGACGAGCAGTATGGAGGAATATTGAAACGTTTTTTGTGGACTTTTATGGACCTTTCTGCCTCGGGCGCTGGGCACCTCCATTATTTGAATGTCAGCAGACAGCAAGAAGCCTCCCAGATCTCCAGATGCATTTGAGATATCAAAAAAGTACTCCAGAGTGTTGTTCAGCATGGGGGTGAGTAGAAAATGAAGGCTAATCATGTTTTGGGTGTACTATTCCTTTAAACCTAGTTTAACACTCCATGTCCCTGAGCAAGACCTTTAACCTTAGGATGCTCGCAGTGCACAACCAAGAGTGATAGCCAACTGCTCCCTTAGGGATGGGTAAAATGCTTATGATAAATTTCCTGCTACAAAAGCATTTTTCTACTCTTTACTAGGAAGCAAACTTTACTGATCTGTTAGAAGGACCTGAGCTGTTTCTCACACATTTACACTGCCTAGACATCCTGCAATAACTCAAGAGGTACAACCTACTACATGCGTTTTGGTCATCTTCTACATCCTCTTCATAGTGCCATTATTCAGTGTGCCTTGTTTTCCCTTCCCTGTGTGTTCCAGCTCCTCCACAAACAAGTCTAAGTCTAAACTGCAACAAACAATTATTTCTGCAGAGATTCTCACTGGTACTGACTTTCCCTCCATCCAGGTCTGACACCAGTGTAGGGTCAGGAAAAGGGCAGCACTACTTGCAAAATTCAGTTGAAACACAGTTGGTTTCTTCCCCGAGGCTGTCAGTGTGATGAACACAATGAACAGCTCGCAACCAGAGAAATCAGTTACACCACTGTGAAGCAAATTAAACAAATTTGCACCAAGAAAACCTTCTTTTTTTGGTGACTGGACATATAATAATAAAGCTGGACACATACATACATGTAAAAATCACTCTTTTTATCCGCATTTATTTTTGATCTATTTTATTCCATGTTTATTCGATAGGAACAGATTAATGATCATGGATCACTTCAAATAAATCTAAGGCTTCCATCTCAGTATTGGAAGCAATAAGTAATGCAACACCCATCCCTAGAGAGGACTTAACATCAACAGGAAATTTTGTAAAATACACAGAAAGTAAAATATGTTTCATTTAAAACTCTTAATAAAATTCCTTAAGTGTATATTTATTCAGATGCTGTAAGAATTAAACCCATTATTTTTTAGCAATATTTGTCTGTTTTTTTTTTTTGTCAGGTAAAGCCTGTTAATGTGCATAAATATCAAGTTTTAAATATCATAAACATTAATGTCATAAACATTAAACATCACAAGTCAAATCTGCATAAATCTATTGTAATTGAGTGCCCTGGCTGACTTATCCAACCACAAAAACCAAAAGTTTGTATATCACATGTCATCAGATAGGTGGTCCTTTACATGAATTAACTATTCCATCCAAGTCCTGGCTTGGTGGCATTTGTCGCCTATCTCTCTTTACTCCAAGTTCCTGTTTGCCTACTATATAAAGTAAAGGACAATTCTGTCTAAGAATAACTAAAAAATATGATTTAATTTGTTAATTAAGATTTAACATTTTATATTTAATAATTGAGCTCCTAGCTCCATTTAAAGTTCCAATAACAAAAAAAATCATTCTAATTTATCAAGATTTTAGATTTTGAAAAGTAGCTAATTAGTGAGAAGTTCCTTTTTAAGGAGTAGTAACTGAGTTAATATTTGAGAAAAGTAACTAGTAACTATTAGGAATTGCTTTTTTTAAATAATGTTTCCAATACTGCTCACAAAACTGTAATTACCACCTGCAGTTCTCAACTTCAGGTTTCTGGTTTGGTTTCTATAAATAAAATGTTAAATTTGCTTGTTCTCCATGTAATTCTGCATGTCGGTCAAAAAACAACATACCAACATAACATTTTGTAGCACTATTGCTTTGCAGCAAGAAGGTTCTGGGTTCAATTCCTGACTTAGGGTATTTCTGGATGGAGTTTGCATGATCTCCCCGTGAATGTGTGGGTTTTCTCGGGGTACTCCAGGTTCCCCTTGCGCACCAAAAACACTGTAGGGTTAATTGTTGTCTCTAAGTTGACGGTAGGTGAATGGTTGGGTGTCTCTGTTGCTTTTTACCCTTTCTGTGTTTAGCTCACCTTTTGCCCATAGACTGATAGAGATAGGCACCAACCCCAGTGTGAACCTGACAGATAAGTAATATTATCATTAATGTAGGTAATCGAATACCTTCTGCAGCAGCTTTTTTTTTCTGTTTATATTACCAGTAACTTTCTGTGCACAGCCTTCTGTTCTCAATTATAGATATATTGAAATTAATAATAAAAAACTTGGATTGGACAATCAAAATGTTTTTAGAACAATATAAATGAATTTGATTGTAGCTATATGGAAGCAGCTTGATGTAATAGGATTGTTCACTTGCCTGTAACTTAGTTGTAAATGCTGCCTCTTTAATTCAAGGAAGCAGAAGGTTGGTCAGTACACAATGTTCCCTTTTTTTCCCAGAGTTAAATATTTTCTTTGAACTTTTATAAACCTCAGATGGGGTGGATTTTTTTCACATTAGATATCAAGAAAAGTGTAATTCTAAAAAAAAATGTATTTTGTTGACAGCGTCATAACCTTTTGTAACAATATGAAAATTGTAATATTAGCATGCATAAACCATAGGAAGTTCAACAGTTCATAGCCTGAGTTTCTGCTGTGTGCACCCACCAAGCGTCACAGAGGTTTTGCCTGAGGCTTTAGTAGAATTCAAAGACACTAAATACATTAATTTAGACAGAAGGGAATTTCTCATATCTTCTCATTTACAAATACGTGTTGGTAATAACTAACCTGGAGGGGTCCTCTTCCTTAGAAAAGCTCCCTTTTACCTCAATGCTGTTCATCTTGTTCTCAAACATCCCATAGCTCAGAGTTACCTGCGGTGAACACATGCAAAGATGTAAAACGGTATGAAAAGGTGCAGCAGAATCAGTTTCTGTGTATTCAAAGGACATATGTGTGCTTATACTTGTTGTGGGAGGCTTGTTTGACTTATTAGAAGCAGGTTTTCCAAATGGGAGTGGAACAATGAACAGTGGACCATTTTGATGCCCAGCATCTTCTCCACAATAAAGCCCACGGTGCAATCATCTGGGAGACGGATTTTGGCTGACGTCTGCTCAAAGTGTGAGCCACTGGGGGAAAAAAGGGGAAAAAGACATGTGCTTAGGGAAATACTGACTGGGCCTTTGATACTGACATTATAGGTGAATTGCATTTGGGGTCCAATAACTATTCATTACTGTTACTAGTTTTAGTGCTGACGTTTTTTTTCCAAAAACTTTGTATTTTTGGACTGATTCCCCACCATGCAACCATGGGCAGCCGTCTTAATTCTCTCAGTGCAGTGTAAATTTATCTTAGTGCTGTTTTATGCCTTTTAGGATTTAATATGTTTTATTAGTTTATTTTTTGTACAAATAAGACTTTAGACTATCAAAAATAAAATATTTGTTATTTTCTTATTATAGCCCCATGTTTAGAAGGAACTAAAATGGTCTTAGGTGTTTTCTTTATAAAACACAGTTTTATTTCATGCGTAAATATTAGATTTATTCTAATGCTGAAAAAGAAATGAAATCCAAAGCTTGAAGTCATTAAAAATAAAAGTCTTACTCACTGGTCTCTAAAAGTTTTTGTAACAATAATCAGAGGTCCAGCATTAGAATTAATGGTCCCTACGGTCCTCTTCAGAGGCCAAACTTAATGACGTAGAAAGTTGAAGTAGAAGTTCTTAAGAATTTTATAACAGCTAGAAAAACATCTACAAATGGATAGACAAAATCTCATTATTTAATTGTAAGTGTTGTCATTATAATCCTGTTTGAATCCATTACTGGTGATGCTTTTGTACTAAATGATAGTTGGAGACAAAAATATCAATAGTAATAGTTTTTAAACTGCCTTTAATGGAAGTGTCAGTCTGAGCAATGATGCCGGCTGTTTTTATATTTCCATGGCAGTTCAGAACATTTATGCAAACAGCTTTTGTATTGATACATACCTGGCCCAAGGAGACATCTTTTCTGCCAGCCTACGACTTAGACAGAAACCTGCGCCTCCAGTGGCAAACCAGAACTGCACATTCGTCTGGCAGAAAACAACATATGAAGAGATATTCAATCAACATAAAAGCTTCAAAAATATGCACATCTATTATAGGAATTTAAAAATAAGGGTTAGGGAATTTAATCAAAAATACTAATGTGTTAACAGTATGGTCATATTCTGTACTGCTTTGTATATTACATCTGGTCTATAGAAGGCAAGAAAATATGTGGCAAACAGCTTTATGATATGACCTAGTATTATAGCCGGCCTTAGAGATTAAGAAAAACTAAATAAAGAGATTAAAGCCATAACATTATGACTTATTTTTCATAAATTACCAGAAAATAGTCATTATATTACAAGATTAACGTAATAATATTACGACTCTTTTCTTATAATATTATGGTTAATATTGTCGTAATGTTTCGAGAATAAAGTAATGTTAGAAAGTCCTCAGATATTTTTGTCCTTTTAGAAAAGAAATTTTCTAACACTATCTGACCAGACAGGCAGCGCCAAACTACCAAACAGCAACCTGAGCAGCATTTATAAACATAATAATAATCTGATGCTGATGGGCTAAAAGGTTTAATATTTCCTTATTTGTAAAACCAATTTGAAAGTAAAAAATCACAAGATTCTCAACAGTCCTCATTTCAATGCAGTCAATGACAGCTATTAAGTTAAAAATAAACAATATTACGTTTATTCTAGTACAACTAACATTGTAATGTTACAACTTGAACTACGTATTATTATAACTTTGTTACAGTAATATTTTTAATTATCTTTAAATATTTTTAATTAAATTAATACTCTAATTTTTTGGTTAGGTTTAGGGCTAAAGTGTGAATTAGTTTAGGGTGAGCTATCCAGTTGTAATGGTTAGGGTTAGGATCGTTGTCAGGGTTATGGCATCAAAGGCTTGAAAAGGAAAATCAATGTAAGTCAATAGGAGTCAATACATGGTCCTCACTACCTCTAGACAAAAGAAAATGGCTGTATTTCAATCTGAAACATGAACATTCACATAAAGCGAAAAGACAATTAGAAGAAAATTATTGGTACAATTACTTTGTCTTTGGCGCTCAGACCTCGGCAGGAAACATAGCGCTGAATTTTGATAGATATGCATGAAAAGGGGTAAAGAACAGGGCTGTTTCCCCCCCAGGCCTGAAACTGGTAGTGGAGTGGAGATAGATGAAGTTGGTCAGTCTGTAGACTGCTGGTTAGCAAGACGGTATGCTGAGCTTTATGTCCATGATGAGCAAGCATGAAGCGACAGTGAAGAGGAAAACTCCCCATTCTGAAGAAACCTCTGGCAGTACCAGGCTCAACATGGAGGTCTTCTGCAGCACCGGTTGAGATGAGACGCAGAATGAAAGAGTCTAGGAGTAATGAAATTCTAATGAAGTTTTGGCTACAATGGTGGAGGAGGGGCTAGAGGTGGGTTGAAACGGGGTCATCTGAATGGAGTCACATAGTGCAACCACCTCCTGCCCACTAGGTAGCAGACGAGTTGCGGAGGCCTTTTAAGATGAACTTTGGATGCTAACTGGCTTTCGTGGAGATGTGGTTCAAAGCTGAGTGGCTGTGTCGTAGGTGGATAAAAGCGAGCAAACAGTTTCTTCAGCTGAACTTCCACCTAGGCTCCATGTGTTTGATGAAATTTCCCAATTTCTATTATTTGCTTGGTTCTTTCAGGTCCAGCTTACTACTGTATCAATGGCATGTCCACATTAGCCGTTTCTTCCTTCTTTCTTTCACCTGCCTATGTGTTTTATTCTTTCCTTGTCAGCTTTAGTTGTTGTTTGAGGGCCCAAATGCAAAGGCAGAGAGGCAGCGGTGAGTTCTTGCAGCTTTAATGACTGAACACAGGTAACCGAGGCAGGAATCCAAAAATCCAACTCAAAATGTAACACAAACCAGAACCAGGGAGACATCAGGGGAAAACAAGCATGAGGAGTCAGGGAAAGACAAGGAGAGACGAGGTAAGACGAGGATGGAGCACAGAGGAACTGCACAGGGAGAGTATTTAAGGTTGACTGAACAAAGGGAGGACTAACAAGCTGATTGGGAGCAGGTGTGAACAGAGGCTTCTAGGGAAATAGCTAAGGAAAAAGAAACCAACACAAGATGGCAGCAGAGGGCAACAAAGAAAAGCCTAAGAATTCAAATACATCCAAAAACAAAACAAAAATAGGAATTAAACCAATAAAACTAGAAAACAAAGAAAAACATGAATCAACATGAAACTGAAACCTTAAAGAAAACTTAACAGAACCAAAACCATAACACTCCTATTTAAAGTTAAATCTCCAGACGGACATTTCTCTCCTTTGAGCTCCTTTTATGTTCTTTAAAATGGTCTCTTTTGTTCCCTCATTTCATTTCCTTGTAATTTAACTTTCTTTCTCTTGAGACTGGTGGATCATTTTAAAGATAGATTCTATCTTTATTCTAGTTTTTACTTTTCTTTTTAACTTTTTTCCACAATAACAAGGACAACATTTAAATTACAACTGCTGTTTGTTTTCTCTGACTAGCATAAAAAACTTTCTTAGACACCTGAACTAACAAAGTATTGTTTCTATTAAAGTAGAAATCTTCTTTTCTGGCTGTTTACAATTGCAACAATGAAGTAGATGCATAGGAACTCTGTATTGTAAGATAAATCATACACTTCTGTGAAACTATCAACTCTTGAATTGGAAAAGACACTTTGAAACCTTCCCAGGGTCCACAGGGACTTTGTTGTATCGATTTCCATTGTACAATGGAAAAGATTATCAGAAAGGCCTTATTAGACCATCATCTTCCACCAAGAATGCCTGGTAATTACTGTTCTACAGAGCTATATTAGTTCCTTTTACCCTTATCTTAACACATTTTTCAAAACAACTGTTGAAAAATATCTGAGTGGAATGCATTTAGATTTGATTCTCTTTACTCCAATACTTCTGTATAAAGTCAAGTGCAAACAAATGTCCTCAGAAATAAAACTGATATAAATATAGACAACCTGTGCATAGTTTTATCTCAGAAAAAATAAAGCTGATTTTTGAAGGCCTCAGACGTTCATTGGTGAACATACAGCATCATGAAGACCCAAGATCACAACAGATACCAGGTATACCTTTTTGTAGAAGTGTAAGGGTAGGATTAGGTTATTATACAACACCCTGAGCTTTAAAGTCAGCACTGCATTTACTGTATGTCAATTCCGGGCCGTGACAAAGGTATAGGCCAGAACCAAATAAGTCAACATCCCTGAATTGACGTCAATTCGGTGCTTCGTTTGAATTTGCCCATTTTATGGTGGAATTGCAAGATTTGCAGAGAAAGGAGGTGTCAGTGGGGTTTAAAACTTCTCTGTACGTCCATTTCACCCACTGAATTATCGTTATTCATCTATGACAATGTATCCTTGGTTTTGCATTCTATAACTCCTTTAAAGTACTTAGACATAACAATCTATCAAAGTGACAGACCAGCCAAAAAGAGAGTTAAATCACCCAGACAAGACTCGTAACCCTGCGGGAGACAAGAAAAACCAGGAGGAAGAATCTGTCACCCTTATACAAACTTATTTGTATTTTGCCAAAAGCCATGTAGAAGCCACAGCAAGTAGATCAAAGTGCTCGGTTGAGACTGAAATAATAGCAAAAAGTTGTGTGTGGAAAAAAAATACTGCATATGACCCTAAACACTGTAAAATGATTTTAGGATGATACTATAGGAACGCTTATTTAAGAGGTGATTGGGAAAGTCGCTGAAGCTGGTGGAAAGATGGATAGAGTAAAAATATTTACACAGGGGCGTGGAAGCCAAAAATGGCGTAATTTGGTCACGCTTAACCCACGATAAATCAAGCTTAACTTTATTGGAAAAAAACAATCTATAAGTCAATGTCCATATCTTGGAGGAGACCTAATGTAGAAATCTTGTGGGTGTTTCTGCAGAGAGATATTGTTTTACAGAGCACTGACTCATAGAGGCTACATTAAAAGCACCTCTAACAACTTATTCTTATTTGTATAGAAAGCCTAAGACCATTTTCCCTCCACTTTCAAGTTATGCACAACTCTTTTGTTGGCCTAGCACAATAAATCCAAATACAATGCATCAAGGCTGCTGATTGCAATGTCCTAATATATTAGGTACAATATGTATGAAATACTTTTAGTTCTAAATTGCTCAAAAATTCTCATTTTAGCCTCACTTTAATTTGTTATATTTTTGTCACTCTCCTCCTTTCTTTTCTCCATTCATTATTCAACCTCCCTGCTGCTTCTTAATAGTGCCAGGAAATCAAAAAATGAAGAAAAAAAAAAAAGTGTGGAGGTAGAGGAGCCTGACATTTGTTTTTATTTTTTTCCCAAGAGAATGAAAGCTAAAAAGGGAACGATGGATAGAAAGGGTGAGAGAGCAAAAGACTAACAGGAAGCAAAGACTAATAAAGATCTATTTCAATATAAATGGATGCAATCAGAGCAGAGAATGTGAAACCAAAGAGATGAAGAGAGCAATTTCAAGATACGAACAAGAGATTGAAAAGTGCAGAGAGCTTACTGAAATCATGATGCACTTAAACGCAATATCAACAATAATTCTGTTAGCTTGTGGATGAGCATGCACACACACACATACCCACACAGACGTGAATAAATCTATGCTCATTACTACCGCTATACCCAACACCTGTTGTCTATTTAAAGGGATCGTATTGTTTGTGTGCAGGGCTGCTTGTCTGTGCATTCAAATAAGACACTAATCACTCAAAAATGCTCCCCAGGTGAGCCCATGTCACAAAGACACATTTCACACATCCTGATTAAGTCGCTTAGTGGATGAGTGAGCTTATGGATTTTAAATAGATATTATAAATATGGTGGTGGTGGGGTGGGGGGTAATTTTAGCATAAAACCAAAAAGGGTGGTTAGATAAACAGGCTGCTAAATGGCATACATCATTTGTGTATTGTAAAAATAAATTAAATTCTAACAATAATTTACAAATGAAACATACTGCTTCACTGCAAATTGTGTTTTTGTGTTTTTTATGTTTGTTTAGAGTGAGCAACATATTCATTCATCTAATTTTCTTATAGTTAATAAAGATATTTTTTGTAAGTAATTTATATTTCATCACCTACAATGTTTGTATGTGACTAACCTTAAATTATTTATTAATTTGCCTGTTTATTTTTGGCACATTACTTGCTTGTATGAGATTAGCATTTATTTATTTAAAAAACAAATTATATTGTTAATCTTAGTTGTCTTTATTACTTTGTGCTTTTAAATCAAAATTGCTACACTTATTAGGTTTTAGGAATGAAATTCAATTAATGAAAAAGCCAAGTGGATAGTAAATGAATTAGTCATTGTTTAGGCATACCGTTTTATTCCCTTCCAGCAGTTGGTGAGCAGTAATTGGTTTGTCCAGACTGGGCTTCCCAACATAGATGTCCCCTTCCTGTGGGAAGTTCGAGAGCAAAGAGAGGAGACCTTCCAAGTTCACATAGTTATCGTCATCAACATGGCAAAACCACCTGAAACACAACAGAGGGAAAGAGAAAGAAGAACGTATTGATTTAGATATTTATCACCTGGCACATTCAGCGTTTCAAATGTGCTTTTCAACTAATTGGGTTTCCCAAATGACGGTTACAGTGTGTGGCAGTTTAACCCACTAATGGCTCATGTCAACAGTCCAACTTTAAAGTCATGTTAGGTTGTTTTTTTAACTGATTATGGCAATTTCGGATTGTGTGAACAGTAAAGCACTGCAAGTTTGGATGTTAAAAATTGGCGCTTCCTTATATTTAATAAAGAAAATTAAGGACGCTTTGAGTGAGTTTGTTTTGTCTCAGATTCCTCTTGAGGAAAAACAGAACAAAGAGGAGTTAGAGCTCTAATCCATTTGCAGACAGAGTCAATATGATTCCTATTTAAATACTTGCACTCAACAGAGGACCATGTGAAGTACTTAGCTTACAGCAAACTCATACCAAACCACATTAAGGGTAATTTTGTACTAAATATACAAAAAAAATGTAAGATCAGCCCATTTAAAGAAGAGATATGGTAAAAAAAAAAAAAAAGCTCCAAAACAGAAAAAACAAGAAGCTGGTCTTTAATAACAGTGGCAACTTTAATCATGTGTGGGGTTGTGCTTTTCTTAGGTTGATGATTAATACTTTACTGTTTAATTTATTAATGCCAGTTAAATCTCTATCTCTGTCAGTCATATTATATAAACTCAAGTTTTTTAATGTCATGTACTTTATTGTGTTATTGATATGTTTTTTATGTATCAATGATAATATTCAAGCAACTTAAAACATGTTTTCAAGAGCAATAACTGGGTACACAAATATCTGAAAGTTACCTAAACAGTATGGACATGCACAACACAAGATCCACACATGCACAGAATGATTCACACAAGCACAAAGAAATCCACACACACACAGTACATGATCCACACACGCATAGCACGATTCAGGTAAGCACACAAGATCCACACATGCACAGATCAAGATTCACAAAAAGTATTTCTGGTCCATTAACAATTATAAATGAAATTACAAAGTACCAGTGGCCTCTAAAATTCACTGCATGAATTACATGAGTGAGGCGGAGCGGGGCGGTGATGGAGGATGTGGAATATGGGGGTAAGTCATCCAATGTGGAGTAGCTTCATATGATCGGCTTATACAAGGGAGCTTTGCGTTTGGTTGCAAACCATTCCCTGTTTGAAAAAATGCATTTGTGTATTGAGGCACGTCAGGGGAGTCTCAAAAATCCACACACAAAGGCAGTGAAATTTAAAGACCACTGGTACTTTGTAATTTAATTTTAATTGTTTATGAAACAGTTTTTGTGAATCTTGTTGTGTGCATATGTGGATTTTGTGTGCTTACGTGAATTGTGCTGTGCGTGTGTGGATCTTGTCCTGCTCATGTATGAATCACATATGTGTATTTGTGAAAATTGAGACTGGTCTAGCTTCATAAAACAGGGTCCAGATTATGCACACAGGCTCAAACATGTGCATGAATTGGAATTTGGTTAAAATCTTCCATACAAGCCATATGCTTCTTTTAACCATTAAGAAAGCACTTCAAGTATTCTGCCTGATTTTTTGAGATCTTTCCAAACCTTGTTGAAAATGTATGAAGTGCCTTAAAGCTGGACCTGAAGAAAGAGACTCACCAAGATGAATTACCTTGATCGATTGTGAGAAATTTGATCAAATATGTATTCATAAATATGCTATAAGCAGAATGGCATTTATCTAAATAATATTGCAGAGAGGAGTGTGAAAATTTAAACAAATATAGATAAAAATGGTGGTTTACTATTTGTCATTCAACACTGAGGGGAAATAACTGTTTAGAGACATCAATAATACCCTGACATAAGCATTTTTAATGGGGGGGGTTGAACTTCTAAAGTGTATTGTTTATAGATTAAAAACATTTTATGTCATTAAAAAAAAAGAAACACATACTTTTGCCTTCTGCCTGCAGGTTTACTTGTAAATGGTTATGACAGCAGGAACATCCTACTTTGGTTTCATTTCATCTAATTAAAAATTTTCAGAAGAAGCAGATATTTTTTTTTCCGGCACTATTTCCTTGCCATGTTTTATCTTTCACAAAAACTGGGGCAGCCCAGCAACCCAATGTAGGAAAACTTGTTTTACTTTAATGACACAAAGATGTAGAAGTGGAGTTTGTAACATTTCCCTGCCTTCTCAAGTGTTGTTAAATGACTTTGGAATCTCACAAAAAAACTGAAATAATATAAGCTTTTTACACAGCAGTCAAAAATGTAAAGACATTTTTTTCCCTCTTTCATCCAAGAAAGAGGGATATTTTTTCATCATATTATACTTTATATACCCAAACCAACAAGTGCACATAATGGAAGAGCCTCATTTCAAACCAATAAACATCATCAGCAACATTAGAGTCCAAGTGAAAAATCTGTTGGTTGAAAATTGAAATCATGCATATTTTCGCTCTGCCATACAACAAGGGCTGCATTCCAAACCAAACAGCTTTAATCTTCACTTCAGCTGGACTTCAGTGAAGCCGCAGGATGTTTACTGAGCTTGGGTCAGAACCAAACTGGAAAGAAAACTCTTTAGTTTTCTCTCCCGTTGTTATAATGAGACAGTTGTCACAGCCTTAGTCACACACCAAGCACAAGCTGCTCAATCTGAAAGTATTTTTTCACTAGTAAAACATAAACAATATTTCAATCCAATTCCAATATACTGTGGAGGTGTCGTGTGTTCTATGTGATGCAAATTTAGGTTGATAACTAAAGCAAATACTGGAGTTTTACTGAGGATTTTAAATTTAGGACCCTGTAGCAGGATTTTACTATTTCAAGGTGGCTGTTTATAATGAGCAAAATGAAAAACAGGGCTCCTGAAGTAGATAAAATGGAAGCCCATGGTTAAAAAGAACATAGGATCATACATAGGAGCTAAACTTAAAGACAGAGAAAACTATGACAGCCTGGGGTAGCTAGTGCCCCACATCAACAATTAATCCCAGATTTTGGTTCAGTTTTATGTGTCATACCCAGAAATCCTTACTGCTATACTTATAACCCTTATTAGAAACAGTATGACCGCATGAAGCAAGCTAAAAAGCCCCCAAAAAACTGACCATATTTAGCTTAATATAAAGAAATCTTGCAAAAGATGGCAATACAAAGGGTTAAAAAGCCATAGAAAGTTTTGAAGCACCCCCCCTGCAAACTGCTACAAACTGACAGGTTTCCATATGTACAGCAACAAAGGATTCCCACACATGCGCTAACATCTACAAAAATAACAGCAGAGTTTCAGTCTTGTTTCAGAAGCTACCCGGTTGATTGTGGATTTTAAACCAACATATTTTTCTTCTCTGCGTTGTTTGCGTAGACTGCCTCATTATCACTCCACACAAATACTTCTTTTCTCACTCCTGCTCCCAATTTTTTCCTACCAATTCTTTCTTTTCTACTGTTGCGGCAGCATTAACGGGCCACTCACTGGCATGTCATATGTATTCCAACATCTATTAAGGCACCATCTTTGCGGTCAAACATTTTTGTGCAGATATACAGTACCATCTTCTGCCCCATGTGAACACGGCCTTAAAGAGAATGTCACTGCAAAGACGAGCAACTGAAACAGCAGTCATTACATTTTATAACACTCACTGCAAAACACGTTCACAATTAGGGTGACAATTTCATTGCATTTGTTCATACACGATTAACTACAGACAAATACGTCTAGCACTCTGGGTGATTCACCCAGAAAACATAACAATGTTACCATGAGCGAAATATGGACGTATTCATTCAGTTGGCTTTGAAATAATACTAATTTCTCCTAATCTTAATGACTCGGATCAATACCAGGGACATTTCTGCCAATTACTAAACCACTGTTGTTACCGTATGTATTTTTTCAAACCTATTTTGAGTGGGAAGGATAGGAAATATTCCTTTAATTATCCACAGAGGGGAACTTGACCTCTACCAATCCCTTGGGAGCAGTGAGCAGTCAAACACCATTCTGGAGTTAAGGATCTTGCTCAGGGACCCAAAGTTACAGCTCAAGATTCAAGCCAGAAGATTTGCAGCATCTCCAGGATGCAAACACCCTGCTTTCCCACCAACGCTATCTTTTCAAAAAAACTGAAATGAACCGGAGATTACCCAGAAGCATACGGTTGCTGACTATGCTGCTCTACCAAATGAGCCACCATCCTCTTGATTGCATTTACTTCTTTAATTTATTTCTTCCTCTGCAGTGTTTTGATTAACCTATAGGGATCCCTGAATATTCTGCTCTTAATCAAATCTTTAAATCAATCATGATACGTGACTTGCAGTGCGTCTCACCTCTTGTTTGAGGCCATAAAACCGTCATACTCAGCAGACATCTTACAGGAAAGCGCCTGATGGCTGTGATCTGACTGGCACCTCGTTACCACCATGTTATAACCTGGATGAGAAGGAAAGAGGTTGGCTGAGAGAAGAAAGGAATAACGACTGGTGTTCATAGGGATTTACAAATGGTTACAGGTAGGAAAAACAAAACAATTCCCTGATCCTTTCTGTTCTTTGTAAATGTTATTTTTTTAATAAAGGAGAATAAATACACAGAAAATTATCAAGAAATAAACAATGTAAAAAAGAAATATGTGAAATGATCAATAAAAATGATTTGAGAGAGAAAAATGGATATACTATTACTTAAACAGAGTAAGAAAATACATTAGTAAACAATAAAATATGTGTTGACATAAATAGAAATATGTGATTCTAAATTCAGCTTTCAGGTTTTTATAAAAAAAAATAACAAAAAAACTCTCCACATGATCTTTGGGCCCCAGAGGCAGTGATCAGCTTCCATTTACTCACAGTCAGCCACTGATTTAGGGTGATGAGGTCTGGCCTGGCACTTTGTGTTTAAATTGACCATCCATTAGCTGTCATATCAGATGGTGAAATAGACTAGAAATGAGAAGCTGGCTTGAGATGAGGAGCCTGTTTCGAGCATAACAGCGGATGTCAAGCGATAAATCTGCCTCTGCATCATCGCAGGCAGCAAATGTGGAAGAGTGGATTGCAAGGCTGTAGATTTTAGGGGCATATTGTACACATGCAGATGAATGTCCTTCAAATTTAGCCTGGCATGCCTTTCTGTTCCTGCCATACTGAAGAATGAAATATCTTCCTGTTCTGTTGTTTTGAGAACGGTCAGTGTATAAAAAGATTTATTTTAAGAAGACATGACTATATTTAGTAGCTGCAATATCTCTGTCCTAGAGAACCTGGAGAATGAAATATACAATGTCTTACAAAAGTACTTTATATCTCTTGGGCTGTAAAGCATCACACTATTATAACAAATGTTGATGTTTTGAGACCTAGACCAACATATGAAAAACATAGTTATTAAAAGGTACTTAATTTCGGTAAATGTTAACGTCGGTAATCTAGAGTGGGATCCCCCCCAGTTATCCAGGTTGGCACCATAGGATTGGTGTGTATCGGGCAGAGTTAAATTGCATATCGGGCAGAGTGAAATTACCTGTAGATAATGGGAAAGATTTTGCAGTTCTATGGTAGTAGAACAAAAGGCAAGGTTCTGGGGAATTGTCAACTGCCCAAGGAGACATTTTTGATCAAATGCTAACAGCTTTAAAGATAATTAGAAATCAAATAGTAGAAAATTAGCTCAAACAAAGTCCTCTTCTTCTCCATAAAAAAAAAAAAAAATAAAATAAAATAAATGTAATCTAACAAAAACTTCCAACTGTTTTTAATATTCTTTTTTTGTTTCTGCATTTTTTATTTTATTTTATTTATTTTTTCAATTTTTTTTCCTACTTGCTTTGATTCTGTTTTATCTTCCTATATTTTAATCATGTAAAGCACTTTGCATTGTCTTTGTACTGAATTGTGCTATACAAATAAATTTGCCTTGCCTTGCCTTGCCTAAATTAAATGGAAAAAAGAGAGTAAAATATGAGATATTTGGTGTGCATTTCTATTTAGCACTAAATAAAACCTAGTGAAACCAACTTTGTTCAGAAGTCAGCTAATTAGTAAATAATGGAAGAAGCAACTGGGTGCCATGGTAACTCAGGAGCTGCAGAGATGCAAAGCACAGGATCGAATACTATCCACAGGATTTCGAAGGGAAACCTTAAGGCACCCCATTAATGTGAATATGTGGATTTCACAAATCTGGCATTATGGAAGAGTGATGACAAGAAAGCAATTGTTGACAGAAAGCTATAAGAGCTACTGTTTAATATTTCCAAAACAAGTGGTCAGGTGAGATCATAATTCTACATTTTTGCTCATGTGGTGTGGAAAAGCCTTCCTTTATCTTAGAAGATAATCTATTTGAGGCAGTAGAAGGCTTAGGGTCTGGGCAGTGGTAAACCTTCTGTTCAGATCATATAATCTATAAACATACATCCAGAGCTAAAACAGAACAGATTAGTTCCAAATGTATTCATGAGTTAAGACGTCCATGTCAAAGTCCTGGTCTAAAGTCGGTCAATAACCTTGAGCAGGAATCATAAATATCCTGGTCACAAGAGTCTTTTCCTATTTCTGCTAGGAGAAAATGTTAAAACCAGCTACTAGGGCTATAACTAATGATTATTTTACAAATCGATTAATCTGTCAATTATATTTTAGATTAACCGATAAATAAACTGATAGCCAAAGGTTCCTTAAAGAACATTTTTTAGGAAATTAAACCTTTTCTTAAACTAAACATAAACTTTTCTGCTGAAGGAGTTCTCACTAGAGCATATTGATGGACAAAAACATTTTTTATTTATTAAATGCAAAAATTTTTTTTTACAATCTTGGTATAATTAATGCTCTAATTGAGTCGCTCTGTCATCTAGAAGCATGTTTTAGAGTCTCTATACTCCAGTAAAAGATTAATCAGTCACTAAATTAGTTGACGATTATTTTAATAATCGATTAATCCGATAAATTGTTTCAGCCCTACATGTTTCCTTTTTCTTTTATCTCAACAAACATGTACTCATGTCTCATAAACTGGTTGGACAATTAATAAGGGTGTATGACCACTTTCATTCGGCTTTCAACAAACCGCTTCTTTAAAACTGTATTGTTGTTATAACCACTCACCTTTTGATTGTAATTCCTCGTCCTCTTTGTCGGTGAAAATAAATGTCTATGAAGAAGGAGCAAAAAAAACAAGATTTAAACATACAAGCTCGACTAGTAGTAATTCTTTGTTTCATCTCTTCTTTTCAGGTGACAATTACTGAAGCTATAATATTTAGAAAAATGACTCACTATTATGAAAAAGCCATTTCAGGGAAATATTAATACTGTTCCCCGATATGAGCTTGAACAATGAACAGCATGAAAACACACAAATAGACACAGTTGGAAGAGGCTCTAAGGAGAATCACTTGGCTGAATCAGCCTCATCTTTATCAGATAATAGACTTTAGAGTAGATCACATTTAAAGATTTATCTTTATTTGCTCTAAAGACAAACACACCTTAAAACACGCTGACATTTAGAAAAATAAACAGCAGTGCAATAGTGGCATCTGGTGGTGCAAAATATCTCTCAACAAGTAATTGTGGATTTAATAGTCACACTAATCTTTTTAATAATCAGCACCACTGTCTTTGCAAACCCAGCATGCTTATTGGTCTCACAAAAAGAGTCAAAAGAAAGTAGCTCTGTTGTATACTGACAGAGAGGATAAGAATATCTTTCTAGTAAAAAATTAAATTGACAGTTTTTAAAATATATTAGACATCCAGTTTAAACTCTACATGTACAGGTAGGTTATGAAATAATTTATTTTCTGCTTTTGTGTGTCTTTTTTCAGTTTGTTTGTTCCCTCTTTTTAGGTACGTCTGTATCAAAAATTCTACTAAATATAATTCTGCAGAAAGATATCCAAAAATGTTTTAATTAATCGTTTAGAAATTGAGAAATGCAATGATGTTTTGCTAAATATTTGTTCAGAAGCTGATTAAAGAAAATCAGCAGTCTTGATTTAACAGATTCCTGATGCATTTTGAATGCACTGCAAACATTTTCTTTTTGCTTTTTTCCATATTTCCAAACAGATGCAGCATGTAAAGAGAAGAGCTGTGTCTTTAAGGTCTGCAGGTCTCGGAAACTGATGAGGTTTGCTCCAAGGGTTTGAGGAAATGACTCCATTTGCACAGTTCATCAAGCTGAACTGGTTGGTGCGTTCGTCTGTCTCTGCCAGTGAGGCAATAAATAACCTCAGAGTGAGACAAATCACCTGTTAGATAAGATAGAAACAAACAGTAACTAATGTTTTATTCAAAGGAGTTTAATTAATGTTTTCTCTCAAATAGAAGAAGCTAGAAAATTGCCTTCCAAATTTGAAGACTTTCTTTATTGTTCCAAGAGCATGACTAAAGATACAGAAATAAACAGCAATTCAACATATTAAAATAATAATTATTATTATTATAGTTATATGTGAGGGTAAAAGCCTGGCCTTTTTGGAAGACTAGAGGGAAATATCAAAACTATTGAATGTTTGATTAGATTTTTCTATTCAGTACAGTGTATTCATATGGCACCATTTTACAATACATGTCACCTCAATGCACTGGATAGAGACAGTTCAATCAGATCATACAGAGAGTCTGGTTAAATGTTTCCTAGCTAAAGAAAGAAAACTGATTTAATCGACTCATTGATGTGCACTATGTGCTCCTCTTAAATTAGCATGTAGCAAAAGTGGACATTTGCTTGATTGAGTCTGCAGTATCCTCTGTCATATCTCTATTAGTGCAACTGTAAAATCTAAAGAAAAAAAATAAATACATGTGTGCATCCTTAAAATAGAAATGCTTAATTTTAAATAGATTCCAAACATTTATAAGATGTATAAAACAGTTAGAATAAAAGTAAAATGATAACGAAACTCTGATCAACATTTTTATATATATATATATATATATTTATATATATATATATGCCTGCAATGGTAAAAAAAATACAGTGTAGCTCCGCCCTTCTCTTTATAACAGAAATGAACTTAGAAAAAGATGTAGAAAATCAAATTTCACTTATATGTTCTATAAATGGGGCTTACATATATTTACAAGGGTTAGGGTATATATATATATATATATATATATATATATATATATATATATATATATATATATATATATATATATATATATATATATATATATATTCTACTAACTACATTATAACTGTTCTGTTATTTATCTCTTAATTTAGAACTATTTTTAGGTCTGATTATCTGATCTGATCTATAGAAACTTATCTGCTTTTTACCATCTAAATATCTGTTCAATTAAGAATTTAAAAACATGGATCATATCGAATCTTGCTTGGGGATGGATAGTGTGATTTAAATTCTGAAATACTAATAACTCCAACTATGTTCCAACAGACTCTATCTGGAGACGAACCCACACCGTAAAAAAAAAAGAAAAACTTTTTATGTGTTTAAAGCATAACATTCTACACATGTAAAATTGGGCTTCAAAGAACCAATGATGAATGGACACCTTAAAACAATTAAATTGTTTTCTAATGAAGCTCTCCATCAAAATGTGCCTCAGATTAACAGTCATCAGACCTGTGCAGTATTTCCTGAGGCTGTGCATGAAGTACATTCAATGACACAGGGAGGCCTCTTCCAGGGCTTTAAGAGCAAAAAGCATCATCCTGTTGTTGTCAGTCTGGTTTGGAAATTCTTGTAACCAATTTTTGAAACATCATCAAAATGATTTACTTGTGTGGTGCCTTGCATCTGTTAAATAAGAATGCAGCGGTCTGAGCTTTCTATTGTGTTTTTTTCCCCATTGTATTAAAATAAATCATTTGATAATTAATTACGGTAATTTTTTCAATCATTTAAACATGCTTGATCATCTATGGGGTGGCTACAACACCATGTTCACTCTGCTTGTTCACTTTTGAAGGGGTGTTAAGTATGATGAGGTTCATACTGTTCTGTAATCTGCGTCTCTGCTTCCTGTTCCGTAACTAGCTTCCGTTTCAGTATTGTTAACAAAGGCACTACACGGTGGCTGCTTCCTCTTAGCCGATACAACCTGCCTGCAAAGCTTCCTGTGTCTTTTTGCTCACTTGTGGCCTGGTTCGAATAGTTAAAGGGTTTTACGAAACAGTAACAGCTAAGGGCAAAGATAAAGCAAGGATTCTTTTTTTGTGTGTGTATCAAAAAGAGGAAGTTCCTGCCTCTAAATACGTTCCTCTATCGCTCATGATTAGGCCTTTTCTTTAAAGCCTCCATCCTCAGACAAAACAAGAAATGAAAGATGCTTCATCATTTGTTTTCACATTTTTAGCAAACAAAATACAAAAAAAGTCATTTTCATAATGTTTTTTTTTTTGTTGTTGTTGTTTTTTATGCAACTGCATATTGATAGATGAGGCCAGTTTTGAATCTAAACATAAAAACTGTCGGCTCTATAAGTCATTGATGATTTTTTTTTGGAGCATCACAACTCATCCTAAAAATCATGGATTTTTCCCAAGGATAAACTCTTCTCAGTTTGAGCCAAGTTGGACAAATCAAACCTCAGCAGATTAAAGATGTTGCACTATGAGATAAACAGATGTTCTTTTTGAACGCTTTTGACATGCGGAGGTATAGCTAAAAGTCTCTGTGAACATCAACACTACTGTGTGTGTGTGTGTGTGTGTGTGTGTGTGTGTGTGCGTGTGTGTGTGTGTGTGTGTGTGTGTGTGTGTGTGTGTGTGTGTGTGTGTGTGTGTGTGTGTGTGTGTGTGTGTGTGTGTGGGTGTGGGTGGGTGCAAACACTGTCAAAATGTTGCACGCTAAAAGAGCATGTCATTAAGTCAAAATATTGAGTGATATTTAAAAAGGAGCAGGGATTTCAAAACAAACAGCCAGAGGAAGAGTTTTTGACAGATTCATTTTCTTGACTGAAGCTCAAGGTTTTACAGCTTTTCTTACTTGTAGTATTTCATAAACTGGAATAAACGGTTGGAATCCTCTTCTGTAGCTTTTTCTTTGGAAATATTTGTCTTGCCTTTGGTTTTAACAACTCTTTACCCGTGTATATGTCTAAAGTATTTATTTCATTAATTGAAGGATAGTCTTATACGAAACTTGTTTGAATAATCAATCCATTTTTTTGTAAAGAAAAGTTTTACACTCATGCCAACTAACACCACCTAAGAAGTAAATCAAACAAATGCTTTTCAGTGTATTGTTTATTTTTAAGTGACTTTAACTGCAAAGTGGCTTTCAAATTTTAGAGTGCATCTGGGAAGTATCTATAGCTATGTGCTTTGTCCACATTTAGTAATGTCACAGCCTTATTCCAAATGGTTTCAATCTCTTTCCTCAAAGTTCAAGGCATAATAGCCCGTTAGAATCATGTGGAGACGGTTCATTTTTTAGATTGTTGCAGATTTATTATAAATAGAAAACCAAGGAATCTCATTTTCTTATTGGCAGCTTTTGTTAAAGCTTTGGTTGTTTTCCTGTACAAAATTAACCTTTGTTTTTATGTCTCTGTACATGAAAACATTCATCTTTCTCCTTGTCCTGTCTTCTCTAAACTAAACAGTTTTTCATGAAATAAGATGCATTTCTAATCATTACATAAATGATTTAGTTAATTCTATTGATACATATTTGTGGTGAGTGTGAATAAATCTTGAGGATCTTGCAAAGAAACCTGCCGTTCACATCATTTTTTAGCATGGGCAGTTCTAGATAGGGGCCAACGGGGGCCAGTGCCCCTGTAAATCATGTCCTGGCCCCTGTACTGAAGAAATAATACTTAAAAGAAATTCTAATGATGATATGAGCTGGAACAGACATGGTTACTGATAGGTCCATTGGATATATTTATTTATTTATTTTTTTAGTAAATTATGTTTTACTAATTATTTAAAAACAATAGGGTGATAGCTTCAGTGGTATTGAGATAGAATCCCAGTCTACATCTTGTAAATGCTTTTTTTTTTCAAAACAATTTTTTTTAAATACTCTAATTTTTACAGCTGAATTTATCAGTTTTTTTTTTTAGTTCTAATTCAGATTTTATAGTAAATTGCCATTTTAACTTAAATTAAGTGAAAAATATGTAAAATTCCGAAATTATGAATGTATATTGACCTCATAAGAAATATAATTTTTATTAAACCTAATTGAATAGAAATTTCACTTCATCCAGCTCTCTTAATACATTTTAATGTCTTGCCCTGTTTTTTATTTTATGCTTTTCTGTGCCCCCATGAATCCACTCTGGCCCCCTCCTGGCCCCCTGGTAGAGTTTGGTCTAGAACCACCACTGTTTTTAAGCATTGCCTGATGGTTGATTCTAGAGACATTATGTCTTATTGGTTTCAGTCCCTGTTTCATCTCAGAAGAAAAGCGCAGAAGATCTATTTCACCTTAAGTATTTTTAAGGTGAAATAGATATACTAACTCACTACAAATTTGTTTAGTGTTTGATCATTTAAGATTTAGCCTACTTTAAGGGGACTTTGCTTCCGGACATCTCGTGTTTTTGACTGAAGGGCCATGCATGGTTGAGTGGAGCAATAAATCAGAGAAGTGATACAGACACTTACATCCGCCTTGGTCCTTGAGATCCAAGTGTCCAAAAGAAGCGCAAGACGCGTCTGGTGGAACCTCCAGGTGGTTTTCACAGCTATATAAATATCATCCAGTCTGAGTTTTGGCTGAGAGTCATGGGTACCTTCGGTCACCGACTTGTCTCCGTTATATTTATCCAGTTTGGATCTTCTTCCGCTGCTGCTGTAGTTGTACATCAAGCTCCGCGCGCCTTTGGCCGCGATGGAAACCTGCTGGATGAATCCATGGAGCGCACTGGGCGACGGGAGGTGATTGAATTTGGGAAAGCGGGTTGTGCGTAATTGAAAATCCACAAACACAATGAGGAAGAAAGTGAAAATCAGAACAGGCAGACTCCGACGTATCCATCTTTTACGCATGGTGCACAAAGACGCTCAAACTAGAAAGGTCCTCAAAGGAATTTAAGTTTAACTCTCTGTTGTTTGTTTGTTTTCTAATTATCATCCGTTTAAACCAGTTTAGACCAAGTTTGTAGCGGGTCCTTCATCAGAGTTTCTTCTTCCTCCTTCACCGTTATAGTTCCTTTTAAGCGCTCAACTCTTCTGGTAGTCTCATGACTATAAAAGTATTTCATATCCGGATCGTTTGTTTGTTTGATTTTTGTTATTCCAACCTGCTTTAAAAAGGAAAGTTTCATAATAATCCATTTTAAAACTGAACGGCCCCTACCATGAATTTATCTGACTTGTCAGAGCTCTTCTGTCATTTTAGCGTCATGTTAGATGGAAGCACCTGAAGAGGGATTTCCTTTCTGCACTTTCAAAATAAACTCTTTGAGAAAAAAACATCCGGTTTCAGAAAGATTAAAGGTGAACACCGTTATTTTTTTACATTGGCCCCTTGATCTTACATTATTACATCATGTTCTACTCACCCATATGAGTTTTGTGTCATTTGGAGCTGTTCTGAAGATATGTCGTTAGGTTATATCCAAGTAACGTCTTCCTATGGGCAACGACTTGAAGGCACAAACTAAACAGTTCATAATTTATTCTTTATGGTACGGCAGCATTCATAAAGTAGGCGAATCACTGTCCCCCAGACATCCGCGGTTATATTTTTTATATTTATATTTTTTAAAACAAAGCAGAGTGTGCATGACATCCCGGGGACCCAAGGCCCCTGGGGCACCCTGACCCCCGGCGGGGGCCACCACTGGGGCCCCGCAAACCAGCTCCCAGGAATAAGCCAACACCCACCATCTTTCTTAAGAAAGATGTTAATTGCTTTGGGTAGGATGGGTCTCCTAGTTGTCATTATAGTGAAAGAAGCCACTGAGTGAAAGGATTAGAGGGTCATGAAAAGGATGTACAGGGTTGCCTTTAATATCGTTCAATCTGATTAATATTTTTGTGTGCAACAATCTAGAATTATCCCCTTCTTCATCAGTTTATAAGTATATCTATTTTGGTGGAGTGGAAAGAAGAAATCCCCCTATGAAAAAAAGCCGTAAGAAGCCCTATTTGCAGTTTGCATAACACCAGGTTGTCATGATTTTATCTAGTGCTTTGACCCACGTGCAGAAGGCCAAACAGAGAGACCAGGGAAAAGTTTAACAGGTTTATTTATAATGATGAGATTAGTCCAGTGCTGCTCTGAACACTGTCAAACCGGAAGTTTCCAGAAGAAGGTGTCTCTTATTGAATCCAGTCGGTGTCGGTTGTTTCAGTGAATGTCTTGTTTGATGGAGGCCGGACAGAGTTTACCCAGATTGCAGTTGTTCCTTGGTGAACAGAGAAGCTGACTGCCACTTAGATTTCCTGCAGTACTTGAACGGTTTCTTGTGGAGATGAACCCCTGCTCAGAGAGAAGCCCCAAACGATCCTTGGGGGAAAAGGTTAATCCAAACCACAAACTTGAATCCTCAGCTCAGTTTGGTTCTCAGAAGATCCTTCCAGGGGAGAGAAGGTCCGAAAAATCCAGTTTGCAGGATGACTTCCTGCCGAGAGGCAAAGACAAAAAACAGCAAGATTAAAACTCAGGTAGACAAAAGCTCAGTTTGACTCAGCAAAACTCAGCTTGGCTAGAGTACCCAAAACTGGCAAACACTCTGGAGTCGAGGTAGTGGCAGTCAGCAGCTTAAGAGTAATCCGTTAATGAGGTAACCATCCGCAGGTGTGTGAGGAGGCCAACCAGAACCAGGCGCCGCCTGGTGGAGGAAGGAAGACAAACACAAATCACACAGACTGGATTCCTAACACAGGTAACCCAGTTAGACACAGGTTTTAAACTATGTAAGCCCTTCTCTATATACCACAGTTATTAATTATCAGTCTATTGCATGGATTACAAATAAATACATATTAGTTTGAAGCTATAGAAAGACAACATGGAAAACCTTTCAAAAGGACACAAAGTTTTGAAACTATACCAGTATAATAATTGTTAGAGTTCTGCTTCTGTTATGTTTTTTCTTTTGGATATTCAGTTTTGCTTTGCTCTTGTTGTCTAGTTTTTTATGGTTTAATTCTTATTTTATTGTGTTCTTTGTTTTTTTTTCTCAGTTCCTGTCTTAGTCTTGGTTCTGTTATGTTTTCTTTTGAGTGTTCAGTTTTGTTTTACTCCATGTTTTATAGTCTTAGTGGTTTAATTCTTATTATGTTGTGTTTTCTGGTTATTTTCAGTTCTCAGGTTTTTATTTGTTGCCCTCTGCTGCCCTCTTGAGTTCTCCTTTTTCCCCTGGCCCCTTTCTTGTTTCTGCTCTACTCACACCTGCTCCTAATCTGCTCGTTAGCCCTCCCTTTGTTTCAGTCTCCCATAAATACTCTCTCTGCAGTTCTTCAGTGCTGGTTCCTTGTCAAACTTCCTCAAACGCCGTCTCTCTGAGCCTTCCACCTTGTGATAGTTATCACCCTGATGACTCCATGGTTTCTGTAAACCTTCATTAAATCACCAAGAAATTCACCTTTGCCTTCATGCCTCTGCTTTTGGGTCAACAATCCATAATAAAAAAATAGCTTTGATTAAAAAATGCATCGAGGAAAAATAAAAATGTAAAAAATGATCTAGAATTGGGGGAATTTATTCCCACACAATATACCCAATTGTTTCAATACCCACATTAGGTTATAATACTGTCTGTATTATAACCTAATGTGGGTATTGAAACAATGAAAAATCTCAGCATATTAGATGCGGAGAAGTCTATAATATTAAAAAAATATCCTTTATTCATAACTGCCTTCACAGAATGTTGTCTTTAAGCAGCTTTTATTTGTTAAGGAATGAAACAGTTCAATGTTACTCTAAGCTGATGGAAGTCAAGCTCCTTTAGCTGTATACTGTTCCCTGTGCTGTTGTCTCCAGAGACTGCCACTAACAAGTGAAAGAGCTTGATACAATTAATTCACCTCAGACCCTCATCGCCACCTTTGTTTATTTGTCCTTTCTCAGCGTTCTCACCTTACATCAATCCCTCCATTCCCGCCTCTTTCCTTGATCTCCTCCCCCCTCCACTGACCAGCTGCCTTTTCTCCATTCCAGCACTCCCCAAATAAGCAAGGACAACCCTCCCCTCCCTCCCCACCTCTTCACTCCCGCAGGTATACCAGAGACATCCAGGGAACACCCTGGGCCAAGAAAGACCCAGCATCACCTTACTGCCCAGCTGAAAAGTCCTCTTTCTAAAGCAGTGAGCAAAACACGGCTTCGCTTTGAACAAAAGGCCACTGGAGTCGAGGGAGCAGACCTCCTTTCAAGGCTTTGTCTTTATGCCTGATTTAAGCTCCAGTTCAGAGAGTGACTGGAGCTGTGAGCAAGATATGAGATTGGAGATAAGCACAGTACAGTCCTAAGATCAAACACAGAAACTTTGAGAAATAGTTCAACTAAAAAAAAAAAAAAAAAATAGGTCTAAACCAAATATCAAAGAACAATTTCATTCATCTAATTAAATTCTCACAGTGCTTTGGGTTCCAACTGGTGATGCAGTTTTTAGTTGCCTAGATCAAACAGAACTGACAATGGAATACTTTTTTTTTTTTTTTTAGTTCTGATGTTTTAAAGTATCCCATTGTGACTTTGACTTTACACCCCCAGAATCAAACATCTAAACAAAATAACGTAGAACCAAAAAGCAGAGATAAAATCTCAGTTGAGCATTTGAGTTCATAAAAATGTTTAATGCCTGAGAAAATAAAGAGATTAAATCACCAAAACGTAATCAATCTCAGCTGTTTGCAGCAGCTCTTGTTTGTGTCATGAAATTGATGACAGTTTTTATTCTAAGTGTATTTACTACTAGACTAGAATAATTGTTTTGTTTCTCATTTTATTTTAACTGAAAATACAAAATATGTTTCTGAGACTAAATCAGTATTTTTTTTTATAAAACAACAAGCCAGTTACAGTTTTGGAAATTACAGAATCAATAAATCAATGTAGATCCATACATTTACAAATGTTTAAATGTTTAAATAAGTTACATTAATCAATTTTCTAAAGATTAGTAATTAAGGATTAGATTTGAGCATGCTTCATTAAATATTATTTGTGTTTAGTCAGACATGTTTCATTCAAACAAATGTTTTATTGTAAATGTAAGTGTTGTGTCCACTGCAAAGGCTGCCTGTCATGGTTGCCTACATTTATGACATTTTTTTATTTCCTTCATACACCATTTAAAAAAATCATATTTTTTAGAAGAAAAGCGGGTGTATCTAGTTTTAATTTTTCTGTGAATTTACTAATTCTTGTTTAAATCTCACATACATGCATCCCCAGAGTTGGGAAAACAGCTTCTGACATAATTCAGGAAGGATAATCGAACAATTTCTATCAGGTGGAGTTTGTTTAATTTGATTGGTTTTCTTCAATGGACCTGGTTTTAAATATATTTTATTTATTCTTAAAAGGTTTGAAGTTAGGGCCATCCGTGTGAGTTATTTATTTTGTTTTTTTACTCTGATATATTACAGATTCAGTGCGGATGTGTTTGAAATCCTTTTCCTGTCAGACCAAATATTGGCCAAGTTTCCACTTCCTATATGTTAATCTGAGGAGAATATGGTGGTAGATCTCCTTTGTTTTTATTTCATCCACTTTGGGCTTTTTACCAGTAAAATAGAATAAACCCTCAGCATAAAACTATCACTACCATGCTTTCAAGCAACTCTTCTTGATATTTTTTTAGAAAACTTCATAGAAGGATGGTTATTTGGTGCAGATGGATGAAATGTAGACACTGTTCGAACAATACACAAAACATACAGAAATGATTTTGGAAAAAATAAAAGAAAAGTATGAATATGGAATGACCCAGACATAAAGCACTCTGAAAGTATAAATATCTAATATATATCTAATATCTTCTGATACAGGAAGCCATCTTATTAGATGATTCTCATTTGATGGGTCATATCGTTTAGAGAAAAGCTTGTTGATAGCTACAAAATTGGTTTTCTTTGACCTGTTTAAAAACATTTCACAAAATACTGATAAAAAAGTTAGCACATAGTTGTAACTGTATGCAAAGTTTAAACCTTTCTGATTTAGAAATATTCCACGGTAAATTAAGTGATGAGCAAAAATGATAATTTCCAGAGCAAAGTTATCAAAGTTATTTGTAAGTTATTAGTATCAAACTGTATTAAAGATTGAGTTACAGCATTGATGATGAGGTGTAACCAAGACAGATTACAAATCATTTTCAGCTGAAAATATCTAACTGAATACATTAAGAACAGCTAGTTATCAGCAAACGTGTGGTGCTTGTGGTAAGTTAACACATAAAATTATTTCTTCATAGTTTAAAGCTACAGTGTGTAACTTTTAGCGACATCTAGCGGTCAGACTGCAGACTGCAGCAACATGAACATCTCCCCCCCACCGCTTCTCCCCCCCAAAGGTACGGCGAGCGTTACGGGACAAAATGTCTTCCACGACGTCGGAATCACCTACCTTCTCAAGTGATGAGGTTTGTTTACATAGATAATTTTACAGATAGTATTTCATTAGTCTGTGTAGGGTATAGATTTCATGTAGACTTAAGATAATAAATATACCCATTATTTTTTCTACATCGTTGTGACGTTTTGGCGATCTGGCAATCGCTAGTTTGTTGGCTCTGCGCTGCCGTAGTGCAAAGATGTCTGCCTCCATGGCTGCGAGACCCGCTCCTATGTAATTATAAATAACGAATTCTAAGGCAACGCAAATATTAAGGTTAGGAGGCTGAGCTCGTAGATGATGATAAATATTCCGTAAAAATTCAAAAAATATCCACTGGACTTGGTTTTCAAGATTTGAAGACGTTTCGCCACCTCTCCAGGAAGCTTTCTCAATTCAAATGTCTGGATCCGCAGTGAGTTTGAGTCTTATACAGACAACGCCTTGTATCGCTTGGAAACATGCAATGGTAACCGATGAATGGGTCGTTAGTTCCATCGTTAGCCTGTAATATCTGAACCTGTCTATGATTCTAGGGGTCGGTCGATCGTTAAAGGGGGGATTGCCATTAAGGGGGGGATTGTCTCCTGTAATACCTGAAACCTGTCTATGATTGTTAAGGGTTGGTCGTTAAGGAGGTATTGTTCACCGGCTGGGGCGGGTGAGTCCCTCGTTCCTCTGTGATGGGGTGGGGGGTTTGGTGATATCTGGAAGGGATCATGTCTATGATTGAATTGTATGTTTTTGGAAGCTGGAATCTGAGTCCACCACCTCTGTTTAAAGTTGGTTTTTCTCTCTTAACATAGATGGCTTCCTTCACGCCCCTCTCAAACCACCTATTTTCTTTATCCAGAATATGGACATTCTGGTCCTCAAAAGAATGTCCTTTGCCCACACCTTATGGACAAAGGACATTCTTTTGAGGACCAGAATGTCCATATTCTGGATAAAGAAAATAGGTGGTTTGAGAGGGGCGTGAAGGAAGCCATCTATGTTAAGAGAGAAAAACCAACTTTAAACAGAGGTGGTGGACTCAGATTCCAGCTTCCAAAAACATACAATTCAATCATAGACATGATCCCTTCCAGATATCACCAAACCCCCCACCCCATCACAGAGGAACGAGGGACTCACCCGCCCCAGCCGGTGAACAATACCTCCTTAACGACCAACCCTTAACAATCATAGACAGGTTTCAGGTATTACAGGAGACAATCCCCCCCTTAATGGCAATCCCCCCTTTAACGATCGACCGACCCCTAGAATCATAGACAGGTTCAGATATTACAGGCTAACGATGGAACTAACGACCCATTCATCGGTTACCATTGCATGTTTCCAAGCGATACAAGGCGTTGTCTGTATAAGACTCAAACTCACTGCGGATCCAGACATTTGAATTGAGAAAGCTTCCTGGAGAGGTGGCGAAACGTCTTCAAATCTTGAAAACCAAGTCCAGTGGATATTTTTTGAATTTTTACGGAATGACTATGACCTGGATGACTGAGAACCTTCATCAGCATGATGATAAATAACATAGTTATGTATAATATATTACATTTCTGACTGTATATCCCTGTAATTATTGCACACTGTAGCTTTAAATAATATTTCAGATGTTAAAATTATGGAATTATTCATAATAATACAAAGTTGTTTTATTTTTAAGTCAAGCACCTGGGCTTAAAAAATAAATCACGACCTCCCTTTAATACCTGCCTCCACCTCTAAGAATCCTTGTCTAACTTGTGTCTCCTGTCTAGTTACGGATGACCAGTAGATGGCAGCATTACTTTATTAAGATTTACTTCTCAATTTAAGATTTACTTCTCTATTAGCCTACATTAAGTAATTTTAAAAGAGTACGTCTGTAAACAGAAAAAAGGAACATATCTGTTTTAAAGAAATAACATTAAAAACTTAAAGATACATGTGGGTATTAAAACAATGAAAAATCTCAGCACAATACATGTGGAGAAGTCTATGAAACTAAAAGTTATCCTTTATTCATAACTTCCTTCACAGAATTTTGTCTATGAGCAGCTTTATATATATATATATATATATATATATATATATATATATACATACAGGTGCTGGTCATAAAATTAGAATATCATGAAAAAGTAGATTGATTTCAGTAATTCCATTTAAAAAGTGAAACTTGTATATTATATTCATACATTACATACAAACTCATATATTTCAGATGTTTATTTTGTTTAATTTTGATGATTACAAATGACAACAAATGAAAATCTCAAATTCATCATATCAGAAAATTAGAATTTTACTGAAGACCAATAAAAAAAAAGGATTTATAGAAATGTTGGCCAACTGAAAAGTATGAACATGAAAAGTATGAGCATGTACAGCACTCAGTATTTAGTTGGGCCTCCTTTGGCCTGTATTACTGCAGCAATGCGCCGTGGCATGGAGTCGATCAGTCTGTGGCACTGCTCAGGTGTTATGATAGCCCAGGTTGCTCTAATAGTGGCTTTTAGCTCTTCTGAATTGTTGGGTCTGGTGTATTGCATCTTCTTCTTCACAATACCCCATAGATTTTCTATGGGGTTAAGGTCAGGAGAGTTTGCTGGCCAATTAAGAACAGGGATACCATGGTCCTTCAACCAGGTACTGGTAGCTTTGGCACTGTGTGCAGGTGCCAAGTCCTGTTGGAAAATGAAATCTGCATCTCCAAAAAGTTGGTCAGCTGCAGGAAGCATGAAGTGCTCTAAAACTTCCTGGTATGTGGCTGCGTTGACCCTGGACCTCAGAAAACACAATGGACCAACACCAGCAGATGACATGGCACCCCAAACCATCACTGACTGTGGAAACTTTACACTGGACTTCAAGCAACGTGGATGAAGTGCCTCTCTTCTTTTCCTCCAGACTCTGGGACCTTGATTTCCAAAGGAAATGCAAAATTTACTTTCATCAGAGAACATGACTTTGGACCACTCACCAGCAGTCCAGTCCTGTTTCTCTTTAGCCCAGGCAAGACGCTTCTGACGCTGTCTGTGGTTCAAGAGTGGCTTGACACAAGGAATGCGACAGCAGAAACCCATGTCTTTCATACGTCTGTGTGTGGTGGTTCTTGAAGCACTCACTCCAGCTGCAGTCCACTCTTTGTGAATCTCCCCCACATTTTTGAATGGGTTTTGTTTCACAATCCTCTCCAGGGTGCGGTTATCTCTCTTGCTTGTACACTTTTTTCGACCACATCTTTTCCTTCCCTTCGCCTCTCTATTAATGTGCTTGGACACTGAGCTCTGTGAACAGCCAGCCTCTTTAGCGATGACCTTTTGTGTCTTGCCCTCCTTGTGCAAGGTGTCGATGGTCGTCTTTTGGACAACTGTCAAGTCAGCAGTCTTCCCCATGATTGTGTAGCCTATAGAACTAGACTGAAAGACCATTTAAAGGCTTTTGCAGGTGGTTTGAGTTAATTAGCTGATTAGAGTGTGGCACCAGGGGCCATCAATTTTGAACCTTTTCACAATATTCTAATTTTCTGATATGATGAATTTGAGATTTTCATTTGTTGTCATTTGTAATCATCAAAATTAAACAAAATAAACATCTGAAATATATGAGTTTGTATGTAATGTATGAATATAATATACAAGTTTCACTTTTTAAATAGAATTACTGAAATCAATCTACTTTTTCATGATATTCTAATTTTATGACCAGCACCTGTATATATATATATATATATATATATATATATATATATATATATATATATATATATATATATATATATATATATATATATATATATATATATATATATATATATATATATATATATATATATATATTGTATATATATTAATTCAACTTCTGGGATATTGATTTGGTCAGCTAAGTAGCAGAGGGGGAGAGGGGGTTGTTAATCAGTTTCAGCTGCTTTGGTGTTAATGAAATTAACAACAGGTGCACTAGAAGGGAAAGAACGAGATGACCATCTATATATATATATATATATATATATATATATATATATATATATATATATATATATATATATATATATATATATATATATATATATATTGTATATATTGTATATATATTAATTCAACTTCTGGGATATTGATTTGGTCAGCTAAGTAGCAGAGGGGGGAGAGGGGGTTGTTAATCAGTTTCAGCTGCTTTGGTGTTAATGAAATTAACAACAGGTGCACTAGAAGGGAAAGAACGAGATGACCATCTATATATATATATATATATATATATATATATATATATATATATATATATATATATATATATATATATATATATATATATATGTGTGTGTGTGTGTGTGTGTGTGTGTGTGTGTGTGTGTGTGTGTGTGTGTGTGTGTGTGCGTGTGAGTGTGTAAAACCAGCAGTTCATCTTATAACTATGTATTAATTGTTACAATTGTAATATTATCAGGTTTATTACTTTTGTCGTTCTTCTGTTTTCTCTGAGCAAACAATAAAACTCATATCTTTTGGCAAAACAAAAATGAGCCAAATTGACACGTTTAGTGCAGCGCTCCTTTTACAGCCTTTCAGTCCGTGCCGAGGGAAGCAGTAACATCTGCGTAGTGAACATTGCGGAAGGGCTGCGCCCCGATCTGTTCATAACAACACTTTGGATGTCAGGGACATTTCCTTATAAGAAGGACAGGATTGTTTGACAGCTCAGAAGCAACCTGTCAGGGAAGGAACCTCTGAGCCGAGATGGCCCAGGCTAACATCTCAGTGACAGAGAGCCAGTTCAGGTGTCCCATCTGCCTGGACATGCTCAGGGACCCCGTGTCCATCCCTTGCGGACACACCTACTGCATGCTGTGCATCAGCGACTACTGGGACAAGTCAGAGTCTGGACACTCCAGCTGCCCACAGTGCAGGGACACCTTCAGCCCCAGACCGGTGCTTCGGAGAAACACGATGCTCGCCGAGGTGGTCGATAAACTCAAACTGAGTGAGATGGTCAGGGAGCCGGTGTTCTACCTGGGAGAAGCCGGCGAGGTGGCGTGTGATTTCTGTCCGGCAGAGAGCAAGCTGAGGGCGGGGAAATCCTGTCTAGTCTGTCTGGCGTCCTTCTGCGACCTCCACGTCCTGCCGCACCGCGAGGTCGGTCCTCTGCGAAGGCACAAGCTGGTGGAGGCGGTGGAGCGGCTGGCGGAGAAGCTGTGCGCACAACACCGCCTCGGTCTGGAGCCCGAAGGCAGCGGCGGCGAAGCGGAATGGAGCGGAGACTGCCTGCTGTGTGAGGCTGACCAGGAGGAAGAGCGCAGGGTGGACACGAACAGAGCCAGGAGAAAGGTAGATCTACTGAGGAACAGCTCTGAGAATAAGATGGAACTTTAAAACTCTACTGGTATAATAGTCTGTCATATTCAAAATCAGCTGATTTAAAAATAATAATAATAATTTAAAGGTAGGCCTACTTCATGTAAAAGCAAAGGGTTCATGTAAATTAAATTTAAAAGAAATGTCATCAAATAGAAGTAGATTTGGAACAAAATTTTATATTTGTTTCCCTTAAGACTGTCCTTGCAATGGCTGATTAACAGCACATTTATCATGAAGTCAACCTGAAAGCTCTTTCAACACCATGGGCTTCACTTTCACCTCAGCAGTCAACCAAAATATATTTCTGAGAGTGTAAGCAAAAGGCTGAGCAACAGTACAAAGAGTGAGCTCCAGGTGTATATTTCTATGGTATTTTTAAGTTTAGGTATTTTAATTACAAGTAAATTGGAGAATGTCCTATAAGTTCTCACCAGACATTACATTTAGCAGACATTGTTTAAAATTCTCATTTTAGATGTTTTTTTGTTTTTTTTTATAATACTGGGATTGTCCAAATATGTTGGAAAAACTCACAGGGCGTTGCAGGATATTGTCTTTTTCTGCACATGAGTGCAAGTTAGTTAATCCTTTTGAAAGACCTACAACTGCATAGCTCATATGATACTGTGATTGAATAAAATATATATATTTTTAGGCTAATTCAGTGTACTTTTTCTTTTTGTACCATAAGTCTGGATTGGCTTAGCTAATGCATTTAAGTATCCAGAATCCTTTTTATAGTTCTTTTTTATACCTCTTCCACATCTAAGTTTGTGTATCATTCCAAAAAAGTAATTAAAAAAAACAATCCACTTGTAATCAACAATTCCAATTTTGAAGATGTTTTGCTTCCCATCCAAGAAGCTGTTTCAATTCAAAATGTCAGAAATAGCATTGAGCTTGAGGCTTTATAAAGTGGACCAAAAACAAAGCCTTGTTTTGGCTTAGTGTGTCATTGTTTCAGCTCCAGCTCCAGGAGTCCCAGAAGAAGGTTCAGGGCAGGATACGGACTGGAGAAAGAAACCAAGAAGAGCTGCAACAAAGCCTGGAGTCCCTCAAGGTAACCAAGGCAACTGACTCACACCGTTCCTCTATGTTAGCCCAGTAGTTCTGTGAACATTGTCTTTCATCAGTGGGGAAGAGTTTCCAAGAACTTACTAATTACTAATGTGAAGGGGACGTCTCAAGAGTTCAAAATGTGTCTTTGAGCCTGAGTGGAATTAACCAGGAATAAATGACCTGCTGTTATCTGACGCCTCCAGGTTTCTCTGTAACAGGGAACAGTTTGTAGAAAGGTGATCGAGAGTCTAACACAATATACAAGGTTCATAATAAATGATGGGCTGTTCTTGTTATTGCATCTTCTTTCATTCATCTATTGCAGTTAAAAATGCTGTAGATCAAACCTGGTTGGAAAAGATGAGCAAGAAGAGATAAAAGTTTAGATTTGATGAAGGTTTTGCTAAAGAAAAAAAAAAACAACACATTTAGCATGCAAAAATGTTTAGGAGCTATTATAAGAAAAAGCACGTTGACTGTAACTACTAGTCTTTATTAGACTTTATTGGTAGAACTGTTGAGGATCTAAAATCAAACTGCAGAAAAAAGCTCTGATAGAGACTTTAAACAATCTATTTCTGGAAAAAAAAAAGTATAATCACTGTAAATAGGCTGCATCTTTTGTTTTGGTTGATATTCAAATTATAAGGGAATAAAAGACAGATGTTTCACTTTGAAATTAGGAAAATAAGTTTGAAGACTCTTTCCAAAAAAGTTCAAAACTCCACTGGATTTTGTTTCCAAGTTTGAAGACATTTCACTTCCCATCCAGGAAGCTTTTTCAATGAATAGGCTCTTTGACATCAACGCTGTGGGAGACTGATGTAAGTTATAGATTTCTGCCATTGCCCGTCTTACACATGTCACTGTTTTAGATTATTTGACAAATTTGATTCTCAGTTAGAGATAATCATAGAGGACAGTTTTCAGATAATGTTTTTTTTTTTTTTTTTTGAACTTTTTATTTTCAATAACAATTTTTATATCAACACATACATATGTCCATCCATGTCACATCTCACAATTCACATCTTAATATCTTCTTAGATCATTTTAGACCTTTCATTTACATCAGACATACAGGCTGTCTATTCCAGCTCCGTTAACAGTTATCCAGGTGCTATTGAAGGAGAAAATAACAAAAAGAACCTCCAAGAACGACAAATAAAGGTGCATTTCCTTCAAATAAACACTAGCCCAATTAAGAGAAACCCATATTCATTAATAACATTCATGGATGTATAAGTCACTATGATTAAGGTGAAATGTACAACAGTAGGCACACTGGGAAAACAGATTAAAGTAATAAAAGCACACAATACAAGATAAAGTCAAAACACAATTACAAAAAAAACAACAAAAAACAACAAAAACAAAAAAACAAAGAGGTGTCAAGGTCCCAATATGAATTTAGCTATAGGTTTCCACTTAGTTTCAAAGGTCTCCAGCTTAAATTGTAGTCTTGATGTTGTTTTTTCCATGATGTAGACTTTTCTGATTCTATCTCTCCATTCTGTGATACTAGGAGGTTGTGGCCTTAACCATGCAGATGTTATACACTTCTTCGCAATCAGGAGCATGACCCCGATCAAGTATTTATTGTCTTTATTGGTCAAGTCCATGGGAATTATTCCTAAAATATATACAGATATATCCAGATCTAAATAAATGCCTAAAATATTTTTTATATCTGTTTGCACATTTTTCCAAAACTTAACCACCTTTGGACAATCCCAAAATATATGAGTAAAATCCCCCACCTTTCCACAGTTTCTCCAGCATAGCCAGGATGTCCCCCCATATTTAGATGTAATAATTGGAGACCTAAAGTAACGCATCTTGATTTTCCAGTCAAATTCCCTCCATGTTGGGCTGTTGGTTAATTTGTGTCCAAAGCTGAATGTTTCTTCCCAGTCCTCATCTGCTATTATTATATTAGCCTCTAATTCCCATTTCTCCTTAATCCCCCTGTTATTGATTCAGATAATGGTTTAAAAAAGAAAAATACCTTAATCAATTAAAACTGCTCGTAGAATTGTCAAAATTGTGTGACAAATAACAACAATGGAATAGTTTCACACACAAAAAAATCACTTATATAGACCCTTCTTGACAACAGGGATTTAAGGCCTAATAAAAAAAATCTAAACAGTGCGGAAAATAGATAATTGACTTCCATTAGTCTGGGAAGGATTTCTAAGCCATCTCTAAGGCTTTGAGAGCCCAGAGAACGACAGTGAGAGCCATCAACATATTGACTAAACAGAAAAATAGAACAGAAACTTTAACCCACCTCGCCATCTACCGAAATTACTGAAAGAGCGCATCAAATAATTATCCAGGAAATTTAAAAAAAAATAAATCAGGGCCCTACTTTCTCGCTATTCATAGAGACAGAAAGGCAGAATCGAGCTCCTCCTGACCAGAGGGGAGATTGCTTCCAAGAGCTGAAAATAGCTGATTAATACACAACATACCGGTACTCATGAAATAATGCGTATTTTAGGGCATATTTAATGCAGTTTAATGACTAAATGTATGAAGTTTGACAATGCATATTTTACCAATACATTTTACGAAATTTACAGGGGAGGTTCAGTCTCCCTACTATTCAATGAGAAATCGCCACTGCAGTAATTGAGTGTTTTTGATCTTTTTTTAAGTTAACTCAGAGAAAAACATTTTGTTTGTTTTATTTGTATATGAAGGAAAACACCTGCATACAACTTCTTGTCAACTCAGTCCATCTATGTTTTATCTGATGTCCCAAATTATGAATTCATGTTGGTTGAACTTAAATAAAGACTTTAATCTACATTTTTAAATAATGCTGTTTAGGCTGAAGCTCCTAAAAACACAGATCGAAGTTTGCTATAAAGAATCTTCGGAATAGAGTTTATTGAACTTTCTTCTTTTTTTTATCAGCCTCATTGTTTAGATGTTTTTTTTTTTTAGGTATCATCCACAGCAGTCCTGGAGGAGAGTGAAGCTCTGTTTACTGAGATGGCACACCGCCTGGAGAAAACTAAAGCTGAGGTGAGAAGCAGAAGTGAAAGGTTTTGAGATCATTCTGGTGCTGAGGGTTAACAGCTGCAGTACACACAAATATACTAACCCTAAGTGTTAGTAAAGGTTCAGGAAAGGAAAAATTGTCTCTCTGAATTCATATCTGTAAATATTTTAGTGATCTGTACTATTACTGTTCATGAGATTCTGCAGGCATCTATGTTCTTTCCTCAGGAAACACCCCAGATAGTTCAGAGATAAGATGTTGGATGATGAGGATGCCTAAAACAGGTTTCGTTTATTAAAACAGTCTTCCAAGCTTCGGACTTCTCACAGTTTTCTGTTTAAGCTACCATTTATTAAATAAAATGGTGGGAACCAAAGCTTTTCTTAGAAGAAGACAATCTCACTGCTTCCCTGCCAAATTGTATCAAAGCACATCATTCCTACAGTGAAGCCTGATGAAGGCAGCATACTGCTGTTGGTGCTTTTCTTCTGGTTCATTGATAGAAGGATGGATGAAGCAAAATACAGGAGTAAAACCTGTCTTGAATACATATCATATTCCAGGAAGGCACCGTCTATTACATCCTGCCATGTCTGGTAATATATCTGTTTATGTGTTTTAGGTTCAAGCTGTGCTGGAAGCAAAAGGGCGAGCAGCTGTCGGGAGAGTGGAGCAAGACATCGAGCTTCTGCAGATGGACCTGGAGGAGCTGAGGAAGAGAGACGGGGAGATCAGCCAGCTGCTGCAAACCGAAGATGAAGTTCCTCTGTCGCAGGTGACAAGGGAAATTGGAGAAATCCTCGGCCGTTTCTCAATATGTGTACTTGTGCATTCTCATGTGCAAGTGGCTTATGAAACGTCACCAGCCTCAGCCCTAGTACTGTTCAAATTCACAAGAACAAGAAGTCAAAGTCCTCAGATGTTGTTCTCACCCCTCCCTCTTTACCGAGCATGCATCAGAGCAGACTTGTTTGTCTCAAGATTGAAAGCTGCCCCAGCATGCACCGCAGCAGCTTCCAGTGGAGCGCTCACAGAGCTCAGAGTATTAAAGGTATAGAGGACGATCTTTTATTTCCGGGTGGATCATCTAAATAAATGGTCCTCCTAATTGTCAATCATTCTGATGATATGTTTATGTAAGGCCGTCCTACATGCTCGTCCCTTTAGCTATCTTTTTCTGCGCACTTTCAGGCGTGGATGTGTGGTGAGACAGTCATTGAAGCTCACGTTTCTCACTGCGATTCTTTGAAAATGGCAAGAGAAAACGTAAGAGAAAAAGTGTCTACGAACTGTATGAGAAGGGGGGGAAAAAGCCTCAGAAGAGGCAGATGTATCCCAGAATGCATTGCATTGAGACAGCTCTCCTCTCGAAGCATTATGGGATTTGCTGTCACAGCAGCTTGCTGTCGCCATAGGCAAACGCTAACCGACAGAGATGGAGCAGGCAACGTGCAGTGGAGGAGGAGTTGCGTTACCAACAGAGCAAAAAGTAGTGATCATCTGTCCGAACGGTAAGTTAACTGAGTTCACTATAAAGTCTACTATATAGTCCCTGCTCTATATAGTGATTTAGGGCGGGTTAGGCTGGACGTTCGGGCACAGTAAGCTTGTATTAGCTATGAGAACAGCAACTTTTAAGGAGAACGGAGAGATGGGCTCTTGCATGCTCTAGCAGGGGTTTCATAGGCGTTCCATCTCAGGAGGGAAAGTGCAGAGGGCGGGTCTTTTAAAAAATTGGCTAAAATCCTTCACAATACCGTTAAATTAAAAGTTCTCTTTTCTGTCGCCATTGTTCTATAAAAGTACATTTTAAAATAATTTTAGGTAAGAACACTATACTTTTAAGCTTCACTATATGGCCCATTTACTGATTTAGCTCGTTATTTAAAAAAAGTCCAGATTTTGAGAGGACCGTGGCAACCAGCGGACTTGAGCCTATCCGCAGCCAAGGCAAATTTTAGCCTGTCTGCAGCCGCTCTCTCTCAGCATAGCCGTGTGTGAAGTACCGCTGGCTCTGATGGCGATTTTATTTGGAAAAATCTTGATTTGATTTGTGTTTATCTAACTGTGTTTATTATTATTCCACACTAAATAAAAAAGGTAAGAATGTATTATTATCTAGAGACTATTAATAGTAGGAGGTAAAATGCAGGTACAGAAGAGCCGAGGGTGTGGTGATGTCACAAATATGCCTCTATTCCAATTGACCTATATTTATGCTGTATGCTCCTGTTCTCCCAGAGTCCAGACCTTCCTGTGTTCTTCTCAAGAACATACTTGGCGAGGACACGAGTCCGTACTCGCGTTCTTGTGAATTGAGAAGCGGCCCTCCATTTTATTTAGCTAGAAGTAAATAAAAGAAGACTTTGTTTTAAGAAAAGCCCTTGAACTAATGCTACCTGGAACTGCCTAGGTAACTGATCTGGAACATGGTTGGTGGGTTGTTTTTCCAAATAAAAATAGGATCCGACTTCTGAGGAGAAGGTTTCTGGAAACAGAAATGACATCAGCATCCCTCGCCTCTTTTTACTTGGAAACAAAAAGACTAACAGGAAAGAAACCCCAGCACTTTGGAGATGGAAAAAGAAGAACAGATCTAATGGAAGGAGCAATGAAAAATAAACTGCCAGCATACATTTTAATTGCATTCTTTTCAATTAGACTAAAACCACATCTATTTATTATTTTATCTATTTTTTGTAACCATATGTTCCTTGATGTGTTTGTAACAATTGAATGCACTTTTTTTTACTATTTAAAGGTTTCCATCTATTATGTGTTATTTTTTCTAGCTTGCACTGAGAATGCTACTCTGTCTGAAAACATGGAAAACTTCAGGCAACCACAAATGTACTCCATTAGGAAGTGTTTCCTCAGCCAGAGATCCTCAGATATCCGTCCTGCAGATAACAGATACTGGAGGAAGGATGGATGAGAGGAACTAATGAGTCAGTGAGGATGAAGGGAGGGAGGGCAGGTGTAATTTTCCGCTCTCTGTTTTTACCTTTGGCTTAGGCCGCCCCACTGCTCTGCATCCCTCCCATCACAGATCAACACTACAAAACCTTCAGCCTGCCTGCAGAGGCCTTCAGCGATGCTAGGAAAGCTCTGAGTCACTTACGCAGCTGCATTGAGGATGTCTGCAGGGAGCAGGTGGACAAGATCAGCCGTGCAGGTATATTACACCCTGAAGGGGATAGACACTAAATATACTGAAGCGGTACAGAAATGCAAGTCACAAAAGCCCTGGTGTTATCTAGAAAAGTTCCCATCAGCTTTAACAGGATGCAGATATACACTGAATGCTTGCTTTGGGCTGACTGACACATTTCCCTCAGTTTGACGCGTCGTTTTTCTTCCAGGTAATGAGAACTATGTCCCCGGAGGAGAGCTTTTAAACGGTAGGCATGAGAAACAAGATCCTCAGATGCACCCACACACTCCACTGTGTCCTGCCCTGTGTGGGAGAGTCATGTCAGTGGATTTTACATGACATTTAACGCTGTGATCATTAATTAATAATAATGTTAGGGACAAGAGGGCGCTGTCTGACATGACCCTCTGTGGCTCATCTCTGGATCTCCAAGTCTGGAGTTTCACCTCATTTTTTAAATAGTTTTTTGGTAATACCTGATGGAAATAGTTTATTTGTGTTTTACTCCATCAGTCTTTACATGCATTATTGTTAAAACGTTAAGCTTAATCTGAAAACCTTTAAAAATATACCTGACTTGATTGATTCTGGTTCCAGCTAAGCTTGGATTTGACATTAATTGACAATCTACAGGGATTTCTAATCATGAACAACACTCCTACTTCCATTTTAGACCGATGCAGCGTCATTTTGTCTGTTTTATACTTGTATAAAGTAAGACTTAGATTTTATTCTATGATATTTTAAGCTAGAGTTTGTTTTTTCTTGTTTTTTTTTTGTTTGTTTGTTTCTAGAACATATTATAGATTGCATGTGCAAATATAATACAGTTGCAGCTGTATATCAGCATTTGGTGTAAAACACTTGGCAGCAAAATGGTATCATTAAAAAGAAACTGAGCCCAATTTTTCCAGATGTGACTTTGGGATTACAAATAAACACTTTTCATCCATCGGTTTACAGCAACACATTATAATATGCCATCTTCAGGATTTTCTGTTTGTTTTTTTATCCTTTTTATCTTCCACTAAGTGCTGTCATCTTTGTTGTGTTGGGAAGGTGGCCAGAGGAACTCCAAACCCCAGCAATGCCAATCCGTGGGGCAACAGAACAATAGGGGTATGTGGAAGATGACAGAGCATCTTGGACATTTATGAAACAAAGATTCCATAACAAACATTTGGATTTCATTCCTTTATTTCAGCTCTTCCATTTTCCTTTCCGCTGTCCACATTGTGCCTGCAGCCACCTGATCAGAGGATGAGGACGGCTTTACTCAGATGTAAGAGCTTCACGTGAAGAACCTGTGCTCAGTTTTCATGCTCACAGTGTTGTTTTCAGATACAGTTTGAGAAGAATAATCACAGAGACGGCATGCAGAGCCGCCTGAGGAAAATCATTGTCAGGAAATTAAACAGACCCCCCCCCCCCACCATTTCATTCCTCTCTGTTTCTTCCCTCCACGCTTCTATTTACTACATAGCGAGAATCTTGCTTGGAAATCAGAGAGCCTCGTCTAGACCTCCTTCAATAATAAATGAGAATCATGGTGTATTTATGACGTTCTGCTTTATCATTAAGACCAGTGCTTCTGCTTCTTCCAGCTGACAATGTGTCAGTGTTTTGGCACCTTGTTAGGCATTAAAAATGAATGTTGTGGAGGAGTAAGGTAATGCACAGCATTTTGTCCCATCAGTGACGAATGTCATCTGATGTACTGGTTGATTTATCACCCCTGGGCCTGACACTTCCCAATGATATACTTACCATGCAAATCTTCTTTTTGCATTTCTCAAAATAGTTCAAGCTTTGATCCAGAGTGTCTATTAAAATGTTACAGCTTCTGTATTGCATTAAGGTTTGGACTTTGACTGGGCCATTTAAACATGTAAATGCACTTCAGTATGAACCACTTTGTTATGGCTGATTTTATAGACTGCTAGAAGATGAGCCACGCCCTAAATCTCCTGTTCTAGCCTCTAAGAAGTTTTTCCTCCATTTCCCAGGAGCTCAAGCTAAAGTAAAATGAGATGAATGCAAACTATATAGGATCACATAGAATCCTCCCATATTCGCTGTATAACTTAAAACAACAATCAAAAGTGAGTAAAAACTTCTTAGAATATGTGTATTAACCCTTAATTGGTGCAGGTAAATAATATATGTCAGTGGGATTAATATTTCTAGCCTTTAAATACGACAATTAGATATTATGCCCTTGATAAGACAATTCAATTGTTTTTTAAATGTAGATTCTCCTATTCCATTGACAAAGTGTTTCACTTACCTGCTCAATTCCAGAAAAGAAAATGTACATATTCTAAGAAGTTTTAGATTTCATTTTTTTGCATTGTAGTTTCCTTTCTAAGCCAATTAATTCAGACTATTTTCCATCTTTTCAAATCTGAATGTTTAGATAGGTTTTTTAAATGCCTCCTAACAAGAAGCATAAAAATGTAGAGATCCTCCTTTGCAACTGCTTATTAACTTCCCTCTCTGCTGTCTCCAGTTTCGTGTCGTCTTTCCTTGGACCCTTACACCGCCCACCCCACTCTGGTCCTCCTTGAGGGGCCTCAGGGGGCCCACTGTGGCGAAGACACGCAGCCTTACCCCCCTCACCCCCATCGCTTTGATTCAGTGGCACAAGTCCTGTGCAGGGAGGGTCAGTTCAGCGCCACCAGCTATTGGGAGGTAGAGTGGAGGGGAGGTGGATGGGTCGACATAGGCCTCACGTCGCTGTCAATCGGACGCAAAGGTGGTGGAAAGCCCTGCCTGCTCGGGCGTAACGAGAACTCCTGGCGGCTGAGGTGTACCCATACAGGTTACTCTGCGTGGCACGACAACCGCAAGACCACAGTGGCAGCGCCACCCTGCCCAAGGATCGGCGTGCTTATAGAGCGGCAGAAAGGGGCATTGTCTTTCTACAGTGTATCAGACACGGTGGTGCTGCTTCACACTTTTCACTGCAGGTTCTCTCAGCCGCTGTACCCGGCTTTCCGTTTGGATCTGGACTCCACCTTAATCATCTGCCCACATGAGGGAGCTAATGGGGGTAGGATCTAAAGGGCATGAAACAAACTGCTATGGGAGGTCAACACTAAAGAAATATAACCAAAGACAATCAAGAAAATAATGTTTACTTTTAAAAATAGCATTTTTCTATGGTGGAAGTTATTATATTTAGTACATGTTTAGGAAAAAATCTCAATGTTTAACTGCACTGGTCAATACAGGTAAAGATTTTTGTTTTTCTAATAAAACCTCAATGGACAAATCATATAAACCATATTTTTAATACAAAATGCAGCCAAAGATTTATTACTGCTGTTAGCCAATTAGCTGGGATTGTTGGTCACAATCCAGAAAACCCAAATACTGGAATGAGGAAGGTAGAATTTTACAATTAAAAAACAAATGAAAGGGCTAAAAATGGCATTAAACCTTAGTAAAGGCTTTAATGTGCTGGGTTCTTTTTAATGCATGTGGAAACAGAAGAATTTCCAAATAATGTGTAAGTACTTTATTTCTGCTGTGTATAATTTAACTTTTAATAAACTATACAGATTTTTGTGAAACTTTAACAACTGTGTCATGTCTTTTTTTGTGAGGATTAGTAAAACGTTCGACTCTATTCTATATTATCTTGTGCTTTTTCTCTCTATTAACTTTCAAAGATTTATGTCCATTTAGCAGAAAAAGGGTACTTAACATGGAGAATCAGATCTCCAATATGTAAATGTCTTTTAACAATATGATTCTTCAAAGAAAAAAACAAGTTGTTTTATTTGGAATTTGATTAATATGCTGTCCGAAATTGACACATTTCAGTTACAAAACAGGACATTTTCACTCTCATTTTTGTACTTTTAAAAAAGCAAAATACCTTGAATAAAAGCCAAAGGATTCTAATAAATTGAGAAAAATGTCGGCGTCCTTTCTGTACAGCCAGGAGGAAGTTGTGTAGTCTGCCTGGAAGACTTGCTTTGCATGATGGGTTTATCTTTTCTATTCTCCATAAACAAAAGTATTTTAGCTGCTTAGGAGTTACTTCATATTTACTGTTTAGTTACAAAGATACAAACATAACTGTTAACTCAGTTTTTACTCTGACTCTACCTCTGTGTGCTCTCTTTTATCCTTTAAATAGGAAAACCAGCTCATAGTTCATGTGTCTAACTGTTTCTTTCCTAGACGGAAGCACTTATGAAGCTTGTTCACTGTTACCTTTCCTGACATAGAAAGTACTTATAAATCAGTGCTTCTATGTTCCTTTTTTTGGTCTGATTCAGTCTCCTTGAACCCCAGACGGCCTCGGAAGAAGGCTGATCACAGAACCAGCCTGGTTCTGCTGGATTTTTTTTTCCTGTTAAAAGGGATTTTTTTCTCTCTCCACTGTCGCTGCATGCATGCTGAGCAGCAGGGACTGCTGTAGAGTCAACTACAGAATGCTCCCTTCTAGGAGGAGTAAATCCTCTAAAGTGAATGACTCGATGCAATCGGTTGGTTTTTATTATCTAAAAAAAAAAAGTTAAACTAATTGTGCTATTTTAGTTAAAGTGATTTAATACAATTTAAAGAGAAAAATTCTTATACAATCAACGTTTTTTGAAGGCATGTCTAGGAATGATACCATATCAGCCCAGCTACTGCTTCTGCTATCTGCATAATATTACCCATATAATGAATCTCTCTGTAATCTTGTTCTTATAATAATAATAAATAAAGTAAAACAAACTGACTATATATTTTTAGCTTTAGATTAAACATCTGGAAAACTGTTTTTATTAAACTTAGCAGAGATTCTGGATGTACGTCTTTCAAACTAAGAGCTTTTTTTTTAGCACCAGCAGTGTTTTTGTATTTTTTTTTTTATAAAAAGCCTTTTGACTTAAGAAAAAGGAAAACATTTACCAGCAGGTGTATTTGCAGGGATATGAATATACATGATAAGTCCAGAAGCAAAATTAATTTTCATAACTTCCCAAGACATCTGTACAACCGATTCAGCGTAAATAGGTATTCTTAATATACGAATTGTGTAGGACGAAAAAGGAAGAGGCATTGTGCATTTACAGCTAAGGAATAAGAGTATAGCTGTAATAAGAATCACTGAAATGAAAATGGTCTTTATAAATGTTATATTTTCCGTACTTCTAAAGCTAAAATGTCTTTTTGCCTTATCATATAGCTGGAGAAGTCTAAATATAACCAAACATACGTGCTTAGTTCATCAGTTTATTTTGCAGTGTGTGTAAATTCCTTCAAACTTGTTAAACATTCTTTTGTTATCAGCCTTAGGGGTAAAAAAGCAATGTCTCTGTCCCCATCAGGAGAAAGACATTGTTCTTTATCTATTTGCTGAGATTTCTGTATCATTGCCTCTGATGCTGATGCACGTTCGACCAAAGAGTCTAAACCTAAAGCTTCTAAAATGAAAACGTCTAACTTAGATTTTAGGAGATTTTGAAGGTTTCCCTTCAAAATTTCTTAGATAGTCTTTGACAAGCAGTGCAAAACCCTTGTCTTCATCCAGATTTCATTTTAAAGTACAGGGACCCTAAAAACATCTGGTGACAAACAATCATCTAAACTAAAACTCAGCATTTTATCAGAAGAGGAATTCTGCTGAGAAGTTCTTTGTTTGGTTTTGTTATCCAAAAATCATTATCAGATGCCTGGCAAAATGCCTACTCAAGCACTAAGGACTAACTAAGGCACTAAGGCTGACTAAAAACAACAGAACATGTGACATAGTTGTTCATTTGTATAGAGCCTCATTGAACAATTGCAGAAACAAAGATGCCCAAAAAAGCTCTAATTTACCTACTTTAGTTGGGCTGTTTTGAAATTAGCTTGAATGAAAATTGAGTTCTGAAGAGGTTCATAATCATCATTTTGTCAAGTGTGTGTTTGTTTACACTTTTAAATGAGGACTTTTAAGGTCATATAAATTTGACCTTACTTGCACATCAATATTGATATTCAGTCAGTTGTTTTATTTAATGATTCATCTATTTGAAGCCAGTTTTTAATTTAGCAAGTTTTCAATAAACTATTCAGCAACAGCACTTCTACTTTTTCATAGCCTCATATGTTGATAGTTTTTTAGCCCTACAATAAAATTGGCAGGTGCGCTGGAAGCTGTTTCAAGCGAAGGGGGCTGATGGCTGGGTTGGAAAACACGTGACGTCATTATGTTGAGGGCTGTGGCTGACGTTTTTAACACAATATTGTAGGCCTACATCTGTCGCCAAAAACTGCCATTTAAAATGCATCGGAACAAAGCATGAACATTTTAAACTTTATTTCTTCTCTTTTAATCATTCAAAACAAACAACAGCTCCCAATCAACAGGATCAGGAATACCTGAATAAAACATGGCCTAAATATAGCCTAAACTGAGCATTGAACGTCTTGAAAGTCCATTCGACTATGGATATGGGGAATGATTTCATATCTGAAACAAAAAACACACACAAAAAAAATTAACTAATTTCATATTTTATCACTAAATAGCTTAATACAGACATAATATTTAGTGATATGCAGCCTTATTCTAGCGTAGACTTCTTCAGCCACAGGACTACGACGAATAGGCACAGCATATAGAAATAAATAAGAAATAAATAACGCTAAATAAATTCTCTGCGGCAGTATAGGGGAATTAAAACCATTTCTTACCTCGAAATAGTCAGAAATACGTTTCTGCTGCCTATTGCTAGCCATGCCTAAACAAATGTGAGGTGGCGGAAGCGTCCGGAGGAGTAGCCTAGTTTTTTATGAAATATTAAAATAATGAATCATTAGTTTATATCTTATATACAGCCCATCATTTTAATCCCATATCAAACAAAGTCTTTTAAAAAATAAATACATAAATAATTTCATGTTTTTAAGTACAATATTATGTTACTCCACAGCCCCCCACCATGGGGGGCTGATGCTATGACGAGTCCCGTGCCACTGAAAATTGGTGAATTTTCCAGAAAGAATATGTGTTTTACACTTGTTTAAATGTTTAACAAATAAAAAGACTTTTTATAGGCTTAGTCCTTTGTAATTAACATTATAACTTTCCTTTTTGATAAAGCTTATAGTTAGAGTGGCACAGGTTATCCTGAGCTATCTCTATAGTTATGCTGCTATAGGCTTAGACTTCTGGAGGACATAGGGACCCCTATTTCATCATTTTGCTTTATTCTATCTCTATTCCTCCACTCTTCAGAATGTGTTAGTTCAATCTCTAGCATTATGCTCTCTCTGCCTTTTCTCATAGTGACTTCACCTCATCTGTACCTGTTTGGCTGTGATACCGCCCTGGAGAGAAATAGCAGCTATGCTGCTGCCATCAACACCTTTGTTTATAGATGTTGGAGATCGGCCTGTTTTTCCATTGTCCTTTTTCTCTGACTGTGACTGGCTGGATGTGCCCTCTTCATCCTCTGATATGGGAGTTGGCTCGGAGCTCGTCTGCCTGGCTGTGTGTTTCCTGGACGGGGCCGCCTTTTACAGTTCCTTTTTGTATCTCTGCCTCTGTCTCCTTGAAACCCAGTCGGCCTCGGCAGATGGCCGCTCACACTGAGCCTGGTTCTGCTGGAGGTTTCTTCCTGTTAAAATTGAGTTTTTCCTCTCCACTGTCGCTACAAGCATGCTTAATGTGAGGGATTGCATTTGATAGAATGATTCAATGCAATCAACTGGTTTTCCTTAGATAGAAAACTTAAAATTTTTGATCTGGTGAACTGTAAAGTGCCTTGAGATGACGTGTGTTGTGAATAAACAGAATTGAAAACTGAATTGAATCATGATGATGCACCGCTTCAAAAAACTATAACTTGATGAAACCGGTTTTCATTTGAATACGGGCCTTTAGGACCTTTCCCATGAATAAAACTCAAACTACACGTTTAATTAAATGCAATTAATGCCGATAAATGCGGGGAAAAAATGTAATAAAATCTATTAAAGAACCATTGAGGTGCAAACTACCAAAGAATTTGCTACTGTAGAAGAATTTTATAGAAGATCGGGTCGTCGGTTGTGCCTGACAGTCTGAATTGAGGGTTAAACCACCCATGTCGCATGTGGAATTTGATCACGTGACCAGACCTGATATAAACATGTATCACATGATTTCATGTTAGTTTGCAACATGGCGGCCTACGTACTGCTGCTGGTCGCTTTTCTGTCTGTCTTCAGCGGGGTTTTAAGTTTTCCTGTCGGTCAGGAGAACAGAGACACCAGCACCGCCTGCGGATACCAGGTCGTTCATTACGGTTCTAGTCTGATTTTACTGTTTGAAGAAGTTTTATTTCTGTGTTTTTAAACTAAATTAAGGCTGACGGACTATTTTCACTTTCACTCATTCCTTATGTGAGCTTTTAGTTTGGGACGTTAGTTAGCATGCCAGGTTTTATTCGTGTTTAACACTTTTGGTTCTTAACGCCTTTATGTTGATAAACTGTGTTTTATGTCTGCAGTCATGTCACGCCACCAAGCCTGGCATGCTGAATGTCCACCTGGTTCCCCACACACACGACGACGTGGGCTGGCTGAAGACTGTGGACCAGTACTTCTATGGAGGTCAGTCCACAATCAAACACATGCTCTGTCTCAACAATCCTGTCTTTTCTGCAAGGTTGAGAAAGACTTCCTTCCTTTGGTGGCCTTTTTTTCATTTCCAGACAGGAAAATCCAATTTGACCACATATATTAGTTTGAATATTGAACTTATTAATTCAGTATTTAACATTTAATTCAAGTTTATGTGTAGAGTACTGTTAAACATGTAAATTACGGAAGAGGATTAGGGCCACTCGGGGAAAAAAAAGAACCGATTTTTGAATATTATTTCCACTTATTATGAGAAAAAAGTCAGAATTCATACTTTTTTCTCAGTATTCTGACTTTAATCTCAGAATTACGACTTTAATCTCAGAATTCCGACTTTAATCGCAGAATTCCGACTTTAATCGCAGAATTCCGACTTTAATCTCACAATTATGACTTTTTCCCCATATTAAACTGAAATAAAATGTAAAAATCAGTTAACTTTTTTATTTTTTCAGTGGCCCTAATCCTCTTCTGTAGTAAATGGACCAAACTGCTGTTGTGAGTAAAAATTAAACACCGTTTACAATGGGTGAATGATACCATATCAGCCCAGTTAATGAATTAAAAAAGACAAACAAAAACTTTTTTATATACATTAAGCCAGATACAACTACTTGAGAGTAGATGGGCTTTAAGAAGAAGTTAAAAGCAGACAATGAACCTTTAACAGATGGATTTGATTCGGTTTAGGAGCTTCGATAGTTGAAGCACAGTCCCTCCTGAGTTTAAGCATAATTTTGAGTGACAATAATGATCAAAGTATTTTTATAGAGATGCAGCAGCTCAGAAAAGTATATGGGCATTTGTAAATTTCAAAGTAAACGAGGACACTATAAAATGTAAAAGCAGCCAGTGGAGGGAAGGTAAAACTGGAAATATGATCTATTTATTAGTGTTACCGATCCCTGGCTGTGCAGTATTGGCCGATATCATCTGTTTGAAATTGATGTGTGTATATATGAGGAACTGCATACTACTTGTAAGTAAAATAATTGCCATCATGGCTTTGTCCAGCTGCTGCCTACCTTTGGAAAGCAGGAAAAAGACTAATGCAAAGTGAATCCAGTAGAACTTTTTATTGCCTGCCTGGAATGGGTGACAATAGTTGAATAAACCTTTGGCTCTCAAAATGGTATCGGTGCTCTATTTGTTGGTACTCACCGATACCGATACCACCATGTTAGTGCTGGATCGGGGCCTTGTCCAATACTGGTGTTGGTATCGGTCCATAAATATATCAAGAAATTTAAAAACACACAGAATAAAAATATTTGCAGTTTAAGAATAATAGCTCCTTAGAATAATTTAAATTGACAATGCAGTAAAGAGTAGGGAATCGGTTGAGGTACTTCTGCTTGTTGTTAGTAGAAGTGTAGTACTTCTCTGTTATTTTTTCTTCCTGTTTCAAAGCATTGACTGGTTTTAAAATTCAGCAGTAAAATCATTCCTCTACTTTCTCTTAATTATTCTGTGTTTAAACTAGCGATGCACGATATTGGGATTTTGGGCGATATCCGATATGCCGATATTTTAAAACTCATGTAGCCCATAACCGATACCGATATCGATGTTAAAGCTGGACAAAAATAAGTAGTCATTGAAAATAGCAGTTTTGTTATGCATTTCTGACACTTTGAAAAATAATATTCTCAAATATATTTTCATATGCTGATATCAAATTGATTTTTAAAAACGCTGTATTGATCTCTTTTACTTTCAAAATCTCGTGAAATTTCATTGTTCTGTTACAAACTCGTGATATTTTGCTAATTTTTGTGAGATTTTGTTAGTAAAATAGATCAATACCGCGTCAATATATCAACATATGAAAATATGGCAAAATTTTGTGAATTTGCCGGGGATTTCGTAGCATAACGATGACATATAGCAATATTTCATTAGTAAAAGAGATTGATATGGTGTTTTTAAATAGCAATATATCAGCATATGAAGATATTGTGATATTTTAATGTATCAATATTTTTTCCCTCGTCTTTAGAAGTTTTTAAGTCTGTCAAAAAGAAGTTTTTGAGGAAGAAGAAGAAGTAGTATTTATTTTTTTTAGACTTTAGAAACTCAGAAGCTGATCAAATATCGGGTTAAATATCGGTGGGGTGGCCGATGTCCGATATTCAGTTTTAAGGCCAATACAGGCCGATACCGATGGGGGCCGATTATATCGTGCATCCCTAGTTTAAACATGTCTATCTAGGATGATGCTTAATGCTGATATGCTTCCATATTTAACATGTTCAGTCTTGATTGGACTGCTAAATCGCTAAATATTGCAAGCATAAAAAGGCTTTAAGAATGCAGAAATCTGTCAACACACAGGTTCAGGTTACTGTAGTGAAAATCTAAATATCCATAGTTCTACAGGAAATGACAGAAAACATAACAAATTTTATAGATCATGTCTTATCTCTATGCAGCTAAAAAAAATCATGACCTAATCATGGCTACATACAGTTTTAGCACTATTTGCACTATTTATGCATGTTTATAGCCTTAAATATATCTAACGCTGAATTCATTATTTCCTATATAAACAAAATCTGCAGTCAGATTTATATTTTAGAGTAAATCTTACTTATAGTGAGTGCAGCTGTTTTGATTGTTCTTGATTCTTCTCTTATCTTTGTGCCGTCGACATCTTTTACCATTCAAAACATGTTTTTATGGTTTTATTACAATTGCATGACAAGCTTGCATGTCTCATCACTTTTTAGTCTGGTTAGGGAGTTTATCTTTTCAGCAGAATACCTTTAGTAGATCTTCTTCAAGTTTGTTTTTTAAATGGATGATTCTCCAACTTCAGTCAAATTTCATGATATTTTTTCAGAAAATCATATTTTGATTAGTTATTCTTGATCACAATGTGTAAAAGAATCATCTAATTGTGGCTGTAATGAAAAATGTATAATGTATATAGAATATATAGTAATGGAAATGGCAATGTTTAGCATTTCTTTTAAAATTTCTAGACATTGGCATGCTAATCTGTTTTAGAGTTAGCATAAGATATACACAACATAAAACGGTATATTTCTCATTATTTGTACATTTTAAATAAATATAAGGTGTTGGGAAAACTCTTAACTTTCCATTAGCTCTCCTTTTACATGATGACTGATGTTTTTGCAAGTAGATAAAGGTTTGGGACAAAAGTAAAGTTACGTTTTGTGGTGGAAATGATCAAAAATAGATAAAATACTAATGTACTTTTAAGCTTATGTAAATTGTAATTTATGTATCCTGGCATTTTTAGTTAGTTTCTTATCTAGTAAGTGCAGCATGAATGGAAAAAAAAATGACGAAATGTGTATTTATTTTGCTTATTCCTGCTTGAAACACCATTTCATTGATAGTCGTATTTGCCTTTTCATTCGTTAAATAGGCGAGTTTTATAATGTTGATGCTGTATAAGAAGAGGTGAGAGATTGTTTGCCGTATGACGGGTTCCAAAGAATGAAGATGATTAGCTACTTATCAAAATATAAAATCTGGCTTTTATTAGAAGCGTAAATGAATGTTTGCTCTAAATGAGGTGGTTTTTCTAAGGTTGAGATGTTTTTTGTTTTCTTTTGTAGATCGTAACGATATCCAACATGCTGGCGTCCAGTACATTCTGGACTCTGTGGTGGATCAGCTGTTAAAGAACCCAGACAGACGGTTCATCTATGTAGAGACGGGCTTCTTCTACCGCTGGTGGAAGCAGCAGAGCTCCAGCATGCAGCAGACGGTCAAACAGCTGGTTAACGAAGGTACAGGACGCTGTGCTGGGACTGTGCATTAACCCCGGGAAGCGTTTGATTTCATTATGGCTGAACACTTTCCCCTCCAGGACGGCTGGAGTTTGTCAACGGTGGCTGGTGTATGAGCGATGAAGCCACCACACACTACAGCGCCGTCATCGACCAGATGACCATCGGACTGAGGTTTCTTAATGAAACCTTCGGGGTGTGTGGTCGTCCTCGCGTCGCCTGGCACATTGACCCCTTTGGCCACGCTCGCGAACACGCCTCCATGTTTGCACAGGTAGATCAATTTAAAACTTTTACAGAATGAAATTTGAATCAATATTTTATAAATGAGTGGCTATAAATAAATAAAATGAATTATAACTGTCGTAATTTTCAGACTAATAGCCTCACCTTAATATAAGCCGCAGAAGCTAAATTGCATGATTTGTACATATACAAGCCTCGTGGTAGAAGTCTGCTCCCGGAAGACCTCCACATTCCCGCGCGCACGGCTACCGTACTTGTGTGTTGAAGCAAATGTGACGTCAATATGGTGGATAGTAAAATCCATAGATTAAGGTATTACCCTAGTGGCCGTTAGCTGTAAAAGTCCATAGATGAGCCGCATTGTTATATAAGCCGCAAGGTCGAAAAATGGGAAAAAGTCGCGGTTTATAGTCCGAAAATTTCGGTATGTCCCTTCTTTAACCTAAACCAGTGTTTCCCAACTGGGAATATGTGTACCCCTAGTGGTCTGCGAGTGCATTGCAAGGGGTACACGAAAATATTTTATTTTTTAGGTAGTAAAACAGGATCCGTTTTGCTTTTGTGAGTAATTGAAAAATTAAACAAGCCTTAATCAACCAAAAAGTCAGTTTTTCATATGTTTGAGCTCAGCTTAAGCTTTGACACACATCAAAACCAGACAGGGGAACAGACTGGACGTAGAGAACAGCCTGGGATCAGCTGTTTTTCACACTGAGCTAGCTTGGTGAACAGTTTGTTTCCTCGACTCTACTCATTTAGGAAGACAGTTATGTATATGGAAGTTAAATGTGGCTCAGTGGGGAGAGGAATCCAAAAGCTGCAGGATCGATTTAAGCACCATAGTTAACCTACTAATCGGTGTATAAGTGTGTCTTTTTTGATGAGTGCGACTGGGTGAAGAAGTGGTCGTATTGTCTAGTCTAGTCTACTTACCATTGTGCCTTTCTAGAAATGCAGTAGACCTCCTGCAGAGAAAGATTTCCACTGTTAAAAAAAAAAATGCACAAATTAGATGTAATGGTTGCAGTGATCTGATCAAATACAATATTTGTTAACTCGTATTGTTCCTTTTTCTTCAAAGTTGTAAGATGTTATTTTGCTACCTGCATCAGGAAGGATCCCCATAGTGATCTGTTTTCGCATTACTGAAGAAGCCTCTAAATTATAATAACCAGGGTTTAACATTATGTTGGGTTTTTATTTCTTTGACTTTGGTTCCTTCTTTTTATTAAAAACACTTCAGAGGCTACAGAACATTTCCTGAGGTAGTTGAAGACCAGGATGGAGTGACTCTAATATCCAGAGAGCAGTGGAGCAGGGTTGGTGTCCGATCAGGAGAGAAGTGTGAACAGGTTTCTGAACCAAACCTATTAAAGATGTTCATGGTACTGGTTCTACGTCCATCTGCTCACCCCTGTCCTCGAAGCTGGATCTCACTCTCCACCTGTTTCATTGCACACTTTGGTTATTTCTGTGGCTTTGAGTTGTTTTTACGCCTCTTTTTATTTGTCGAGAATTTTAAATGGTCTCTGGTGATGCAGGGTTTTTGATGGGGAACTACACACTGGGGATGGTGTGGTGCACAGAGACATTCAAATCTTAAATAATGCCTTTAATCAGAGTTCGTCCCTGGAATCAATTATTGGGCCAGATATGTGCCTTTGCATTCAGAGCTCTGTTTGTCTGTGGTGTTCTAGATGGGATACGACGGCTTCTTCTTTGGTCGTCTGGACTACCAGGACCGGAATCGCAGAATGAAAGCAAAGGAACAGGAACTTCTATGGAGAGCCTCTGACAGCCTCACACCACCTATGGCCGACCTCTTCACTGGTTAAAATATATATACATAAATATCACTGCTTTAATTGGTAAACCTGCTGTTGTAGAATTTTAAAATGTCTTTTTTTTTCTTTTTCAAATTTAGGAATTCTGCCCAATGGATACAACCCTCCTGAGGGATTCTGCTGGGACCAGCTCTGCACTGATGAACCCATCAGAGATGACCCTGACCTTGAAGATTATAATGTGGACGATGTTGTTCAGCGCTTCCTTCAAGCAGCCAAGAGTCAGGTATGTCAAAATTTTTTAGAAGCTTTCAGCTGTTTTTCTCCCATTAGATAAGAAAGTAATGGTTCTGGTTTTGCTGCAAAGCAGATAAGATAAAGTGTGAATTTGGGTGAATTTCACACATTCAGCAAAATTGGACCATAATTAAACCCCCTTTTTTGTGCATATAAATAGAGAATTGAGACAGATTTAAAATGTAATCTTCCTTATAAACCTTGGTTCATAATCACTGTACTGTGTCGTCGTCGTCATCGCTTTCCTATTCATCCAGACCGTGTAAACCAACATGGCAGCCCCGTAACATTCAGGAAGTTTGCGGAGAGTCCGGTCACTAGATTGCGGTAATGTGGCTCCAATACAAACCTGTAATATGTAGAAAAAAGGGACACACACATTTTGAATATTAAACAGCCCTACTTACCCTCATATTTATTAAATAAACTTACAGTTTCAGAACGTGGGCGTAGGTTTGCATAGTGACCATAGGGACATGTCCCTACCAAAATTTTGGAAGGACCTATTTGTCCCTACCAATAATTGGATGTAAACAACATGTTTATAATTTACTATACAGCAGCCGCTTCTTTTCCTCTCGCAGCTTCTCTGCCTGGTAGCTGCAGCTGCCTGCTCTTTCCTGTCCCTTTCACATAGCAGCGCATCAACTGTGCTGCGCGGTTTAACTCTCTGATTATTCTGCCTTAAGTTCCGCCTTCTCTCTTTCTGATTGCGTGTTTTCTAGTCTGTATGTGCGCGCGCGCGGGTGCCTGGAGCGCGAAAAAAAAGACGCTAAAATAAATTAATATTGGGCTACGAAACTAGTCCAAATAAAAAAAAAATATTATCTACGCTAAAACAGGCGAAAGCTTCTGATTGGAGTTCTGTAAAGAAGCAGGAGAGAGTTTTTTGATTTGTGGAACTTGAGAAATGTAAGTTAACAACGTTAGGATTTCTTTTATTTTATCTTTTAATCAGATAGCCAAAGGCTCCTTAAAGAAGATCTTTTATGAAATGAAACCAGGTGAAACAGAAACGTTTAAACGTTTCCTTTGGAGGAGTTCTGGATGGAGAATATTGACAGACAAAAACTTTTTTTTTTTATATGTTTATATGTTTGCATATTTTTTACAATCTTGGTATAATTCCTGCTCTAAGTGGGTCGCTCTGTCGGCTAAAGGCACATTTTAGTGGCCCTATACTCCAGTTAACGATTAATCAATTACTAAATTAGTTCACGATTATTTAAATAATTTGTTAATATGATTAATTGTTTCAGCCATAGATAAAATACATGAAATTAGCTACACAGAGTAACTACAGCCCAGATGTACAACTTCTAATATTAATACTTTAAATGCTCAGTGTCAGTTCCTCTTATAGTTCCAGTGCACATGTAAATACAATACATTTATTTTCCGTCCCTTGAATGTATTATTTTGCATGATCCAGAGAGAGCATATTAGATACAAAAAATAAGAGTGGGTTTTACCTCTGCACAATTCTATATTTTCAGAAGAAAACACAGGATAAATCCACATATTATAGACTATATTTGGTTAAACAGACACTGTCTTAGTAGCAGGTAAATTTAAATGCAATCCTTTTCAAAGTGGAAAAAGTCCTAATTCCACATTCATCAGAGCCAGTTATGCTTTAAATATTGATAAACAGCATCTAGTGCATGTAGTGCTTATAAGATTTGTATTAATGTAGCAAGAAATGCTGCTGTTCTCTTTAAACAAAATGAGCCCTGAAGCTCCCATTAAGCATAAAAAAGAGCATAAATATTTTTGCAAAGGACCAATGAAACTGAAGAATAGTGTCCCTACCAAAGTTGAAATCAAACCTACGCCCTTGTTTGAAACTCAAAGTCTTGAATTTTAAAACAAAGATTAAACCTATTATAATAAAAGAATGACAATGTTTTATTAGAAATTATATTTAAAAATCTGAAAAGGCAAATATTCTAATTGTAACTAGAATCCACTGTTAGGGGCTATAGGCCCACAGATTTCAAACCAGAATATCTTTTTAAAAACAAACTTGGTTGCAGAGACAGTTTAAGGCAAGTTTGCAGCACCTCTTTAATAAAGCTTAAACCTGCTATGAATAGAAGAACCTCTTTACTGGAACCGATCTAATGATTTACCAAAAAATGTATTGTTTTTTTTTTTTTACTTTATCAGCAGATTTTCAAAACTCGCCTTTGCTTACCTATTTTTTTTTTTTTATTCATAATTTCCCTAAAGCATAATTTTTCTTTGTTTATCTTAGGCTTCAGTTTATAAGACCAATCACATCATTATGACCATGGGCTCAGACTTTCAATATGAGAACGCCAATCTGTGGTATAAAAACCTGGACAAGCTGATCCGTTACGTCAACGGGCGGCAGGCCAACGGGAGCAATGTCAACGTTCTCTATTCGACTCCATCCTGCTACCTGCAGGAGCTGCACCGAGCAAACCTCACTTGGTGAATTTATCTCAGAAATAAACCTTGTGGAGGAAGAATTTGAAGCCTGTTGACTGTAAATCTAAACAATCACATTCCTCCTCTTTAACCAGGTCTTTGAAGACGGATGATTTCTTTCCCTATGCGGACAATGCTCATAACTTTTGGACAGGATATTTCACAAGCAGACCAGCACTGAAACGTTACGAACGGATCAGCAACAGCAACCTGCAGGTAACTCACACTCATTGGTTTCTTTTGTAGAAAATCTTGGAAAGATTTGAGGCATTTATGAAGTGTTCAAAAACCTGTATGTGTACCTACCAAAACTTACTACTGTAATTACTTTTAACAGTCTTGTAATCAACTGGAGGTTCTGGGTGGTCCTGTTTCCAGAAAGGGGCAGTTTGGACGGGGCGACAGCGAGACTTTGAGTGGGTTGTTTTTTTTTTGTTTTTAAAGTAATGTATCAGTCTTACTATTATGTGTCTTTTACAGTAGAGTCTTTCCAATGTCTGGAATGGGCTCTACTGATTTCAGAACCTCTAGGTTACCCTTATATTGGGTCTTCAAAAATATATAAGTCTAATATTTTCTATTATATTCTATATTGCACAAGCTGCCAAATTAAAAACTTTCTAATGTCGGCTTGTCTTTCAATTAAAAATTATTGTAAAATTTAAAATTACAGCTTGGTAGTGTTCTATCAGCGTGACGTTTGCCTGCAGCTAACCTACCGATTCATTCTTCCATCATATCTGTAACCTGACGGGGTTCCTGGTATGCTTCGAAACATTTCAGAGACTGCAGTGTTTTGTCGAGCTTGTCTGCTCTGTCCTTTTGGAAGCACAACAACATTAAATACCATTTCCATTCTTCAGGCTCCAACATTTCCTCATCTGGCTCTCAATAGTGTCTAGTTCTTGTAGCAATTTGAATATTGTTATATTGTTTGTTTGTTTTTTTTAAATGAATAAATCTCTCCTTATGGTTTCCAGACTACTGTCTGACAGCAACTGTTCTTGCATTGATTTACAGGGAGAGCCATGGCTGTGGCTCAGCATCATGATGCAGTGTCAGGAACAGAGAAGCAGCACGTTGCTAATGACTACGCCAAGAGGCTAGCCAAAGGCTGGCAACACTGCCAGGTACTCAACAGACATAATCATACTTCCCCTACTTCCTTCCTGTATAAAACACTCCGTTTCATTGTGTTATTGTATATGGTTATTCATCATGCTGATTATGATCTAAAACAAGTACTTTTCCTGCTGCAACATGATTGTCTGCTCCAATTGACAGGTTTTGGTCAGTAACAGTTTGGCTTCCCTCACTGGATCCTTGGCTGAAAGAATCTACTGTGATAACCTCAACATCAGTGTGTGTCCTCTAACTGAATCCAGTAAAAAGGTGAACATACAGACGATAACATTTGTTATTAAATAACCTCCGTTAATACATTTAAACTCTTCTGTAATAATCATGTAATTATTATTATTAGCTGAGTGTTTTTGTTTGCCCCTTTCATTCAGTTCTCAGTCAGTGTGTACAACCTTCTGGGGCGGACTGTTAATTGGCCCGTCAGGCTGCCGGTCAATGGAACAGCATACAGCATTACTGATGCTCAAGGAAAAGCTGTGGACTGTCAGGTTTGGATATACATCCACCTATACATACCAATCTATATCTCACTTATTACTTTAAAGGTATTGTGGAGGATTTTCACGAATTTTTGAAAAGGCCCGCCCTCTCCACTTAAAAAAAATATAAAAAATTGCACATGTACAACCCTGTACCTGCTCTTTAGAGGAAACGCCTATTAAACGCCTAAGAGAGCATGCAGGAGCCCATTTCTCCTCATGCACGCTTTGTTTAAAAGTTGCTGTTTGCATCATTCATACAAGCTTACTTTCCAAAAGAAGATTTGCTTTTTTTCCACTATGTCAGACTCACCACCGGTAAGTGAAAATGGGGAGGAGCACGTAGGACGGCCTTACGTAAACGTATCACTAGAATGATTGACTATTAGGAGGACCACTTATTTTGAAAATCCATGCAGAAAAAGAACATCCTCCACTATACCTTTAAATCTTTGCTAGAGGAGTAATAAATACACCTAGATGATTTCGAGGAGAATCTGAGTAACCTTATTACTGTTTCTGTGTTTTAAAGGTGCTTCCAGTGTCTGAAGCCACTCAGGAAGTAAGGAGGAATCAGGGCTTTGCCCGCAATGAGCTGGTGTTCCAGGTTCAAGCTCCTCCTCTTGGTTTCAGCACCTATACCATTTCCCTGCTAAAGGATAGACCATCTTCATCTTTACCTCGGCCTGCTGCCCCCAGTGTCATCCAAAATAAGGTATACGCCATCAACCTCTGTATGGAGGAAATTATATCAGCTCAGTAAGGAACTGACTCTGACATGAGCATAATGAAGCCAAAAATGAATTGTTCCTAATTAATATAATCTTTGTTTTACAGTTCCTGCAGGTGACCTTTGACCCTCAAACCGGCCTCTTGACTGGTCTTAGCAACCTTGAAACCAAACAGACAATAAAGCTCACACAGAATTTCTACTGGTTAGTGTCTCCTCATTAAACGTAAACCTGGAACAGGTTTAAACGAGTTTTGTTGTCCTTTTACCTCTAAATGATTCACGTTTTTGTGCATGCGGGGTATTTAAGGTATAATGCCAGTGACGGCAACAACTATGAGAGCCGGCAGACCTCTGGAGCGTACATCTTCAGACCGAACTCCTCCACCCCTGTCATGGTGGCCAGCAAGGCTAAAGTGGAGAGCTTTCAGGTAGAGTGAGCAGCATCCCACTTAATCGGATTAACTTGATCATCTGAAACTTCAGTCTTTTCTTCTAAGTTTGACCAAATAAATCAGTTTAGTTTCTTGGTAAATCAGATTATAAAGTGTTTTAAGACACTTACTGTGTCTGAAATGGACCCGTAGTAAAGTTTTCATGTTCTGTCCACAGAACTCAGTGGTGCAGGAGGTCCGGCAGTGGTTCGCTCCATGGGTGTCCCAGGTGGTTCGTCTTTATGCTGATAGCAGAGCTGTGGAACTGGAGTGGACAGTAGGACCCGTGCCAGTAAAGTAAGTATTAACCTTACTGTTGGTGGCGCCAGTGTAGGGTTGTCAAAAGTATCGATACTCAAAAAAGTATCGATACTGAAACGTTGTATCCGGATTCAATACTGGTTTTTAAAAGTATCTATACAGTGCTACCACCAGTGGCACCTAAGCAGTCATTCATCTAAAGTGCAGAATAGAGGAAAATGCACTTTCTGAACACTGTGTGATTGAATAATTCTGTGCACTTTTCAGTTTCAGACTTTTTTTTTTGTAAGAGGTGCAGCTGCTGAGAATAATTTTTGTTTCTTAACCGGTTTGGCTAGTGTCATTGTTATGTGTGCAAAGCATAGCCAAAGAAGGAAAACTTAATTTTAATTTTATACGTTTTTTTTATCAAGCTTGCTTAATATTGTGCACAGCATACAACCTTTATTGTATTTATTTATTGTATTTTATTTATTAATGAAAATATTTCTGTAGAATTTTGGAGTCTTTGTTTTTATCCTTGTGGTATCGAAAATGGTATCGAGTATAGAATATTTTCCTTAGTATCAGTATCGACTTGAAAAGTTTAGTATCGTGACAACCCTACGCCAGTGTAGGGCAGCCTCGCTTCTGTCAGTGAACCTCAGGGCAGCTGTGGCCACAATGTCATTTACCAACCTCCAAAAAGCAAATACTTGTGAGTTAGGAAACATATCTGTAAAGTTAAGCTGTTTCAAATGTGTTGTTCATGTCTCCTGCATGAACATATATATATTTTTTCATCATCTACTCTCCATCTGTTAGTGACAGACAGGGGAAGGAGGTCATCACCCGCCTGGACACCAGTATTAAAACCTCAGAGTTTTTCTACACTGATTCCAACGGCAGAGAAGTCCTACAGAGAAAGTAAGGAGAGATCAAAATCTTTTGGAACAACTAGTGAGGAAAAGCTAAAACGGTAGTTCTGTTGTATTATTCTGATTTTGTTTCCAACAGGAAAGACTTCCGTCCTACATGGCAGCTGAAGCAGACTGAGCCCATAGCTGGAAATTACTACCCCATCAACTCTCGTGCCTTTATTAAGGTCCTATTTTTTTTTCTTCTTTTTCCCAATAGTTTTGTCGTTTTTTTTTTTTTTGTATTAAATGTTCTGCATTTCTACTAAAAGTTTGCTATATGTGTATTTTTAGGATGACGTGAACCAACTCACAGTGGTGACGGATCGGTCACAGGGAGGAGGGAGCATAAACAATGGATCTCTGGAGATTATGGTAAGACATTTGCATTTTATTCCTTGGAAAAAATGAAAAGGGTTATTTTTGTTGAAAACAAACAATAGAGATGAGCGTGACAGATGAGGTGTCAAAGTGTTTTATTTTAATTTTTTTCTATTATCACACATCTAGGTGTATCTAAAACACACCTTTTATTGGTCTAAACCCTGAATATATGCTGCCGCCACTCTCAGTAAAACCCAATTTTTAACATGGAAGTGATTAATTAACTTAACCAGTTTAATTGCTTCATATTTTTATTTTAGATATTTTCTGTAGTCATACTTTAGATGTGGTTAGTAGCCCGAGTTCAGAGAAGCTTTCTGTGCATTTATTTTTTAATCTATTTGCTTAAATATTATAAAGGAAACTGCCTGGAAAATTAACAATGGTCTACTGCAAAATTAATGTAGATGACTTTTTGCTGCAGTGAATATATATATATATTTTTTTTTATCTTATAATAAATATTTTTTTTTTTACTTTTTTACAATCTTTACTTACAATTCTATCCAGCCTTGTTGTATCAGTGTTGGAATAGATCTCTTCCTCCTCCTCGCATATATTTGATTTGACAAAAAGAAATGCTATGTTTCATGAAAAAAACTAACCTCTCTCTCCAGCTCCACCGCCGGCTGCTGTACGACGATTACCGTGGGGTTGGTGAAGCTCTCGATGAGAGCTCTGAAATATATCCACACGGACTGATGGTTCGTGGTCGCCTTCTCCTCTCCCTGGAGCCTCCTGCCAGCGCTGCAGACATTCACCGTCCCCTGGCCCAGGAGGATGTATCACAGCCGCTGCTGTCATTTACTGACGGAAGCCTGAGCCCTAGCTCTCGACTGGAGGTAAACAGGCGGCGCAGGGCTATTTATTCTAAACTGATCTCAGCTTCTCTCTTTGCTGTCGCCTCTGTTACACATTTATCCAATCTTCATATTGTGTATACAGATGAGGTGTTAGCTGTTCAGTTCAATACTGAATGAACCAAATTGTTTAAAAGGACATAAAAATGTGATTAGAAATTTCTACTGTTAGTTTTCAGGTCTTCAGGCTTCACTCCCCCCGGCTGTCCATCTGCTGACTCTGAGCCAATGGGATGAGGACTCGGTCCTGCTGAGGCTGGAGCATCAGTTCCAGAGCTGGGAGAGCAAAGTGAACTCTCAACCCGTCACAGTCAACCTTCAGGTCAGATTTAATTAAAAATGAAAAACCTTCTAGAAAATATCTTATTAATCATTTCTGAAGTATTTTATTGTGTTACAATTAATTTTGAAAATAGTGAGCTGGTAGTACGTTTCATAAGTAGCTGGTTCAGTGGGGAAAAAAAAAAAATCTGAATGTATATTTACATTTTTATTGCTGGTTCTTTTTTTTTGTGCAGAAGCTGTTCTCTAGTCTGGATGTTCTGGGTTTTTCTGAGCTGAACCTTTCAGCCAATCAGTGGAAAGATCAGATGAGCCGCTTCGATTGGACTCCTGAGAAAGGTACAGGACACTCAAACCTAGTGTGGGCTAGGCTGGGAGTATGTTGGCACGATATTGAAGCCCCTTTCCGTTGGCTCTTCCTAAACCGGCTCCACCACACTCGGCTCATTTTAAGAGTTTCAATGACTGATTTGATGGAGCAGAGCTTAACAATTTCCCAATTTGAATCAGTGTGATCAGCTGATTGTTTGGAGAAAAGGTGGAAAGAGTTGGCCTTGTTTTAGTATTTTCACCTTTTGGTTTTATGCCACTTTGTTTTAAAGGGCTTTATAAATAAAGTTGAGCTGAGGTAGTGGAGCAATTGAAAATCCATGGAGTTTACTGCACACTTAAGAAACTGTGGGGGGGAAAAAAGCTACAAATGTGTTATAAACTGCAGTGGCCTTTGTGAGTCGAGCTCGGACATTGGTTCAAAGGTCATATTACAATCTTAAGGTGTCTAATAAGGTTTATGAAAGAAAAAACTAATTTAACCATTTATAAAATAAGTTACCGTACCTGTTTAAAAAAAACAAGAAAACATGAAAAAAGATGAACCTGATGAGCTTTTTTGTAAAACAACATACATGAGTTAATCACTCTCAAAATCAGGTGTTCAGACGTACCTACCTTTCTCGAGAAGTGCACAAAACAAAGCCGCCATGAAACGGCTCATGAAGTAATCCATATTAAAAAAAGAAAGCATCTCTGGAGACTTGATAGGTTCAGAGTGAAGAAATAAAGAAAAAGGGGTGTTTGTAAATATACGTAGCCAGGTTTTCTGCAGCTTGCATCATCGAACTTATCATTTAGTTAATCAGTGAAAGGGATTCAAACTATAATTAATCTTTAAACCATCCAGTCAGTTTCCTAGACTTCACTTGCTGATAATTATGGGCACTTTTAGCGTAGTTTGGTGTGAAAGGCTACTTTCAATAAGCTAACATCACATATCGGTACCGAACTAAGGTTGGATATTTTTAGTTAATACCAGTTCCTTTCTGTAGAAAAATGTTTAACGAGTTTTGCATTAGAAATATTGGAATTTAATAGCTGACCTAGAGTTGTCATGCAGTTTGAAGCTTACTGTATATTTTAAGAAAACAAACGATGTGAGACAAAGTAGTTCTGGCTTAATTTAAATTGTCCTAATGTCACATTTTAAAAGGTGCACTGCAGGAACCTATTCAAATTTCGTCTGTTTCGTCTTCATAATTTACTCACCAAACTAGATTTTGTCACAAAAAGTTTTCAGCAGTATTAAATCATTCTGTATTTATAAAGCACACGACTGTCACAACAATCGGCTGTGCTATTTTAATTCTTCAATGCTGAGAACTGCTGCCTCATTACAATCAGTACTGCGCAGAAAAATTCCCTCCAGGTAGCAATTAAACTGATATGAGCCATCAATTAGCATTATACAGCAGGGTGATTTTAAAGAAATTGTTTTCTGTTTAGGGAGGGAACTTTGGTTCAGCTGGTTTATTCGATGCTAAAAAACATGAAGCAGATTTTCCAAGATGTGCTTTTTTTATTTATATATATATATAATTTTCTCCGAACAGTCATTTGTTTGTTTTTTAACTAAGCTGCATCTGTTTTCACAGAAGAGAAGCCACTGCTGAAGACATTTGCGAATCCTTCTGTATGGGAGGTCACCCTGAGGCCCATGGAGATCCGAACCTTCTTGCTCAGGGTCAAGTCTAAGTAACTGATCATGTGCATCAACCTGAGTTAAAATTCCATCTGCCTTTGTCTCAAACAGGGGGCTCCTTAAATACCACTAAATTTACAGAAAAGGGAGTTTTCTTAGTAAATAAGTTGCCTTCATACATCTTGTTTTACTTTTTCACCAGTTACAGTAACTTGCAAAAAAATCATTGCCACTCTTATTGATCACATTGATTGTTTTTCATAGATCAGCTGCCTCACATAGACATATATCAAAGTCTGAATAAAAAAATAAATAAAAAAATCTGTACCATACTATTGGTTCACTCACATCTGTAAATCTGTAAACAGCAGAGCTTTTTATTAGAGCTCAATGTAGCCCTATGAGCCACAGAAAAACAATTCCCAGAGATACAAGCCATGGTGCCTTTCATTAAAGCTGCTCCTCGCCATCATTAGTCAAGTTTTCGTATTTTGGCAGCAAATTCTTATCAGAATAACATTTCGTGAAACTGCTGTTATCCTCCTTTCAGAAGACCTATTGCACAAATTTAGCTTGGTCGATTTGCAGGATGCAGAAATAAAGGATATTGGATGTTTTAAGGGAACTCGAATATAGAGATTAGACTGTTTATTCAAATGGTCTTAAGTATTTTAATAGAGAAAGGCAACAAGTCAAATCAAGATAAATTGGTAACCTAAAGCAATCTTTCTGTAATAGAGGGTTTGTCCTTCTACTGCCACCTTGTGGTAGCAACAATACTTTGCCATTCCAGTATCTCCACTATGAATGACACTGATCATCACTAGTACTGACAGATATAGCCTGATAAATGTATGTCTAAAAGAACCTATAAACATTTTGAAACTTTCCAACTGAATGTCTTTCCATGAGATGTGGATCAGGTGCACCACTTCAACCTTTTGTATTTAGAACAGCAAATAACGCATAAACGCTGAAAGTCGGGAGGGAAAAAATGTTACAGGGTTGCTAAAACATTTCTTGATGCACGTTGCTAGAATTTTCTGTTGATCTTTTTAGAAAACATATTTCACAAAATAACTGCAGACATTGATTTGTAATTCTGTAATCTGTAAGGTGCTATCATTGTTTTTATCACCTGATGTAGCTAAAATCACCTCTTACACATTTATACCAGATTTTTCTTCACTGGAATATTCTGGCACTATGAACAGACCCTTTAATGAAAACAGATTAAAAAAAATGTACAGTTTGTTAACTCTAAACCAGAGCAATTAATAAAATCCTGTCTGGTTTTTAACCACAGATCAGTGTAAAGCGCAAAACCTGTGAAATTATCCTCAGCCAATGATCTGGACTAAAACTTCAGCACTACTGAAGAATAGGGAATAAAAAGATAAATAAATTCTATTCTTGGTTACATGAAGTTTCTAGAAAATATTGTCCCCAGTCAAAGTTTTTTTTTTTTCTTGAATTATCTAGACCTGGGAAATAAAATACTTCCGAGACCTGCCAGAACACATTTTACACATCTATTCTTTCATTTCTTCCACATTGTAAAATGTATGGACCATGTGTAAATGTGTAAACCATTTCTAGAAGCAGGTACAGAATATTTCAGTCTGTGGATCAAATCCCATCTTTAATTTTTACCAGCTGCCAAATTGTACTGATGAAACCGTTGTGCAATAAATTCTTTTCTTTTCTACTGTATGTATGTGCTTTTTTTTTACTTTTCAAAAAGAATCTAACTTAATATGCTGCTGCTGTGGTGACTGTTCTAATCACCAAAATTTGTCTGTGTTTTGATGAAATGTTGATAAAAAGCTGAAGATTTGCTGGCTTCTTTCTGTGTGCAATGGTGAAATGAAATGATTACAAAAGTGTTTCCAGAAAAGTTCCCTGAATAACTTTAATACATCCAGAAAATTGATCTTTAAGTGAGGCCTGTTACATTTGGACATATGCAGCATGTTCTTGTAATTTATTTCAACTTAAAAAAAAAAAATTTGGCATAACCAGAAATTTCCATTCAGTTTAGACGTCCAAAACAATCTAACCTCCAGAGTATCCAGACTCCACTAGAGCTTTTAAACTTAAAATGATTAAACTTGAAACTATAATAAGTCATTCAGCTTTCTCATCACTTTTCTGCTCCTCATCATGGGAATAGGAGCAGCTGTCTCCGTGTGTGCATGTTCCCTAAAGAAGAATACAAACAGGATCAGAACAAATGGTACATTTATGACCCGTAAGGTACCTTCTAAATGCTACAGCTGAATGACTTTAGTCATTCTGCCACTGAGGCAGATTCCTTATGATGATCTAACCTGTTTGAACTTCTTGCAGGGGAAATTCTTCAACTGTGACGAGTCTGTGATCTGGTTCTTTCTTTTGTTCTGGAACTTCTTCCTTTTATCCTGCAGATTAGTATTGATACCACCCCTGGAAGAGAGGTTAAAAAGTTAGCAAGAAGCTTAGGAGGGTGGAAAGAAATTAACGGGATTACTACTAAGGCCATCTTTCAGATTGTTCCTTTGTTCCACCATCTAAACAATCTTTGTGTCAATTAGAAATAAAAAGGTCCTGAAACAGATCTACAGCCCTTGGGATCATAAAAGAGAGCAGTTTCCAAAGCTGTATAAACCCTAGGTGAGTACTGCAGTTACAACCTTTGATTCCACTGTCTGATCCCAGCACCAAGATCAAAACACACACAGCCTGTGATCTTGGCAGACTGACACATGAGGTGGAAATACTAAATGATCTTGCTCTGAAGGTTTACTAGTACTTCATAGAGTATCTAAAGACAAAATGGGAGGCAGCACCCTTAGTATCAGGGTCCTCTCCTGATGCTTTAGGCTATGAAGCAGAAACTTGGTCCAATTTAAGATTTGGGTAACTAGATTCCTTTGTGATAAAATTTATAGACCAGCTTGGGTTATCCTTATGCGTCTTACTAGCTATGCTGCCGTAAACTTAACCTGCTGGAGGACATACTGACTACTTTTCCTCACCCAGCTGCATTTTCCTAATACTCTCCAAAGATTACTATAACAAACTTTATACACTGTCCCCTTTTCCCCCCATAAATGGAGAATTATTTCTGTTTAGCTATGGCAGGGTTCCTACAGCATAAGGCAAGTTAAATTCAAGACTTTTTAATGCCACTTGTAATAAAAATTTAAGACCAAATTCACAAGAAAAATCTGCTTGCGACATTTTAACCCAAAGGTTTATTTTAACATAAACCACTGAACTAATGTTTCAAATTTTGAAAAGCTTCCCATACAGGAAGAAAGCTAAAAACACAAATGACAGATATATTTGAGCAATTATTTAACTGAATTCACAAACTTTGTTTTAGCAGGGAACAAAACAAATCAGTTTTAAAGCCACAACATAACCGGTGCTAAGTCTTTTTTGCAGCCATTTTTCTTTGTATCGTTTTCTTAGTATGTTTGATTTGGTGATAAGTGGAGGCGTTGCAGAGACAAGGGTGGAACAAAACTGAGAAATACCGGCTGTTTCTCGGCAACTCCATTTTGACGCTTTGTGTTTCGCATGTGCGACTCCACTGCCTTAATTCCCATCGTTCCCAGCTTGAATCGCTTCTTGCACAAAATGCACTGTGCCTCATGTATGTTCCCTTGTACTGGTTTTAGCCATGGAGAAAACTCCATTCCGCTATCGGGACGGAACCAATAATGGCGAGCCGTTATTTTTTATAAATAAAAAAGATAATAATTTGTCAATTTTAACGTTTTATTTAGATTTAAAAAAATAATAAAAATAATCCTATTTATGATGATTTAAAAATTAAGACATACGAAAGACTAATTTAAGACATTTTAATACCAATTAAGGCCGTAGTTTTATTTTGAAGAATTCAATGCCTTATAAGACTTTTTAAGGACCCGCGGGAGCCCTGTATGGCTCCTTCGAAGGGTCAATGGTCTGAGCTGCTCTGCCACATCTTCAGCAAACCTGACTCCATCTTTCAGACAGCAATTAAATGAGCTGTTAAAAGAATAAATATATGTACTCAATTTTCCATCTTACTGATTTTGAACAGCTGTATGGTCAATATTTTATAATTAAAGGTAAAAACCAGAAAAAAAAACTACTGTAGACTGTCACAACATGCTTGCTAAGGAAAAGGGATTACTGCAATGTCAATGACTTGATGCAAACTGAGTGGTTTTGATGGACAAATTTACCAATTTGCAAACCTGATCTTTACTGCAGTATTTTATAATTTGGATCAAATTGAAATGATTTTACCCGGCTGATTTTGTCTGCATGATTCAATCACATAAACCGATAGACCTAATGTGCAAAAGTAACCAATGATGGAAAGATCAACTTCATTTTACCCACTGAAAAACATTACCAAAGTAGTTTTATAGTCAATTTTTTCTTTAGATCCATACAAACAAAAGTGCAAACTCCTCATTTTAGATTTACTTTAGTTTTTTGTTTTTTTTTTATAATATATACACATAATTTGGGGGTTGCTCAGTAGCGCAGCGAGTAGCACCCTGGCCTGGGGTCTTTCTGCATGTTCTCCCTGAGCATGCATGGGTTCTCTCCAGGTACTCCGACTTCTTCCCACAATCCAAAACATGACTGTTAGGTTAATTGTTTTCTTTGGTTGTGATCTAATTTTAAGTGGATTAATTGCACATATTTATATACTTTATTGGTTTCTGTTCATTTTGAAGATTATGACTTGTAGCAATTGAAAAGCCCAAATTATTTAAAAAATATAAGGAAATTAAATGTAAAAAAATCTTTGTGAAATAGAAATTCGATGTTATTTGTTACACAATCATAGAAGAGACAGTTGTCCAGCAGATTCAGCCTTCCTCAGTAGGGTAAGGTCATCTCTAATGAGGTAAACCAATCAGGTTGTCTGTCCTTTCAGCTGCTCCTGTTTTCAGAGGTCACCACAACAAGTCATTATGGTTTGCTCAGAGCCTTGGAGAAGTTTTTACGTTGGATGCCCTTCCTGAGGCAATGAGGCTTCATACTACGGTTTCCCGCATTACAGCTCATAGCTCTATATTCAAGCATATTAACAGAAATTTAAAAGGAAGAAAATCTTGCACAACCATAAATGATAATCTAACTGATTAGAAGCGCCTTTATGTCCGAGTGTGTGAGTTACCCTGCTTTTGCTCGAGCTTTGGGCCCCCAGAACGCCTGAGGATTCTCCTGGAAACGGGTCAAATGGCGTTTACGGGACTGAGGGTTTGCATCCTCTCTGACTGTGAAGCAGGCTTCAAGGCTAAATACAAACATTATAAATACATCAGGTAATCTGATTGGACAACAGTTATTCCAACACTGATTGAAAACACCTTCATAAACCTCACCTGGGTTCAGTGGAGAGGATCTTAAATGCAGGGCTGGTCTGAGACAACTTCTCCCTTTTTACCGGATTTGATTTCTCCTAACAAAGATGAGAAAACAAAATACATGATGGATTCTTTTAGACGGATTTCTGTTGAACGAGAATAAATCAGAATTCAGTTTTGATTTCTGAACCATCTACCCAGCATCGCATGATGTCCCAGATGACTCCAGGAGGAGCGTCTGTCTTAACGCCGTTTTTACAGGCGTGAGAGAGAGAAACCCTGTGACCAGCATGAAGGAGAGCTGACCTGCAGAGAGATGACATCATCAGTCCAAGACCAACGTGGGGCTGCAAAATTAAACTATTATATCCTTACAGATTAAGGCAGATTAGATCAGTTGATCTACTCAGAATAGAATATTTTAGATACTTGTTTAAAAAAATAATTTTTTGTAATTGGGGCGTACAGTTAACCAATGGGGGATATAATATGCAACCCACAGCTTTGAGTCACAATTGAACAAAGTCTCTAGATGCTAACAATTTTGAATCTCCTCAATAAGATGAAAGTTTTGTTTTTCTCCTTTATAAACTTAAAAAATTATCATATGCGTTTGTCTTTGGGGCTTTAGTAGACTGCTATGCGTAATGCTAATTAAAATAACGCAGGAACTGTGCACAACAGCATCTAAGGCTACGTTCATACTGCAGGCCTTAAACCTCAATTCTGATTTTTTTGTGAAATCGGATTGTTTTCCGTTGTTGTTCACATTTCCAAATATATGCAACCTGTATGTGATGTCATAAGCGTCTCCGTGTTTATGGAAGTAAACATGGATGGTAGTGCTGGAGCGAATCTAGCGATCTTTCCTAACCTCAGCCAGTGTATTAACAACACAATCTTTTGCAAGATGGTTGAAAATAAACACCCCATTTACACTACCCTTGAAAAATTGATCCATGCCGAGACCGGCCTGAGCTCGATCTGCGGTATTACTGCCAGTATTAAAGCTGAAGTCTGTAAGTTTTTAAAAATCACTTTTTTGTCATATTGGCTAAAACTGTCCCTATGCCCTGACAGCAGTACATGTGATATGTAACCTGTGAAAAAAACTGTTCCAATTGGTACCGCCTACTGCCTGTATTTAAATCTGGAAAGAATAATTTGGGACGAGTCAAAACAACCAATCACAGCCAGAGGAGCGTCTGATGGAGTGTCAATCACAGCTCACACACGCTGAATCCCGCCCCCCAGTCAAAGTCTGCTCTCTCCTCAATGTTACAGACTGCAGCTTTAAAGGAGGAAATCAGGCAGTTGGTTGCACCAAAAGTTGTTTGCCAACCACCATAAAACAAAACAAGTATACGACGAAAAAGGAGGGAATCAAGCAAATCAAAATGGCGGTGCCCGTCACATTCAGAAAATTATGCTTGATTATTATTGCTGTACTTCGGTTTTTGCGGAGTGTCAGGCGAAGACGGCAATTTTTCGTGGATTTACTTGAGAAAGTCAGCTTTTGTTTAATAGTTGTTGGTCTTCTTCTGTTTTGTGTCGGTTGGCAAGCAACTTCCATAGGGGCGTTACCGCCAACTACTGGAATGGAGTGTGAATCGGAACGTGCAGCCAGACGGAGATGATGCGTTCTGCTCATGCGTTCTTGTTATCAGAGAACCAAGCCAGGGAAAAACCGAGCCGAGCCCACCTCTGGAACTGGTCTGCAGTTAATGTGGTCCGGTTGTGTCTAGCTCGGTTCAGTTCAGGTTGCTTTCCATTTACACACACTAAGTTATCTCAGTTACTGAGCTCAGACCGGTCTCTGTACGGTTTTTCAAGGGTAGTGTAAATGGGGGAAAAGACTGCTCTGTTCTTTTTTTTGCTGTTTCTGCATATTAACACCTAGAATAGTGACCTTTGTCAGGTATTAATGACGAATGCGACCTGGCCGTTCACACACAGGTCGCATTTGAAAAGATCAGATTCGTATTGAATTCAGGACCACATAGCCAAGCGGCCTGGGTCGCATTGGAAAAAAATCTTATCTGTGTTGTTCAGACTGCCATGAAAAGATCAGATCCAGTTTGCGTATGGACAAAAAAAATAAATATAATCGTATTTGGGTCACGTCAGGCTGCTTTGTGAACGTAGCCAAAGGCAGAGCCTACCTGAACTGGAGCAGAGACGGAGTATTACAGTGTATCGTGCTGCTCAGATTGTCCACTGTGTAGTAAAGCGGCACGTCTTCCAACTCCTGAAACAAACATAACAGAAAGCATTCATCATTCAGACTCTAATGTGATCATGCTGCCTGATAATCTCTGGAAACCTACCTCGGTCACCATGCTGAGCATGCCCTCAATACGTTTAGAAGTTCCAAATCTGGAAGGGTTCCCCGACACGGCGGCTAAAACCTTCTGAACAAACTCCAGGTCGTGGATGGCTTCAGCCCAGATAGGACCACCCAGCTGCAACAGGCAACCCACAGACTAAGTGCAATAAAACACATGTTTACACAGCAATTAACACAAACCAGCCTAGCTCTTCCAACATACCGAATCAGCTGTTAAAACACTTTGGATTACTTTCCTATTTAGTAAACACAAAGAGAGACTAAAAAGTGAATGTGAATATCAGTGCGCTGATGTGTGTGTGCCACCTGGTGTCTCTGTCCACAGTGCTCACACTCTGGTCCAACGGGGGGTCCGGTGGCAGCAGAATACTTCATGCTGAAACCACAGAATTCCACTTTAACACAAAAATACTTGCAGTGCGATAACAGCACACATGGCGAGGAGAAATAACGCTGAAACAATCAAAATTATTTGGAAAATCTGACAAAAGATGCACGACAAATGGAAGCTCTTTAATAAACATGTACGTGTTAGAAAATCAGTTTATGCTTGCAGTGCAAAGAAAGTATCAGTTCTGCTTTCTCAGATCAAATAGTTAATAAATACTCTCCAAGAACAGAGAATTACAGTACATTCTAGAAATCAAGGCTGATAGAGTAGGGGTTAAGTTCTAACTGGAAGGTTTAATATTTCAGAGGAGGTGCAGACCTCCCAGGTCGTCTCTCCCACTGTCAGGAAAAAAAAAGGTGCAGCCCTGAATGCATCAAGAATAAGCTGCAAGAACCACCAGGCACCAGCACCAAGAACAAGAGAGAGAGTTAATTCGTGTGGATACAGGTTTCTGCTGTCCTCAACTATTCAGCCAACTCCTCTGTTTACTCATCAAAGCTTTACAACCAGAGCAGGACTGCGATCACACTTACTGTTTTCCATTGCTAATTCTTCTGCCCATCCTCTGCATGTGGAAGGAGCCACAGCCAACGCAGTTGTACACCAGAGCCTGTTTGCTGCGACACGGAGAAACGGACAGAGGGAATTTTTACATCATGATTGTTTTTATTCACAGTGATTATAAGAGTAAACAGCTTGTTTATATTATTCTGTATTGGCACTGACTGAATTGACCATCCGTCCCAAACAGCTGATGCTCTTACTGTTACAGCACTAAATGTTTTAGCTGTTAAAAATGTGTTTTTTTAAATGTTTATTGTCATTTACTGTTAAATTCAAAATTCCTTATTATCTTCTTTTTTTTGCTTTCAACACATTTTTTATTTTTCTCATGTCCAACAAGAACATTTGATCACACACTGTAATATAAATTAAATAGTCAAATCAATAAAATAAATAGAAAAAATAAAAAGGTTAATAATTAAATTACTTAGATTTAAGATTCTTTTTTTTTTTTTGCCCTTGAGTGAGAAATAAAAAGCAAAATAATAAGTTAGGTTTTAGGAGCTGCTTTATTGTTAGTATTGTTTGTTACCGGCAAGCAGATTCCCAACTATTAGAAATACTAAAAATATTACATTTAAAGTATTTAAACATAGTTTCAAAAAGTAAGGCCCAATTTAACTAATTTGTTTGTTTTTAATGACCTTTTTTTCAACCAAAATTGATTTTTTAAAATGGTTTATAATAAATCTGGAAACATCTTTAAGCAGAGAATTTAAAGAGGCAAAAACAAAAACGTTAATTAAATATATTTAATGGGACTAATCTGAAAAGCTAGCTTTCAATTAACTGGAATTATTTGAAAATAAGTGTGTTAAGCTTCCAATAAAGAAAATGATATATAAAATGATCTAAACAAACCTGCTGTAATGAGGATAAAGCTTATTGGAGGAACACACTTTTCTATTAGTTATGTTTTTCAGTGTCCTCATTTGGGGATCTCAGGTTCTGCTTCCCGGGTTTGTTTCAGCAGTGGCCCAGTTTCTCCATCATTCATCTTTCATCATACAGCATATCCAGCCTTTGTTCACAGAAGGTTTCCATATTATGCTGTGTGAGTGAGACAGAGAGCGTACCTGGCAGAGTTTTTGACAGTAGCCTGTCCCGTGAAGACTCTTACAAAGACTCGAATATAAAAGTCGGCACTGATGGACAGCAGCGGCTGGATGTAGCGCTGGTACACTCCTGCCCGCTGGTCCAAACTGTGGAGGATGATACGAAGAGCCTGCAGAAGAAGCAACAGGTGACCACAGCTGCATTCTACATGATAATGATCACACCTTGATTTAAGAAATCGAATTAGTTTAAAAGCTTGTTTTTTAAAAGAGCGAATCTAAAACGCTTCACTTTTACTCTATTTAAAGGCAAAGTTGAGGGTGTTCTTTTTCAAGGTGGATCCTTTAAATAAGTACTCATACTCGTACTCGTCGTCTCCCGCTTTATCCGGAACCGGGTCGCGGGGGCAGCAGACTAAGCAGAGACTCCCAGACTTCCCTATCCGCAGACACCTCCTCCAGCTCTGCTGGGGGAAGCCCTAGGCGCTCTCAGGCCAGCCGAGAGACGTAGTCTCTCCAGCGTGTCCTGGGTCATCCCCTGGGCCTCCTCCTCCTTTAAATAAGTGGTCCTCCTAATTGGCAATCATTCTGGTGATATGTCTACGTAAGGCCTTCCTACGTGCTCATCCCCATCTAGCTATCTTTTTATCAGGCATCCCCAAACTCGGTCCTCGAGGGCCGCTGTCCAGCAGGTTTTAGAGGTTTCCCTGCTTTAGCACAGCTGATTATCATGATTGCAGTAGAGCTGAAGCCTGTTAATCAGCTTTCAATTAAAATCAGCTGTGCTGAAACAAGGAAACCTCTCAAACCTGCAGGACAGCAGCCCTCGAGGACCGAGGTTGGGGATGCCTGTTTTTATGCTCATGCGCACTTTTATGTGGTGAGCTACGGTGTCAGCCTGTCATTGAAGCTCACCTTTCTCACTGCGGTTCTATGAAAATGGCCGGGGATCGTAAGAGAAAAAGTGTCAACGAAGTGCATGAGAAGAAGAGGAAGGCATCAGAGGAGAGAAACAAGACCAGAGTGTTTTTGGGAGATTCTTTCACACAATGGCGTACACAGGTCGGGCTTCCCACTGATGCCTCGGCTGCAAAGTACTCGACAGGTAAAGTTTGGCATGCCATTTGGAGATATCCTTTTTACATCACTGCTAGTAAAAGTTATCTAACTCAATATTGTTACTTTCCAGGGAAGATAAGTTTATTTATTCTTTAAGTTGCATAGTAAGTAGATATACATAGGCCAAAGATCCTTATTTACCATAAACCAGTCCAAATTTCCGCTGCAGCACATGCATACATATCATGTCAAGATTTTTTTAGCGGTCTTATTTGCGGGGAAAATTTTTGTATATAAATATGGGTGAAATGAGATCCATCCGAGCGACTGTCTTATCATTGCGTCCCCGCACCTCCTTGAGTAGAAGGTTGTGTGCGCTCTCGCACGAATTCAATAGGCGTTCCCTTTCAGTAGCAGGTACAGGGTCCTGAATGTGCATTTTTTATTTTATTTTTTTTAAATGGAGAGGGCGGGTCTTTTAAAAAATTTGCGAAAATCCTCCACTATACCTTTAAGTCAAAACAAAAACGGTAAAACTTACACTTTCATCTTAATGACGGAGCAATTTGACTTTTACAATAAAAACACAGCTAAAAGTGATTTTCCAGAATTCAAATGTTTGTATAAACAAGGAGGAAATGACATGCATTTCTTTACTGTCTTAATCTTTGATATTAACTATGAACTCAACCAAGCAATATTTTTATTTTTTACATTTCAGTGAATGAATCCATCCTCAGAGCTCTCACCATCTCATGACAGTATTTGGCTTTAATGGAGACTGAACCATATTTGCTGTAGCAGGTTTCTCCATTGTTTCCCGCCATCACGGCCATGTCTGTGCACGTTACGCACAACAGACCTGAGAGAGAGAGAGAGAGACGACAGCAAAGACAGCAAGTGAATCTGGATCAAATCTAGCAGGGATATCAGACCTGCAAAACTGTTTGTCCTGATTCAGAAATAAAATATGTACAATAATTAAACAGCTGATTTCAAATACTTCAAGGTTAGAAAAAGCTGATAGATAACTTTCTATAAGTCCACAAAACAGCCTATGTTCAAATTATCTTCATTAAGTTTAATGGCTGATATAACAATAAAAAAGTGCCTTTTTAAGTCAGACACAACCAATTTATTATGACACAGAAAAAATAAGGAGCAGGAAAAAGAAAAGATCAAACTTTTTACATTAAGTATGAATAAACGGCTAAAAGGTGTCCCTGGATAATAAAGGAACAGTTATAGGAATTTCTGGACAGAAACCTACAAATAATCAAACTGTTTCAATAAAACATCCTGTGCTCATGTCAAATGTGCCAATCGTTAACCAAATGTTTAGCAAAAAAAAAAAAAAAAAAGAAGTTGAAGAAAAGATGTTGACAACCTGAAGAATAACTGATTCCCATTAAAAAACATAAAACTATTTAATTTTGGTAATCTTTTCAATTTAACATCTGAATTGCACAATTTAACAATATTTGCATGAAGCTATTTGCTACCAAAAAAGGTGAAGTTTATCAGAAATATTCTCATCCTGGAAATAAAATTCTACCTTTTTTCAGTTGGATTTTTAAAAAGTAGTAACCGCTTTGTGTCTAAATTTTTTATATACTTTAACAGATCAATGAAATCAATTATCCATAAATGAATACAGGGTTACCGGATCCTAGAGAAAGTAAAACATAGGTACATAACTAAATCACTGCTGTGTTTTCTTAAAAAAAAAATTTTAATAACAAAATGACACCAAAGCAGCCTTTTAAACTCACCTCCCTCACTGACTGCCTGCACAGCTGCATCCAGGAAAACTGCAGGGCTTCCGTAAGGATCCAGATCAATGACATCATATCGCTCTTTCTTCCCTCGCATCTCATACATTAACATGCTGACCACCATAAACCAAGGGATAAAAACAGAAAATTAATATTAGCTTCTTCTGAGGTTAAACTTTGAAACTTTTAAAGAGAGAAAATTATGCAGAGCTAAAAAAAAAGGCATTATTTTAAAAATCAAGATGTGTAAAAAAGGTGCATTACATCAAAAAGATAGAAAACCTTCTACGGTAATCCATCACTGTGACTCATCAGGGGCATCAGAGTCCAGAATAAAGAAATAGTCTGGTACCTTGCATCCCTGCAGCTGGCCTGCACAATGTGGCCGACTCCGTTGTACTGGGCGTTCCGTGCGCTCAGCGCTGCCGCTTTGGTGGAGAAGTCGTTGGCGGTGACGCTTTGCAGGCCGGGCACCTCGAGGGCAAAACGCACCGAGCGCAAACCGGAGGCTGCAAGGCCCTCCAGGATACGAAGACCGTTCTGAAAGCGAGCCAAGTGAGGAAATAAGCAAAGAAAAAAAAAAAGTGTGTGCCACTTTCCTTATTTATTTTCTTTGTATTTGCATCTTTAATCCCACTGAAGTGTTTCAGAACATCACACAAAGATTCCACAGATAAACATAGCACAGTTTTTAAATGTTTGTAAAGTTTGTAAATAGTTTTATTTTTATTACAGGAAAAATTTATTCAAACCTACAGGTGAAAGTCATCATTAGTAATAATAATAATAAATATTATTGAACTTTATTGATCTCCCATTTTAGAAATTTAGCTCTGCATTTAACCCATCCCCTTGGAGAGCAGTGGGCTGCCATTGTGCGGCGCGTGGGGAGCAATCGGGGGTTAAGGGTCTTTGCTCAGAGACCCACAGTGGCAGTCTGTGGGAGTGGGGCTTGAAATCAGAATCTCAGGATTCCAAGCTCTGTGCCCTAACCACTAGGCCGCCACTCCCCAAAATTTCCCTGCTGACTGAGGTTTTAACGAAAACCTCTGAGTGTCATTGGGTGTTTCAGCCGGTCCTAAAAATCAAAGCTAAAGTGGGAGATTCGGATAAAAGACTTGATTATTTCTAAGCCTGCAGATGCAGTCGGCTCAGATGTATTAACCAACCCCAGTTAGTTCATCCCACTGAGGGCACAGGTCTGTGTTCTAAGGCAAATCCAATTGACTCTCCTGTGTTTCCATTCAACTGAAATTTGAATTTTAGGCAAACTTTAAAAGTTCTAAAAAAAAAAAATAAATAAAATTTGACTTGTGTTTGCATTTGGTTTGAAGAGAATTAACAAAGCACAGAAAAGGCGTCCTACGTCGTTGTCCATATTCTTTTGTCATGCATGGCTGGAGTAAACAGGAAGTAGAGGCTGCACTGTACTGACCACTGATCAGTAACGGAGGAAAGTTTTAATGGATGTGTCGCAATAGGGGAAGTTGTTCTTACATTAATGTCAGTTATGGCGAATTTGCCTGCAGCCATATTTACGCACCTAATAGGAACATCTGGGAAGATGTCGACAGCAGAAACAGCTGAGCTGTTATGGGAGTAAAAGTTCTCTATATTAGAGCTGATTTGAAAAAGTGTTTCCATTTCTTTTGAGCATTAACCCTTTTTCGGAAAAGCCTAAATCCGCCTCAAGCGAGCGGTAAAATATTTTTGTGAGTTTAAGGGAGTTTTTTCCCCGAATTTTGCCATTTCAATCTAACTTTTCTGATGTGATATTTCAAAATTAGAAAAAGCTGATGGAAACACACCTAATGGTGTGAAATTACTGGTACGCAATTAAGCGTCAGCTTGATGGAAGCCTTTATTAAAAGATGTTTTGATTTGAACCAGGCTGTGTGTATTTTATAAGACCCTCCTAATGAAATCAGAACAATCGTTGCAACACTTTCTGTTTGATCACCCGTTCAGCTTTTAATGCTTCATCACAGCTAATGAGATTCAAGATCCATCAAAGTACAATGTTCTTATAAACATTATTACATAATTACTTGATTCTGGACAGAGGACATTTCTTGCCTACCTCACATTTTTCTCCAACTCTTGCTGTAACTTCTTGTGCACCGTTTTTTTCCTCCATCTGCATGTCGGCTTCGTTCGTGTCCTCTGACAGAGAGACCACCACCCTCTCTTTTTCTCCAGGGATGAGTAACTTCACCCCACGCTGGGCCATCAGGTCCCTGGCAAACTCTGTGATCACAGCACATCTGGAAAAGAAAAGGGACGAGATTTCTTCTTCATGAACACAGAGCCAAAGAATATGAAGCCCTTTCTCTCCACAATGTGCCTTGCTCCAATAGTGCATACGTTAAATCCCTGTTGAACTCCTGGACTGGGTTGTAAAACACCTCATTTGCGTTAGGAAACAAGATGGCAGCCTTTCCCTCTTTGACAACAGTCTCTCCAGGTAACAGGTTCACAGGACATGGCTCCTCTGCACCATGCCTCGTTTTTGACGCATTCCCAGCTGCTAGAGATTCAGCTGATGTGCATGATGGCTCATTGGTGGTAACCTGAGCATCCATAGAGCTCTGTCTCCACCCTGAAGCGCCGCCAGCAGCACTCCTCCAAGGAATCGGTTTGGCTAAACAAAAGAGAGGAGGATGAAGTCGGAAGGAGTTGAAGCAATGGAGCAGCCGGGCTGTCCACACCAGCATAAGGTGCAGCCTGCAAAAAAAAAAAAACAACAACAGACAATTCAGATTGTAAAAGCATGTTAAGAGGACCAATACAATCGGTCTCTTTCTTTTACCAATGTTAAAAAAAAAACAGTATGAATTTTCTTGGCTTTTTGTTTTTAAAACCTTATCTATAAAGAAATTAATCCAAACCACAGGGAGTATCGATAAGTTAAGAAATACAAATATTGGCTTAAAATATCGACCAGTCGATATATCACTCCATCTTTTAAAAAATATAATAATCAACTCATTTAGTAATTTAACAATTTGTTACTGGAGTACACTGATTGTGAAACACGTTTTACCCACCCAGAACAATCAATCAGACAAAACTGTACAAAAAAAACAGACTTTTTGCCTTCAAGCTTATTAGCTCTCATCATCTTAAAAAACAAAGATGGCAGCTGTTGCAGATGATGCAGATTTCTCTAAATTGATAAGTCAACTAGGAGAGGTTTAGCTTTCAGCAGTTCTTGTTTTTAGCAGCAGACACTTCCTTTCCTACCAATGTTTGAGCGTCCACCAAAGACATGCTAGGTTATTTCATTAAAATTAATCATTTGTTACAATTTGTAACTTCATCGCCCATTAAATAAGGATAAGTAGTTAATTGTGAGCCACATTAGCCTGTAAACAAGGTTTAAAAATACATTTTAGGAGAGGTAAAACAAAAAACAAAAAAAAAACAAAAAAAAAAATATATATATATATATATATATATATATATATACACCAAACGCAATATTCATTTCCCGAAAAAAAATTAGCATATATAATATAGTATATAGTTTGAGGCAGTTATAACTTTTACTGCCCTCCAGCACTGTGCCTCTCAGCAGAATCATTTCGCAAAATGTAATTATTAAACAAATTAACAGTCAAACCAAACGGGGGAATATCTGATTACTACATAAAGAAGCTTTCAAAGCAAACAAACCATACCTGGAGTAAAAATAAGTTCACTAATCCATTCTACATAGATTTAGCTAGTCCGCCTAAACAAACATTATTAAGCGTTTTTTTATTAAATTTATAATTTATTTATTTTACCTGTGACACCTCCGCCTCGGAATCTACTAATCAGGTTTCGAACTACTCTTAATCTTCCACCAAATATAAGTATCCTGCTGTGGTTTATCTGCTGCGTTGCTTAGTTCTCACACTAGCACATGGGGGCAGCCATGATTGCTCTGACTGAACGGAAGCCTGCGCGGTTCAAAGTCGATTTAGAAACACAAAGAATCCGCTTTTCTGTTTTTTCCTTCGCAACGACATATTAACAGGCATACATATGCTAATAAAACCACGTGTGTAGTTGTTTTGGGTTAGAATTGTTACACAAACAAGAAAAAATAGTTTCTTAGTTTTTAATGCAAACTACATATTTAGTTACACAGTAGAGAACGAATACCTGTAGGATTTGCATTGTGTTCATTTGAGCGACAAATTGATTTGTTGTCTTTTTTTCTTTTTTTTTGCACCCATCAGGAGGTAAACGTCTAATCGAATTGTATGCAGGGTGTGTAGGGTCTGCAGGATCTGGATCAGCCACACCACACAGTGATGGATGAACACAGGACAGAAGCACCTGTGAAGTTTGTTCTCCCTGAGTTTGCACAGAAGGTATAATCTCTGCAGGACCTTATTCTGACAAACACCTCGGCTTACTAGGAAGGGTTACTGGGAGGAACCAAGAGTGGTCCACAGTCACCATGATGTGTGGGGACAGTGGGAGTAGGGTTCTCCAGTTACTGTAAGTGTAATCCCAACAGTCTTGAGTGAGATAAATCCAGGTGGTTCTAACCGTACCAGTGAACCAGCCGACTCGCTCCTGTCAGTGTCCTGGATCCTCTGCAAACTTCAGGGGTTTCACAAACGCGTCCCCTGAGGTGGGGTCATTTATGAGCAGCATGGGTGCAAAACTCAAGTCCTAGAGGGATGGTATCCTGTAACTTGTAGTTACTTCCCTGGTCCAACAAATCTCAACAAACGGCTATATTTAAATTTAGATGAGTTTAAGGAGAGAAATACGTAATAGTTGCAGGACACCGGGCCTCGATGACTGGAGTTTGAGACCTGTCGAGTAAAGAGCTGAAAGAGAGCGCACCCCTGGGTGGGAGAGGCAGTGCTGTTTTTTTTTCTTTTAGCTTTCATTTATCAGCCTCACCTGCTACTGTTGGTTGGGAATATGGCAATCAGTTTACCATATTAATTAAAAATTATTGAAATATACAGAAATGCCTTCCTCCAATTCATTCCCTGAAAACAAATGTCCGTTGTCTCTTTCATTTGTGTTAGGATTTAAATTACTGTACATTTAATTCTAAAAAGGAATGTCCATCCCTCCATCCACCTTTTCACAGGCAGAGTCCATCCTGGACAGGTCCCCAGTCTGTTGTAGGGCAACACAGAGACACACAGAGAGATACAACCATGCACACACAAGGAGAATGAAGAGAAGCCAATCAACCTTTTTTGGGCTGTGGAGTGAAGCCAGAGTACCTGAAGAGAACCCATGCATGCACAGGGAGAACATTCAAACGCCATGCAGAAAAGACCATCAGCTGTGCTACAAACTGCGCCACTGTAGGGAATATATCATATATAATTTAAACTTTTAAAAAAATCCTGCCCAAATTGGTATTTTCGCAGTTCTTGCAAATTAATTTCAACAAATTACTCTCTTAGAGCAGCAGTCTCCTCCCTGTCCTGAAAAGGGAGTGGCAATGACCAGTCTTGAGCTCTTGTTAGCCTCCCCCTCAAGGAAACACCTATTATGACTGAGCTGTGCCTGCACAGCAAACAACACACCCAATTTCTCTGATTAGGAAGCATTGATGAGAAGTAGAGCACCATAATCTCTGCTCAAAGTGGAGACGAAATAGCTCTTTTAGCACCTGAACTGCACTGTAATAAAAAAAAAAATGTTAATGATATTTAAGTCATGAAAATGTACTTTTTGGCTGCAAGAGGTCCCCAACTTTGTTTTTTTAGTCTTCCTAAAGAAGACTATCAGAAGTGGCATGATACTTCATTCCTGAAGCACCCATATACTAAGGGTAGCGTCCAAGTGAAGCGTTCCTCACTCAGTACTATCAATTAGTGTTTAGATCAAGTTCAATTCAGTTTATTGAAATTAATATTTATATTGAAATATAATACGGAGCTGATCGAGGTCCAGATCTAAATCTACTGGAAATCTGTAGCAATTGCTCTCCAACATTTCATCCAATCTGAGTGAGCTTGAGCTATTCAGCAAGAGAGCAAGCAATAGAGCTCACTGACATTTACAACTATCTGTTACACTAAGATTTTTTTTCCCCTTTTAAAAGTTTTAGAAATTTAGAAACAGAACGACGAATAACTATAAAAACATGTATTCTCTGCAGCTTTGAAACTTTAGAATAGAAAGCCAAACCTTTGAGAATGTTGGACATGCTTAGCTAGAGGAGTTTGTTAAGAATTGTCCGCTAAAGATCTTCCATACAGGGGCCTTCAGTGGAGCCTCAGAGAATATAAAATATAGAGTGAGAGGGTTCATCAGTCAGCAGGAATCTGGCCTACTTTTTCCCCAGCAAACATGCATAAAACCCATCAGTCTGCTTCCATGAATAATAATCTAATATTGTTGCGCCTGCAGTTAGTGGTGCATTTCAATCAAAAGGCTAAACATAGCCTATAGAATAACCACTTTCCCCCGGATTTAAGAAGTAAGACGTTGAAAATCTCTCTGGAGAAAGGAGATAAGGCCAATGTGTTGCATAAATGTATTTTGTTAGAGCATGATAGTGATGCCCTTTTATTGGACTAGTGGTCAAAATATTTTTTAGCTTCACTTTTCCCTGCCAGCAGATTTCATGCTGTTTTTCACAGTGCCCGCTCACCAATGCCACACCAAGCCCATTGGAAGATATGTTGCTAATCTCTGTTACCTCTTAATACATGTACACATTTAGTCATTTCTCTTGAATGTAAGACGAACAGAATAAATTAATTTGAATGTATGATAAGGCATAAAATGGGATAAAATAAAATTAACCTAGAGTTTCAAAACGAATGGCACGATCAGCCATTAGATGATTATTGTTTAGTTTAACAGTATTATTGATTTACATTAAAAGCTCATCCTAACTGGTAAATAAAAAAGGCATTGTTGATTGCGTATAAAAAAGTGATACATCTATTATCACTGCCTGCTGTAAAATAGCTGGAATATGGAATCCCTACAGTTATAGACAAAGACACAATGTTCAATTCTGTAAGTTGTTCCTTTAAACTGATCCTTTTTTTAAATTAGCAAAATATGTTTGTTTTTTTAAGTTTCCTTCATCTATCAAATTACAAAAATTGTATTCACTATAGAGAAATATGAATGCATAACTATACGCCCAAATGTGATAAAAAGAAAAGAGCTGGAGAAAAGCTGGAAGGTCAAGTCATCAGTGGTACCTGTGGTCATTGGGGCCCTCGAGTCAGTGACCCCCAAACTGGAGGAGTGGTTACAGCAGATCCCTGGAAATACATCAGACATCTCAGTCCAGAAAATTTCAGTTCTAGGAACAGCAAAGATACTGCGCAGAAAATCTCCATCCTCCAAAGAAAAGTCACTGTGGGTGTTGTTGCACCCACTCTTGCTCTTGCTCTTTTGGAGACTTGATTTTATGATCAAATTACCTTTCAGAAATGTAGCCAAGAGTTCAAGCTACTTTAACCATCCCCACCCAAAATAAATAGATAAATTCCTCCTAGATAGTTTAAAGATTTCAACCAGGCCTGAGAGGTTTCCCAGGAAGTAAATGCTCTGTCTTTCAAATATATTAATTTATTTGAAAATATGCAAAATACACTAGTCTCTTCTTAAATGCAGCAAAAAAAAACACAATTTCCTGCACCTTCTTCTGTGTCACTGTCATGTTATTGGCAGTTATAGTGAAACAATGCAGGTTTAGTTTCAGCAGTACCTTCTCTTCTCCAATTATTTGTCTTGGCATATATTTCATGAATTGGCTTCTTCAAAATGAAGTCATGTTGATACTTTCCAACCTATCTGCAAACTATGGCTCCGTTTAAATGATCCAGTTGAGTAAACTTCTAGAAAATTCTACTGGGATAACTCAAGTATATTCCATAAACATCATTTTTTTATTACGTACAGCACCTGTGAACCAAAGGACATAAATAAATCATATAGCGTTTAACAACGCAGTACTTACTGAAGGTAAAATGATTGTTTTGGATTTTATTTTCTGTACATTTGACTTAAAACAGTTATGTCTCTTTTTAAATTCAATAACAAAGAAAGAATCATGTCATGAAATCAATAATCTTGCCTTAATTTTTTTTTAGCTTACAATAAACAAAGCATAGATTATTTGACATATAGAAACAGTCTGTCTTTCTTCAGACTTTAACAGTGTGTATATATATATATATATATATATATATATATATATATATATATATATATATATATATATATATATATATATATATATATATATATATACTACAAATATATAACAATATGAATATATACTGTCCCTCATCAAAATTTATTGTATATTTATTGTATATATGTATGTATATATATATATATATATATATATATATATATATATATATATATATATATATATATATATATATATATATATATATATATATATATATATGAAGAAAGTAGTGGTTATTCCACCTCAGCATTGAGTCATGTCTCAGCATTCAGTAATTTCTGTCTTTACTGCTTCTTTGCACACAAAGCTGAACATCTGGATGGGGGCGCTGTGACAATGGATGCCCAGAGAGTGTGGCGCTATACATCTGACACAGGAGAATTATAGAGTTAATAGTATTTGGCATGACAGGGAGAGAGAGCGAGGAGCGCAGTGCCGTTCCTGAGTGCAGTCTCATCCTGTTTAGTATTCACTGCTCGCTGCGTCCTGGAGGCCCTGGAGGGCTCACCTGCGCGGAGTCTAGACGCTCTCCATCGCTCAGCGGAAGGACAGCGGCCCCTGGCTGGTCGGTGCTCGCAGGGTAGGGCAGGAGGGAGAGTCCTTTCCAACGCCTGAAGACACCCCGGTGAGTGTGCGGGTTAGGTGGGTGGACTGGTGGGTGGGGCTCAGACTGCTGGGTCGGCTGGGGACGCTCACTGCGCGTCTACCAGCCTCCTGCGGCGCACTTAAAGTAATCACATTACTTAGTAGTCTATTACTTAACTTCCCGCCAAATCGGAACAAATCACCTATAACATCTTTTATCAAATATCACCTACTTTTAAATGTATATATTTTTGTATTTATTGTTTTTCGTCATTTTTATTTTCTGATATCAATAACTACCATTGTCATGTCAGGTTAGGTTAATGACAGAAAAACAAAGACAATTACAGATCATTGATTGCAGGAAGTATAGATGTTATATGTCAGTTCATTACAAAAGGAAAACTGCAGTAACAGCATCATTATCTGTCCTTCTACCTGCCTATCTATCACACCGATCAGTAGCTCTGTGATCTGTCTGCAACCCCTGGAATGGGAGGGTGAAAAAAAAAGAGATCCCCCTCAATGCTTCCCTGTTCCCCCCTCCTGGATAGTTCCCAGCTCCAATCCTCGTCTGCATGCATGCATGTGTGTATGAAGGGTTCACAGCATACAGTCAAAGTGAATGACAGCGAGGCGCAGGGAGGGAGACACTGGACCGCTTCTTCTGCGCGGCTCCTCCATTTGGAAGATTTTTTTATTTGAGCAGAATCCTGCAGAGGGGTAAGTTAAAACGCTCGGAATGAGACTGAACGGGACGGATGCGTCTGTCCCACTTCAGCACTGCGCGCGTGTTGTGTGTGTGTGTGTGTGTGTGGGTATGGAGGGGGTCCTCATGAATTTGGATGAACTGGGAGGTGTGGTGCTGCTGAAGTGAAGATTTGGCTGTTGTGTGTTCTGACTGGGTGGTAAAGTTGAGGGACTACCGTAGGGGGGATGGGCAGAGAGCAAACTTTAACACTTTACACCCAGACTTTTGTCATGCTGCCCCCCTTTTTTTTCAGTGGCGCTACAAAGAGGGGGGTGAGTGGGGGCTATGGCCATCTCCAAAAAAATAATAGAATTCAAAAATAATTTCAAGTTGGATTCATTTTGATGGATTACATTTATTTCTATTGTTATAGAGTGGAATCCGTTTATAGTGGTCACGGATATAGTAATCAAGCGCTTATAGTTTTCAAAAGGTGTTTATAGTACAAATGCTGTTTATAGTAATCAAGTAATCTGCTTATAGTGTTCATTTTGGGCCATTTTGTGAATATAAACATTTTCAAAAATGATTACTAAGTGGATCGAAAGTGATGACAGCACTCCGGTGTCAGAGGCCATGACGGATGAGGACATCATCGTGGGGATATAAGAGCGCTTTGGTGAGGGTACCAGTGCTGCGTGCAGCGGGGAGGGGGAGGAGGATGAAGATGAGACTGTTGTCCCATCCAGAGCTGAGATGAGGAATGCAGTTTGTATTTTAAAGACTGGTCTCCTGCATGTTGGTTTCAAAAACTTTGAGCTTTTACATCGTTTTGAAAAAGAAGTGAACTATGTGTTGGAGAAAACTGTGATCCAGGGAACCATGGATAAATATGAGAAGTGATTTAGCTTTAATTTTCTGTAGCCTATGCAGTTTTCCTCTATGTTGTTCAATGAAACTGTTTGTTTCAAACTTCAGACTTGTTTAAAAAAATGCACCAGGCTACCAGAGTTATGTCTGCACACAGTGTAGTATACTGTAATTAAAGTTGCATGGTACTGTAATATAATTCAGTAAATGTGGAAGCTATCCGTTACATTTCATTTTCCTCATTGAAAACAAAATATAAATGGCATTTAGATGATATTCTGCATAAAAAATAAGTGAAATAACGGTAAATTCGGATAAAGTAATCAACCGCTTATAGTGTTCAAATTGGCTCTGGACCAATGTGATCACTATAAGTGGATTTCACTGTATTTGCATTCTTTGCCTTTTAAGAGTTGTTTTTGAATGTTGTCTCTCTTTGTCCCCAGATGAAGACTGATATGTTTAAGGTTTAGTTGCAAAATGTATAATCATAATTCCCCAAAACGTTTAAAAAAAAATCCACTGGACTTTGTTTCAAAGTTTGAAGACGTTTCACTTCCCATCCAGAAAGCTTTTTCAATTCAAAATGTCAGAAATAGCGTTGAGTTTGAGGTTTTATAGAGTGGACCAAATATAAGCCTTGTTTTGACGTAGAAAACATGCAAACATCCATTCAGAAAATTGGACCCGCCCCTTATGAATGGGGAGTTTGGGTTCTTTGTTACTTGCAATATTGGTCTATGCCTCTGAAAGGGGGGTCGTTGGGGGGAATTGTTGGCCTGGCTGAACAGGCGAGATGTTCTGGCGCCCTGTGTGGGGAGGGGGGTTGCGATGATAGCAGGAAGGAATCAATTCTATTGCCGCATTGTAGCTTTTTGAAAACTGAAACCTGAGTACACCCCCTCTGTTTAAGGTTGGATTTTCTTTCTTAACATAGATGGCTTCCTTCACGCCCCTCTGAAACCACACCAACCAAACCATTATAATCATAATTATTTGGTCAATGGACATCTATTGTAAGTTAACATCTACTCTGATTTCCACACCTGCTCAGGTTGGCAAAAACTAGGATATTCATATTTAAACCCAATCAAGTGGAAAGAAATGAGTTGCATAGGAAATTTAATTATTTTATATACTACTTAGGACTTTTTACTGTTCTGTTTTACCAAAAGCCTTTTATTTGATCAGGGGAGCTGTTCTACTGGGCAAGGATGGGAGCCAAGAGTCAGATGGCAGGCTTACTCACAAATAAACTAAATAAAGTAAACAAAAGATAATATTATTTAATATTAATGTCATAAAAAAAACAGGTAGCTGATACAACTGTTAGCTAAAAGTTATTTGAATATAGCTAATTATTGAAGTCTAACCTGAACAGCTTTCTACAAGCAGTGTAAAACAGAATGAACATATTGAAGGAACCCAGTTTGTATTTAAACTATATATTTTCAGCATTTACTTTTTTTACGTGGGCTTTTACAGTCTGTTTTAAAAGCTCTATTTGCTAGGAAAAATATCTCCCCAGCCTATTTAAACAAATGAATGAAAATCTCTTGTTTTTCTGCATATTTGTTTCCATATCTGTCCTAATGCTTTGTATATCTCTCTCCATCTGAGTTTGACCGTTACCTCTGCTTGCCTCCCAAGCACATTTGACTTCAGTTTGGTTACAAGAAAAGATAAAAGTAATATTTGTGATAACAGGATTTAAAATCATATACAGCAGTTTTTCCTAAATCTACAATCTACACTGTTCCAACAGGACAATTAATCAGGAAAACATCCATATTTTTTAAAAATAAAGTCAAACTATACTTTCCCACAGCCTTTGCTAATAAATAGATGAATATATTAAAATATCCGTGCTTTCTAGATAAAAGGTATAGTGGATAAAATTCTTTCAGGTTTGAGTTTTGGGTCAACATCTTTTCCATTGTCATAACTTACCTACTTTTATCAGTAATCATTCTGCATAAAACTGATATTTACAAGTACTAATATCTACATAAATTGATTAATACGTTTTTTTTAATTGTTATTTATCTATGATTTCACTGAAGACTCCTAGATGATTTACAAAGAAACATAGGGTACCTAGCCATGGGTACCCTTAGTCATCATCATGACTAAGGGTACCCATGGCCACCCCCGGCCCCCCATCTAGTTCCGCCCCTGTTCCTGGCAGCCCACTGCTCCCAAAGGGGATGGGTTAAATGCAGAGGGAACTTTCTATAGTGTGAGATGAATAAAGTTAAATTATATTAATTATCTCATAACTAACAGCTGTTAACTTGAACAAGTTTAAACTTTTTTTGTATACATTAATTTAATGAATAAAAAAACGTATTTTTTAATAAGTTTTTTTAGTTATAGCGAGAATTCTTTTGGTATTTTATATATTTTTATTAAAATTTATTTTTTTTAAGAAGATAAATCCTTTTTATTACTGATGACATCCCATTCGTCACCTGGGAACATTTCTGGAGGGGCCCCTGGTTTATCCCCCCCACAGATCCAATTTCTTTCGCATTCCTGAACTTCCTCGAGAGCAGCCCCGTCCCCGTTGGTCCTCGTGTGCAAAACCACTTCTAATCGCCTAAAATCACAGGGTTCAGTAATAAAGCCGGCTAAGATTTTTGTTTATTTTATTTTGGTATTTTTTTTTCTAAGCCAGTCCCCGTTTATACATTCCTCTCCTGTATGCTCCGCTCTCATCTCGCCATGCCGCGGATCCATCCCTCTGTCTCGCCCACAGTTGTGTCCTGGGATGACCTGTCGATGTCGGTTAAAGATGGAGTGCCAAGATCAGCCGCTAGAAACTCCTCCCCGGTAAAATAAAAAAAAAATTAAAAAAACGGAGAAGGGGAAAAAAGAAGATAGGAAGAAAAAAAGAGTCTGGCAATTTGAAGTTGTGCCCAGTATCGCTTCTGCGTTTGGCAGACATGGCTTCTTCTGAATAATTGAATTGAAGCCGAGATCGGTCGAAGAAGAGTCACACCCCTTTGGCATGTGGATGGTCGTTTGGTGCATGGCGCGTGTTTTGAAGCTGCTTATGGAGAAATGTCTTGGGCCGTGAGTAGTGAGGAAACAGGAAGCGATTCTTGTGGGATGGAAGAGGGAAATAGTGACAATGAAGGTTGGAAGATAGCAACATCAAAAAATGAGAAAAAGCGGAAAAAACAGAGATCAGTTCAAGGGGAATCTAGTTCAGAACAATCCAGTGATGATCATTCCATACATTCCACAGCACAACAAAATGAATTCAAAGTCATATTCAAAGTCGTTAATCAGGCAGACTCTTTTACAAATTGGAATCCGGTTCACTTAACAAAAACCATCAATAAACTTGTCGGAGAAGTCAGAGGTGCCAGAATTCTGTACAGTGGAGACCTGCTAATTAACTGCAGAGACAGCGCCCAGCAAGGCAAAGCAATACGGATCAACAAAATTGACGGGATAAGAGTTCAGTGCAGCCTAATGGAGAACAAAAAGATCAGCAGGGGAGTCATTGGAGGAGTTCCTCTAAAAATTTCTGAAAAAGAGATTCTGGAAAACATAAGCGGTGCAAAAGTAAAAGAAGTAAAACGGTTAAAAACAACAAGAAACGGAGAAAGATCTGACAGTTTATCAGTGCTAATTAAATTTGAGGAAGAGCAATTACCAAGCAAAGTATTCATCGGTTACATAAGCTATAATGTCAAAATCTACAATCCTCCACCATTGAGATGTTTCAAATGCCAAAAATTCGGTCACATTGCAGCAGTTTGTAAAGGGAAACAGAGGTGTGGAAGGTGTGCAGGAGAACATGAGTACGGAAAATGTGGAAAAGAAGCTAAAATAAAATGCTGTAATTGTGGTGGAGAACATACTGCTGCCTATCGCGGCTGTGAAGCAAGCAAAAGGTCTGAGGAAATTAAAAAAATGAAATTTGAGCTCGGAATAACCTACGCTGAAGCTGCAAAAAGGATCCCATCTCAGTCAGAAAAACCCAAACCTACAGTTCAACACACGGCAAATTCCAAACCTCTAGAGAATCAAAAAATTGATGAAGACTCACTTATTGTTAAAAAGACAAATTTTGTTCTTTTCATGGTAGAAGTAATTAATTGTACTGCACAGACAACAAAAAAAACGGAAAAAATCAAAATAATAGTGAAGGCTGCAGAAAAATATCTGGACATTAAAGATTTGAACTGGGAGATGGTTGGAAGTATGATGGGAGGACCGATGGGACCATCAGAAACTGGCAGAGTTAAGATGACCTAGAGTAAATTAAAAATTATATGGGCAAATGTGATTTAGTATTATGTTGGTTTAAGTTACACAGGTTTTTTTTTTTTTTTTTTTTTTTTTTTTTTTTTTTTTTTTTTTTTTTTTTTTTGGGGGGGGGGGGGGGGGGTGAATCGTTTTCTGTTTTCTTGCTTTACTCCATATCAGTTGGTGGCGGTAATGCACAATTCACAAGTCTGCCAACCGCCATAAAACCCCATAAGAAGAAGAAGAAGAAGAAGCCGAGATCATCAGCGACATCTTGGATCAGACTCTCCGGACGCAGTCGGCTGCAGACGGAGGACGTCGCGCAGTGCTGCCGGCACAGAGAGGCGGGGAGAGAACCCCCATTTTTTTACGGTTTGGGATGATTTTTTTAACGTCCCCCTGCCCCTCATGCGACTAAAGAAACGGTGAAGTTGGAACGTTTAAAATAAAGACACACACACACACATATAAAAAAAAAAACAGCAAAAATGTTGAATCCATTCTCCGCTGCTGCGCCCACCTCCTCCCGCTGAATACCGACCCGGGCCAACAAACCCAGCGCTCCCAAATCCTAACCGGGCATTGAGGCTGGCACGCGGCGGGGGCACCGACTGCTTTCTACCCGCCCCGGACTGCCCTCCTTCCCCGCTGCTGGCGGGATTCATCCTCCGAGGTGTCTTCCGGCGAGACTCTGCTTGAATTCCATGTAAGAATAATGAATGAATAACTAATGTGTTTAGAAATGATGAGTGGTCTCTGAAGTTTGAGCTCAGGGGAGGGGGAAGGAGGCTACACCGTAGCCACATCGGTCTGCTTCTTAGACCGTCCTCCAGTATCGGTGCTCTCATCTTTTACTTGCAGCTACAACCGTCTTAAAACAATGAAGCCAATTTTATTTTATGCGTTTAACGACATGTTTGCTACTTTTATGTCAGAAACAGCTTCTTTCTTCTGGCCAGTGTTAGCTTTAGCTTTAGCCTGCTACTTGCTAACAGGATACCTCTAACCTCCCAAAAGTAGTAAACTCTCTGATTTGGCAGTGATTGATGCTGGTACTTGATGCCTAGTAATTAGAATAAAAAACAGCATTCTGATCTAGATACTTTTTCAGTTTCCACATGCAGCACGTGGGAGCTGCATGTTTGCATAAAATACTGCAAGAAGACACTTTATTTGACTCATAAAGGCATGTACAAACAGACTAGAAGACACACATAGTTTTGCATGAGGTCAGAGAAAGTGATGGAGAACATGTTAACTGCAGGGCAAAGGTCAAGGGCTTTGAATTAACTCCCCTTTATGTTTCTTACAAGTTGTTGTGACCTTTCTGACCCATGGCGGATATAGGATATCCATAGGGTAACATCTGTGCCCCTGTGTGTGTGTCTGTGTGTGTGGTAATGAAGGCAGTCAAGCAGTGTGGATGGGGTATGAGAAAAAAAAATACAGACAATACAGAGTTTTAAAGGTTTGAAACGCAAAATTTTTGTCCCAGTTCCCAACATTTTCCTGTAATTAGATCACAGAGAAGGTGCTTCACTATGTATTTATTATGCATCTTCCCTCAAGCACTTATTATTAATGGAAATCTGTTTTATTTAAGGTTGAGTGGTTCTTATATACACACATCTAGCTAAAATAATCATGCAAAACTAGATTTTTTTTTAGTCCCATAGGTCCTGTTAGCATAAACCAAGATGATGACTGTTCAAGTTTATGTTTGTAATTTAATATATTTTAGATGGAGGGCATTCCATGCATCTTTTTTTATGTAAAAAAAAAAAAAAAAAAAAAAAAACGTTCTCAGAGGGCATTTTCGTAACGCACCGCTGGTCACCTGATTAAAAAGTAAAGGCTGCTATATTTTTCCTTGCATGGTGGAAAGGCATATTTGGTTGTAAAGAATGCAGAAAATCATGGCACCCTTTAGTTTTCTCTCCATGCTCTCATAAAAAAGGATTTTGTGTTTTAAAACTTTTAATTGGTAAGCCAGGAGAGTCACATCTGATGAGCAGCTTTCTGCACACTGGCTGGCTGCAAGGGTCAATAGCATGACTATTCAACTAGGCAATATTAGCTGGTTACTCCTGGTACTCTGTAATTAGCATTATATTAAGCCTTTATTCTATAACCGTGTTCAATACTGTGTGTCAGTATGAAAACGATTAATCAACGTAATGGGTGCTGTGCCTGCACAGAAAATAACACGCCCACTTTGTCCAGGAGACATAAGGAAGAGTGTCATCATTTCTGCTCAGTGTTGAGACAGGGTGCCTTTTTTTAAGCACCAAACCTGCAGAATAACATCAACTTTTTTACTTTTTAGCTAATGCCTATGTCTTAAACATGTGTTTTTGGGCTGAGAGAGGTCTCAATCTTTGTTCAGCCTTCCTAAAGAGGAGCCGAATTGATAGGGTGACGACAGAAGTAATAGGGAGACGTCATGATATGGGTGAAACCCACATGGGAGAGGCCATGACACAGTTGAGGCAAGTGTTTTTCTACTGGATTAGAAAAAAATAGTACCAGAGAAAAACAAATATTTTAAACAGGGGTGTCTGGATCAGATATTAAAATCTAAAATTGGTCCAATATTAATAAAAAAAAACAATATTGAATTGTACTGCTTCTAAAATCTCTGATATTGTCATCCTGATAGAAATGAGGTCTGGGCAATTATCTGCTTTGGCAATGTAATCGCATTTGGCAAAATGCCATTTTCAAATCACAGAGGCACTGTTTTTTAATCCCACTATATTTAACAAGAGTAAGACAGGAATTTCTCTCTCCAGTCTTTAGTTGGTGATGAAACAACTGAAGTAGGTTGTCACCTCACAGAAAAATGGAGAAAGTTTAAGCTAGCAGCAGATACATGCATGCAAGTAGAAGTAAACATTTTTTTTTTTCATACAACGGTTACAGTAAAGTCTTGTAACAATGGATTCTGGGCAAGTAAGCTTTCAAAAAACGCTAGTCAGGGGTGAAACATCTGCAAGCTTGGTGTTAGTGAAAAGGAAACTCAAAATAAAATCGCAACTTTGGTTGAAAATAATGGCAATTTAGCATTTTTCCAAAATCGTTCAGCCCTAATAGAAACACCCTGTTTCTGTTGAAATTTCCTGTAACACATTGGTTAATATCACATGGGTCTGTCGTTTTCATACATATTGTTTGCATAATGTTTCTTGAACAAGCCTTTTCTAACATTATACTCTATGAAATAAATATAAAAGCATGCATGAATGGTGTTAATATCGAAACAGATCAATAAAATAATCCATATCGGCCAATACTCAAAGCTGCAAAGTTGGTGTCATATCTGAAATGTAAAAGTTATATTAAGACACGTCTAGTTTTGAAGTGTCGTCATATTCCTGTAGAGCCTAAGGTAATGTTTCATTTATATGTGCATTAAGCTGACTTTTGAAGGCTAAATAAGAAAAACACAGAACCTTAAATAATAAAATACGAACAGTAAGAATAACATCTGGTTCCATGTTGCTAGAATGCAGTTAGAAGATGTTTGTTTTCCATTTTGGTCTAAATACCATGAAAATGGTATTTTATAAAGGGAGCATCTCATCCTAACCCAATCCTTTTTATTATAAACTGTTGACTTTGTGGTGTTTATATTGTGGAAGCCTTTTTTAGTCCTTGGAATACTTAAAAAAAAATGCACTTATTTTTTATGTAACAGCACAGGTAGCGTTTTGGAAAAAATAGTATTAGTTTTTCTGTTTCACGGGTCTCACATTTATGAGGTGAAGATAATCTGACTGAATATTAAATGCAGTTTTCAACTACTTCTGATGCTAAAGCAGTTGGAAGCCTTTTTGCAGCAATTTCCGTCTTTGCTATAGTTTTTGAATTATTTGTTGTTTTCATTATGTTATGGAGCTTTTATTGTAAATGCCATTTCCTAAAAAAAAATAAGGAAAGGGAAATTTGGTGCTTTCTTTGCAAGGGTTGCTGGCCTCCAAATATTACTCCAAGAGTGACAAAAAGGAGCAGGCTGAGTAAATCTAAAAATCAGAGATTCTCAGACCTCTCTTCTCTACACTCATTCTGAAGTTCTTCTGGGGGAAGCAGAGTTTCAGGATCAGTCAAGAGACAGACTGATGTGGAGCAGTCAAAGAGGACAGGGCCAAAGAGAGCCGTCTGACCAGAATGTACTGTCCCTGCCGGACCGAGCTGTACACTCAGCTCCCCTCGACTCCCTCAAGGTATGCCCTGAGGGAAAAGAGGTGAGAGGTAACATAAAACGCAGCAATGGGATGGTTCCAAGTTGAACATCACCACTGACCATAATGCAACACAGATGCCTGTCACGTGTTTTTCAAAAAGGTCTTGATAATCAAAAGTCTTGGGAAAATATTAAATGAACTGAGAAGACATAAAGGCGTGTATCTTGTTACACCCGTCGTAAAAACCATCACAGCGTTCAGAAGAAGAACATCATACCGGCTGTTTAACATAGTGGTGGTGGTGTGTGGCCTGTGGAAGCTTTGCAGCTTTAGGATTTAAACTACTTTCCAGCTGGCATAAATTCTGCTCTCAACTAGGAAATAGCTATAAGAGAATGTCTGCTAATTGAGTTTTGACCTGAAGCTGAAGGCCTTAGGTTATTCAGCAGTTGCTTAGTTTATTCCCCGCACTCTGCTTCTGTTCTGGTCCACAGCCTTCTCACCTCCCGCATCGATTACTGCAACTCTCTTTTCGGTCTTCATAAATCTCTTCATAAAATTCAGTTGGTCCAGAATTCAGTAGCTCGTTTAATTATCGAAACCCTTACTTTCCATCGCATCACCCCACTCCTAAAGGAGTTTCACTGACCTCCTGTCCAGCTTCAGTATCCTGTTCAAGATCCTCCTGTTTGCTTTCAAGGTCGTCCCTAATCTTGCTCCCACATGCCTCTCAACTCTCCTTCAGATTGCTTTCCCCCCTCGTACCTTTAGATCTTCCTCTTCCATCCACCTAGCTTATTCTGCTGCCCACCGTGGGTAGCAGAGTGGGAGCTCTGCTCCCAAACTCTGAAGTTCACTCCCACCAGATATTTGTAATATTGACTTTAGCTCTGTTTAAATTAAGGCTATAAACTCATCTGTTCAAGACTGCTTACCTCCACTGTTTTTAATACAGTATATACTGTATGATATTATGTACACTGATTATTTGTTATACAGTGTCCTTGGGCGTCCTGAAAGGCACTTTAATACAATTTATTATTATTAGAAAGTCAGTCTCCAATGACTTAAAGCTTTTGGAACATCCTAGTTAAAAATTTGACTTTAAACAAGGTTTAGATGCAAGGCTCGAAATGCATGACTGTTCAACTAGGCAATATTAGCTGCATAAATTACAAACCTGCATGAACTGCATGCGTATGCATGCAGTTCATGCAGGTTAGGCTGTCGCCTTAGCGGACAACTCAACCAGTTATTATGTAAGGGGGACCATTAGGTTTTCACACTGGTTGGTTTGGCAGCTTTTCTTCCAACAAAAAAAGGTGCTGTTTAAAAACTGCATTTATATCTCACAGGTTATCTTTGTTCTTATAAATTGAAATATGTTTAATGATCTAATGCATGAAACTGTGACTAAACAGCCACAAAGAGGAAGTTCATAAGTTGGCAAGTCCCTATAGATGGCACTGATTATTACCTAGGGGCTGCTGCACATGTCCGCTGCAGGTCCCTGCGATGCTTTGCTGGGATGTTTGTTGGCCTTCAAATGCTTTGAAGTCAGGGAACTGTCAAAATTTCTGCTAACCTCATTTATTTATTTTTTTACAAGTTTGGGATTCAAACACACTGTTTTGTTTCTTATTCAACTGAATTCTATTGAGTCATACACATGATATGCTGTAAATTAGGGCTGCACCAATTAATCGGATTAATCAATTATTGAAATAATCGTCAACTAATTCAGTAATCGATTAATTGGTAACTGGAGTAAAGAGACTTTTAAAACATGCTTTTAGTTGACAGAGCGACCCACTTAGATCAGTAATTATACCAAGATTGTGAAAAAAATATCAAAATATTTTGCATTTAAGATAAAAATTTAAAAAGAAAATATTTTTCTCATGTCAATATGCTCTAACCTGAACTCCACAAGTCGAAAAAGGTTTAGTTTCACCTGGTTTAATTCTGTAAAAAAGCTTCTTTAAGGACCCTTTGGCTTGATTATCTATCTAAAAAATAATGGAGAGAATAATCGATTATCAAAATAATCATAGTTGCAGCCCTGCTATACATAACATATCAATTACCTGCCATGGCGGATGTTTTAAAGATATATATATATAACAAATAAGACAAAATCCATGGAAATAATTACTGTTAGCTACTCAGATTGCATAGGCTCCCTGACACCTTAACTTCTCATAAACAAGTCACAGTGATATTACCACAAAAAGATTATTTCCCTATTACACTGCATAGATTTTAAAGTAATAACTTTAAAAATAAATAAATAACAGGATACATTGTACTTTACAGGTCTCAGTAAGTCTGTTGTTCCTAAAATGGTGATAAGTCAGTGATCTAGTTATTGTGCAATACATGACTGGCAGTTTTCAGCACATTTGATATCTTGCTTTATATATGATAGATCACAAAAAAATATAAAGAAAATGCAATCTAGTTATAATGTCTTGTTAAATGTCTTGTAGACCCTCTGGGTGGTGATTTCATTGATTTAATCAAATGAATTATTTGCTGATAATTAATCTAAGTGCTTATGACCACATGTAGGTTTAAAGCAGTGTATCATAACTGGTTTGTCCGTACTGGTCTAATCTTTTTACAGCGTTTTATTGTTCATCTGTGAATAGTTTGCTGAGAGAGCATGCCACAGCTTCCTGCCTCATATGTACTCTTTGTAGGATCCCATTACAAACCCCTTGGTTTTACATTTATTTGCAAGGAGCTTCTTTTTATAGAGTAAGCGTCTGGAGGCAAAAAATAAAGGAAAAAAAAGCTTTCTACTTCCTGTCTGCCTTTTGTAATTTGATTCAAACCAGGAGGTATTATATGTTATTGTGTTATATGGAAAAATGTGGTTTGATTTTGTACCTCAGAAGATCCTTAATGTGTGGATGAGAGGAAGGATTTTCCTCCAGAGACATTTTTCTGTGTTTTTTGTCAGATTAATACCGTATAGAGGAGGATTTTTGCCAATTTTTGAAAAGTAACCACCCTCTCCACTTAAAAAACAAAACAAAAAACAACTGTAACCACCCCCGAGAGGAAACGCCTATTAAAAGCGTGCGAGAGCCCATTTCTCCTCGTGCACGCTTTGTTTAAAAGTGGCTGTTGTCATAGCTCATACAAGCTTACTTTGTCCAAACTTCCGCCCTAATCCCTTAATCCCTCAATCGTTACATAGAGTGGGGACTATATAGTGGACTTTATAGTGAACTCGGTTAACTTACCGTTTGGACTACGATCACTGCTTTTTGCTCCCCATTGGTAACGTAACTCCTCCACTGCGCGGTGCCTACACCATTTTGTTATTGGGGCTGTCGGGTAGTGATAGTCTATGGCAGAGGTCACAGATTAGCGGACCGCGGTCTGGATCCGGACTCACCTGCTGGCTAATAATATACTGCATGTTTTCCGACGGCAGTGTCTAATTTCACTTGCGCCGCTCCTCCTGTTTGTACGGTAAAGCCCCCCAGAGCACCTGGCACCGGGCTACACGTGATACAAATTAGCCAATGAGCTGTGTCAGTCTACGTTGCTGCTGCTAGCTACTTTTAGACACAGCAGGAAAACCTGTGGCAAGCTGAGCGATGGGAAAGAAGGAGAAGATGATTAAAAGAGAGCAAAGAAAGTGTGGACTGCTGGAAGAACCGCAGTGAACTGTTGAAAGAAAAGTGAAATGGCATGCTTAAAGATGACCCTGCACATTTTCAGTATGTTTTGCTCAACCTACTGCTGTGACGCAGGATTCTCCACCATGAACATAATCAAAACTAAATATCGATCAAGGCTCAAAATGAGCATCTTGATATGTGCTTAGAATGGCTTTGTCACCATTCAAACCCAGGTTTAAAGCCTTGCAGGGCAGCCTAAAGCCCACTGCTCTCATTAAATCAGGAAAAAAGAAAGAAAAAAAATAACGAAGTTCAGGTGTGTTATAAGGTATGTGAATCGGGAAATTTTCTACAGTATATACCAAACTGAACAACTTTGCTCTCTACTTAAAAAAACACTTTAGATTTTAATATGAGAGAATGACAATTCGGAGGGCCACTTAATTAGATGATCCACCCGGAAATAAAAGATTTTCCTCTATACCATAAATTTAGACCATTGGATAAACAAAATTGCATTTACAGCATGCTGCTGTGCTGATTTTGGTTGTGGAGGGAACTCCTCCTGTCTTTTCTCTCTCCTGTTTCTAAATGATAGTTCTACGCATCGCTTTGTGCTTTATGTTTTCTTGCAAAGCCTCACTCATCTTCTAAACAGTTTTCTTAAGTTCTTAAGGAAATTTGTTCCAAGTTAATATCTCCATATTTATTTTCTCCGGGGGAAAAAAATGGTATGGTTTGATAAATCTCTTGTTTGGATATGTTTTCATGTGTACATTTTCAGGGAGTTTAGAATTGTTCCTGGGAGTAGTATTTTAAGACATATCGGTAAGGTAGCCGAGCCATTGCAGAAGAAAATCCACCTGACTTACTTCTGAATGGTCAAACATGAAAGGGTTCAGATATTACTATCTCTGGAAGACGTATCAGTCTCTCTGAGCATGGATTGTGTTGGTGGTTACCATTGGTAAAACCAGTTGGACCTTGAAATCGGTGCAATTATCTGCAAGGTGCATGTTTAGATTTTTGAGCCACATTAAAATGTATGGTGTGTTCGAATCTGGACTGGGTCAATATTAAGGAGTCACAGTGACATAATATCACGTAATCAGCCCACAAATTTGGCCTTCGTGGATTCGAACACACCGGTAGTGTAGAATACATTTAATTTTTACCCAGGTATTGTTATAACATATATAGATAACTGATATAACTTTGATCTAAGCCTGGTGCCTGGTGACCTTACTCTGACCAATCTCCGATATGTGCTGCCGATTTTTGAAGCCATTATTGATTTCTCTTTTGCCATTGACATAAAAAAAGGACACATTGGTAACAGATGTTACTCAAGCCTCAGATTAAACAAAAAATAAACCTTTATTGACAAATCAAACAAAACATTTACAGGGATTAGCCATTAGAGCAAGCTCAGCAATTCAGCAAAGAAACAAACAAAAAAAAACCCCAAATATAAACCAGCCAAAACCTTTACATTGGGTTTGTTATGCATCTAAATACAATATGGAGTGTAATACTTTCATTGTATTAGAACAGATATAAATATCTGGATATCCAGACAGTGTAGGTGAGGGTTTATCTGCACTCACCTCTGCTGGATTCTGGTTTTTAAATGATAAAGATTTTTAGCTTAAGTTGATTAGAACACTACTTAGTGTGTTTTTAAAGTTTGGATGAAAGTTCCAATTTGTGAACCCTGTCTAATCTACACAGTTATACCTCCACTGTTATTTGAACTTATTCAGATTGTATTAGAAAGTTGTGTGTTTGCCAAGAGAGAACACGCTGTTCCAAAATCAATGCATTTGAGCTTGGCTGGGATTTTCATTACTCAAATAGATGATATTAATATCTTCTGGGGGGAGATTTTATGTTCACACCCGACACAGATTGAGTTATTTGGCCACGGTGACCATAGATATTTTCGTTTTTTCATAAGACCACTGCATATGCTGTGTTCTTATGTTATCCAGTAAGAATTCAAACTAGAGTTTCCAGTCCTGTTTTTTAAAGAAATGTCTACTGGGTTTCCGCTGGTCATTAAAAGTCATTAAATTATTGTTTTTTTAAATTAAGGCCTTAATTGGCATTAAAATTCATTAAATGTGATTATCGTGGCATTTAAAATCTTTATTTAAAGATGTAAAAAAAATAAAACTATTTCGTCGGATATATCAGATATAATTGGTTCTGCGTGTTTGTGCAGAACTGTTTCAGTTTGATCAAAAAGCCGTATGTTGGATGGTGGGAAAAGATGCTTGAGGCGGAGAAAAGGCTAGAGAATGGGAAAATGCAAATTTTAACAAAATTGGCTGGAAAACGAGGAATTCGGGACATGGATACAGCCTGTCGACAGTAAAGATGACAAACTCTGATTTTGCCATGAGTCATGGGTACTTGTTGATGGCATTAGAAAAATTTCTAAGAGCATTAAATTAGTTACTCACTCCTGTTTAGACCCAGGTCTAAATTGTTTACTCTATAGCCAGCCCATCTTAATTAAAATATGTCTAACTTTAATGTAAACTTGCAAAGAGTCTATTTCTAAAGTGGCAAATTTCTCTGGTTTCTATATATCCCCTTTCTCACTGGCTGAAAACCTATTTAAACCTGGGAACAATCAGCTTTTAGTGGCAGTGGGAACAGCTCATTGATGTGTGTCTAACCGGGTCAAACATCTTGGCAAGCGACCCTTGTTAAAATCGTCTCGGCTCTGACCCGCTAAATTACGTGACATCATGGAAAGCAACGTATGACGTCATCACACAGCCCTAACCACGTTTGATGTAACAAGCCTTTTTACATTTGTTAAGCATGGCACGGCACTGGTGAGAGGGATGCGGACAGATAATAGAGCAAAACAATAATGCACACTGACTATGCCCTGGCTTCCTTATATGTTGCTCTCCATTGTTTACTTTAGTGATTTATGTCGTACTGGTGACATGATCAATACTAACCCAGCTCGATGGTATCACCAGACACGCAGCGGCGGGGGAGAGAGGCCACGGAGCTTATCAGCGAGGGGTTTGCCCCACCTTTTCTTGCCAGTGGGAAGGGAGCCAAATGCCTATTGTTAGCGGGTCGACCCATGTTCGAATAACACTCACGAACCCGCTGTTTTCAGTGGGAAAGTGGCTTGAGTAAGGAAGAGCAGCGAATGTTTGGCTGCATGTTAACAGACGGGTTCTTTTTAAGTAGTTTCTTGAATCTGCAATCCAGAGAATATTTTTCCCTTAATATAGCTTGAGGAACTAAACCAAATGACTGATCCAACTCAATGTTAGGAATTTTTTTTACTAAGGTTTAGTTTTTATATATATATATATATATATATATATATATATATATATATATATATATATATATATATATATATTATTGCTGTCAATCGATTAAATTTTTTTAATCGCGATTAATCGCATCAATGCCTAAGTTAACTCGCATTAAGATAATCGCATTTTAATCGCACATTTTTTTTCTGATTGAAAATCATTTAAATACTCTCGATGACATACAAAAAAATACATACAGGCTAGGTTTGTGCCAATGTTCTTTTTTTTTAATGAAAACAGGTTACAGATACTGATTTATGCCATAGACACATATGGCAAGAAGATGGGGAGGCATGTAGCAAAAAATAACAAATATGTAGCCAAAAAAAAGGCCCTGAAAACAGGCTGATGTAAAAGACAGTCTTTACAGTTAATACAGTCTTTTGAACAAAGACAAGCATTTTACCCTACTGCTAAAATATGTAGTAGAGTTAACATTAGATGTCAATTAACCAAGGTAATAATGAACAATTTTCAATCAATACATCAAAATCAATAGACCGACATCACTAGATGGAGGAAGTCTCTCTAGAAAGTTACTTTTCAGCCTCTTAACAAAAATGAGAACACACACACACACGATACTGACCTGTGGCGTACACAGACAGCAAGAGTGCCGTAGCAGATTCCATTTCACCTCAGTAATCTGTTTTCTCAGCGTATTTCAGGTTGCTACTAGTTACCAGACACTCAACTTGTTTGTTGGTGGTGGGGCTTAAAGAAAAGGCACTAGCGTCACCCAGTGTATGAGCGTCTTTTTCCCTTGAGGAGCTCCGCTCTCGAAGCCTATGAGAAATGCATAGACTGGGGGGAAATAGCCCCGCCTTCTCGCAGGCTGCAGCGGGATGTACTTGGAAAATTGTACCATAAAACCACATAGCGTTAATCTCACGTTAAAAAAATTATCGCTGTTAAAATGGCGTCACGTTCACGTGTTAATAACGTGATAATTTTGACAGCACTAATATATATATATATATATATATATATATATATATTGATTCCTGGAAGACCTTTTGCTAAATTAAACCATGTTTTGGAGTCTCTACATTCCAGTTAATAACTTTTAGCGATTATTTCAATAATCAATTAATCAGGATTAACCTGATTAATTGTTTCAGTCCTAATCTGAAAGATGTTTTGTGATATTATTGGCTGCTCAGTGACGCAGTGATAGCACTGCTGCCTTGCAGCAAGATGGTTCTGGGTTTGATTCCCGGATTCTGCATGGAGTTTGCTTGTTCTCCCTGAGCAAAGGTGGGTTCTCTCCCACAGTCCAAAACCATGACTGTTAATTGGCTTCTCTAAAGTCCCCTTCGGTGTGCGTGAATGGTTGTTTGTCCTGTGTGTCTCTGTGTTGCCCTGCGATGGACTTGTCCAGGGTGTACCCCGCCTCTCGCCCATAGACTGCTGGATATAGGCACTAGCACCCCTCGCGACCCCACTCGGGACAAGCGTGTCAGATAATGGATGGATGGATTGATTTCAATGTAGAATATTCTTTATTTCTTATAGCACTAGCATATGATGGAGTAAGTTTGGTGAGTGATGTCTCTCCCAAACTGCTTCCCACTGTAACTGACTGTTTCAAAGTCCCATGAGGAAGAATACCTTTATTTCTCCCAAAGAAAAAAAAAGGTTTAATTTCACATTTGCATTAGAAAAAAGCAAGGACACAAACTGGATAGAACCATCAGTTACTACTCTGTATACAGCCTGGACAATCCATGTAACAGTAGGACAGAATATTTACACCCTCATAGTCCCAGAGAGACATAGCAATTATGGCCTATTTAGACCCTGCATGATTTCCATGTACTTCAGTTCAGCAGTTTTTGCTGTTATATAATCTGACAACTGGAGGAAAAAAGTGACAAAAACGCCTCCTCGCACTTTTGGGCAGTTACAACTTGCCTCTGAAGGATCTCGGCTGAGTAGATACAGTCCAGTCGAAAGGTTTGGTAGTAATCTTTATCCCAAGGGATAGCTTCCTCATCATCATCATCCCTCCCACCACCTCCACTGTATCCAGGGGGCATGATCCTATGGCTGTCCAGTCTCTGTCAGCTGTCAAAATGCCACCACCCCAGGAGGCCACTCCATGAAATAAAAGCTGATGCCACTCTGGTGTTGTAGAAGAGCCCTGTTCTCGTACCCCAAAATATCTCAAGTCTGTTGTCCAGGTGCTCATCCAGGTATTTGTAAGATAACCGTCTCTGTTCCCTGAATATGGACTGGTGAGAGGGCGGTGCCTAGTTGTTCCTTTACAAAAATCTGGAGGATGTTTAATGAGCACCAGAAAACAGACTGGGCGCTTCGGTACTTCCATGACTGCCTCAGCTATGCATAATGAGTAAACTTTTAATTGCAGAACATCATTGCTTGAATCATTTGGACTGAAAGATGCAGAAACCAATGACACATCCAGCTGGATTTACAGACATTGCTGTGATTAAATAATAAACAGTCAATAAATCAAACAAAAACAACAGCACCTCCTGACTGGAAGGTGTACACGTTGCATGTATACGTATAGCTGTGACTCCCCTGTCATGAGCACACCACATTGTGTGGGCTGTGCAGCTTTCCTATCAACAAAACGTCTCTTGATATTAAGGCTGGACGATATAGCATATCGATATAAAAAAAATGCATATTGATCAATATTGATATCTAAAAGCTTTTTGTATCTCTGCTTCTGTCTCCTTGAACCCCAGTCGGCCTCGGCAGATGGCCGCTCACACTGAGCCTGGTTCTGCTACAGGTTTCTTCCTGATAAAGGGAGTTTTTCCTCTCCACTGTCGCTACAAGGATGCTTAGTGTGAGGGATTGCGTTTGAGTCAATGACTCGATGCAATCAACTGGTTTTCCTTAGATAGAAAACTTTGAATCAATTTGACATCACTAACTAAGAAAAAAAAATGCACCAAAGTCCAAGGAGCCAAGCAAAGTGTTGTAGAACCAGTTAGATGTCAGTAAACCAATCAACATTCATGTTCTTACATAAGATTTACTTCGAATCATCGTTATTAGGTAAAAACAGATTAACATGCCTTTTGGTGACCGCTTGCTAGAAATAAAAGAACTGAATAGGACTATGAAGCCTACCGTTCAGGTTGGTATTTAATCCATGCATTTTGGTCTCAGTGGAGAAGAAAGGCTAATCAGTTTAATATTCTTACAGATTAGTGGGATGTTTGGGGTTGTATCGGGGTCGGACAGGATGTATCATCGCTTCACTATAAGCTATGCTCCAGATACTCAGTGGTGTCTGCCGAGCTTGGCCGGCATCCACAGCTCAGGGCCGCTGTCTTGCCTGGGATGTATTTGTTCAGTGGCGGTGTGACTCACCTTACTGTTCTCAGCTGTTTACCTCTGGTGGCGTTAGAGCCATAGTATGCATGTGTTGTGTGTTTGTAAACAGAAACCAGTCTATTTTGCAGGGAAGCGTCAATGATAGAGATAGGGTTTGTTTGTTGAGATTTTTCTGCTTTACATCTTCTTGATCACAGATCCCTTTGTAGGATGGAGAAGTGAAATAAGATAAGTTATGTAAGCAGGTTTTGGTTTTGTTTCAAAAATAAAAAAAATATAAATTCTAAACTAGGGCAAAAAAAAACAACTAATGGTTTATAAAATGATTTAGATCTTAGGAATTAGAATAAAGATAAAAGCTTACATAAATGGCCCAGTTGGACCCAAATTCTCTTTCATTTAGAAGTTTGACTTATGGTAAATCAAAGCTGTTTACCATTTTTTAAATTCATTAATCTTTATGCACTAAACTAACTCTCTTTATCTGGAACTGCCTCCTTTCTTTATATCTATCTCGCTGTGTTTTGCTCATCTTCGTGACCTATTTTGCTCTACTTTTGATGCCTAAAGATTTAGCTTCTTGCTTTTTGTTTTTTGCCACCTTATCTTCTCATTACATTTCTTATCGCTCCTTATTTAGCCATTCCCCTTTAGTAATCATCCCTTTCTTCCTCTTCTTTACTCTAATGCTTTGCCTATGTATGGAGCCCTTACTTCCTTACCTACCGCTGACAGGGGTCTCCTGTGGAACATTTTGCAGACCCTGTGGTCCTGGGAAGAGCGTTATGGCTCAGACGCTGCAGATGGCGATCCCTAACTTTGGCAACAACGTCCTGGAGTGTCTGAACGAACAGCGGCTGCAGGGCCTCTACTGTGATGTCTCCGTGGTCGTCAAGGGGCATGCCTTTAAGGTAAGATTTGTTTGCTTTTTAAAATATCTTATTTTAATTATTTCTCCGAAAGCAAAATGTTTAAAAATGTTATAACTTCATAATGTTGCTCTGTCAAATAGAAGGGTTTAATGGTAGTTGAAATGAATGTCTGCTATAGCTTTCTTTTTTGTTTTGGTTGGACGTGAAGTCTTTAAAATTTTGGTTGGATAATTATCTGCAGCTTTCAGTGAAATGGATTTTGATTTCCTTGGTTTGCAGCTGGAGCAGGACAAAAAAAAAAAAACTCCACAACTGGATTTGATTTAGCAGGCAAAAGCCTCCTATCTCTGTCATTAAAAGCCACAAACCGTTCTGTATGTTTTAGTGATTTTATGTCACGAGGTTCACAAATACATATTGAATCAAAACGTTTAGAACTGCAGTGATCAAGTATACAGGCTTGCAAATATCAACATATCACAGGCCTTTTAGCCCTGTCTGACCAGTCTGACCAATCTCTGATATGTGATGTCAATTTTCTGGTTGCAGATTCTTGATGTCGATGTAGCTTTCTCTTTCCCGTTTACATGATAAATATGAACACTCTCAATTTAAACAAAGCAGAAACATTTTTTAACAAATCAAGCAACAAATTCACAAGGGATAACAAATCAATGGCAATTGGTTGCAGTGGATTTTATTGATTGGTTAACATCTACAGGCTGCTGAATAAAAGTGCTGATTTTTATGTGGAAAGAAATGAAAACATAAAAAATGGAAAAATCTTCATCAAATATATTGAAATGTTTGGTCTTTAGTTGACATAGTGTGAAACAAATTAAATGGGCTTAATTTGATTGGCAGGTGACATATTTACCTTCAGTTAATTTGTCATATTCAAAGGTGGAGATAGAGTCAGTTTTTTTTTTTTTTTTGTTATGCAGTTTGTATATTCAGCGTGAAACCCTGTGTTGTTTAAACCTTGATGACTTCCGCTGTCTCGCTGTTTACCCCTCAGGCTCATCGTGCCGTTTTGGCAGCCAGCAGCTCCTACTTCCGTGATCTGTTCAATGCTGGGGGGAAGAGCTCGGTGGTGGAGCTACCTCCGGCTGTGCAGCCACAGAGCTTCCAGCAGATTCTGGCCTTCTGCTATACGGGACGCCTCAGCATGAATGTTGGAGACCAGTTTCTGCTCATGTACACTGCCGGCTTCCTCCAGATCCAACAGATAATGGAGAAAGGCACAGAGTTTTTCCTCAAGGTACCCTCGGTGTAAAGGAATGTTCGAGAGTCCTTTATGTTAATAGCTGTTACTCAGCATGCTTAAAGAAACATGATGCAGGTTTATGTGTTTGCTGGCTGGCTTTTATGACTCAGAAGTTTATAAATCATGATAGTGACACAGTAAATTCAGCATAAAGCAGTCCTGATTTGATTAGTTTGCATAAATCTGCATAAATCAGGAAAAGTTGTTTTGATTAGAGCTTGCCTTTAATTTTCCTAGGACAAACTTTGCATTAGGCTTAAATGGAAGTCTGCAAAGATGTGTTGTCCTCTCAGAATGATGCTGTCTAAAAATGTGTCCAGTCTAGAGAATAGTGCAAGAGAGGTCTAGATAAGTTTGGGAAAATACTGTGTACCCAACAGACTTGGCTTGATTTGATTGTCTAAAGGTTGCATCCAGCAGTCTTTTCATTCATCTCTACACCTCTTTACTGCCATCCTTTAATTTTTCCAACTATCCTTTTCTTTTACATCAATCTGTTAATCGCTGTCTTAGCTCCAAAAACCCACGATCCATCCATCCGTCTATCCGTCCGTCCATCCATCCATCCATCCATCATCTGTAATTTAGACGAAAATAATTTTTTCCCTTAGTATATAAAGGATGTTGCGCTACTTTTAGAGGTTCAAGCTTATTTTGTTTCCTATGCACACCATTATAATTGCCCACATTAAAATTTGTTTTCTAGTGTTTGCCACAGTCACCCCTATAGACTCCATTAGTGAGTTAATAAGAATTTTTTTTTGTATTCTTTGGTTTTGATGTGCAGGAACTTGGTCAGCTGTTTTTTGAAGATACAGTCGACCAGCCATCATTGCACCTCTAACCCAATCCCAGACTCCTCACAAGAGTAAGAAAATCTAGCACAACAAAAAGAGGCAAATTAGATCGGCAATGAAACAGTAAATATTGGGACAGATTTAATGAAATAAAAAGAGTTTTTCTTTTTGCTGTGATAAATATCATATAAATTGTTATTAGAAGACATTACGCCTCTAAACAAAAGACCCAAGCCATCACAGCGGCAGATGTTTTATCTCTTCTCCCAGGCAAGTGCACAACACTGGTGTCATTTCAATTGTTGCCAGAGGGGCCAAAATTCTGCAAAAACTCTAGAAGTTGTGCTGTGCTCCTTTAAAAATTAGGCACTTTATTTGTAGCAGATCTGTTATAGAGGTCCTTTAAATGTTGAGCTCTATATTTATGTTATTTATACATAAAAGAAAATCATACAATATAATATAATAATCCTTTTAATTTCCTCAGGTCTCATCTCCAAGCTGTGACTCCCAAGGTCTCCACACAGAGGAGACCCCATCCTCTGAACCCCAGAGTCCTGTCACTCAGACAGTGGGAGGGGGGGGTGCCGTAGGAAGGCCTGCTTCCTGTCTGACGCCTCTTCCACTGGTATCCAAGGTAAAAACGGAACAGACGGCCACTACACCTCAGCAAGCCCATCAGCAGCAGGTACGATCTGAACTTAAAACATGCGTCGTGTTGCTCAGATCACCAGCTTGGATTATACTCTGTAACATATAACATCTATTATACATCAAAGAGTCCCGGATTAAAGATGCACCTATTTTGCATTAGCGATATCTCAATTTGATTTTTGGATTATTTTTGGCCTCCACCTAAAATCTCTGGTATTGGCATGTTGATAAAACACAGTGCATCTGTCTAAAGTCTATGTTACCTGTTGGTTAATAAGGAATCGATCAGTTGTTTTCATTTCTATTCCTATTGACTATGTTTCTCTTTTTAAGAAATATCACTTAATCCATCATTTTCTAACATTCCACACTACAAAATAAGTATTAAAAACAAGTATGAATCATAGTGATATTGGCTCAACATCAGTTAGTCATCAAAGGTGTAAAATCTCTACTTTGCATCTATGTTAAAAATTTGTTTTTTTTATGAGTTATTTACAAGAGGATTCCTTTTATTCTATGATATTTTATCACTTCTCATTTTGCTTTCATTTAAGTTGCTTTCTTGGTGAAGCTACATGCATTACCCAGATAGAAAAAATTATGTGAAGGGAAAAAAAAGATTAAAGAACTTAAATAGCTAGCAGCTTAAAAAATAATAATATATACATTTTAGATAAAGTGGTGCTGTTGATTTGTTATTTAAGGATCCTAAAATAAACCTTAATACTTGATCTCTTTCATTTTTTTACAGATTTGAAAATGTTTTTTGTTTGGTTGTCAGCATTTCTTGATGGTGATGATTAACCAGCTCTGTCTCCTTCTTCCTGGGCAGGAGGGCTCACCCTACTCTGTGGTCTGCACCCCCGTTGCCAAGCGGCTGTGGGAGGGGGCAAACCGGGACGGGGGAGGAGGCTCTGGAGGAGGCGGAGGAGGTGGAATGAGAAAGGCTGCACGCTACTCTTCCTCCTCATCTTCTTCCTCCTCCTGTACCACGTTAACGCAGGACGCATCTGGGCGTGGACCCGCGGCTAGTGCTGCGATGGCGGGCAGTGGCGGTGCCACTTTAGTGGGAGGAGCTGGACTCAACAGTAACCACAGTAGTAACAACAACAACGGCGGGACCCCCGAAGGCACGAGTCCAGGAACACTGAGCATGTACACAAGCGACTCACCAATCAGTTACCATGATGACGAGGAAGAGGATGAGATCGTAGATGAAAGCGCTGAAGAGCAGTACAGACAGATCTGCAACATGTACACCATGTACAGCATGCTAAACGCTGGAGCAGCAGGTGAGACAGCAGAGAAGCTCGTCAGGGAGTGAACACCATTCAGCTTTCATAGAGGGGCACAGAGTCCTGGGAGGGGGGGTTATGTGGTGATGACTGCTCCTTTTCTCTTATTGTTTTGCTTCATTTCAGTTGGAACGATTCCGATTCCTCATTTTGATTTCGGTTCCTATTAATTCCAATCCTTTTAAGAGGAAGGGTCTTAAAAGTTAAGATGTTTTAAATGAGCTGGCTAACAAGAATCCTGTCTGGGTGCAATAGTCTATAGAAATTCATGGATTTTCACTCTTTTAATATAATTCTTCTGCATTTTTCCTTGAAAACATAATTAAAACTTGTTCACATAACCAGTGTGTG